>NC_065874.1:6745000-7370000 GCF_933775445.1 Argentina anserina
TTATTTTCATAATTAAAAAATTAATTTAGACATTTTATTATATATTTTAATTAAATTATTACATCTCACTTCTCTTATTCAACTATATTTGACGTGATAGTATATATTTAACAAAATAAAAAGAAATGAAGTAATACATTGTGAATTCATCTATCTCTTATATTAAATAATTTAAAGGTAGGCCTATAAATTAAACCCAGGACCGACATACACAAACTTAGCCCAAAAAATTAGGCTACGGGCCAGCTAGGCCTAAACTAATAGGCGGGCTTTACTCGGCCTGTTTTGGAATGAGTAAGGTATGCGCATTGGTATATTATAGGGTCGGTCTGTAGCCCGATTCATTCCTAATGTCAAATTTTATTATTAATTTATGAGTGATTGATATAACTAACAAATTGTGTTGGTTCAATTGATAAATATGTTATTTTTATAAGAAGTGGTTCATGAGTTCAACTCCTATCTCAATCAAAATTTTCAAATGAAAACTAAAATATTTTATTATCTAAATATCACAGGTCAAATGTAGACCGGGCCATGAGCGAGCTTTTTAAGCTCAAACTTTATCCGCCCAAATGGCGGGTTTGGGCTTCATATATTTTTATAGGGCTGCCATGCCCATCCCATCTTACATGCCTACTTAAAATGAAAGAATGATCAATAAAGTGTGTTGTCAAATAGAGAAATATAGTAAGGATTATACATACACAGACGAGAATTATTTTCTTCAATCCATTCCTGATTTTAATCATGAAAATAATAATATATTGTATTAACTAATTAAAATTAAAATTAATTGTATTATCATATAAATAAATTTCTGTTGTAGCAAATAAAAAATTGGTATACTCATTTCATTGATAATACCCTTTATATAGAGGTCAGGATCAAAATAAAAGTAAATGGTAATTACAATGGTAATTAAGCCTACATAATTGCTGATTTACCCGTTACATCCGTTGATCATACGTCATTAACTCATTTCATTATTTATTTAAACAAAGATATAGTAATTGTGTTTTTCCTTCAGCAAAATCAAATTAATTGTATTAATCATATAAAAATTAAAATTAATTAAACTAATCAATAAAAATAAAATGAATTGTACTAATCAACAAAAAATAAAATTAATTGTATTAATCATCAAAATTAAAATTAATTGTATTAGTTATCAAATTTTAAATTAATTGTATTAATAAAAATTTATAATAAAAATTAAATGTAGTTGATGATGAGAATTAGATATAGAAGACCTATTGAATAAAAAATAAGATTAAATCTCACTCAAATGGCTAAAAAGCCTTAATAATGCCCTTTAGTCATCTCAATATGACCTTTTAGCCCTTAACTAAATTAGTTGAAGATGATTAAAGTTAAATTTTATAGAAAATTACTTAGTGGTATTAGACCACATTTGAATTAACTAAAAACTCATTTTTCATATTTCTTATACAAATTAAGACATAAGTCTAAGAAAAAAAATAAGTAAAACAAAACTGATTAATTAATTATTACAAAAATATTTGAAATACCCTTATTTTCGTGAAAATTACAAAATGCAACTCTTAGATCTAACAAATTTTGCTCTCCTCATTTTTAGTTTTTTTTTGTCGGTAAATTTAAATTTTCCAACCAAACACCGGCAATTTGGAAGTGAGCCAATATATAAAGTTGTTTCTTATGTCATGGGCTTTCATTTAAGTACCATATTAAATATGTTTTGAGAAATTTTGAAATTTTGAATTTTACTAACTAAAAACTACAGTAGCAGTTAGTTTCACAGTTGACAATAACAACTAGATATATAGTCGACAGTAGCAGGTATATTCCAAGTCAACAGTAACAGCTAGTTTTTAACTTGATAATAACAATTAGTTTTTATAATCGACAGTATCAAATAACTTCTTAATTGATAGTAGCAAACACTGTGTCAAAGATGGGTAAAAAAATAAATATTTTATGACATGTGACAACTTGCCATCATTTGGTCCTTATTTATTTTATCAAATTAAATAATTAATTGTTTGTAAACTAAATTGTTATATGATACTTTTGATTAGTTTGTTATAAATTTTAGTCATTTACCCCCTTAAGGAGGGTCGGAGATGGCCTAAGGTGACCAAAGTGATCTTTCGGAACCCCAACCGGCCTGCAGTTTTCTTGCAATCTCATCACCGACAGCAGCCCTGGCATCGTCGGCTTGTCACCATCATTCTTGAACCGACAACTAGGAGCGACATGCACCCTTACCACCACCCCTATTCTTCAAAATTCAAACCTCAGCAACTCAAACTAGATCGTTTTCCTTTGATTTGATCAAAACACATTGAATAACCCGATGATGTTGTCACACACATATAGTGGTCTAAAGAAGTCAAATCACGTGCCACCCAATCGGCCCATCAATTAACTGGCTAACACAAGTGGTTTCACTAATTACCAGCTGCTATAACTGTTGAAAAGTTTGTGTTTTTCTTCTGTAAAGCTTATAACTTGAATCATAATCAGAGGCATGTATTCTGTTTTTGAGTCTTTATATGTGGAATGAGATTGCTGACTTATAAATTGGAGGATTGGAACGTGTTTTTTTTTTGCCGTTTTCAAAGATAGTTTAATGTGTTTACAATGCACACATTTGGGGTATCTTTAACAGTTTGGATTAACCCTGTTGTCTCAACTCGAGATTCTGCAATATATAGCTATCATTATTATTATACTGTGTGGAGGGAAATATTACTGAGTAGAGACATAGAGGTGGAAGGAGGAAGATGGGAAAAAAAAGTTGAGCTACAAGAGGCTCTCTGGAAGCCAGAACCTAAGGCAAAGGCTTTGTATTGGCTACACTCTCGGCCACACCGGTTCTAATTGAGAACATACGCACCGAAGATACGTGGCCGGCCGGCTTGCGTCGTCATGAGGTATCATTCCTCCGGTTGCTCGAAAAGATTTCTGATGACTGTGCCGTGGAAATCAACTAGACTGGTAACTATTGCAAACGCTAAACAGTTGTTCATACATTTTTTTTTCATATATATCTGTTGTGTTGGAGGGCAGACTAGAGAAAGTTGACATGTTGTTGTTTTGTGTTGGAGATCTGAGTATTGTTTTGTGTCTTGGCAGGCACGAAATTGAAGTTCAAGCCAGGGAGAGTGATGGGAGGGACGAATCTGGTCATTCTGGTGCATGACTGTGGTCTTACTCGATCTATTGTCTATTTCTTGGAGCCTTTGATTGGGCTTGGTCTCTTTGCCAAAAAAACCCATCTCCATTAAACTTACAGGTAATGCATTATATGTTTTGTTTCTACTCTTTCTTGTATCGGTTTGCATGTAAGATCATGTGCAAGTACATAACATATTTTGGTTGGTAATATGGTAAAAGTATAGTACTATTAAGCTGGCTATCTCATGGGAATCGTCAATATGGGATTGTGAACAATGGTTAAGAGCACTAGTGGTTTTTTCCAGTGGTTTCAGCTGACCTATTTACCAAATACTTGTGCTCAAACACTTTTTATTTCGAACTTTTTCAATCTAGCTTTGATTTAGAAGACTTTAGTGGTGGAAGACATCAATATGGGTAGCCTTTTTTACTCTTTAGTCGAGTAAAATTTACAACCCTGTTTACTTCCTGAACCTCTGCGCGACTGCACCAACTACACCGCTCCTGTCCTCATATCCATAATACATCTGAGCTTGTCCATAATATCCTCTGTTTCTTACTACAAACAGGAGTTTCCATAATAGGAATTTCTTCTCTGGTTCTTCATTCAAATATCAGAACTTTTTCCTCCTACCGGTAACATCTCTTGTCTTTTTTCCCTTGAAATGAAAATTCCTTTTTTCTAACTCTATGTGAATTACATGATTATTGTGTATTTAAATGGAATAAGCCCTAGAAAGGCCCTAGGTTTCAATTTCATCCAGTTTCTTAATAGTTTAGAATAATTTAAAAAGCTCAAAAAATTATGGGATTATTCAATATTCAAGCCTTCAACCATCCTTTCAGCACAGATGTGGTATCTAAATTAGTGTCCCCAATATGTCTTGGTGCCCCTCATTACTGCATTAATATATCAAAATTCCTCATCTCAGTAATTTACCCGACTTAAATTATTACCTGCAAAAAGGGATCAGGCACTTGGTTAAGAGTAAACTCTTTGCGGCTAGCTGCTGATTTATTCTTTAAGATTGTGCCTCCTTAAGTGAATACCTTTTTCTTTCCAGGAATTACAAATAATTCAAAGGATCCATCTGTTGATACCTTTCCCATGCTTAAACGCTTCCGTGTTCCTTCAGAAGGGTTGGAGCTGAAAATAGAGAATCGTGGGTCTCCTCCGCTGGGAGGTAGTGATGTATCTTTGGCAATCCCGGTTGTGCAAAGTCTGACCGTGAGTTTCTGTGACTTATTGACCCTGGAATGACTTCAGATCTTCATTTGGGTTATGTATTCAAATTGTATGTTGTGTTTTACTATGCAGTCAGTGAAGTGGGCTGATGAGGGGATGGTTTAGAGGATCAGAGGAGTTACATTCTCAACAAGAGTGTCTTCACAGTTTGAAAACAATATGGTTTTTGCAACAAGAGTGTCCAACTTTTACCAGCTAGTATAGTATATATAATTAAAGATACAAGTTAGGAAAGTGCACTTTCATGTTATATTGAATTTGGAAATTGACTTTATGCAGTTCACCTTGTTATGGAATTTCACTGGTTGCGGAAACAACTTCTGGTTGCTATCTCTCTGCTGATACAGCAATTTCTTAAACACACGAGGAAGAGAGCTGGACTTGAAGATGAGAAAAAAGAGCTGATGCCTCCAGATGAAGTTGGTGTGCAAATTGCTTCTGTTCTGCTTGGGGAGATTGAGCAGGGTGGAGTGGTAGATTCAACACACCAGGTTTGTCATTGGATGCATTGTACTAGTTATATGCAAGCTGAGTTCTCTTCTCAATTTTATGGATCTTTAGAATCTTAAGACGAGAAGTTAAATGATCAATTGGGAACTCATGTGGTGGAAATAAAATTGGAAATTGTATATTTATTTGGCAAGATGAAGCATTTTCTATTTCATAGATATCAAAATTTACGTTGAAGGAAGACTTAAGAAAAATATGAATATAGGTGTACCAGTTATTCTTTTCCCCCTTTGTGGAGTTCTTTGCTGTCATTTTGATTTGTAGGGTTTGTTGTTTCTTCTTTGTGCTTTATGTCCACAAGATGTCAAGATGTCAAGATGTGTCAAAAGTCCGGATAGGAAAGCTCTCTCCTTAGGGAATTGAAACACTCACACATCAAAGATTTTCTTGGAGTTCAATTTGTGATTAGGGCTGATCCAACCACGGGGACTGTTATGCTCCAAGTGTGTTGGCTGTGGGCTTAAGAACCTATCTAGAAAGGTCTCATTATAGCCCCAATATGAGTTCTACCAGCCACTATATATCTTGTGTTTAAAGTATGGACAGGGCACATGGATCCATTCGAGAAGGATACGATTTTATGCGGCTCTGTGCTATGCAGTTTTGATGCAGTCTATTTGAACTCCTTTCATTAACAGGAAAGTTTGGCATTTATGTAACACATTAGTTTTAGTTTAGAGTTTGATTAACATTTCCTGGAATTGGGTACGTTGAGTTCCTACATATATTCAGCAAAATTTTCCAGTGTGTTTAAGCGTACACCTAATAGCAAATTGGGATATTCTTGCCTTTCAGGGATTGATGTTGTTGGCTGCCTGTTTGTGATAAATGTTCATATCCTTCACTTCAATCCTTGCTTTGTATCCTCAAAAATAATAAAAAGCATAAGAACGTATTGATATCCACCAACCTTTTATCCAATTCATACTTGATCATAACACAAAAAGACTTCGTTTGGTTTGTTGTTGTTTGAATACTAGTAGAGTAGTATAATAGGATTGGACGAAATTGAGGTTTCATTACTTTCATAGCAGTGATACCTTGGTTATTACTTAATAGTTACCAATTAGATACTGTTTATTGGCAAAAATAAAATTGTATGTTTTTCAGTTTGGACAACTGAGGCCCAGAATTGTTGTCCAAGCCCGCAGAAAGGAGCGGGAAAATTGGCCCATATATATATATATATATATATATATATATATATATGGGGTTGTAGGGTTTCTCTGTTTCAGGAGAATTGAGAGGAAACTAAAATGGAGAAGGGTATCCAAGGGAACATAAATCTGAGGAGAAATGGCGAAGAAGAAGAAGCTGTGGATTTGAGCGGTAAGGTGCACCTGCTTCCCTGCTGCATTAAGTTCAATGGCCCTTGTGATGTCTCAAACTACTTCAAACCCAAACCCACCGGTAAATATGTCCCTTTTACAAATTTTGTATAATCCATTATTGCTTTCACTTTGTGTTGACTAATTGAGAGTAATGGGTTTTTTGTTGTTGTTGTTGGGTTTGGATGAAGGAATGGAGTCCGAGGGTTTGAAGACGCAGGAGGCTTATTTCCGGGGAAGGAAGCTGCAGGGAGCTTGTGTTTCTATCCCTGATGGCTATTCTGGTATGTGTTTAGTACTTTTTATATCTAAGTTTGGCTTGATTTTTGATCTGAATGTTTTTGTGTTGATGCTCTTTAAGTGGGTTATTTGATTGTGGTCGGTAAAAGTTTAAGTTTTTATGCAGTGAAAAAGGCTAGTTCTATATGGTGTTCTAGAATCTTGGGATCCTTAGTTTAGGGCCTATACTGCAAAGCCGTGCTTGCAAAGTGTTGCTTCAATGGTGATGTTTTTGGATTCTATAATAGCCACCAAGGCAATGTAGTGGAAAGTACGAAATTATATAGTGGTTGCAGAAAAGTAAAAATTCAACAGTTTCAGATATAAAAGAAACTAGACATTTGAGGGAGTAATTATAGGAAACAAAAAAACTTTACAGAGACTAACTTGATATATGACTGTTACTTTTGCATTTGCGGTCTGAAACATAAAACGTTTAGGATTTGTCTTCATCAATGTCTAGTGCGGCTGTGTGTGTCAGACCTTAAATTTTTACAATTTTCATGTTAGCATAGATTTGAGATGTGTGGGTTAGGCAGAGGCTATTGAAGGTGTCATGGTAAAAGCTAAAGCCGAAATGTGAGCCTCTGTATTTCATGGAATGGTGATACTCATGGTGATTCGAGATGGTGCCTTGTCTTGTATATGACGGGGAAACATGTTTTTCTTGTTTTCCCTTGCATTGTGCTTCGTTACAGTAAGATCCTCTTATTGTTAAACAGATCTATGGCTGAGATAACAACAAATGATATTTCTGAATGATGTAAACTGTGTTCCAATTTTAATTGTACATCTTTACTATATATTCCTTTCAGGATTTGTTCTTGGGAAGAAGAGTCTTGACAAGAGAAATGCTTCTCATAGATCTGATGGGAATTCAAACTGTTGGGAGATAAATGCCAAATATAAAAGCATTACATATTGGAATCATGACAGCGTTCCTTCGCAGGATGATGCCTTGTTGCGTTCTTTCCATTGGCTTTCTGTAGCAAAGACTGTAAGTATGAACATCTCATACGTTTTAACCAAACGAAAAACTTCGTATGTGTTCAGCAAATTTTGATACGTACATTTGTCTATGGCATGTGTCTTGTGTATGACGATTGTTGATCTATCATTATATATACTTAAGCTGAACTACTGGGGATTTTTTAGCTGCCAATACTTTCTTAGCTGGTATACCTCTTTTTTCACGGGTTTCATACGTCAATACCTCATTTTTTTTTTATTGATTTAGAACTAGCTTTATGGATTGTTAACATTTGAGCCAGCTTTGCCAAAAATTAGTAAACTATTATGACTCCATGAATTGGACTGTATATGACACGTGGTCGACTGGATCTTGATCTATATCTGAACCAGAGATCTGTTATACAAGAAAACCAAAAATTGGATTGTGTTGATGAATTTTATGTAATATCATTTTATTGGTAAATGAATGTACATGAAATCTTATCTTTTTTTTTTGTATGACTGCAGATGCATGAACCAGTAACCGCAGAGGATTTGGTTTCTGCATCCGCTGCTCTGGAAAAGTTGAACTGATTAAGACATTTAAGAAGCATTGTAGCTCTGGGTACATCTAGAAACCTTTGACTTTGAATGCTTGTGCAACCTGTATTGATATATCTGAATGATATTCTATATATTGCGAATGGAAGTTATGTGAACTTCCTTCTCCCCAAACTTAGGATTTTATTGTTTTTTTTGTAGCTATAATTACCAAATTACTTCCGACATACTAGACAATCATAAAAACATTAAAAATTGTAGTTCAGTATTCCTGATAACTAGTGCATGTTTTCCTTTGAAGTTATTGCAAATTTGCTAGGTGTCTTGGAATCCAAGTGCTGCTTAAAAAAAATAATTATATTAATTATTTAAACTCTAAATAAATTCATCAGTTACATTTAAGTTCAGAAATTTTGGTGCATTTCACATTGGCTTCAGAATTCTCCCTTGTTTTGTGAGGTTCCCAGATACATAATTCTTTCCCCCTAGTGTTTCACCATGTTAAATTGTGAAGTAATCCCAGGGAACCCATTGAGCTAGGTATAGCTAATTTACCCCTGACTGTAACTGGTCAACAATACATTCACCTCATCAGCAGCAACCCCAGACATGTACACGAATTCCATCTAGAAGTTCCTGTTTACTGATGATCTTATGCACTTTATGAAATTCATTTTTCTAGACATTCCATTCTCATTTCTCCAACTCTTTCACATATTCTTCGCTTCTCTTACACTTGCATAGTTGGATACCAATTGACTTAAACATCAGACATTTAATGTAACGCGTACAAGTAAATGCGTGATGCTGGCAATGATACCTTTCTCCAATCAAGATCCTTCATACTGAACTTTGTCCTACAGCTGTTGCAAAACGTATTCATATAACCCTTTTTATAAAACTTGTGGCAGAGGGTTTAGATTCTAGAATTATGATTGCAGTGGCTGCTTATTACTTTATTATTTATATACATATATATGGGCCACAGTAAGGCGCAGTCTTTTGCCCGGGAGAGAAAGAGGTGATGAAAACATGAAGAACCATTCTTGAATAATTCTGGTGCTGATTGTCAATGGATGTCAACTTCTTGTTAAAGCAGCGGCCACCATTGAACTAAGCAATTAAAGTGTTGAAGCTCAACTCAACGAGATAAGCTCGCTGACGACGGTATGAATCGGTTTGGTTGGCAAATCGAGTTGGAACATAGTTTCGATCTGTATACGCAAGAGACCGGACATGGATTCAAAGGTAATCTGTATAAGATTAAAGTGGGGAAGACTCGTGTGAGATACGAGGAATATTTGAGTTGTAAACTTGTAATTACTTGTTGCACTTGATGCCAAAGAACTAATAACACCAATAATATATGGTATACAAACGCCAGGGGTACTATAAAAAACACTCATAACAAAATCATAATAAAAAATAGAGTTAATTTCAGTTTATTCCCTAAATTTTACACCAAAAATCATTTCACCCCTTAAACTTTTATTTTACTCAGTTTTTCTCCCTTATACTTTTAAATGACATCAGAGTAGACAAAATTCAGATTTTATAGGTTAAAATCCAATAAAAAAAACTATCAAAAAAGTCTTCAAATCATATATGCAAGACCAAAACAAAATTCCCAATAATTTTACAACAATACTGAAGCTTTAAAATTAGGTATCATAACATAATTATCGATATAATCCATATAAATATCCGAATTTTGTCTTCTCTGATGTCATTTAAAAGTATAAGGGGGAAAACTGATTAAAATAAAAGTTTAAAGGGTGAACTGAATTTTGGTGTAGAGTTTAGGGAGATAAACTGAAATTAATTCTAAAAAATATTTGAATTATGGAAATGAAAAGGCAATAAATCAAAGGTTACTACAAAGTCTTAATCAGATCATACATATGTATTTGAATATGTAAATTAGCTTGCCAATGGAAACTGTCACAGGTTTCATGTCTATTACTATAGTAGATACTGATCATTCTCAAGAATATATAAAGAGAAATAAGATTTTACTCGAAATATTTTTGTATGAAATTGTCTCAAGTTGAAAGAATTGGAGCACTCGAATATCGTTAATTTGGAAGATTCCTCTTTTAGAAAGCCAAGAAACCTCTCATATCAAGTCCAGAGCAATAACTTGAGACCCTACACAGTTCTGATTCCTTCTCTGTCCATTGCATCCTCTATGTATAAAGAGGCTCTGTAAGGCGCTTGAGCTTTATATTCAAGCATCCTGCAAAAGAAGGAAATATATGCACAGAACAGTATAACACAGACAGAGGAAGAAGATAACAGACTTGGGTTTTGATATGGCTATGACTAAACCCCATCACCCAGCAGAGAAAGACGAGATCACAAAGGAAGTAAGCATGTTTGTTTTTTGACAGCTCTTTCGTTTTGGCTTTTATAGCTCGAAGGTACGTTTACAATTCATATATATAATGCCAATAGATTTGATGAGTTCTCCTATTTTAGGGAGATAAGTCAGATATCTACGTTATCAAACCACGAGGGCTTAATATTGTATGGGGCAAAGATGAACGCTACTGGAAAATTCCAGACAAGGGGTAAGGAACAAAAGAACTTGAACTACTGATCCTTGCGTATTAAGCTCATTGCTCAATCTCACTTATGAAGTACGATTAGTCTAAGGTGTGGACACTCTATTTATCATCTTGCAGGTGCACGGGACCTCTGGAACTGATACAGGTCTCATGGCTGGAAGTAACAAGCTCAGTTGATTCGTTGGAATCCGGGAAGGCATATGAGCTGACCTTCGATGTGGAACTGACGTCAGATGCATTCGGTTGGAAAGACATACAAGTGTTCTTGATGGCAAAGGTAGGGAAGAAGGGAAAGTACAAATGGACAAAAGTTAAACTCAATCAGGATCAGAGTAACAAGAAAGTTACAATTCCTGAGAACTCGAAGCTTAGCATTGGAGTCGTTCCAGAGGACTCAACGGACAACACCCTTCATTTTGGTCTGTATGAAGTGTGGAGTGGGAAATGGAAGGGAGGCTTGAAGATTCATAATGCCAAAGTAACTCCTGCTACTGCACCTTGAACCTGTCTGCGATCTGCAATCTTTTCTATCATATATATATATATATATATATGGCTATTGAAATATTTCTACTTTGGATTTTATATACAGAAATCGTGATCACCCGGTGAATATAAATTTCTAATTTTTCATTCACCTGATGACCATGAGAAGTGTTTATGTACGTGACTACATAATAATCAGAATCGTCTTGTAAGGTGATTTGAGATTGTTAAATAAAAAGGTTTCTTGTATACAAGGAGCCAATTGATCATCTATAAATGCTGTTAGTTCAATAATCAATAACTTTTATGAAATGCCCTTCTATCAGATGATACATATATGTCAAAGTTTGGGATATATAAAAGATTTCAATTCTTTTTAGTGTAGATAGAAGTTTTATTATACGTACGGTTGCATGCATGGGTGCACCACAATTACACTAAAGAATGAAGACAAATTAAACTATATATCAAAGATCATATGCTATATTTTCTGCTTATGAGGTGCAGCGCTGTTAATGCCTTGTGCATCATCTTTAATGTTCGAGTTATCTCCATGATCGAGTGGACTGGAAAAAAGTGATGATTTGAAACTGGTGGCCAAGTTACTGGTGCATTATTACAATCAATCAAAGATTCACTTTGGCATTCAAACGTTGACAGATCAAATAACAAAAATTTCTGTTTTTTTAATTTCATTGTAAGAAGACAATCATTTATATTATGTAACTATCCTTGTACCTGTACGCTGATACACATGTGGTTGTCTTGCAACCAAAATCCAAGGACAGATGAAGAATTTTTTTTTTCCTAAAACCAAAGCTAACCTAAAACTTAAGAGTTTAAGAATTTATAAGATAGCGCCACTAATGGGAACTAAATCAAACGACATCGTTTCATGTTTGCAAGCAGTAGAGATCAATTGATCTTTTTCCTCAAGGAAACTTTTGTATGAGCATGTCTCACGTTGAAAGAACTCTAAGATCATCAATTTTCAAGTAGGGGGTGAAGATTTATATATATATATATATATATATATATATATATATATATATTCCTCTTTTAAAAAAGCCATGGAACCTTTCATATCAAGTCCAGTGGAATAACTTGATGCCCTAGACATTTTTTATTCCTGCTTCTCTTTGTAATCCTGGAGATATATAAAGGCTCAGTAGGGCTTCATCTTTATATATGTATAAATAATTGTGCAAAAGAAGGATAACACAGAGTCACAGACAGAGGAAGAAGATAACTGACTTTGGTTCTGATATGTCTATGACTAGACCTCATTTCCAAGCAGAGAAAGATACAGATGCAGTCCAAAAGAATGTGAGCATGTTTAATTATTTTTATTTAGCCTTCCTTTTATGGTTTTGTTTGTTTTAAACCAATTTATAGCTATGCAAGATCAGAAATAGTCTTCTTGTTTGCAGGGAGATAACTTCGTTATCAAACCACGAGGACTTAGCATTGTATGGGGCAAGGATGAAAGCTACTGGAAAATACCAGCTAAGGGGTAAGGAGCAGAATTATTTGTAGTTTTTGTACTACATGGATGTTTCTCAGTACCTGCATGCATGTTAAGTCTCCTCCATTTCTTTTACACCTCTGTAACGATTAATTACATGAAACATTCTGATCTCCACATTGTACTTCTCATAACACTTTGATTTGTGCCCCTATGGCCCTATCAATCTTTTTTTGAAATGTTTGTTACATATATAGACGTATACACACACACAAATCGTATTTTGCTATAAGTCTATAACACTGCATGCATATGCAGGACAGATGATGCTGCAGAGCTAATGCAGGTTTCGTGGCTGGAAGTGACAGGCTCAGTTAAATTAACAGCTGGGAATTCGTATAATCTGACCTTTGAGGTAGAACTGCTATCAGATGCATTTGGCTGGAAAGATATACAAGTTTTCTTGATGGCCAGGGTAGGTAAAAAAGGAAAGTACAATTGGAAAAAGGTTCAACTGCAGCCGGCCGCGGGGAAAGAAAAGATTCCTAAGGATGATGATAAGCTCACCATTGCAGTTCCAACTGAGGAAACTGACACCACCCTTCAGTTCGGTCTGTATGAAGTGTGGAGTGGGAAATGGAAAGGAGGTTTGAAGATTTATAATGCAGAAGTAACGGTGATTCCTGATCCTGACCACAATCTGCAGTCTTTACATATTGCATGAATGTGCGCCACTGTGCCTTGGCGCCTTATTGATATATTTTCCAGTTTGGATACAATTCTACACCTTTATGCATGTTTACATAATAATCAGAGTGGGATTCTGTAAGGTGATTTGTGATTGTCAAATAATATGTTCCTCATGTTTGTGATCAGAGTGGAATCCAATCGATCACCAATACATGCTGCTTTTCGTATATAATAAGTGTGCATTCATAGAGAAAAACATATCGAAGTTTTTTTCATATATATATATATATATATATATTGTGAAATGAGAAAATAAAAGGTAAGAATCAACCTAAGTTAAGCTACCAACATTAAGATGTGGATCAAGAATTCAAGATCACACAATGCTTATTAATAATTAACACTACTTGGAATATTAAACGTTGAGTATCAATTGAACAATAAACAAACTAATCGGGAAGTACATTCCTGATTTCACTTTCTCAGACTAAATTTATAGACAGCCGTTGAACTACCCCAGTTTCATACAATCAAAGCCTACTGATTCACAAACTACCTTTCATTGTATAAATTAGGTCGGTCTAATTCCATCAAGTTTTCTCTCTTATAAGAAGACTGACTTCCTACATGTCGGACAATAAGCTCTTCGAGAGTAATGTGAAACAGGTATGGGAGCATTTTTGAGAATCTGGAATAAGTAAAGTAAAATATCCTCCATGCATGGTATCTTCAGCCTTCAAAACTTTTCATTTCTTCTGCAAAGTAAGGAATATCGCAGATGATTGATGCCTCCTTATCTTACACTGAAAGGTTTTTCGGCAGAATGGAATAAAGGGTTTTCTGATATTTGGAAGTACTTTCTGTTCTCATTCTATTGCTTTTCCTACGTCCTCATCCCACCGCATACTTCAGATCGACACCACCAGGAGAATAAACCGAAAAACAAAGAACGGAACACGTTTACCAGGCATCTTATCTTTGTTCCATCGAATCTATTCGATTGCAGATTTCAACGAGGTCCTCGTCCAGACTAGAATCACACCTGGTGCTGAATATGAAGTACTTCATCATGCATGATGTGCATGCCAGGAAAATGAGTGATGCATCCCCGGATTGCTATATATATGAAGTACTAGCAGCATGGGAACAGAAAAGAGAAGTGTGCGTGACTTCAAGAGATGGGGACAGGGTGGTCACAAGATGAGGCCTCACAGTCGCAGCAGCAGAGTCCTGCGCAACCAAGTAACAATGCAGCAGTGGAGAAAGTAGCAGAAGCAATGCCTAGTGGCCCTAAACCCATGGCAAAAGTGGAGAAAGCAGCTAGTTTTCAGGCCAAACCGTCAGCTGATCACAACCAGGGGACCAAAGTAGTGAAAGAAGTCACGGGAATCTTGGCTTCTCCAGTTGTACAAGTGAAGCAGCAGCAGCCGCAAAAGCAGCTCCCGCATAATTTTGAAGCTATTGTGAAAGATGCAGACACTCCTATCAACAAGTCTCCGGAACACCTGTTTGGACATCTTTATGCTGGAATACTCTTAAACCAAAAGAGGAAGGCAAGCCCCTAATAACTCAACTGATATTTTTCATATTTATGCTTTTAAACTGCGAATTTGTCTATTTCTTACTGAATTTCAGCTCGTAATCAATTTGTGCGACTGTTAAACTTAAACAGTGCACCTTGAGAAACAAATCTGAAATCAACCAGCAAGAACATGAACATCAATCAGTATCATTATTGTTCTTTTTTTTTCTCCCCCGAGTACTAACAATGTCACTGTTATTACAGAAGTATTGGGTTGACAAGAAGTCCAACAACTGCTTCATGGTGTATCCAAGGGATCTCAAAATCACTTGGGCTGAAGACAATCGTTACTGGCGCTGGCCTTCCCTGGAAGAAACAAGGTACGATTAACCACCAGCAAATATCAAGAAAATTCACAGAAGCAAACAACAAGTGTGATACGTTGGTGATTAACTAAATACTTTTAGTATAACATTTCTTCAGATCAATTTCTAACTCTGTTTCCTTGCAGTAATGTCTTCATTGATGCAGCTGAACTGTTAAATGTATGCTGGCTTGAAGTTCATGGAAAAATTGATTCCACAAAACTGTCACCAGGAACTCTTTATGAAGTAGTATTTATAGTGATGTTGAAAGCTGCAGCTAATAATTGGAAAGTTCCGGTCAATGTTAGACTCACTCTTCCAGATGGTAACAAGCAAGGACGTAAAGCTGAACTTAATAAAATCCCAAGAGAACAATGGACAGAGATACCGATAGGCGAGTTTAAAGCATCACCAGGTTTATCTGGGAACATTGAATTTTCGATGTATGAATACGATGATGGGAAATGGAAGAGTGGTCTTTTGATCAGGGGTGTTGCCATTCGACCTAAAAACTAGGAGGTACTCAAACTTGGCTTATGAGTGGAGAGAGAATCTTCTGAGTTTATCAGCAAAACTTCTTAGTGGTTTGCATATGTATAATGGTCTTCAATAAAATCTCAGAACTTGAAATTTTTCAAGTTAAAAAAGATTCTTGCAGCAAATGAACCATAAAGTCAATACCAGGATAACTACTGAAGCTTAGCTCAGAGCTAGAACAATTCAAACTTTCGGCTCAAATAGATATACTTGAAAGGGGCAGAGCTGGACATTGCATCACTCTATTCACTGCCACTAGTCATAGCAATATGTAGCAGAACATATTTTGCTGTATTACGCACAACTTATCTACCATACATCTGAACCTAATTAAACTTCAAGTCATATAATTGGATGGGAAGAGGGCGTTCATTCTTTAAATAACTACACAAGGAATTATTAGACAAGAGAGATCACCTTACTTATGCTTCCAGCAGTCTTGGCCAAAAAAGTAAGTAATTTTCAGTAGATTTAAAGTTCTGTCCTGTAATTGTCAGGCTTATACCACAATGAGAAATCAATTTCTTTGCTCTTCAAATTCTCAGTTGCTGGTGCAATCCTCTCCAAAAGCTGGAATTCACAAAAATGAGTTTGTACAGTTATTTCTTAAAAATTGATACAGTATTCACTATTCAATATTATTGTTTCTTTTACTTGAATTGAAACTAAGCACCACTGGAGAACTCTATGATAAACTTGTATTTCACAAGACACAGCAGAATATTTTTCTATTGGATTGTGGATATAACTGCAGATAGGCTAACCTTGGAATGCAGCATTCCATTGGATACCAAAACAGATCTATCAAAGACACAAAATTTTCCACCATCCATGCATGTAACCACGCCTCCAGCTTCCTCAACTATCTGCTCAGAATTCCAATACCAAATCGTATGAATAAAGGAACAACATAGAGACACTGCCAAGTTGTAAGATCACAGTTTAAAATAAAATAAAAAATAAAACATTTATGGGAAGATATGTTTGTGTGCAAATTAATGGTTATGGCCATAGAATGCAAAAGAGAAACTTCTCAAGATACACTCACAACTCACTTCACCTAATATGGATTAAAAACATGTCATATGCCTTAATAAATGCATTTTGAGAGAACAAAGCATTACCAAAACACCAGCAGCCATATCCCATGGCTTTAGTCGATATTCCCAGTATGCTTCTACGATACCAAGAGCTACGTGGCACATGTCTACTGCAGCAGCACCGAGCCTTCTCACACCCTGAAACTTAGAATAATGGGAATAATCGGAACAAAAGGAACAGAGAGGCAATGAGGAAATAAGGTTACTTCTCACGCTTATAAAAAATAGCTTAGGAGTGATATAGATGTCAATACCCTGCTGACATCAGTGAATTCTTTGAATAGTTCTATGTTGGTGGCCCATGGATCATCGTGTTCATAACCAAACCCAGTAACAAGAAGAGATCGTTCCACCTGAAAAAATGGAGAGGGTGAGCCTGAACATAGAAGAACTTCAACTTTACACAGCATGCATACATAGTCAAAAAGTCCTGCTAAAATACAAAACATGTGTCCAAAGACTAATCTCTCAAGATACTTTGTAGATCAACACTTATTCTCAGACTAGACGGCAGTGACTCCTTCCAATTGGGACATTTCTTTAGTAAGAAACCTACATTTTCTTCTCTTTTGAATTCCCCAACATCATATTCTCATCAAACTCAACAGTGCAAATATTCTAGGACATATATGATCAGAATTCAGACGCATTCGACCACTTCATATATGATTTGTTTTAACTGATAATTTCAACTTTTATATTTATGAAACAATTACTAACCTTATCTGTCTGACTCACGTGAATCTTTTGGCCATTACAAAATGCTCCCCCACCTACCATAACACAGATTATCGCTATTAGATCAGGAAAACACTCTGCGTTTGAATCAAATACAGCAGAAAATAGTACATCTTAGACCAATTTTGCTTACCAGCACTAGCAGAAAAGATGCGAGTGTTCCAACACATTGGGCCTCCAACAAACTCTACCTGAACATAACTTAAAAAAATCGGACTATTAGTTTCCTTATGTCAACATATGCAATTTATAGATTACAAGTCAGAATAAAATCTGGTATCGATCAGTACCACAGCAGAAGCAGCAGGTTTTCCTCGATATAGAACTCCCACAGAAACTGCAAAGCTAGGGTAACCATGTGCAAAATTTGTCGTTCCATCTACAAAGATATTAAAGGTTAGATAACACAGAGTGACAAAACTAACAGACTTTTCAGATTTGTATTATAAAGGTATCTGGATTGCATTCGGGCTGCCCACAACCCTAGTTATCACTGACAGACCAAGAGGTCTTTCCATACTAGGTAAACTCCCTCACCAAACTTTCATTTACAAAAAAAAATATATATATGAGATAAGAATATAAACATTTTGAACAACTTGGCGAGTTAATTAGTGCAGACCATGATCCAATACAGAACAAGGTTAAGCTTATGGAATCTTTGACGAGGCATTCTAATACCTGACAATCTGACACATTAAGGATTAGTCTACTTCTATGAACTAAAGGACATGTATTCCTGTTTTCACAGAATAAAACACTTCAGCACCCCTATTTTAGCTACTTATTTAGATCTAACTCAAGTCGGAGAGAAAAAAGTATCCTGAGAATAGTTAGCGGTAATGAATATCATAACAAATGGAAACTTATCCACTTTAGTCATTCAACTCGGCGTCGGAGCTAAAACCAACTACACGCCAAAATGTAAACATATGTTTATGTATAAGTTTGATATCAGAACAAACTATCCGAGACTAAATACAAAAAAAAAAAAAATCAGATAGTCACATCATACAATGTACAAACCTAATGGATCGATGCACCACAGATAGTCAGATGATGCATCTCCAATAATTCCACCCTCTTCTCCAAGAATAAGGTGGTCTGGAAAGTTCTTTTCCACAACTTCTAATATGGCCCCTTCACTCTTTTTATCTGTGCTGCAAATGATTCGTATATAACATCAAAACTTTGTCTTGGGCGTAATACATCTAAAGTATGATTCCTGAATCTTAATAAAGCTTCAACCTTTACATGCACGAAACTATTTCTTTTAGCTTTATAACATTCACCATATATGAAACTAAGCATGTTGATTAAACTCTTACTCAGTAACCAGGTCAGTAAGTCCTTTATAGGTAATATTCTGAGGCTTATTAACAGCATCCATCACAACCTGAAGTAAAAACAGAAACAGATAGCATAAGCTACATAGATAATTTCAAAAAGTGAACATTTGGAGACTTCCGTTGTCATACATGACAACAAATTATCACAGGTACAAAAGGACACTATAGACCAGTAATCTCTACTGATATCCACATGTACAAGATCAAATATATACTTCTTTTCTTCACTTGGGTACCCTCAATTTCAACTATTGAATGGAGCTCACATTGATTGGACAAGAAAGGATGCAAATGTGACTTGGGTTTCTCTAAATTTACATAATTTATGTAATGCAGGCAAATATAGACTAGCACAGAATAGAGTTAGAGAGATCAAACCTCAGCACCAGTCTTAGCAGCCTTCTCAACCACTTCAATGAGCTGACCAGCTGGGATGGGCCCAGTTGATGGGGCACCCACTTTCACATACTGCTTCTGATTTGGAATTTCGGATAGCACAGCTTTGGTGCAGAGAGTTCTTGTTGGTTTGGAAATTGAAAGTCCCAATCTTTGAGACCCATGTCGCAATTGCTGCCTTGAGTTGAGGGGAATAGACTGGCTTGGTAAACTTGGGGGTAAAATTGATCTGGGTCTTTTAGAAAATTTCAGAGCAAAGTTAGCAGAGGAGACCAGGGACCTGCCCATATTGAAATGAAAGACGAGAGATTAAGGTGTTGGTAGTTCTCCTAGAATTCTAGAATCCCAGTTGTGTTTGATTCCCGATGCATTAGCAGTTTGTGCTCTGCCACGAATTTTGTTACGGCGGTATCAGATGATGTTGGAGGAAGCATCTTTTTGTGTCCACATACCTTGGAGTCTTGGACACGAGCATCTTTCCCATTTTTAACTTTTTACTTTTCTAATAGTTTTACTTGCTGTAACTATATTCTTCATCTTCCTTTTTCTTTTTTTTTTACATTTTTCTTTTTTATTTTATGTTTGTTATTTTCATAATGCAAAATTCTAAAGTGAGATTCTATTCATACCTCTTAAAACAACACTTAGACCTCTTTTTTTCTTAAGTTAATGTTGACTTTGTCAACATATGCGAAATTACTAATACAGATAAAATATCATAATAAACAAAAACAAAGATTTCATTACAATAATAATCTTAAACAAATGAGAATCTAACTAAATTATGATATTATCATTTTCAATAATTCAAATATGCATCGTAACAAAAATATTGTTTTCACTTTATAGACGTTTATTTTTTTACTTTTTAGCTTTTTATTCTTCCAGTTTATTGTGATCCGTCTGTTTAAATGCATTTTGTTATTCTGAATTGTAGAAAAAAAAATTATTGTACTGTGATTCTATTCAATGTTGAGAGACTCGATATAGTTACAATAAGTTTGAATCAATTGGATTAGAATAGGTTTGAATCAATTAAATAAAAATTTAAAATAAAAATATGGTTTTATTGATTTTATTGGATTATGAGCATTTTGGGGTTGAGGAGGTCTAAATAGGGTTTATCAATTCTAAGCTCCAAACGTAAGTATCGAATTTATACAATAAACAATTATATCATACTTCGTTGACAAACAATAATGCACATATAGGGGCGGCTACAAATAAAAATATAGGCAATAATACAATAATTTTTCTTACATCGTTCATCTAAAGTTATTAATGTACGTTTATAATATTATAGGTGTGCACCAAATATATTTACTTTTTTACATATTTCCTTACACCTAGTTATTCTTTTGTTTTAAAGGAGAAGTCATATGACCTTCAATTGAACTCAACACAAAAGATAAATAGAGTACAACTAGAGGTGGCAAACGGGTCAAGCCAGGCCGGTCCGGTCTATTTTAAACATGCCAAAATCGTGCTTGTGTCGTGTTCGGGCCGGTCCATTTATTTATCGTGTCGGGCTCGGGCTGGGTCATTTGCTTAAATATTAAGTCCGGCCCGGGCCCGTGTCGGGTCATGAAGCGGGCCGGCTCGGCCCATTAGCATTATATGACACAATTAAAATAAAAAATATCATGTGTTTTGAATATTTGTTTTATATAACTATTTAGAGTAGTAAAATAAATAAAATACTAAAACACATTTCATAATCTTATTTTTAAAAACGTTACGTATCTCAAAATAATGATGTTTTATTCAGTATTTTGATAATATTTGTGAAATATTGTAGTTAAAATAATGAAATAATCAATAGATTTTAATTTAAAAAGTATAATATTCAAGTTTAATAATGATAATTGTTTAAATATTGATATAAATATTATAAAATTATGTATTTAACGGGCCGGTCCATGAATTAATCGTGCTCGGGTTGTGCCGGGCTAAAAACGAGCTCGGGCCGTACCAGACCCATGAGCCAAAATATTTCGGCCCGGTCCGGCCAATTACAATAACGGGTTCGGACCGGACTCGTGCTGCTAACAGACTCAGACCATGTCGGGCCGATTTTTAACGTGCCGAATCCGAACCGGACTCGGGTTTTTGGGCCCATTTGCCATCTCTAAGTACAACACAAAAGAGAACCCGCGTATATATGTATGTCCATATATTAGATTATGGTAGTTCCATCGAGTATTGACTACAAAAATATCTGCTTCACTTAACAATTACAAGGAGAACTACTGCAGAAGTGCAGATCATTAAGTGGTGATTTTTATATATATACATCATTCCTACTCATCTAGAAGACATAATCGATCATCTAAGGATTTCATCTTCCCTTGAAAACTTTTTTAATATTAAACAAAATATTCTTGCACACTATCTTGAAGTAAAGTAGCAATTACACAACGCTTTCCTCGCTGAGGCTCATCTCTAGTTTGAAATCAAACACAGAACCTTCTTCTTGACTTTGAAACCATCAAGCTGCCAAACAAAAAGATAGCTAACATCTTCAAAGAAATTATCATAAGAGAAATTGATTCAAGCCCACATGTACTAGAGGCCATAAACTAATCCTTCATCATCCAAATATTCTTTGTATACACACGCGTTTTAATCAAGGCCGCCATGTCTGAAATATCTATTAATAGTCTGCATATAACCATCTACTTTCTCAGCTCTTTGTATCTTCGTCCTACTTTAGAAACATTACTATCAAGCAAACATATAAAACCATAAACTTGATCGATCTCTATCTCTTAAGCCTATCATTTAGTTCTCTCCAATTTTTCTTGCCAGATTAATCTTAAGCTAGTCATACCATGAGTCACTACAACCAGCATTACCAGGGTGCAGGTAATTTACTGCCATGATTTTATGTCTGTTTACTTGAATTAGTTGGTTAGTTTGATTCATTAAGTTGTACATATATATGTTGAAGTTAAAAATTGTTTGAGATAATATACTAATTAGTGTTTAGTTTCGACTTTCGAGCAATTACTCTGTATGTACTATGTAATTATATTGAGTCCAATGTCCAGTACTTCCAAGTTTTGCTAATATTAGCCATAAAACTAGTATTCATCAGAGAATATTACTCAGAATAAGTTAGTTGTTTGTTCCATACTGATTATTTTGCTCAACATTAATCATGTTTTACGTACTAATTAAATTTCAGGAGTATATCCACCACCACCACCAACTTCATACCCTCCGCCACCAGCCGGGGCATATCCTCCACCAGTTCAAGGATACAATCAAGGTCCTTATGTTGTTCCACCACCAGTTTCATACCCCATGAAAACTGAGGGATATCCCCAAGGTCCTCAACAATCAGTTCCCTACCATCAGGAGAAAGGCAAAGGCGGCGGGTTTATGACCGGATGGTAAGCATTTTCGATGCCTGAATGGCTGACTCCGGCCGGCTTTGTTCATTGATCTTTCGACTAGATATACACAGAATTAATATTTGCTTAGATACTTACGTACATTGCTGTTTTGGTGTTGCAGTTGTTCTGCCCTGTTTTGCTGCTGCCTCTGCGATTTGTGCTGCTTGCCCTGCTCAATCTTTTAAATTAAATTATTCAGATGGTTGTATATTCATTTGTATTTGATTTATGCCGCTGTATCAGTAATGTTCCCTTTTGTTTATAATTAAGCAGCTGATTCGTTATTACAGAGACCTTAATTTCCTATGTGTAAAATCATGTCGTGATTAATAGATTTTGTTACGAGATACTATAACCGGGATACACAACATACACTCCGATCATCACAACTCACGAGTATGATTCTAGACATGCATGTACAACGCCATAGCTGATTGGTTCTCACATTTATGAACATGAATTACCATTTTGAATATAAACAGTATAAATTACACAATTGTTCGTTGTTTGGTTCCATGATCTAATTTTTACAGTATAAATTACACGATTATCATTTTGAAGGGAAGAAAAAAAAATTGGCTATATATAATCGGAAAGTGAGTTCAATAATTGATCACTTGAGTAAAAGGAAAAAAATAGTACGGGTCACCAAAATATTATTATCGGCATAAACATTGTAATTGAGTTTTTTTTTTAAATTGTTATCGGAAAGAATGCATTCATATCATCAAAGAACTTACAAAACAGAGCAAAATCGGCCTCATTAAACCTTCCAAACGGAGAGAAAGAGTACCGCACTCCAACTTCAGAAAACAACTAAAAACTTTAAGAACACTCACTAGAACATGTTTTAATCACTCTGGTTCAATCAACCACCAAAAAAACGGATAAGGTAGAGAAAGAGCCTGTTTTGCCACACAGTGAGCTGCAAATCTTGTAATATTGCACCTTCTCGGGGCATACTGCCATGAGCACGACTGAAAACCAGTTTTTAAAGTTGTAAATTTTATTTTACCAGTTTTTTAAAATATTAATATTTGTCCGTAAAGTGGTAATTGAAATGGTTAAAATTTTATTTTAAAACTTTTGAGGACAAAATTATTATGTTCAATACCAACTTGCTATATATTGTAAGATTTTTTTAAGAACTCAGTTACAAATTCGAGGACAATAGTATTGCATTGATAACTAATTTTACAACTTAATGATAAAAGTTAACAAACACCATGCATCAAAACTCTTGCCCACAATGAGGAATTGAGGATAGGACTAATTAAGGATCATTAAGTAAATGTCGATCTTCGTCCAATGATTTGAAGCTAAAACATTGTCCAACAAAAAAAATCAGTTTATTGCTTGATACCTAATATATTAGGGAGTTCTATTTGCACCTCTCACCGTTGTTGTTTGTACCTTCTCTGCTATTAACACCTTCTAATTACTTTTAACAAAAGCAAAAAACCAGACACATCTCCTCTTGTTTACACCCTTCGCCTAAACCCAATACTCTGGATTCCTAAACCCAATACTCTTTTTCATTTTTATCGGGTTTCCGATCTTTTGGGTTTTTGGATTATCATCTGGGTTTACTAGGATCCATATTGCTACGGTGCTAAGATGAAACAAACTTTTCCCAGTCCATCTGAGGGTAGCCAAGGTCGAGATTAGGATGTCAGGCTCGATTCTTATATATTAAGAGTGATACTTGAGCTAAAGAGTTTTAACTGAAGACCATATCTGCCACCGCCTATGATCTACTATAAATAGAGAGATGCTTGGTTAAAGTCGCATAGCACATGAGGGTCCTCCGATATGAAGAGAGAAGGAGCAGAGAGATATAGGGAGATAGGTTTTTATATATTATAAGTGAGGTTTTCTCCCATGATGCATCGCACATCTATCTTATATATAATAGAATAGGTATGCAAATGCATATATATTGGCCTAAGTGAATTTCGATCAAAATGATTGATGAACAATATTCAGTTATTGATATTTTTCATAAGACAAGAGGTCGTCGTTGTGACTTATGAGGTAAAGAGGATTCTTATTAGGTTAATTTTGTTTTTGTCCTCAATTATATTTTCATACGAGGTGAAAAAGTCAAAGATAAATATAAAAAAATTATTGAGGTACAAACAATAATTTGGGAAGTGCAAATAGAACTTCTCTATATATTATCACTAATATGTTTAGCTGAAAAAAGTGTTATGCTTATATAAACCTAACATGTAACCATTTGATAAGTTAAAATATGATCCGAAAGTGGTATGGACATGTAATTAAATAGTCTTTAAGTAGTGCTCAACTTAATGATCCTCGTTAAAATGACTCCCTCCGCATGAGTGTGTATTGTGTTGCTGATTTTGTATGACTTTTCTTGTTTTGGTCTAAATTTTGTAGGTCTTTTCTTTGCAAACAAACTAATTCTATGACTCCCTCTAGAAGAGAAAGGTCACACACTACGGAATATTTCTTCATATGTGACTTCCTCATCAGTTCCCATAATTAATCAGTTTGAAAATAATACACACAGCTTAATTTCTATGTTTACTAATTCAACGTCAACTCGTCAACGCAGCTTACTAATTGATCAGATTTCCCTCATAATATTGTTTCCATGTATAATCTCATAGTTTCCAAGCTCTTTAAATTAAGAATGTAAAACACACTTTCTCTCTAAACTTAATTATTAAGTCTATCATTCGATCATCGATCAATCCGGTTTTTCTTGTATATCGATCTTCGATCATCAATCATCATACCATGAGTCACTCAACCCAGAACCTCCAGGATCCAGGTATATATCAGATAGCTAGAAGCATGATGATTCAAACTGTTTATATATATGATTTAGTTGGTTATTAGCTAACTAATATGATCCGTTCCATATGTGAGTTATTAGAATACATGGCATGCATGCAATTGAATTTCATATTGCTGTTAATTTGGAGTTCAATGAATTTACTGTCCATATACTCAAACACAGCAAATAGATCTACTTGTACCCTTCTGATTACCAACCAGAACATTTAGCAGTGAGAGTTTGCCTCTAAAGTGATTGACATATTTTTTCCAGACCCCTTTCTTCGTTTATTTTCTTCATGAAAGTACATGTATCAAAATTAATCATGGTGTATCATTTAATCAAATTCCAGAACAGTATACACCAACACCACCACAAGTTCAAAGATACAATGAAGGTCCTGAAGGTCGCCAACAATTAGTAGATCCCTTTCATCACCATCGGCATGAAGTTGGATTCTGGAAAGGATGGTAGGCGTTTTCTTACTACAGTAACCAGTTTTTCTCGACTTTTCTGTTTGTAGATATTGATAAACTTATGCTTCAAGAATATATATATATATATATATATATATAGAATCAATATATATGTGCTATTAACTCATGTACGTACTGATTTTTGTGTTTGCAGTCGTGATGTCATGTTTTTCTTCTTCCTCTCGGATCCATCGCTGCTACAGCAATGGCTTGCAAACTGCATGCATGATCCACGATCAAAGAAAAGGAGATTGTATTGACTTATTATCAGATATGATCTCGAACTTTGTTTATGCTTAGAGTAAAACAGGCATAAATATAATGCCCATGTTTGCAACTTGGTTTGTTACATAACTAAATTAATGTAAAGCAAATTAATATGATAATTTGTTGTACATATGGTGCGTTTGGTTCAAGGCATGTAACATCTTGTGTTAGATAAGTTAGACTATTCTCAATTGTGCCACGGACAATAACACAACTCGGATTTTACAAAGACGCGTTCCATTCATGCCTAACACCATAAAATATGGAGCCCTGAAATTCTCATTCATGAAAAAGAAGCCCTATTGGTTAAATGAACATGGATAGCCATGACCGATCTCGAGTTAAATCACGAGATTCAGTTCCAACATGAGAATCAATCAATCACATCTACGTGTGTGCACGAGTATAAATATACGACATGCATTGTTAAGGTCCATAACGACAAGCATTGTTAAGATCTCTAACTTTAATAAAGATGCACAACCGTCCCAATATATAACCAGCTAAGTTTACATATGTACTAATGTACATGCACATCTTGCATATAAGAATTGGTATGTTTGAGTCGACTCAATTTTGTATATGGTTGTATGACTTGTATCAATTTACTCTGACCTAAATCTCTCTTTTGGGCTTTTACCGGCCCTGCAGCCCTTTGATCTTTTAAAAGCCGATGCCCAACCTCAACCCAGGCCTACTCATATATAAAGCATAAACCTCCCTCAAAGTCATTCGCGCAAGCCAGAGGATTAGGGTTTCCACAGAGAACGAAATGGTGAAATTCCTCAAGCCTAACAAAACTGTGCTCCTTCTTCAGGGGCGCTTCGCCGGAAGGAAAGCCGTGATCGTTAAGGCATTCGATGAAGGAACACGTGACCGGCCGTACGGGCACTGCCTGGTTGCCGGAATAGCCAAGTATCCGAGCAAGGTGATAAGGAAGGACTCGGTCAAGAAGACGGCCAAGAAGTCGAGGGTGAAAGCCTTCATCAAGCTCGTCAACTACCAGCACGTGATGCCCACGCGCTACTCCCTCGACGTCGACCTCAAGGAGGTGGTCTCCGTCGACGCGTTGCAGTCACGCGACAAGAAGGTCACGGCCGCCAAGGAGATCAAGGCTAGATTGGAGGAGAGGTTCAAGAGTGGCAAGAACCGGTGGTTCTTCAGCAAGCTTAGGTTTTGAGAATTGAGAGATCATTTTTACATTTATCCAATTGGGTTTTGCTTTTTGATCAATGCAGTACTAAAAAATTTGAGTGTTAATTCACAGCATGTGTTCATCCGTGTTCACTAATTATGAGCTTTGTTGTTTTAGATTTGATCTTAGTTTTTGGTTAGTATTCACCACGATCCATGATCCATCGCAATATATGATCATCAATGAATTTAGTATGAGTTCATGTACAAAGCTGGTAATGTAGAAGAGCGTTCGATAATCATCATGAATATCACTATGTACAGAACGAGAGCTTTCAAGATGATCATGATTGACTATATACAGGAGTGTTCGAGATGATGCACCAAATTTTGTCAGGCGTCAACTGAGACACTTACAGCGTTGAGCTCCACATGTTGCTTGCCCTCATTTTGGGGGTAAACAGTGACAGTTGCACGAGCCTCGGCTCCCTCTTGAGAAACAGAAATGGAGCTCACCACTGGGTTGCCATCCGCAGCTATATTCTTGGGATTATCGTCTGTGATGATTTCCCACTCCTCTTTCAGAGATGTTACTTCGAGTCCTTTCTCTTTGTGCTTCTCCATTTCAAACGCAGTGGGCAGAACCACATAGTCGTTTAGAGGGTTGTAGTAAGGGTCATGGTCTGCTTTCAACCAGTGCTTCAGTATCCGGAATACGTGATGCTCACAAAGGATTCCCCGATGCTCACCAGGAACTCCAACCCTTGCTTCTGCGCGGAGCCCATCAGCCTGGAATTTGATTAAAAAAAAAGAGAGGCAGCTGATAAAATGCCACTACTATTGCACAATTATGGTCATTATTGCAAGAAATGTGAAGTCAAATACTGATTAAAATTATGTTCTAGTGAGTGAACTAACCATGGCTGATTCTGCTGGAACTGTCCCATCGCCATCAACACATACATATGTAGGCTGATAAAACCAAAAATGTATTAGGGTTTGAATGTATTTATCTCCTTGTGAAATCAAACAAGTACACAATTAACGCCCACAATAGAAGATATATAACCTGAAAATATCGTAGTTGTTGTAGATCTGTGACAGGTGTTTGCTCATCTCCATAGCTGCAGAGAATTAAATTTTGGATTATCAAAACAAGCGACATGAAGCAACATACATTATAAAGACTTGAAGCTTTTGCTTTATAATTCTCCAGAAGTTTAACTTCTAAGTTGCAGAAAAGCAAAAATAAATTTTTAAGTATATAAGGGAGGTATTACCAAACAGTATGCGGTGTCTCGAGATTGACCCCATATATATTGTAAAATTGAACTTGAGGAGGAACTTTAGCATGAGCCAAAATATTACGTGTTTCATTGGCCCATTTCAAGACTTCCACATTATATGGTAGGGGAATATCCTCACCGTTATAATTGAACTGCAATGGCAGATCATGCACAATAAGTTTCAAGTAAACCATACAAGCTCATATAAGAAAAAAAAATCAATTCAGAGCCATACTGGAAAGACTATTGACTTTATTAAGGAAAGAATTAAAACTCTGTCTAGAAGGAAAGAAAGAAAGGAGAAGGTTAGAATTTATGGCAGCAGCTGCATGACAGGTTTAAATTTCAAGTTGGATTATAAAAGGACACATAATGAACATGTATTGCTTACGGTGTTACTTGAAAGAGCTTCCTTAAATATATCCACACTTTCTGCTAAGGGATAAGACTCTAGGATAATTTGAGAGTTCCCATCACCATGAAGCCTTTCTCTCCACATTTCCAGAAGTGGTTTGTGTTCCCATTGAAAATCAAGACAGGCCATCAACTCATATACTGATGGGCATTCAATAAGCTGGAATATTGCAACAGACCACATTACGAAAAGAATGAATACAAAGAGGAAAATAAATGTTTACTATCATATAATATAAAAAGGCCCACATATATGTATCTTGATATCTATGAATCAATGTGCATGAATTCAAACTGCAAACAGAACTGGATCCTTACCAGCTGATGAAAGTTCCATTTTGATATGAAAAAATTTGATTCCCACCCATCAACAAATGACATTCCGTTAAGAAAGGTAGATGTTACATATCCAGGTGCACCTGTGAGACAAAAAAAAAGCCACATATTAGCTCTTAGAATTGAAGTTATACAGACGAACTATGACCAACAGAAGCTCATAAATATGCAACTCTATAGATACACAGATTGTATGAGCTCGTTACTACTTGCAGTAAAACAGCTGGTGTCCTTTGCTATGAACAAGTTGCATATGAACACTTACCCTGGAAAGGCGCAGCAATTGCAATCCAGTTCTTCACATACTTCTCAAAAACCTGTGAAACCATTAAACAATAAAGATGTATGAAAGCATATTTGTATAGCACATAAAAAGGTCCACATTACAAGAACCTAAAATGGAAACGAAACCTACACTACAAAAAACTAAAAATCTATCTGGAGGAAACTTACATCACTATGCAAGGACATGAAACATTTTACAAGTAGACCACCCATAGAATGACTTATGATGTTTATCTTTTTCTCTCCTGACGCAGTATATATCGCCTCCAACTTTGCAGCTAAGCGATCCAATGTCTCTTTCAACCTAAAAACAAATCATGGACACATCAACAAGTTTAGCCATTGTGCATCGATCTTCGTTGGCAGAAGCAGAAAATTTCACAATCATTTGCACCCTCTTTGAGATCAAGTTACAATCAGAAAAAGTAGAACCAAGCAGGTACCTGTTGCTTTGTCGAAAATCATATCCAAACCCAAAAAGTGTTTTCCCCTCTTGATAACCCCACTTGATGAATTCAGCAATCATTTCATGGAAATAATATACCGCTTCCTGTCCAAAGACCTGCATGGAACAAGAGGTATACATAACTTTTTAACTGTTCATCCTTTTTACTCCCATAAAGTAATACAAGAGCCATCATAAAGCTTTCATATATAGAGTATAATTAATTCATGAAGCACATATATAATGATTTCTTCCAGTATATGGCAAGTATATCCATATATAAAATTCTCTAATGTGTAACTTGTTGACACTACTGCACCACAAAAGTTATTTCCAAGATAATGAACCATCTCTTTAACAAAGTTACTTTCAAAGATGGTGTTTGCAAAAAATCCCAACAGCAAAGAAATTTCAATGTTTATGGGTTGTTAACAGTCAAGGAGATTACTGATTATTTCATGATTTCAATTGGGAAAGAATTTTGGTGCTATAAAAGGACGCAATAGCAAACATTTGACAAAACCTAAATCAAACCCCACAATTAAGCACATACATGGAAAAGAAAGCCAAAAATAGCTACTTTAAGTAATAATTCTCCTCAACAATTGCAATGTAAAATTTGAGCGAACTACATACCAAGTCAGGGTCCAGAGCATCAATTGCATGAAGTCCAAATCTGTCTTCGGGGACTACTATCTTTGTTTTTGGATCTAAAGACTCAGTCTTCCCTGTTTCACAAAGTAAAAAAGAGAACGATCAAAATCAAAATCATCTTCTTTGTTCAAACTAATACACACAGGTATAACATGCCGATACATCCTTCCAATCAAAACCCACTTTCCTATACGCAATTTAGCCGCTACATCATTATTGGCCAATGTCTTGATATAATTAAATCTCGAACATCATTAAACCCACTCAATTAGTGTCTCCAAATTCATGCCCTGCACACCATTCTTATAAAGACAAATGTGCCCAAAACACAAACTGCCTTCAAACTTAAACCAAGAGATGTTATATAGCTGACATATCATTCACAATTCACTGTTTCTACTTCTTAACATGTATCAAAATCGAAGATTCAGATGACCAAAACAAAGACAACCTAGAACTTTCAGAAAGACAACCTAGGACTTTCAGAGATAAACTTCAGCTTCTAAAAAACTAATCTGAACTGCAACTAAAGTACACTTTGGATTACCTGTAGAAGGATCAAACCGAGACCAAAGCTTGGTCCGGAAGGCGTAGTTGGCGCCGAGAATCCGAACCCAAACCCTCTCCTCTTTCCCAGTCTCCTCGTCAACGGCGTTCAAGATCGAGCCGGCAATGCCGGGGACCAACAGAACCGGGTCGAGATTCGGGTCGACGTAAGGCTCTGGTTTTCTGATCATCTTCAGCCAGAGCTCCAGCGATTGGACAATCTCGTCTAAAAGGATCGCCATTTTCGCCCCAGGATGATCGGAGCCTCGAAGTGAACCGGGTTCGGGTTTTGATGGAATTAAAGAGGTGGAGTCGTGAAGCGAGAGGGGAAGGCGAAACAGAGATGACAAGCAATCAGGGAGAGTCGGGAAGGATGATTATGATGACGAGGACAAACGACAATTCCGGCCAAGACTTTTTTTTATTATTAGTAGGCCAGGCCCAAATAAAGAGGCATTGACAATTCTACCCCTTATCCAAACTACGTAGAAGAATAAACAAAATTTATTTGAATTTGCAAATATAACACAAAATTCAGAAATTTTATCCGTGGGTCATAACGTAAGAGTTGCAGCCTACTACAATTCTGGTCTCTAGGAGAAAGAATCAGTCTGGTTTTCACAACTGGAATGTCGTGAATTCAACTCATAAACTTATTTAAGACAAAGGTAAAGTATTGAAGAATTAAGATTTAAATTTAGAAAATTAAAAAATTAAGAATCAGTTAAAATATTCATATTAAATAGGATTGTGTTCCGGGAGAATTACTATTCTACCCTTGTGTGTGTCTTAGCCTAATAGGTTTCCTGTTAGGAGATAGATTAGCATCTCCGTAGTAGATTAGGACTCCGAATCCTACGGGATTGTGGTATTGTAAATGCATATATATAGGCCCCCATATCATTCAATAATATACAAGTATTTCATCCTCAAACACGTTATCAGCACGAAGCCCTAAAACCCTGAATCTTTTAGAGCCTTCCGAAATTTTTTCTTCTTCCCTTCCTCCGCCGCCGCAAGCCCCTGCCTGCCCTCGCAGACCCTGCCCTCGCAAGCCCCGCAGCCCTGCAGCCCTGCAGCCCTGCAGCCCCGCAGCCCCGCAGCTCCTGCACGTAGCCCCGCAGCGCTTCCTCTGCATTCGCTCCGCAAAGAAATCTTTTTGCCCCGCAAGTTCCCGCATCAAATCACTCAAAATTGCTCCTCCCGCATATTCACGCAAGAGACGTGAAAGTCACAAGCAAGGACTTCGCTCAAGAGAAGCTACTCCCGTATACTACAAACCTCCCAAGGTAAATTTTTATAAACGTTCCCGCTTTTGAACGTATAGATATATTATATCGGGCGCTATTAGCCTTCTTCTTGTCTTAATTCCGGCCTTTCTTATAACGCCGATGAGACTATAGAGGGATGGGTTTCCCCTCTTGGTCGATGTTTTCTGTGTGACGGTCCTGGGGGAGTCACGATTGTTTTGAAAGGGAAGTTAATCGATTTTCGTGTGGTCGCCTGAGTGCACCGCTGTTTTGGGTGCGATCATGAGTATCGCCGCTTGCATCGATTTTTCTTGTGACCATATACGTCACCCCTTCTAATTCCTATTATACTTGAATCTAATCGATTCCGTATTCGTTTTGTAGATGTCATCGCCATCTCGACCGGAATTTGGCCTTCTTGATCTAGAAGGAAAGGAATACCACCGCTGGGTTTCCGACATGGAACTCGCGTTCGAGAGCCGAGGGATTGAAGGCATGTTTGCCGACCCTCCTGCTGATTTCCCACCTATGGCTAAGACTCAGACTCTCATCTTTATGAGACGTCACATCCATGCAACTCTCAAGAGGCAATACTTGAACGTAAAAGATCCTAAAGAATTATGGGACAAACTACGCTTGCGGTACAACAACGTTCATGATAAGCTTCTTCCTGAATTGACCGTTAGATGAGATAACATCTGTCTATTGGACTATAAGAGAGTGGATGAGTTCAATCAGGATATGCTATGCTTGCAATCCGATCTTGGCACCGTTGGTGTCATCAAGACCGACCTAGATCTTCTCAATAAAACATTGGATACGTTTCCAATCAACTATGAGGTTCAAGCTCATACGTACCGCACTCATGTAAAGGAAGGGAAGATCCGGTCTTTTGCCGACTTAATGGCACTCTTAGCTAAGAAGGAGAGACATTCTGAGATTCTCCTCAACAACAACACTAGACTTGTTGGCACTAAAAGAATTTCTACGCCACAGGCTAACTATGGGAAAGCTCCTAAGCAAAAGAATCAATCAAGGAACGCTCCATATCAGCACCAAAATAACAACTCTCGTGATGGGAGGCAACAAGGCCGATCTCGGCCTCGGTCCAATACATGGACCCGTGATGGTGGCGGCGCCGCACCCTCAGGGGGAGGCCGTCCCCGTCCCACACTCCAAGGAGGCCGTGCGCCTCCTAATGCCTCCACTTCCGGTAATGGCAAGTCTCCATGCTTCAAATGTGGCTCATTCAAGCACTTTAATCGCGATTGTCGCGCTAGCAAAGAGATGCTCAAGGCTTACTCCGCCTACAAGAAGTTTCTACAACCCGAATCGAATCATGTGGATGAGGACCATGAGATCGAGACTCACCATATCTCCATGAAACCCGAGCCCCTTGCTTCTAAAGCTAGGCCTCCGGTTGCTACCATGGATACTCCCGACTTTGATTAGTCGTTTTAGCTTCTTTAGCTTTATGATTCAAGTATTGTTATGGCCGACCGCCATTGTTATTTTCATTGACTTTGTAATAGTCTTTTGATTTTGGAATTAGAAGTTTATGTGTGATGTATTAAAGATTGGCATTCAATAAAATTTCTCAATTCTTGCTTACAAGACGATCTCTTTGAGAATTTTATTTATCCGACACTTAGCATGATGATCAACGTGTGCAACTCACGTGGTTTTTAAATTGGACGCTTTTTGGGTTACATGGGACCCCAATAGCACTACATTGTGAATTTGGAACTTAAAATTCGGAAAACGAACCTCGGAACGTCGAAAAACGACGTCGTTTTGCCTTGGCCGGCCCCGGTTACTATTCCGGCGTTTCCGGCACGTTTTGCCGGCGTATTAGCCGTCTTCCGGCCATTTCCCGGCGTTTCCGGCACCGCCACTCGGTTCCTGCCGGCGTCCCCTGTCGGACCTGAAGTCCCGGCCTCCATACCGGCCAGTTTCGACAGCCGCCGGCCGGTTTTTCCGGCAATCGGTGCCGCCGGTTTTCCACCGAGTTTTTCGACGATTTTTTTGTCGTTTTCTCGTGATTCTTCCGGCATATTGCAGCAGCCCCTGCTGCCACGTTTTCCTCGTCCAACATTCACCCGGTTTAGAGTTCTTTTGACATGGTTTTTCGGTTTGTTTTTCCGGTTTTCTTCAAGTCCGTTATATGCACTCACCGGTACTCTTTGTGTGTGTTTCCACACTATTTTTGGATGGTTTATACCACCCTAGTTTACTGTTTGGTATTTCACTGCTTCAATACCATGATTTCCAACTCTTTAGTTGAAGAATGTAGTACTATTGCCATGTGATACATTCGATGGGATCGACCTTCGTTCTGATTCCCATTCTTACAATATCCTACGGCGTATTGTATAGAATTGTTCCCGTGTCGCTGACTCTCTTAATTGTTATTTTGTAGATGTCCCGCGGTGAAATCGAATGTCTAGCTGATTGCGGAACCACCCACACTGTCCTACGGCACAGGCAGTTGTTCACGGATCTAGTGTTTTCGACTTCTTCGATGACTACAATGATTGGCTCGAAATCCATCATTCAAGGAAGAGGCACTGCTTCTTTCATGTTGCCTAATGGTACGACTCTTAACGTCGTAGACGCTCTTTATGCGCCGAAGTCTCCCCGCACCTTGCTAAGTTTTAAGGACATACGTGCCAATGGTTTTCACCTCGATACTTATGTTGAGAATGGAGAGGAATATCTTTGCGTTACCTCTGAGAAAGCAGGTCATCGCCGCATCTTAGAGAAGATGAAGAGTCTTGGGAATGGTTTGTATCTTACTTCCATTCGGATCTTTGAATCATATGCGGTTGAACGCAACTTTTGTGATTCGGACTCTTATATGCTTTGGCATGCCCGTCTCGGGCACCCTGGAGTGATATGATGATTAGAATTCTTAAGAATTCACATGGTCATCCATTTTTCAAGTCCCGGAAGCGATTGGAGGATCACCTCACCCGTGCTCCGCACGGTGAGGCCGTGCCTACCCATGCACCACATGGCGCGGCCGAGCATGCCCCACTCGGCAGCTCCTCGGCTTTCATGCCGTCGGTGGCGGCATCCCCTCCTTCACAGGAGCTTGTGATGCCTCCCGTGCTTTCACATGCCTCCATGGCAATTTCTGATGCCCATCGCTCGTTTTGCAAAGCTTGTTCTCTTGCTAAATTTCAAGGAAGTCATTCTTTTGCTAAGGCTTCAACCGAGAACATTCTATTCTTACAACGTATCCAAGGTAACATTTGTGGACCTATTCAACCAGAATGCGGACCTTTTCGATATTTTATGGTATTGGTTGATGCATCGACGCGTTGGTCACACGTCGCATTGCTATCCACAAGGAATGCTGCATTTGCTAAGTTATTAGCTGAGATCATCAAACTTCGGGCTCACCACCCCGATTATACTATCAAATCCATTCGTTTGGATAATGCTGGAGAATTCACCTCCAAAACTTTTGATGATTACTGCATGTCTATTGGGATCGAAGTTGAACATCCCGTTCCTCATGTTCATTCACAGAACGGTCTAGCAGAGGCTACCATCAAGCGTATTCAGCTTGTTGCTCGGACAATGGTTATGGGTACTAACCTGCCGGTCTCTGCGTGGGGATATGCAGTGTTGCATGCAGCGACACTTATTCGTTTCCGACCCGCGATTAACCAAGCGTTTAATGCGTACCAGATGGTCACTGGTTACGAACCCAATATTTCACACTTACGCATCTTTGGTTGCGCCGTTTATGTGCCTATTACGCCTCCGCTGCGTACTAAGATGGGTCCTCAGAGACGATTAGGTATCTATGTTGGCTATAATTCCCCAACGATTGTCCGCTACTTAGAACCAACCACCGGAGATCTCTTTACTGCAAGATTTGCAGATTGTCACTTTGATGAGACATGCTTCCCGTCGTTAGGGGGAGATGGGAATGTTATCATTCCAAATGAACGTCAGGAATTGACGTGGTGTGTCCCCACTATGTCTCATTATGATCCCCGCACTGCTCAAAGTGAGTTAGAAGTGCAACGCATTATCGACCTCCAGAAAGTCGCGGATTCGATGCCCGACGGCTTTGTAGATATTGCTAAAGTGACGAGATCAAACATACCCGCTGCGAACGTACCGGCACGGTTGGATGTCCCGAAATACGGGCGTGGAAGACAAGCTCCTGGACCTAGCAACGTAGGCACCGCCCCTGACAGTGGGACGGAGGCCGACGGCGGCACCACCGTACGCCGTGGTGTTGCCGGCGCCCCTTGTGGCGACGATGCTGAGATGGCCCGGCATGGAGCAGCTTCGGCCTCGGCTCCTCAAAGAAAAAGGGGGAGACCGATAAACTCTAGGGATTCAAAACCTAGAAAGAAGCGAATGACTAAGGCACAGCGCGTCATCAACGATGAATCACCATCGTATGAAGTTGTCTCTGATTACAGCTATGTCCATGAATCAACTCAAGTGTTTCCGTGGGACGCTATGGAACCTTGTTTGATGCCAGAGAACAACGAAATCTCAGTGAACTACACAAGTGAGCAGTCGGTCCGAAACCGAGCCACTACATGCATTGATGACGTTTTCGCTTATTCCGTCGCACTTGAGATCATATCTGAAGACGACGTTGAACCTCGCTCTGTAGCTGAATGCGAACGCAGAGCAGATTGGCCAAAGTGGAAGGAAGCAATCCAGGCAGAACTTGACTCATTAGCGAAGCGAGAAGTCTTCGGAAAGGTTGAATTGACTCCAAGAGATGTCAAACCTGTTGGACATAAATGGGTTTTCGTTCGTAAGCGTAATGATATGAACGAGATCGTGCGCTATAAGGCAAGACTCGTGGCGCAAGGATTCTCACAACGACCTGGTATTGACTATGAAGAGACTTATTCTCCTGTTATGGACATCATTACCTTCCGCTACCTTATTAGTCTGGTAGTGTCTGAAAGACTAAACATGCAGCTTATGGATGTGGTCACAGCTTATCTCTATGGGGATCTTGACGCAGAGATATACATGAAAGCTCCTGAGGGACTACCTTTACCTCCATCAAGTGCCTCTAGACCACGGAGTGCTCATGCAGTCAGATTACATCGTTCATTGTACGGGTTAAAGCAATCCGGAAGAATGTGGTACAATCGGTTGCATCAATACTTGGTGAGAAGGGGTTACAAGAATGATGAACTATGCCCATGCGTGTTCATACGAAAGACAAATTCCGGATTCGTCATCGTTGCGGTCTACGTTGATGACATGAACATAATCGGTACTCTTGATGAGATTGAAGAGACCGTGTCTTATTTGAAGTCGGAATTTGAGATGAAAGACCTAGGGAGGACGAAATTCTGTCTCGGCCTTGAGCTTGTGCATAGGGCCGACGACATCTTAGTGCATCAGTCAAATTACACGCAGAAGATGCTTCGACGTTTCAATATGGATCTATGTAGTCCATTGTCTACTCCCATGGTCGTCCGAAGTCTAGATATCAAGAAGGATCCCTTCTGTCCTAAAGAGGATGATGAAGACGTTCTTGGTCTTGAAGTTCCATACCTTAGTGCGATTGGGGCACTATTGTATCTTGCTCAATGCACTAGACCGGACATATCTTTCGCAGTGAACTTATTGGCTAGATTTAGCTCCGCACCTACGCTACGTCATTGGAATGGAATCAAGCATTTGTTTCGATACTTGAAAGGTTCCCTTGACATGGGATTATTCTACCCCTATTGCAGAGAGAACACCGCCACGGTATCTCCCCACACCACCGCCGTCGCCGACCCCGGCCTTGCCGCCGTACGCCGCAGCGACGTCGCCGGCCGCCATGGCGTGGAGACCGTGCGCGGTGCCGAGAGCAGCCACCGGTCTCGTGCAGCTCTTTCCCCCGATGCAAAGACTCCAAACAACTTGTTAGTTGGTTATGCCGATGCAGGGTACCTCTCTGACCCTCACAAGGCTCGTTCTCAAACCGGTTATGTGTTTACCATTGGGAATACGGTGATATCTTGGAGATCCACAAAGCAATCTCTTGTTGCTACTTCTTCGAATCACGCGGAGATCATCGCTCTCCATGAAGCAGTGAAAGAATGTGTTTGGCTACGATCACTTGTTCGCCATATTCGTGATTCTTGTGGATTAGTCTCTACAACTGATCAACCTACGTGCATTTATGAAGATAATGCTGCTTGCATAGAGCAGACGAAGTTAGGTTTCATCAAGGGAGACAACACCAAGCATATTTCGCCTAAGTTCTTCTACAACGTTCAACAACAGAAGTTCTTGAATGTTCAGATCAATCAAGTGAGTTCAGAATCCAATGTTGCGGATTTGTTCACTAAGTCTTTGCCTAAATCTACTTTTGTGAAACATGTGAAGAGCATTGGCATGCGTCGTTTATCGGAACACTAGAGTTTGGTAGACTTCAGGGGGAGTCTACATCACATGTTAAGATCCTTAAGTAGTTGGTGCGTTGTGCTCTTTTTCCCTTCGATCAAGCTTTTGTTTTACCCAAGAGGTTTTTGTTTTGCTTGACAAGGTTTTTACCGAGGCAACGATGTGTGCACCATGCAACCTAGGCATGCGACACAAGGGGGAGTGTTCCGGGAGAATTACTATTCTACCCTTGTGTGTGTCTTAGCCTAATAGGTTTCCTGTTAGGAGATAGATTAGCATCTCCGTAGTAGATTAGGACTCCGAATCCTACGGGATTGTGGTGTTGTAAATGCCTATATATAGGCCCCTATATCATTCAATAATATACAAGTATTTCATCCTCAAACAAATTGGTCATTTCTTGCATATATGTTTGTGGCACGGATTTTCACAAAATTTTGTTTATAGAGTCGCTTCGTAACATAATAATTTTCTCTTATCGTTTAAAGTTTAAAATTCATTAACATTTCTTCACATTTGTTAGGCTATTTATGAATACAACTTACAATTGTACCCTGAACGAAATGATTGAGTCCAATCGGAGCCTAAATAGTGGTTTAGCTCCAAAACTACTCTTGTAAGGTAAACCCGCGTTGGTAGGCTTGTTGCTGTTGCTATGAAGTAGAAATGGAAAGAAAGGGCCAAAGGGAAAGGGATGTCCAGTCATCAGGGCTAGAATGGTAAATCAATTATCCTCCTTCCCACCAAAAAAAAGAAAATAATATAAAGAAGAAGAAAAAAGCATCAGCAAATTCAACAGAAATTTTTGCGTAACGTGTAGCTTATCAAAATTAATAATGTAATGCCGTAGCTTCGGGATTTCAATTTTCAAATACAAAAATAATATAATATTTCTACTCCGTTCCTTCAAACACCGCCCACATTATCACCTTCGTCATCCATTAAAGGATGCAGCTTACGTCTTTGATATCAAGCACAAATAATGGTGTCTGTTTCTTCCCAAAGGTAAGCTCTTTTCTTTTAACTCTCCTCTGTGTTGTGGGCTCAAAGTTTTCTTACAGGTTGAGTTTGTTCAAAGTTTGCAGTGAAACAAGGACAGAACCCAGTTCCTGATAAGCAAGAACAATGGAAGGTTTTACAGAGCTTGGCTCCACCTCTAATGGCTGCCGCTCTGGCCTTGTCTCCAATCTGCATTACTCCTGGTTATCATACACTTACTGGGTTTGACTTCAGTCATCACTCTGCAATACTTTTTTTCAATTTAATTAGGTTTGCATGATAAATGTTAAGTTGTAGACAAATGGTATGTTGTTTTTGCTTTAGCGGGTTAGTTTGTATTTCAGCATCAGAGCCCTTTCTTCATTCTTGATTAGCTTTTAAGCAGATGGATTTGTTTCTGTAGTGTAGGGGTGTTCTTTTTTGTGTTTCATAATCAGATTGGGGTGTCCTCTATTACTGTTACTATTACTGATTAGGATCAATTGCTTCTGCTTTTCGACTGCTACATATATATTTGAGCCAATTCTGTGCTGGGCGACATTTTGAGCACGCGGCTTTGTCTTGCACTTGAATTCATTTCCCTAAGAATTCCTGTGAAGCTCAATTTGAATTTGAAGCACAGCTCTGCAGCAATTTCTACTGTATGTTAGTTATTAGTTTTTTTTTTTGGCGTATTTACTTTTGCAGTTTCACATGCCCAAACTATCGACGTTCAGAAAGGAGCTGCATTATTTGGTACTACTTGCATCGGATGTCATGATGCAGGTGGAAACATAATCCAACCAGTGAGTCCTCATATATGAAGCTCTGATGTATAACAGCTCAAAATCTGTGCTATTTCTTATTCCTTGGTTTCTCTTGGTTCCTTGCAACACTATTTACAAAAGATCTACAAAGGTATTGAAGCTCAATTTAAGTTAAATTATTCTGTCAGAAGCGGCAGAATATGCAAAAATTAGGATGAGTTGGGATAAGTCTGTCAAATCATACTGGTTTTAACTTAATGATCACGTTTCTTAACAAATAACCTGTTTTCAGGTTCATCTACTAGGTGGAGAAGTCTTAGTTAAAATTGTTTTACATGCCATCACATGTATTGGCTTGAGAGTTTGTGATTGCTTTATGCATAATTCAAGCATTTTCTTCTGCAGAAATGGAGTTGACACAGAGGAGGAGATATCGTGTTACTTACTTTGGCAAGGGAAGAATGCCAGTAAGTCTGGCTAAAATTTACTATGAAAGCTTAGCATACATCATCACCCTCATTTTTATAAATATTTACAGGGTTTTGGTCAGAACTGCACACCAAGACGCCAATGCACATTTGGAGCTCGTTTGCAGGACGAGGACATTAGGCTTTTGGCTGAGTTTGTCAAGTTACAGGCTGATCAAGACTGGACGAATAGCTTAAGTAATGAATGATTAGTTGACTAAATGCGATTGCTGACTCAAATTTCGGGTAACATTGTTCTTTGCGTGTTACATATTATTCAGTAGTACATTAATGTGGGCATTATCCTGTATTTAAATTGTAGAAAAGCTTTATAGATATCAATAGGAACTTCTAGGACTGAATCTAGTTCCTTCTTTTACGGTCTTATTCCCCTTGGGCATATCTTTTATATGAAACTGAACAATCTCAGGCTTCCTCAAAAAGTAGAAGTATTGGTTAGCTAATAGTTTTTAAAACAAGAAAGCAGTTATACTTTGCTGCTGCATACATTTTTGTAAAGTTGGGTGAGACTCTACACCTTCTGTTAGCTTATACCATGTTTGCCTTAAGCTCCTGTTGTTCCCCGTGTTGAATTGGTACTTGGTTATAATTAACTGTTGAGCTTTTAGGCTCCTCCCTTTGTGAAAAATCAGTCGTTGAAGGCTCTTAAACTTTGCATTAAGCTCCTAGTGTTCCCCAAATTATAAGAAATCAGAAATTGGTTCAGTTGTGGTTCCCTTTCTGTAAAATTCAACTTTTGCTTCCACCTTCAACTCCTACATAAAATGGTAATTTCTGATTGATAGATGAACACAGATGTGAAGCTGGGAACCATCTATAGAAGATTGGTCAGTTAGGTCTAGTTGCTTCATGGCACTCAATGGCATCATAATATTGGAAGACTTTCAATAAAGTCATCATAATATTGTTTTGCATTTGCATTTTGCAAGTTCATGATTGTTGTCACTGAAATTGGATTGTGTTAAGGAAGACTTCCAACATTGTAACCAGTGTTTGATCTTGCTTCATGGTATCTAGTATTTGATATTCGTTATGCTCGTGATCTTTAACCTCAGATTTGATCAATTATGCAATCATGTTGAGAAACAAATCTATCATATTGATTGTAATAGGTTGTGTATGAGTTGTAAAGTTTTTCTAATGTGTAGTAATAGGTTGTGTATGAGTTATTTGAATATTCTCATTGTTGTATAAAGCTCATAGTGCAATATCAATGAAAGGTACTTCAACCAATTCTCTCTTCTCTTTTACATGGTATCAGAGCACTCGATTATAGATCACTGCAGTCACGCCAGCACAGTAACATGGTGATGCAGCGCCGGAGTATGTAGAACCTTGCCCTCTGCTCCTTCACCAGCATACTGCATTTCCGACCAAACGATCTGCACGGCGCTCAAACGTGCTTACTGCAGAAGTTATTGTTATTTCTGTTGTGGTCTTCCATGTTAATGCTTATAAATGCGGTGCTTGAAACTTTGTTTTACTCTTACAAGTAAGAGAAAATGAGATAGAGACGCTTTTTTGCGTAGTGGTGAAAGAGAGTTAGATCCAGACTCGTTTCTTGTAGCATCTCCTATCATTCGTCATGGCTGGTGATGATAATGTTCTTTCACCAAGCAAATCAATTCCCCCCCCCCATTCCACATAATTATCAAAATCTCCCATCTCAGATCTCTTTAATACTCATCCCTCTGATCACTCATGCATGGTCCTAATTACTAAAGTCTTGAATAAGAACAACTACAATGGTTGGAAAAAGAATATGTTTAGAGCTTTGAATTCCAAGAACAAGTTTTGTTTTATCAATGGCACAATTGAGTCTCCTTCAGAAAAGACTGATCCAGATGGCTACAAGACATGGACTCGGGTCAACGACTTGGTGCAGTAGTAGATCACCAACGTTGTCAGTCAAGACATTGCTGAGAGTCTCACCTATTCCTCTTCGGCTCAAGAGGTATGGGAGGACTTACATGAACGATTTTCACAAGATAATGTCTCTCGAATTTTATAGATTCAGCGAGATATAGTTTGTCATAAGCAAGAGCAACAAAAAGTCTACTCAGCTTATTATACAAAACTGAAGTATTTGGGATGAATTGACTTCTTATTCTAAGGTTCCACACAGCTCCCAAGGAGATCAACAGAGACTAATGCAATTTCTGATGGGTTTGAACGATACTCTCAGTGCTATTTGCAGTTAGATTCTTTTGATGAACCATTTGCCTACAGTTCGCCAAGCCTACGTTGTTGTTGCCCAAGAAGAGAAGCAATGTCTACTCAGTGCTACACATCCAGCCGAGTCCAGCTGTAGTGCGGCCATGGCGGTCGAAAACTCTGGCAGATTAAAAAATGAAGATCAAGGTAGCAGGCCCAGTTTCAATCAGGGAAGGGGGAGATTTGAGCCAAATCCCCGACCACATTCTGGCAGATTCAATTCTCAAGAATGGCGACAAGGATTAGGGAGAGGCCGCCCTCAATGCGTCTACTGTGGAGACCCTAGACATTGGGTTCAGGCTTGTTTTGAACTGATCGGCTATCTTCCTGGTCACCCAAAGGCGAAGCAAACTCAACAGCCTTCTATTTCTAAGCCGAATTCCAACACTGGTTTTAGAGTTCCATCTGCCAAAAACGTTTCTAGCGTTGTAAGTTCTCATGTTGGACCTTCAGTCACTCTATCTGAAGCCCAATTTAATCGATTTATGGCAGCCGTTAGCAGTATGTCTCCAAGCTCCAACTCTCATGCCAGTGCAACTCCGAAAGCTAATGCTGCAACTAAACCATGTTTGTCCAAGGTTCTTCCCGCAATTAGATCATCGATAGCGGGGCAACCGATCATATTTCATCATCAACTGAATTAATTCATGCTGATAATCGATGTTCCTTGCCTCTTGTCTTATTACCAAGTGGGGCAAAAGTTGCTATTGTCGCAAAAGAATCACTGTCCTTAACTTCCAATTTTTACCTCCATGATGTGTCATCTATGCCAAAAATTAAATTTGATTTGATGTCAGTTAGTCGTTTGACAAGAGGCATGAATTGTGCAGTGACTTTTTATCCTTATTGGTGCATATTGCAGGATCTGGCTACGAGGAGAATGATTGGTTTGGGTGAACAACGTGATAGATTATACTATTTGGTGGCATTAGCGACGGAGAAGTCCATGAACCAACCTACCTCCACCACCAAACAGTCTACTTGCAACCTCTATATATCCTCCACCGATCTCTGGCACAATAGGCTCGGACATAGTCTTCACCATGCTTAGGTTTCATCGTTAAACCTCTTCTGAATTTTTCCATTCAATCAAATAAAGCTTGCCACATATGTCTTATGGCAAAACAGAGTCGTTTACCTTTCTATAATAGCAAAATTCCCTCGAATAAACCTTTTGAAATTATTCATTGTGACATTTGGGGTCGTTATCAACATCCTTCACTTTCTGGTGCTCATTATTTTCTCACAATAGTTTATGACTATTCATGTTTTACTTGGATTTTTCTAATGCGACATAAGAGTAAAGTACTTCTCATAAAGCGTTTTTTTACTATGCTCTTACGCAATTCGACTCTCGCATTCAAATTTTTTTGTAGTGACAATGGTGCTGAATTTATCTCACTCAAACCTTTCTTTTCTGATAATGGAGTTGTTTTTGTAATACCCCGAAAATTATTATTTACTATTTAGTACTCTAATGTTATATTAACTTAGAATTAATTCAATTTTTCTTCTAATATTTCTCTTTAGAAACTAATGATGATAATGTTCATACTTTCAAAGATAGAAAATTTCTTTTTGTAAGTATTAGACCACGATTTGAATACGTTAGCTCATATTCTTGCGTATACTCGATACTTTGTACTCGAGTTTAAGACTAATACTAATAGTATTATATTTTATGCATTATATTAGTGTTAGATAGTGCAAATATATTGAAAACCTTATGAAATGAATATACAAAATTTCTTTACTTTTTAGAATAACACATATAAATGTGTTTGTTATATATATATATATATATAATCTTTTATGCTAATATGTTTTGAACCTACCTGATTTATTTTTATGTTTTACCTCATCACACTATTTTTTTTATTTGCCAACAACTACACTAACTAGCTAGGCTATCACTCAATATTAATTACTGAGAATGGTATGTGAGAATTGAACTTTTGTGTTCCTTCTTGGCCTATTTATAGTTGTGAGCTGCCTTAAGTTTTATTCACACTTCACAATCAGAAATCATTGAAGTCTAGAGTTCCCTTAGTTGATAGAAAACTCAACCATCCAATGTTTCTCAAGCTAAAATTCTAGCCTTCACTCTTTCTCTCTTAAACAAGTTCATTCTTTATTAAAGTAATCTAACTTTGGATCCACATCAAAACCTTCTTTTCACCACTGAAACTTCAAGGTAAGTATATCTTACATCCTTATAATCATTTGTCATTTAAGATTTATCAAAGTGCATAGCTAAGGATGAAATGGAAAAGACCATGTTTTGGTAAGAGTTATATTTTCATATTTTATAATCTGAGTTTGTCTAGGTAACAATAACATTAAATTTATCATGAAAAATGCTTCAATTTAGGCTTTTGAATCACTCAAAAATGTTTAGAAATTGAGAAGTTATGGCTAATCAAAGTTAAAGTTAATAAACTCACTGAAAATCTTTTATAGCACTCACAACTTTAAAAACTCATATCTCACTCATTTCTTAACCATTTTCCACAAACTTTATATTAAATTAAAGTATAAGACTTCTACTTTTAATCTGAAAAGTTTCAGAAGAAATGATAAAATTTTATTACAAGTAGAATATGTAGACATCTAAGATGACAACTTGATGATCGGTTTCTGCACTACTACTGTGTTTGAAATTTTTGGACTCAATGGCTTTGAAATGGGCTGTATGACTTATCCTATTAGATTTCTTACGAAAAGTCCTTGAACATAGACTCCTCACTTGCCTAATTTGGACGTTTATTGATTGAGTTATCGATACGGAAAGTTGACGAATTTTGACACTATTGTTTGAATGACAATTGCTAATTTGGACAAAGATTTTCCTTATTATGGGAGAAGTGACTACTAATCCTTTTATTATTAAATAATATTATCTAATTGATTTTAATTTAAAGTAAATTTACTTTATTTGTACATTTACTTTCAAGTTTATTAATTTGTTTATTTCAAGCATACATTGAATTATTAATAAGTATTTATATCTTGGTGTAAGATTATAATTTTTTAGTATTTAAATAGTCTTAATTACTAAACTTTGTGATATTCTATTGACGTTATTGAGTTGAAGGTGTGAAGCCGGGTGATTAGTACTACCACGTGCTTAAGTGAATTCCTGGTAAAATTGTTTTGTACTTTGTGAGTTAGTCTTTGGTCATAGTTCCTACAGATAGTGCACTATTATACTCATAGAATAATTGACCTTCAGTATACATACTCTGGTGTTAGCCTCGGTATGCTGAGGTTTATCCGTGTTATGAGTAAACGTGAACCCTAACATGTGACTTTGTGATTAATTACCAGTTTTCTTGAAAATTCACACAATTAATTGAATATATTGATGTTGATATGTATATCTATATGCATAAGTAAGAATTCATGTGACCAAATATATCTGGTTCTTGATACATTTTACTTGGTTGTTCATATTTGAATTTTTCATTAGCCAAATTATTATATTTGAATCACCGAGGCCAATACCAGAGTATGTATACTCTGCATATATTCATGATGCTACACAATCTTATTTTCAGGTAATGAGTAGATGTTTGGGGAATGTGATGAATCTACTAAATAAAATGATGGGTTTTCTTCATTATTATTTCAAGACAATAAATGCGAGACTCGTGTATCTTCGCTAAATTTCAGTATTTCTAAATCCGTTGTATTGTAAAATAACTTTGATTATGTTTCCTAATAAAAGTATTATTCAGACATATATTTCTATCATTTTTATTGAGGAAATTTTATTGGTTTTAAGGTCACACCTCTAATTCGGGAACCATATTTCCATATAATAGTGGTCTCGAATTGGGGGTGTGACAGTTTTTCACCATTCTTGCATTTACACACCTCAACAAAATGGGGTTGTAGAACGTAAGCATCGTCATATACTCCAAGTTGCTCGGGCATTAGAATTCCAAGCTCACCTTCCCTCACAATTTTAGGGTGATTGTGCACTTACATCCGTTCACATCATCAATAAGTTACCTACACCTCTTCTTTCCTTCAAAATTCATTTCGAACTACTCTACTCCAAACCTCATTCCTTTTCTCATCTTCGTGTTTTTGGGTGTCTAGCTTATACCACAAATGTTCATCCTTCCCATAAGTTCGATCAACGTGCTACTCTATCTTTCTTTATCGGGTATCCGATCGGTCAAAAGGTTTTTAAGCTATATGATTTGTCTATAAAAAAAGGTTTTTACCAGTCGGGATGTTAAATTTCATGAAGATATCATCCCTTATGGAGCCTTAGACCCTTTGGGCAACCAACCCGGCCCAATTTTTGCTCGAATACACGAACCTGACCCGGTCCTTCCTTCATCTGATATCGATGACTTCACTTTCGATATGGCCATGCTTGAGCCACCACATTCACCACCTCACTTTCCTCCCTATCCATCCACGACAGCTCCGCCCTCTCCCTCATCTTCCCCGCCACCACCTCTGTTTCGCACATACTCCCACCGTCCACCACCCTCTACCCTGCCTCCGCCTGATCCGCCCACATCAATCGCCCCACCCACCACCGAACCCATCCCCCTCCGTCGCTCTAGCCGCTAGTCGCACCCACCGCACCGGCTCACTTACAATGTTCGCTCAATTCACTCAGATATGTCGTCCTTCTTGTTTCCTGGTCCGACTAGAGGAACTCGTTACCCGTTGGCTATCTATCTCTCTTACCATCTGTGTGTGCCTCATCATTAGACTTTCTTGGCTCAGATCAGTCATGTCATTGAGTCACGCACCTATTCTGAGGCAGTTGTTCATCTGGAATGGCAACAAGCCGTGTTTTCTAAATTGCAAGCCCTCGAGGCTAATGGCACATAGACTCTTACCACAATTCCAGCTGGCAAAGTTCTCATTGGTTGTCGTTGGTATATAAGATCAAGCACAAAGCAGACGACTCTGTTGAACGTTATAAAGCCTGGTTGGTCACAAAGGATTTCACTCAGTTAGAAGGTGTGGATTATCATGAGACTTTTTCCCTACTGCTAAAATTACTATTGTTCGTTGTCTCTTAGCTTTAGCAGCTGCTCGTCGTTGGAAATTACACCAACTGGATATGAATAATGCTTTCCTTCATGGTGATTTATTAGAGGAAATATATATGTCTCCTCCGCCAAGTCTTCGGCGAGAGGGGGAGGAGAATCTGGCATGTCGATTGCACAAGTCTCTGTATGGTTTGAAACTGGCTTTAAGGCAGTGGTTTGAGAAGTTTTTTGATGCAGTAAAGTTAGTCGGGTATGTTCAATATAAAGCTGATTATTCATTGTTCACTAAGAAGAAAGGGAATTTATTTATTGCACTTTTGATTTACGTTGATCATATATTGATTACTAGGAATGACTTGGAGACAATTGTTGTACTTAAGACTTTCTTGCATAGTCAATTTCATCTCAAGGATATTGGAGACTTAAAGTATTTTCTTGGCATCGAGGTTTCAACTTCGAAACGTGGTATCTTTATCAGTCAACGTAAATATGTCTCGGTGATTATTGAAGATGCATGATTATTAGGGGCCGTTCCGACAGATACTCCCATGGAAAAAGACTTGAGAGCATAATGATCTGCTCAACGACCTTGAGAAATACAAGAGGTTGATTGGCCGACTCATATATCTCAATGTATCACGTTATGATATTACCTATGTCGTCCATGTCCTTAGTAGGTTCATAAATCAACCTAGGAAGACGAATTGGGAAGCAACATTAAGGGTGGTACGCTACTTGAAAGGTGCTCCAAGACAATGTTTATTCTTTTCTTCCATCAGTGATTTAAGATTGAGAGCCTATTGTGATTCCGATTCGGCAGAATGTCCGGTCACAAGAAGATCTACAACCAGATACTTTGTCTTTCTTGGATCTTCATTGGTCTCTTGGAAGTCTAAGCGCCAAAAGACAGTGTCTTTATCTTCAACAGAGGCTGAATATCGAGCTATGACAGACACATGTTGTGAGTTGACTTGGTTACATTGCTTACTTAAAGATTTGGGCATGTTGCTTCATGAGCCAGCTTCGTTATTCTGTGACAACAAGGTTACACTCCACATTGCAGCCAATCATGCTTTTCATGAGCGAACAAGGCACATTGAGATGGACTGCTATTATATCCGAGACAAAATTCTAGATAGTTATGTGGTCACAAGATATGTAAGTTATGCATATCAACTAGCTGATGTTCTCACTAAACCATTAGGAAAATACATTTTTATTCCTATGATTTGCAAGCTGGGTGTGCAAGACATCTATTCTCCAACTTGAGGGGGAGTGTTGAGAAACAAATCTGTCATATTGATTGTAATAGGTTGTGTATGAGTTGTAAAGTTTTCTAATGTGTAGTAATATGTTGTGTATGAGTTGTAAAGCTTCATTATGTGTAGTAATAAGTTGTGTATGAGTTGTCTGAATATTTTAACTATTGTATAAAGCTCATAGTGCAATATCAATGAAAATTACTTCAATCAATTCTCTTCTTCTCTTTTACAAATCAAACTCTCAAACTCATGAAGAAATGCCAAACGAGTGAATTGACCCTGTAGGATCAGTAACCAACTTCCTATGGATCCAAGAAATTAGAATTTATGTAGCATGAGCATTGCTTTCAATCTGATCAACACATCGTGTGAAATCATAAGGAGACTTATATTTCCGTAAACTCGATTATTGATAAATGTGCCTGCTGCATTATACTAGGGATTGTTCATGCATAAACAAAGTACAAAACAACAAGGGCTAGGAGAAATCTATGAGACCTGGGCTTAGCCGACTTAACGGCCCACCCTTTTATAACAAATAAAATACCTAAAATGAAACTGTAATATGTTCGTTGGACGCCAAACTAAGTTCAGGCTATTTCCATCATCGGATAAAAAAAGAAGAAGTTTAGGCTATCTTCCACAAAGTCATCTCTCTCCACTCTCCAGCGACCGGGCCAGCCAACTGCCGTAAATTGAAACAGAGTGAAAAAACTAATCCAAAGTTCTAAACTTTCTCTCTTTCCCTAATTGAAACTGGTCAAAAGAACTAGGGGTTTATGTGCCCTTAACAAAATGGGATAAATTGAACACTTTGGCTAATTGTCTTATTGTCTCACCCAAGTTTTGCCCTTACTGCTCTTGACACGAGTCACATAGATGAGACTAGTGCAAAGACGATTGCATATATTATCTCAAATCATGCCACCTTGATTAATGCACATGGTAATTAACTGATGCATTGGTTTGAACTAATCATGTTTGCCATGGAAACATAATCACATTAATCATGCATTGGTCTTCTTTCACTCAATTCGGTATTCTATTGTTCTTAAAAGTTGAAACATCATTATCTCATTAATCATAGAGCTTAACATAGCAAACATGGAAACATAATCACATTAATCGTACCCTACATTAGTTGGCAGTATTGATTATGAAAGAACTGTTTTATCACGCACAAAATTAAAATTGTGTGGATGTGTGATAAACATCATTAGCTCGAGGGACAAATGCAGCTCAATCACAAGTATTAAATTGAAAAGTGTCATTCGACCACTTACTATTCACATTTTCTTGAAAACTGTCTATATCTTAGTGCGTGTGAATATCATTATTTTACCTTTTGATTTATTAATTTAAAAGTGGTTAAATATAATCAATACGAGTAATTATTCTGTGTATCCGTCACACCACGTGGTACTGCCATGTAGTGTACCTAGCCAATTATATTATATTATAATATAATTAACATGCACGCAGTGAAAATAGAAAAAAAATTATTTACATATAAGAACTAATCAGAAACAATCATAGTAAAAAATATATCAATAATTGTGTGGATGTGTGATAAACATCATTAGCTCGAGGGACAAATGCAGCTCAATCACAAGTATTAAATTGAAAAGTGTTATCGACCACTTACTATTCATATCTTCTTGAAAACTGTTTATATCTTAGTGCGTGTGAATATCATTATTTTACCTATTAATTTAACAGTGGTTAAGTATAATTGATACATTGATGAGTAATAATTCTGTGTATCCGCCACACCACGTGGTACTGACATGTAGTGTACCTAGCCAATTATATTATATTATAATATAATTAACATGCACGCAGTGAAAATAGAAAAAAATTATTTACATATAAGAACTAATCAGAAACAATCATAATAAAAAAATATATTAATAATTTTAAAAAGATACACCACGTGAGATATGTGACGGGTATATATAATAATTTCTTTTTATTGAAATCTAGTTTATTAACAAATATTTGAAAAATCAACACAAGGAGGCATCATCATCGATCATCAAAACATATATATGGTCAACAAAGTGTCAACCTGAACGTTCTTTTTCTACAAATGGACTCGTGAGATAAAATAGTCAGGGTTGACAAGTTGTCATAGACTAGCCAGTTTAGATAAAAGCAATACGTCGTGGGTGGTAATCATTGGTAAAGTAGTAGTTACACCAAGTTGAAAATAAATGCCAAATTCCAAGGAAACGAAGATTGATATAACTATTCGAAGTTTCGTGGTCATTGGTTAATACTAGCCAAGTTCTTTTCTTAAGACTTTGGCCAGTCGGTTGTTCAGATCACCCTTTTACTGAGCAAATTAAACTGCTTAAGTTGGTCAGTACTCTATCGAAGGACCTCCATCTCTCTCATACAGAAGATAGATACAAACTAGCTAGCCAGCTAGGATATGATGAACCTGCATAATCGGTATTCAGCTAGCATCAGCATATATATTAGGATGTACAGCAAGATGGATATCTATTTCCGATATAAAAAAAAAGATCAACAGAAAGGTCAAAACATTAGGGGAAGACAAATGATCGAGGAGCTAATCTTTCTCGTTTGTCATCCTTATCGTTCCCCTACGGACTTGATTGATCTTGTTTCATGGAAATGCAGGCATAAAGGTTTGGAATAGCTAGCATGCAGAGGAAAGCATCTATGTAATTTTGTTCTCGAGGATTTCAAAATCACAATTCTTAAACCCAAATTCTAGTGAAGACAGGACTCAACTTAAAAACATAAAAACATGCATGCATGTGAGATCTTTTTTTTTTTAAATGGTGCATGTGAGATCTTACATACGGAATTAGACTCAATACCAACTAAAGAACATTGACCATGCATCAACTTATGTTCTAATCAGAATGCTCAGTTATGATAACAAAAATGTGGATTAGAGATTATGCAATCTACAAAATGATTCTACACCACACTCCTAAATAGGAGATCAAAAACTATAACAACAAACACTTCACCTTCATGCTAAGAGCATCTGCACCCATAAAATAGGTTTGCTCAAGTAAATAGTGGGTCCGGAAGCAAATTGATTTCAAAATTTGCTCAAGTAAATCGATTTTTCCATATACTCATTTACAATTTACTTGAGCAATTCAATTTTGTCTTGTTGTGAATGATAAAAAAAATTACCAGATACACTTACAACCAATAATAATGTGCCACATGCCGTTATCGACTTGATATTATACAAGATTTCCAATAAATTTTCGATTAATAGAGAATTGACACGTGTCATTGTCGGCAAAATAATTGGACCAGATTTCCGGTGAAATTTTCGACCAATTAGCTATAAATTATCTAATATCACTCATTTTTATACTCACACCATTGTGAAGAATCAAAACAGATTTAGGATCATTCAATCTAAACACTTAGCAACATTTCCTTGTTCATGCACCAATGAATCTTTTCAGCTTTCACAATTTTTTCAGGTGGAGACAACATCAACAAGAAGAGGATGACCATATGGAGCAATCATTCGTCAATCAGGTGGTCATGGCGGAAGCACAACACGATGATGAACCAACACGGCCAAGCGGTTCATGTCGCGGTAAAAAACCAAATAAGCCACGTCATAGGTTATTTAGGGGACACAATCTCATGGAAGATTATTTCATCGAACATCCAATCTTTGACGCGCAAAACTTTCGCCGGAGGTACAGGATGAGCAGAGACCGATTCAACATTATCATGACGGACTTCTGCAACCACAACCAATCTTGGCACCAAAGAAAAGACGTCACTAGTTTGCTAGGGCTACTTCACCAACAAAAGATAATCAAGGCTCTACGAATGCTGGTGTACGGGTCAGTCGCAGATTAATGTACTGAAATTACAAGGATGGGGAAATCGACTACCCTCTATTGTATGAAGGAGTTTTGCAGGCAAGTGGTTCACCTCTATGGTCCAAGATACATTCGTAGTCCAACACCGGCAGACCTCACGCGACTACTAGCTAAAGGCGAACGTTGAGGCTTTTCAGGTAAGATTAGAAGCATCGACTACATGCAATAGGAGTGGAAAAAATGCCCAACTGCCTATCAAGGGGCATATTCGGGTCGAAAGGGTCGCAACGGTTATCCTAGAGGCCGTGGTCTCCTATGATACGTGGATATGACACAGTTTCTTTAGGTGTCTTAGAGCTAAAAATGACATTAACGTGTTCCATCTATCGAATGTGTTCTCAGAGATCCTTGCCGGAAGAGGCCCAACTGCCGTCTATGAAGTCCACTGACAAAGGTACTAGACAACTTATTATCTGGCTGACGGAATATATCCAAGGTACTCTACATTTTTCAAAGCAATTCTCAATCCCCAAACGCTTCAAGATAAGCTCGTTGCAAAGAAACAAGAGGCGTACCAGAAAGATGTGGAGATGGCCTTTGGCATCTTACAATCTCGATGGGCAATTATACGTTATAGTTGTACAATGCACCACAAATCGGTAATGACTACCATCATGTTAGCTTGCATTATATTGCATTACATAATTGTTGAGGAAGAGTACGTGGAGGATGATGAAGAATAGGATAAAGAAGAAGAAGACTTGCAAAACCCATCGAGGGCTTTCCGGGTTTATGATGGGCCAGTGAATGTACAAGAGAATCGAATTCATTTTGAGCCAATCAGTAGAGATGGAGCCAATATACAACGGTTTTATGACCGTGTTGCCGATCTCGAATCCGTTTACATCCATAGAGAGTTCTAGACAGATTTGGTGAAACACATTTGAAGGGTTAACTTGTTTTATTATGTATTTTCATTCCGTTTGTATTTAATTATTAAGTTTGTGTGTAGTTTAAGTATGTGTGTTAATTTTTAGTGTATTTCAATTTTCATCTTAATAAATAAATTGCATTTTTATTTCTTTAAAATTTAAATTATATGTAATTTAAATTTAGTTCAATACTATGATTATCATAGAAATAGCACGCGATTTGAGAGATAACAATCCGAATATGTTTCATCAGTAGGTTGATCTTGACTAGCTCCTCTTTCATTAAGGATTTCTAGTTTCCTCTTGGTGAAATACCTTTTCGAGATTGGGGTCATAGTCTCCAAATTCATTGTCATGATTCTTGTGTCATTCTCTTGTTTTTTCAATCGTAACACTTCTTCTGCCCTTGCTTCCTTCCGCTTTTGAATGTCTATGTACTCTGCGTAATAATTAAGCTTACTTTCATTATATGCTAGCCTCTTGGCATTCCATGATGCTCGGTCACTTGCAATTGTATGCAAAACCTCAACTCGTTGCTCAATAGGAGTTTTTACCCTGTTTCTTTTGGCGCCTTGCTTCCTTTGCCGCCTGAGTTCCCATTAGTTTAGGTGGACTCAAGGAAGCTGCCGTGTTACTTTGAGGTGTCTCATTCATTTGGTCGTCATCCAAATCGATGGTTGGAAATAATTCGGTTGCGGAATGAGTAGCATCGTAACTACTTGCATATGGAGATGGAGTAGTAGGTAACATTGCAACAAAAGATGGATGATCCTTAACCACTTCCCAACATTCAAAGTGTGTAAACTTTTTCTTCTTGGCATTATAGTAACATGATTGAGCTTGTCGTTCCTAATGAAAAACTTATATTAGGTACATATTTAATTACATAACTTAAACAAATTGGATAAAACAAATAATGTAACCAAATTAGATATATAAAAATAAATAATGTAAACAATGCTACATATTTAAAAAATTTAGATATATAAATTACATAATTTAATTGTATATATAATTGAATAAAAATTATAATATATGATAAAATAATGTAAACTTACTTCATCGATTAATGAAGTGCCGCTAGCTACACGTTGCCGCGCTGCCACCAAACATTCGCCCCATTTTTACAAGAGTAGCTTGAACTTGTTGTAGTGAGAAGCGAGCGCGATTCGGGTCCTCGGTTCATTCAGGGGTTTCTCACCCGGTGCTAGCACCCAATTTTGCATATAATCGGCAAAAATTGTCTCCCACAATTTGTCTTTATTTTATTTGTTACCGTCGTATTCATCAACACAATGACGGACAAAAGAGATACACATTTATAAATCTTCGGAAGGAAGCCAATGGGAGCCCATTGTTTTGGAAAAAAATGAGGGAGGAGAAGGAGGAAGATGTGAAATTTGTTATGCACAAATTGATGTGAGTTGATCAACAACTGAAGTATTATTTATAGGCAAATGTTTTGGAGAGGTGGGAATTTTTTTGGATTGTTAAACTATTTTTTGGGATTTATTTCCGTTCTGATAAAATAGTAGCTGTTGATTATGAATTCTGACTATTGGATCAAATTTTCTGATTCAAATGGAAGACCCAGATCTATTTAACAATTGGAGTTTGATGGTCATCCGGTAAGCCATGTGTCAGCCATTCCGTGATTTTTTTTAAAACCCCGTGCCTAACATAAAAAAAAATTTCAACGTGCCTGATGTCACCCATGTGCCGTGGGCTCCGCCAGGTGGACGAGCAAAGGTCGGAGAAAATTATGCTCGAGCAATCGATCGAGCAAAGCCTTTCGGTTGACTGGGCAAGCACCAACAGCTCTGGTGAGAGCTCAGATCTGGGTTTGCTCAAGCAAACCGTTGCGGTCCTACCTCCTGCTCGAGCAGCTTGCCTCCTCTTCTTCGCCGGTGCAGATGCTTAAGAACTAGAGAGGAAACAAGATATGATCAATATATAGGATCGACACATAAATACAAGTGGGACCGAAACGAAACATAGATTAGGAGAGGGAGCTGCAAATGGCAATTGGCAACTGATTTTCACAATCAAGCCCTAAATCTGGCAAATTTGGATTATTCACAACCACCACTATGGCACTACTGCACCTACCTTAATGATTTTTTAAGGGGGCCTGATGATCATATACCTTAGCTTAATAAAATGAAGATGAACCAACTGTTGGAGAGGTAGAGCCGTATTATGAACAAATTAATACCATGTGACCCTATGCATGATAAACCCTATTTTAAAAGCCAGTGGTCCTTTCGATCCATCCCATTAGGTCTTGTCTGCATGTCATTGTAATTGTCAACCAGATACGTACACCAGAACCACCCAAAGCTATAGACAAATGGAGGGCACCCTCAACTGAATCCAACAACCTGTAGCTATTTGATCAATTTCTTGCTCTAAATCCATAAAAACAATGAAACATTACGTACTATTTGTCGGATTTGTTCTGCTGTAGGGACTGGACGGCCGATAAGCACATGCATACTTACTAGCTAGCCAGCTGCTAATACAAAGAATATGGTAACCCCCATTAAAGTCTTAAATATTCTGCCGATACTAACTTTCAAGGAAACTTGCTTAATTGATGCATACTCGATATAATTAGACTAGTTTTTGGTTGTTACCTGTCAGTTCAGTTGTATTACCCTTATATCAAAATGATTTGTCGGCGAAACTATTAGTTTGATATATATTATTGATTCATTCACATATTAGCTTGATATATATTGTTAATTCATTTCACATATTGTGTTGTTAGTTTTATATGAATAATAACCGCCCGATATAATGTTTGATTGCAATTGAAAGAGTTATCTAGTAGCTAGGATAAGGTTTATGTGATTCAATGAACCCATTAACACCATTAAACTTACTTTTTATTAGAATTTGACATATTAGGGTCGTATCTTTTTACAAGTCATTTATTCTGAGTGTTTGACGGCTTCTGTAAAGTGGTTGACTCTCCCAGCGCATGTTGCTGCATCCACAAGATTTCGAACTCGAGACCTTATTTAAGCCACATAAGTCCGTTAACACCATCAATTTATATACCATCTTGTGTCCACAATAGTAGGTCAATCAATTTGTCACATCGCTATGTATGCATGACTAAATGATCTCAGTTCCTAGTAATTAGAACCACGCATGATTTGAGGACAAGACACGCAGATAAAAAAAAAATCAAGCTTGTTCAAAGCCTCTACTTTTCTCATAGTTCTACTTTTGGCCTAATCAGTTGGACCCTAACAACGCATGCGGACACTAACAGTCAGGGGCGGAACTACCTTCAGACCCTCACATTTTTACATCTTTCCATAATCACTTCATATATCTCACAAAAATGCTGAAAATGTGTGCTAATTAAACAACCGAACCCCCCCCCCCCCCCCCAATCAAGGACAACAACAAGTGAAGGACAATCAAAGAGATTGAAGGACAATCAAAGAGATTAATTTACATTTAGTAGTACTTAATGTGTGCTAATTGCACCCAATTTGAAGAGAAATTTTTATATGTTAACGTAGTACCAAGTGACGATGTTTAGTGATCATTTTTACCTGTTATATTTCGACACGTGGATTTATTACACTAAAATTATAATTTAACATATTTTTATTATTTTGAAATGACCTTCAGGTTATTGATGATTTTGAACTATGATTTAAGGTTTAGGGTGTATAGTGTATGGTTTTAGGGTTTAGAGTTTAGGGTATTAGAGTGTATGGTGTAGGGTTTTCGAAAGAAATCCAAAATAGTCTTTAACAAAATAGCTTAAATATTATATTTATAATTTTACATGTCAAATTGTGATTGAAATGGTAAACCATTAGTCATTGCCACATAGTGCTACGATAGCACTGAAAAGTTTCTCTAATTTGAATATAGAAGTACGTAAAATTTTCTTAAATTAATAATATTTTGTAATTGATTATCCTTAATGTCTAATTTATTTAGTTGTTTTATTTAATGAGATACGATCATTATCCTCTATACTTATTTATACGTCGACCACCTCAAGATTTAAATTCTGGTTCCGCCCCTGCTAAGAGTTCACCTTAGCATAGTAAAGCTTGCTCATTGACTCTAATACCTTGTTTAACAACTATACACACAATATGATCAAATTACTAGAACGAAATTATGATTAAATTAACAATATGTATGAAATTAGAGTTTGAAAGTAAATATGAAACCTGGCCATAGGTTTGTAGCTGGTAAAAAGCTCCATTAAAGCAACTACTACGGTACTACCCACGAAAATGACCAATATATATCAAATTAAGTAACATTTTCGTTCAAAAACGACGACATTGTATCAATATCAGCGCCAATGTGTGTGTGTGTGTGTTTTGTTTATATCTTTTAGAATAATCACCCGGACATGATCGATAACTTGATATTTCTTTGATGAGAATATAGAAGAACATGGTGGTCCATGTTTCTTGCATTTATAAGTTCAATTAGTTTTAGAAAGATAGCAACAGGTCATGTCAATTTTATAGCTGTAACAAGGACAAAAACAAAAACCCAAAAATTAAATACTCTCCAATGTTCTGCTACAGTACAGTGAAGAAAGAAGAAGAAGAAAGAATAGAGAGAGATCAGAGAGCTAGAGGTGCATAAAAGCTTAGCATTTATGTCTAGATCGGGATGCAGGATTTCGAGTCACGAGTCCTCTCTTTACCTAAAGCATGCATGCCTCGTGTCTGAAGCTTCTGGTCGTTCCTTGCTAGCTTCTTATACTAAGGTCTTTTCCAACAAAGGCCAAACCTTATTCTGCTTATCAGGAGTGGCTTGGTTCATCTTTCCTCTTCTTTCTGGTTTGTTTGGTTTGAGAGCTTGAAGCTGCCAGCATGATCTTGGTAACACTAGAGACTAAACCTAGCTAGCTAGCTATATGTATATATAGATCGAGAGAAGGCCGGTTGAGTGTTCAAATTTGTGCTTATATTCATATATGTCCGTTTTGGGGTTTAGATGTAAGAATTGCACCAGATCCAGGTTGATATATATAGCTTATATATAGCTATTATTCTCGCCACATCCAGTTAACATAATAGGATCATGTTATCTTCTAAAAAAAGAATAGGATCAGGTTAGTGTTGATTTTGTGCTTATTTCCGGTGGTCTCAGGTTCAGATCGATCGAGCTTATCGAACGCTGAATATATTAGCAGAAGATCTAGCTTCATGTCAATTGGTCCAGAGTCCAGACTCTTGATGAGTGTCTTTTCTGTTTTGATAGATCTTGGTTTAATTAAATCATGTTCTCGAAATTCTGGAGATCGAAACTGGTTTGAAGTCGATCAATTTGTTAGGTCAGTTAATTACTAGATAATTATTATAAGTTAGGTTACTCTAGCTACACCAGGTCATCTTGCAGCTTCAAACACTCACTCACCAACAGTATGAAACTTGATGTCTCAACTGAAATGAAGGTCTTATGGTGATTTCCTCTGCCCGTCCCAAGGAGAGAACTAGCCAGGCTTGGTTTTCGCAGGTAATCCTGGTATTGTGTATTCTTTTCGCACATGAAGAACTATGCGTACATCTTATTATCTGCTCTAGTTAATTCAAAGTTAATCTCTCTCTCTCTCTCTCTCTCTCTGAATTTCGATTGTAGCTACATGAGACAAATTTTTCAGACGTACACTGATAAGGAAAGAGCTTAGATTGAGACAATTCATGACTCTCTGAATCTGCAGAGATCGATCACTAATGTCTGGTCCATCAGTTTTTGGCTGCAGTTTGCCTACCTGGTCATGTGCTTATATAATTTTTAGATTAAACAAAAATTAATCGAATAACGGTGAAAAGAATCCAAGATTCTTTGATATCATGCTATATACAAAAATTAATTCAGCTGCTAGCTATAGCTTTTAGTTGTTGAATACTTATGCATGTATATCCGACTAATTAATCTAATCAGTCAAGCCATTTTAATCACCAAAGAGGATAGAAATTTTAGTACTCGATCTGCTAATTTTAGTGCAATCAAGATTCAATTTTAGCTAGTTAGGTTTGCATATATATGAAAAGCCATATGACATTGTCCTTATACATTAGTATATATGTACAATCTGCATTACCTAGATTAGTAGATGCATGCCTAATGATGTCAAAACATCCCGGCCGTGTATTGTGGTTTAATTGATCAGCGTGTGTTTGATTACTAGTTAATACTTGATAGTTAGTTGTTCCCAATCCTTTTGTCCAATCCTTGCCCCTCTCTCCGGCCAGTTCTCTTGTACGTGTTTCATAAATATTGCATAGTTTGCATTTGATGCATGTCATCCAACTCATGTTTGGCTTGATCAGCTATAGCTTAAGGCATTAGTTAATTTCATACAGGCCCTTCTATATTGATAATTGCTCTACTTTCACTAATCATTTGTATTGACTTGTGCATGCACTAGTCATCTAGGTAAAGATCAATTTTTCAGATCTTCTCCATTTCTTCTAATTTGTTTTGCTGCAGGGTTCCCGTCCTATATATGATAGCTTTACTGGTGCTCGTACAGTCGTACTGGTTTATTGAGAAGATAGTGAAAAATCGATGTACGTAGTCATATGCAGAGCCAGTGGTCACTCAGTTTCTGAGATAATTAACACCTCTGAGAAACCAGCTTCCGCCTGCATAGTAACTGGCAAACCCAGAAAACATATAACTAATAAACCAGCTGGGCCTTCGTCTCTGAAAAAGAAAAGTTGGTGCTGCACGTACTGCTGCATGCTAATAATTTTCACCGGTTGTTTATAGCTAGGGTACGTACGTATAAGTGCGGTAATTTCTTCTCTAAATGTTATTTCATCATCAGAATTAACTTGTAATTCAACTAGTTAACAATAACTAGCTCGATAGACTTCGGTTGTACTTCCAAGTTGATCGATCTTTTCCTCAACAACGTACTACAGCTAGTCTTGATATGCCCCGATCAAACTGCACGTGTAATGCTGTCATGCAATTATTAATTAACCTTGCTTTTGGAGTATTTTTTTCTACGAGCTAGGTGTTTAACTTTCGTTTGTTATTTAATTTTAGTAGTAATTTGCAAGTAGGCATGACCCATTTACTTTCTGATTCAGAGTTTCGTTTTATAAGATGAAGCTCTCATGATCACATCATTAGTTTACATATAATCAACATCTATCTACTTTTGGTTATAGGTACTTGTCAAAGGACAATTCAAGGTCATGTTTTGAACTAAAACATGTCACATGCATATACGATATCCAATAATTCAATAATAGTTACTTCAGCTTCTATGAGGTTTCATGGGTTGCTAAGTTGCTTCAGGACTTTAAGGAAAATACACTTGATGATAGGAATAATAAGATTCATAGCTCAGAAACATGTTCTCTTAATCGAAGGCATCTTTGAGAGATGTAAGGTAAAAACAATTAGTAGGATGGTTGTCCCTTGATATGCATTCTTTATATTAATGAGAATGTGAGATTGCTAGGCCTAGCTAGAACCCTTATGCAGAAGCTAATGCCTAAATTGGCCAAGTTTTCCTTGGCCTTCATCCTCGATTACACCAAGAAAATGTAACAAAAAGAGAAAAAGAGAGATCAATTAGATCATGCACAAGAACACCAAGGCACAAAAGCATGCATGCTCAAACCAAAAAAAAAGAAGAAGAAGATAATCATGGTTGAAGAAGTCTGAACTGAAGCCGCATTTACAAATATAGCTACAAAGTGAGTTCACATATTCGACTCGAGAAGATACAAATGGCTCCCCACCCCATATTACTCGTTCCTTTTTCCTATCATAAAAAAAGAGGGGGTTTTGACCTAATGCACAAAATCAGCACAAAAAAAAAAAAGCCCAGTTCAGCTTGATATGCCCATTTCAATGTTTTTCCGGACAATTACATTACTTACATTACTAACCTGCTCTTTTCTTTTCAATCCTCTCGCTTAACTTTCACGGCCTCGCACTATCGTTGCTTTGGTAATATCATTCATATTCATTCAGTGGCGGAACCAGAAGCTTAGATGAGTGGGGCCAAAGTTACTCTAATTTATATGCCGGAATCACAATTTTGTTTACTATACGTCTATAGTATCTTTAAATTAAGTGTCGCTATTTTTTATTAAAATGAAGCTCTTTTAAATTAATCTCTACATGGCTTTATTTTGATCTTTCATTTTATATAATAGAAGATGATATATGTCTCGTCTTATGTTCATTTATAAAATCTCTTAATTGTTTTATCTCACAACTGAAAATTTAAATAAAAAAAACAAATTTATCTAATAAACAAATCATGAATCTAAAAACTAAAATAGTAAACACTATAACAAAAGGAATCCAACATACAAAAGAGGAGAAAAGTTTCTTATAAAATAAGTGGAAATATTTGATAAAAATTGGATTTTTTAGGTTATAGGGAAAAGAAAAACAATAACAAGATTACTGGGGTCAGTAATTTAATATTGAGGGTTACTTGGTGTCAGTAATTTGTTATTGAGGTTACTGGGTGTTAGTAATTTGTTATTTAGGGGGTTATTAGGTGTCAATAATTTTGTTATTGGGAGGGTTATTAGGTGTTAGTAATTTGCTATTAGAGGTTACTAGGTGTCAGTAACTCTAAACGTTAAACATTGTTATGCACTGCTTTTTAGGGGGTTATTGCGTGTTAGTAATTTGTTATTAGGGTTACTGGTGTCAGTAATTTGTGATTAGAGGTTACTGGGTATCAATAATTTGTCATTTGGAGGAACGAGTGTCAATAATTTGTTATTGAAGCTTACGGTGTTAGAAATTTTTTCTGGCGACTGGAGTCCGGCAATGTTCTGATAAAGTAATATCTCTCATCAACTTTCTCTCTCTATGATGTTTAGATATATGAGGGTAAAATTGTCTTACAATTATATTTTTTGTACTAATTGGGCAAATGTTAGTATATTTTGTGTTGAAATGGTCACATTTTGAATTGTCATTCAAATAGACAATGATAGGGAAAATTTGTATGAAATGATCATTTTTCCAAAAAAGAGATAGGGACCTTCTACTAGGCTAGGCTCTGACCAAAAACTATTGTACATTCTGCTGGATTGGATTTCAACAGCTGCTTATACTCCTCAATTCAAGAGTAGTGCTTATGCTATAACGACTCCAACCAAAGTGATACATCTGAAGATCAATGGATACGCTACGCATCACCTAAACGTCTCTATGAAAACCTAAAATGCCCCACATATATATAACCTGTATATATTATTTCTACCTTTACCAATCTATCCATAAAAGAATATAGCAACTCATGCAACAGGAAATGTGACCTGAACCCGTTCATTGTGAAATCACACTTTGATATGAAGTGTAAGCCGGAACTTGTAGTCTGGGCCTTGAGGGGAAATGAAGCATTCCCACTGGGTATTGCAATTACTTCAAGACCAAGATAGTTCACTATTACTTGTTCCTGCTTCATTTGGGTCCTTTAGTGTTTAAGAAAGAGTAGTTGCAGTTTCTTCTTTTTGGTTCAGGCTCTCCTAACTGTAACGAAACAGAAATCTCTTCATCGGAGCCACTCCGCAATGCCAAAACGTTTTTTGATACTGGATTTTCCTCTTTATTTCTATGAATTACTGGAGATCTGCTGGCAAAACTTGGAATGAACTGAAGCTCAACACTGGGAGCTGTTTCAACACCATTTTCAATGTGAAAGTCACCATGGATCAATGGCCGACTTGGTCCTAGACAGGATTCACCTTCAAATGGTACTTGCTGAAAGATTAGACCCGGAGGTCTACAGTTATCTTGTAGCTTATGTTTATATGGAGCACAGCCGGCAGAGGATGACTCTGCAACAGTGGAACCGATCCCACCTGCTGAAACATTTCTTTGCTCTTGAATTGCAGCTAAGTTAACAATAAATACAAGTCAGGAAATATGCCAAACAAAACTATGTGTTGACAAAAAAAAAAACAAGTTTGAAGAGAGAAAGAAAGAAAAAAAAAGAAAGAAAGATCCCATGAACCATTTTGATATATATATATATATATATATATATATATATATATATATATATATATATATATATATGAAAGCTAAAGATTACCAAAATGAAGATAGATGCACTAGAAGTAACATTGAAAGAGTGATAGGCCTTAGAGAGCAAGAAGAATTGGATGGGAACAAAGAGTTGGATGGTTCAAGAGCACAAACCTCGAAGCCCTTCTTTGGTTGTTATCAGATCAAGCTCCAGAAGTTCAATAAGGCGCCCAAGATCAACTCCACTAGTCCAATTTTCAGGAGGTTGACCTATTTTAAGTTTCAAGCGACCACGGTTAGCTGTCCCACCCCAAATGATCCCAACAGGTCGCGGCTTCTCTCCATTTTGACCAGTTAATAGAATGAGGCTTCCACTATCACCTTCAAGATCAAAAGTCTGCTGATTCTCTCCAACAACAAAAAAATCAGTGAAGAAACAGATCCCTTTTTCATCATTGTACTCGAGGGCATATGCCATGATGGTCCCAGTAGTCAAACCTGAACTTCTCCCAACTTTTATCACTTGCCTACCAATGAGACTGCTGATTGGGGACTGCAAATCTATACTGTTAACATCACCAATCTCACCTACACCTCGCACAATTGTAATTACATTCTCCATATTGAAATCTTCAGCAAAAGGAATGAAGGCACCATCAGCTCGCACAAATGTTTCTGCAGGGCACCAAATTGTAAAGGGAAGACATAGAGGTCCGAAAACAAAATTATTTTAAGTTATGTGTTTCCTAAGATTAGATGTTCTTCAGTGTCTATCAAAGCCAATATTGTAAAAATCATAATTTTAAATTTTGATTTAAGTCATACCCCACACTAGTTTTTCAACGGAGATGGTACATAAAGTCATGCAAATTAACACTCATTTATACAAGACAACCGTCGTAGGCCAAGTAACACTATCAGCTTAAAAAGTAACTGCTAACAATTGTCACCATAGATGCACAAATGATTTATGGAATTAGCTTCAAAAATCATACCTGGGTTTGTTCCAGCAAATATTCCATACCATTGTTCATCTGTGATAAAAGATGTTGCCCTCTCTACAGCACCAAGATACACGCCAGGTCCAAGGCTTGGTGGCATAGGGTGAAACATTTTCTGGTTTGGATAGTCCAAATCAACTGCCACATGCCTATTTGTGAGGAAACCAACTTGTCTATTTCCTGTTCGACTTCTGACAATAGCACCCATAGTTCCATACGTCTCCTGGCTTGCAACCTAACCAAGAAAAAATGACTTAGCAATTAGGTGACTTTAGGAACCAGTTAGACTCAACCCAGAGTATACAGTAGACAGATTCCATCAATAGATTTGAACATAAGGGGACCATACGATCACTTAGTTTACCACTATGCTTAAAAGCTTTGACTGTTGAAATTCAAGACAACTATTGTTCTTATATCTTAGCACTCCCCCACAAATTGAGTTCTCCCTAGCACTGAAGAGTCCAACATGTAAATGCCAACATAAAATGAGAGGTTCCAATCACGAAATACTTTTCATCCCACCTTGATACCCTGTTATGATTTGTCAGTTTATCAGTGTTCCTAAATTTTTAAGTTTACTCAAAGAGGGGATAATGCAAAGAAATTTGAAAAAAAACAAAACATAAGTATAAAAGCCGATTCACACATATCTTTTTACGTTATCATTCACCAGGTAAACATCTATACTCATGACTTATAGTACGGAATTAATTTTTATGGCTCATCACCTATTCAGCAGCCTAAAAAAAAGTAATTACTTAACACTATCTAAACTTACAAGTCAAAACCTGATTACAACTGCCACAGAAAACAAGTAGATCGCAGCAATTTCTTGATAAATACCTGAGAACCAGATCCAACAAATGGATCACTTCCCCTCAAGCCATCTGCAAGCTCTGTGTAAAGCTGTTCCTTGGGAGTTGGAGCTGGAGATCCAAAATAAGAAAATTCCACAACATCCACATCACACCATACACCTCCTGGCCCCTGGACCATTTTTCAAAAGCAGTCACCGAATTAAAGAAGAACCTGGTCAAAGTTCAAGATAAATAAACAGCATAACAAACAATTTAAATACAAACACCTGTTATATTTCTGAATGTTCATAAGTTTGTAACAAGTGATAGTCTTCATATTCCCCACCCACATACAAAACTGTTATTTTTACTTTTTTTAACAAGATTTATTACACAAGCTTTCATCATTTCGACTAGTATCAAGATGATTTGAAAAAAGGAAAGACATTTAAATAATACATAACTAACTAAAGAATGGATGAAAGGTAAAGAAAGTAACAAAGTCCCACAAAAACAAACAAAATTTCCACCTCAAGTGCAGTAGGTAGACACTGTAAATGACTGAGCCAATGCCTGTGAGCTTTACGAGCAACAAAGACAAGAATAGCTGGAATTTCTGTCAAGACACCATTTCGAATCCGAAACCCAATGGCAGTGCCAAGACTAAATCGACGCAATATTTTGCTATGGAATGCCCTAATGGTCATCAGTTCAAGCAAGGTTGTAGCCTGCTGTCCTGATGGCAACCGCCCCAAAGTTTCAGGAAGAACACCCTTCTGTAGGTTTCTGAAATAGTTTGCTCTATCTTCTGCTGCATCATTAATCCGAGTCAAAGTAGGCCACGAGAAGTAGGCAGCATTGCTCTCAGTGTGCTGACCACTAGATGCAAATGGCTGGAGCGAAAATGGACTTGAAGAAGGGAGTTTAGGATGACAGCAGTAGTTCCTTTCCAAGTCTAGAGCAGACTCCTCGGACTGTGTTGATCCAGAGTGATAAAATCTTAAATCTAGTCTGGATCTGTCCATAATTTAGCTCTCCTACATGATATAAATTCAACACTTCTGAGAATGTCCATGTCTATAGTTAAGAAGCACCAAAAATAACCATATAACCTATATACATTTTTCTAGCTTGAGTCTTTATACTTGAGAGGTTTACACCTCAAAATATGAAAATGTGCCATTATTTTCGGAATTACATAGTAATTCTGAACCTTTCTGGACAATCGAAAAAGGAAGGCAGAGATAAAGAAGAGATTTAAGATTATAATAGCTTTAGAGGATATAAAAATGACACTACTGCAGATGCATAAGGAACAAAAAATAGACAAAAAAGGAATGCATTCTGAATTCTAACAAGGGGGACAGTGGTACAGCTCTGAAACTGAGTAAATGGAGAGATCATTCAACCTCTGAACTCTCAACGAGATCATTAAACCTTACTGAACTCTCATCTCCCAGTAAGTACTCATTTTTATAAATTTGCAAACGTCATACACATCAAATCCACTTCCATCTTTAAAAAAAAAAAATATCCACTTCCATATTGCGGAACGAATAAACTAAGATAGGAACACACACCCGCACACCTACATTTAATCAACAATAATAATCACATAGCTCTTACAAAATCAAAAAAAGGTTTGTAAATTCGTTGAAGGGTATCTGAAGAGATGACCCCCCCCCCCCCCCCCCCCCAAAATCAAGAGACAAGAACTTTCAATATAAACACGATGAAAAAACCAAAACGATCCCAGTTCTCATGCAGAAATAGCATACAAGATTAAACTAAAGCAAAAGGAGGGCAAATGGGGTTAGCTTTGTCAAAAGCACGAGACAGATAGCATTGAAACAGAGCAAACTAACAAACACATGTTATCAAACAGTCTGATATAAATGAACAACAGAAGAAAGATTGTTGATAGTGAAGGAATGGATTGAACCCAGAAAAACAGAAACCCCAAAATCAAACCTTTATGCAAAACCCAGATTGAATATAAGAAACAAGGTAAAGAGCATATTGAGAGAGAACTCACTAGTGATCAGCAATGGTGGAGCTGAGATGGAGGGCTCAAAGCAATGCCCTTTGAAGATTTTCATGCCCTAGGGAAGATTTTCCAACACACCCATCATCAAGAACATCAAGATTATAGCACACAATCACTCCACCACAGAATTTATACACACAAAAAAGATTTGAGTACTGTTAAATGTGTGAAAAGAGAAAAAGTGAGAGAGAGAGCTATATTTAGAAAGACTTTTCTTGTTGATTTAGAATCAACTTTAAAGAATAAGAAGCGCTATACTTATTCTAGTTTCTCTATACTGTTGAATTTGGACACTATCTGGTATTTGATTTATTAATAATACAAAGAACCATAGAGGATGTATTTGTGTAAACTACCCTTTTCTCCTTTTTTTTCTTTTGTATTCTTTCTCTTTTTTCCTTTCCTTTTTGCACTCTCATAAGTCTCATCACATTTTTTTGGTGGAGGATTTTAATGGAGGGAGAGATGGGCAGAGAGGAAATTTTTTTTTCTTGAATCCAAATTATATTTTATTTTGATCGTAGGGAATGGGGGCCCATCCTTATTTGCTCCCCAAAAGTAGCACACTCCTCATCTTAATAATTAATTTCCAATCTAGCTATAGTGAAGTTTTCTCTCTAGTGAGTTCCTTCCTTCTGTTGATGATTCCAACAGATGATAGAGTGATTAGCTCCTTGCTTAATTCATTGGGTGTTTTTCTAGTACATTTTGTGCATATAATGTGGTTAAGTTATAATTAATTATATACCACATTATGAGAATGATTAGAAGTAGGTTCAGGAGGGATAAAGTTGGAGACAAACCCTTATGTACCCTAATTTAATTATGATTTATCTGCTTTTATTTAGGTTCATTTCAATTAGCTGAAGTTTCAAACCTTTCTCTCACACATGTCATGTGCTTCATCCATTATATTTCTTCACAAAGCTATCTCAAGTCTACATAGTAGACCTTACTAAAGAGAATTGTCTTTCCAGAATCAAATACTCTCTCTCTACATCCAATCAGATATCCTTTGCATTATCTTCAACTTTTATCACCCACATTATCTTCTCCATCTTTCAATTACCATATAATGATAACAAGCAGTGAACTTATAATAATTTAGTCTAGTAGAAATTATGATTACTACTAAGATGTCAATACTATCTTGGTGATACAATCTACTGTATACTAGTTCTGTATTCCAATATAGATGAAGATCACCCTCCATCTAGCAGTCACTTTAGACTATTATTATTTAGGGCCCCTTTCCAGTTGGAAGATTGTAGCAATGGATAGGTAAGCTCTTTGTCACGTATATATTTGTAGTACTACATGACAATGATAAAATTTGCTGATCTCAAGCATTATGACTTATGAGAGAGAAAGAAGAGAGAGGAGTTATTCCCCCCAATGAAAATTTCCACAATGCAATTATTGGATCTGCCCCAGAGGCCCCATAGCACAGTGATCCCTTGTATCTTTTTCAAAAAGGAATTGTGATTTTGTAGGAGCACTTACTCAGTGTCCCCTTTTATTTCCCCCTTTAATATTTTTGGGACCTTTAATGGTACACAAGTGTCCTTCAATCCTCACCCCTTACAATTATCTTCCCTCAATTTTTTTTGTCTTCTGGCTTAAAATTCATAGAAGGTCCCCAGTCCTGCTTCAAATAGTGATTCAGCCATAGAAAAAAGGCCAGTCTTGATTATCATCAAAAACACAAGGGACAACGAAAAATACAGAGGGACTTGTGGCCTATATACCATTTCAGAGAGAATGGTGCAGCTGTATATTTTGCTCTATGAGACATGGAGACCTTGAGTGATTGAGTGGATTGAAGCATATTCCCTACAAGACATAATAGAAGGTGCTCTACCCAACTGTATCACTCTAATCTTCCCTTAGCCTTGGGCAGTTGGGCCCTTTATTGCCACTATTCATCATCTCATAGTAACTTAAGGATAACCAATCATTTCTGACCACTTGTCTATAAGATAAGAGCCCTTTGCACTACTCCCATTCATAATTCAACACTAAATTGCGAGAAAGCTAGTTTAGTTTGACTAAAGAATAGGTATAATCTGACGTGAAAGAATCAGGAAACCTATTTTGTGGGTGCCCCTGTATCGAATTTCTCCAAAAAGACCCGAGTACTGAATTTTGGATCAATTCTTCTGAGAAAAGTTTCCATTAGCATAACAAGTGACTGAAGGGTGGGCATAAAAAACGGAAATTCCGATCCCGTTCCGATGGGACGAGACGTGAGACGAATAATTTATATCCCGCTTCGTCTCGTCTCGTCCCATTTTTAATGAAAACTTAAAAATTCTTATATATTTGTATCAAAATGAAACTAATTTATGTTCTTAATAACTCCAAAATTATATCAACTCAAATAGTAATAATAAATTATAATTTTTTGAACATAATATGTATTTTTTTGTTAAAATTTCATTATTGAATGTTACTTTGTTAATGAAAAAGTAAAAATATAGGTTTTTATTTAACTTTATAGGAATATGGTATTTGTCCCGTCCCGATCTCGTACCGTTCCAACCGGGATTAATCCCGAGTGTGATGCATTCTTAAACCCTCGTCCTGTCTCAATCTCATCCAGATTCAAAAGAGTGGGATGAGACGTGGGATTGGCCCCGTCCCGTGCCCACCCTTAAGTGACTCCGAATTGATTTAAGAGCAGCTAGGCCGACTGAGGCCCAAATTCCCTGGCCCATTACGTACTCGTATACATACACCAGCTTCACATTTTCAAAGCGATGACGTGGCACAATCGTCTTCGAAACCCGAGTCGAAGCTCCGGTAACCACCTTGATCAGAAAGAGAAGAGGACGTGACGGCAGAGGAACGAAACGATGTCGGAAGCGACGACGGGATTTGCGGAGTGCGATCGGCTGCAGCGGGCGCTGGCGGAGTGTCACCGTCGGATCCCGGCGGGTCGGGCGCGGGAATCGGGTTGCCGCCACCTGAACCGCGGACTTGCCGAGTGCTTGGTGTCGGTGGTGTGCCCTGACGAGGTCGAAGCAGTTCGGAGCCTCTGCGGTAGCGGCGGCACGGGTCTGAAGCGGAGACAGTGCCAGCAGGCTCAGCTCTCCCTCTCTGTCTGCCTCTCCTCTCATCAACACTAACTTTTCAATCTGTTTTTTATTTTATTTTTTTGGTAATTTTATTGTGAAGTAAGATGTATCAATGTGAGAAATATTTGTTCGATTTCATTACAAATCGAGCACAAAGATCACTCTGATGTAACTCTTTTTAGCACGATCGAATGAGAAAATTGAACATCATATACATGAACAAACCAGCGACGAAGTAGAAAGAAACAATGCAGCAAGCTAATTAAGTAGCTTGTTTATATAACAGTTTTGAGTTACAGTAGTATATATACAGCAACAAAGATTATCAAACCACTTGAAGCTTTGTTTCTCTGATAAGAATCATAAGATGCAAAATTCCCAGCTTTGCAATGCCCATAATCAAGAGTATTCATGTTAGGAACTCATGTTCCTTCACTCTGCTGAACAACATCTCCGCACGGCTCATCTTTCCTCCTTGAAATATCCACCGATCATCGCAGTATACATGCACACATTTGGCATATTACTATCACCCGGAACAAGCTTCAAAAACAGCCTAAACGCCCCCTCAGCCCAACCTTCCTTGCAGCGCCCATCAATCAACACCTTATGTGTATACACATTCGGCTTCCAACTTATCATAACCATCTTTCCAACATCTCAAAACGCTTGCTTAACACTCCTCCACATCTATGTTTCAGCCATTTTAACAGTGAAAACAGAGGTCCACAGTTATCTTGTAGCTTATGTTTATATGGAGCACAACCAGCAGATGATGCTTGGCATCTGTGGAACCAAATTCAGCTGCTGAAGCATTCCATTGGTCTCGGACTGCAGCTATGTTAACAATAAACACAAGTCAGGAAATGCAGCAAAGAAAGCATATGTTGACACATAATCATTTATCTATATATCATTCATTCTTCTTTTAAAGGAAGAACACAACTCACAGTTACTAACTTCCCCGCCCAAAAAAATATATATTAAATAACAGTTAATAAAGTGGCATTTTTCATTGCTGTAGTACAACCTAGAAATCATCAATCATCATCTACATGATATCATTATAAAATGAGTACAAGAACATTTTTGAAATTAAGACATAAAAACAAGTTTGAAGAGAGAAAGAAATGATCCCATGAGCCAACTCATAATATAGATGCTAACCAATAATCAAATGAAGATAGATGCACCATAGAACGCAGCGGAAGCAATATTGAAAGAGTGATAGGACATAAGGACATGAAAGAACAAGAGCAATCAGACGGGGAGAATTCGAAACAACTGGATGGTTCAGAAGCACAAACCTGAACTTCTCCCAACTTTTATCACCTGCCTACCAATGAGACTGCTGATTGGGGACTGTAAATCTATACTGTTAACATCACCAATCTCACCTACACGTCGCACAGTTGTAATTACATTCTCCATATTGAAATCTTCAGCAAAAGGAATGAAGGCACCAGCGACGCGCACAAATGTTTCTGCAGGGCACCAAATTGTAATGAGAATGTGCTAGGGGTCCGAAAACTATGTTCTTTCAGGTGCCACTTTTAGTTCAATCTACATTCTACAGTAACTCAGGTAATAACATGCGAGAACTATTTCTTCTTTAAAAAAAGGAAAAAAAAGGACTAATGACTACTAGGTTATGATTCTCAAGATTTAGATGTTCTTTCATGGGTCATTTGTATCAAACCCAACATTTTATATCTTGATTTAGGTCATAACAACTAATTTTTCCAACAAATATGGTACATAAATCATGCATAAGTAAAACTTAAGTTTTAATCTTGATTATACAACACTGTTGGACTAGGCCAAGTATCAAGCTTTCCCCCCATATTCAAGAAACACTATGAAGCTCAATAAATAACTGCTGACTATTGCCACCATGGATGCACATATGATTTATTGAGAACCATAGCTTCGAAAATTATTACCTGGAACTGTTCCAGCAAATATTCCATACCAGAGGTCATCTGTGAGAAAAGATGTTGTCCTCTCTACAGTACCAAGATACACCCCTGGTCCAAGGCTTGGTGGCATGGGATGAACATTTTCTGGGTTGGATACTCCATATCAACTGCTACATGCCTATTTGTGAGGAAACCAACTTGTCTATTACCTGTTCGACTTCTGACAATAGCACCCACAGTTCCATATATCTCTTGGCTTGCAACCTAAACAAGTAAAAAGGACTTGGCAATTCGATGACTTAAGGAATTAGGACACAACCCATGGTGTACAGTAGATAGGTTCAATCAATAAATTTGAGGTTCAGGGAGCCACAAGATCTCTTAGCTTACCACTATCCTTAAACTCATTAAACTTGAGCTGACCCTAGCACTAAGAGTCAAACATGTAAAACTCAACATAAATTGAGAGGTATGTTTTTTTGGTCAATAAATTGATAGGTTCCAATAATAGGATACTTTCCGTTTCACCTTGATAGTTTGATATGGCTTTGTCAGTTAACCAGTGTTCTTTAAACTGAAGTTTAAACCGAGGGGATGCAAAGAACAAAAATCATAAGAATACCGTAGTAGGACATATAGCTTTATAAATTGTACTGAGCAAAACTGCTGGGTAAATTTCCTCTATACTCATGAGTTATAGCATGTAATTAACTTTTGGGTCATCACCTATTCAGAAGCCTCAAAATACAGTAGTGGACATTTACTGTCATCACTACCCACCCAAAACAAGAATATAATTACTTAAAACCATTTAAATTACAGTTCAAAAAACAGATCATTACTGCAACAGAAAACAAGATGGCAGCAATTTCTCATACCTGGGAACCAGAACCAACAGTCCAACACATGGGTCACTTCCCCTCAAGCCATCTGCAAGTTCTGTGTATAGCTGTTCCTCGGGAGTTGAAGCCGGAGAACCATAATAGGAAAACTCCACAACATCCACATCACAGTGTCACACCATACACTTCCTGGCCCCTGGACCATTTTCCAAAAGCAAATACGAATTAAAGAAAGATTTGTGAACGCTTATAAGTTTGTAACATGTAGGTTTAGGCTTCTCACATACAGCACTGCTTATTATATTTTTTTACAAGAGAATGTTACATAATTTTTCATCATTTTGACTGGCATCAAGATTGATTTGGAAAAAGAAAAGACATTATTTTATGACTAAATAATAGATCTAACCACATAGCAGATAAAAGGAAAACAAAGTATCACAATTCACAAGTGGACAGAAAATTACACCGTAAGAGTAGCAGGTAGACACTGTGAATGACTATGCCATTGCCTGTGAGCTTTATGGGCAACAAAGACAAGAGCAGCTGGAATATCTGTCAAGATATATACCATTTCGAATCCGAAACCCAATGGCAGTCCCAAGACTAATGTGACGCAATGTCTTGCTATGGAATGCCCTAATATTCATCAGCTCAAGAAAGGTTGTCGCCTGCTTTCCTGATGGCACCCACCCCAAGGTTTCAGGAAAAGAAAAACAGTTCTGAAGGCTGTTGAAATAGTTTGCTCTATCTTCTGCTGCCTCAATAATCTGGGGAAAAGTAAGCCATGAGAAGTACGCGGCATTGCTCTCTGAGTGCTGACCACCAGATGCAAATGGCTGGAGGGGAAATGGACTTGAAGATGGGAGATAAGGATGACAGCAGTTGTTCATTTCCATGTGTAGATTAGACTCCATGGACTGTGTTGACCCAGAGTGAAAAAAAAAAATTCTTATTCAATCTGAAAAAATATAAATTTACACTTCTGAGAATATCATCTTAGCCGAGTTGAAATGTAAAATGTTGTAGCAACATACAGAACAAAAATCAATAGATGAAAAAAAAAAGTTGTTTTCCGAATTTCAACAAGGGAAATAGATGGTACAGCTCTGCGACTCATAGAGAGATTATTATAGATTTCTGAATTATCGAGATTATTAAACTCCTCTGAACTCTCATCTCACAATATGTACCATTTTGACTGCATTTCTTAATTGTCTAACTTCATGCATTTAACTCTGTCCGGCACATAGTATTGAAATCAAGTTCTTCCCACTAATCCACCATTATATTGCAGAATGCATCAACAAAATTAGGAGCACACCCAAACACCTAAATTTAATGAAGTATTATTGAATCTCTCTTCCGATTTTAAAAGGTTTGCAAATTCGTTAAGACTTTCAAGATAATTCCCGAATTCAACACGTACATGATTAGGAATAAATTTTTTTTTTAAATCCCATTTCTCATGCAGAAACAGCATACAAGATAAAAGAAAGCAAGAAGAGGGCAAATGGGTGTGACTTTATAATGCTATCAGAGCAACTAACATACCCATGTTATCAAATAGATAGACATAAATGAACAACATAAGAAAAATTGTTGATAGTTGACTCCAGAGAGCAGTGACCCCAAATTCAAATCTTCATGCAAAACCCAGAAAACATACATGCCAGAATATAAGAAGCAAGTAGAGAGAACTATCAAGTGATCAGCGATGGTTGAGCTGTGATTTGATGAAGGGATCAAAGCAGTACCCTTTGAAGATTATATCATTATGAGAAAGATAGAGAAAGAGAGTGATGACTCATCTCCCCCCCCCCCCCCCCCCCCCCCCCAATGAAATATTTCACAATGCAATTATTAGCTTACTGCTCACAATGAAGCTATCTCTTTTTCAAAAAGGATAGAACTATTACAGGCACTCACCTCAGGATTCCTTTTATTTTCTTTTTCAATTGTACATCCTTCAGTCCTTCATTCCTCAACTCTTACAAGTTACAATTATCATTTCCAGTTTGATAAGTGACTCAACCCTAGAAAATACCATAAAAAAAAATAGGGCAAGGACAATGATACTCTACTGTACGAGACCATTGACACTAAGTGATTGAATGGATGAAAGCATTTCACCATGAGAGAATCAACTGTATTACTCTCAACCTCCCTTAGCCTTGGCCCTTTTCATGCCATTATGTTGTAGAACTAGGATAAACATTTCTCAGATGAATAAAAGCTTAGCCTTTGTCAAAAACTTCACTACAATATTCATATGCTAACACTACAATGATAAGAAATGTTTGACTGTTCAATGAGTGAAAATTCTTCAAAGATTGGGAGCAAGTAAAAACTATCTGTTTGTTTTCATTGCTAATTCAGTACAAAAGGTCACTCATGTATAGCGTACTCGACTTAAAAAGATCATTTGACAGATAAACAACATAAACATGCAAACAAACCAGCCGCGAAATAAGAGCATTACAAACAGAAACACGGGAAAGATACAAGTATGTGGCTTTGGTGACTGCACTCTGCAGTACCAAGGGTTGTACAGTTAAGCAGAAAACTTGTTTCGGTCATGAGGAGAAGAGTAGTTGATGTTTGGGCCCGAAGGAACTATGCCGAATGGATTGATGGAAGGATGGCTACCGTAGTAGTGCTGTTTGATGTGATCCATTTGGACTGTGCTGCTCATTCCAGGAACTTGGAAGATGTCCTTGGTGTAGTTGAACAGATTCGGGTACTCACGCAGAAGTTTCTTGTTGCACTTGAAATGGACTGCATAAACCTGTCGGGGTGGCAACAACTTGAATTGGTTAGAACATGGCAACATTTGACTTAAATGCAGAGAATCAGTTGAGTGAGCAACAAATATCGGTACCTCATCAAATCTTATGAGAGTTACGAACAAGCGAACATCTGCTTCAGATAATGTATTACCACACATGTATCGTTGCTTGCTAAGTATCTCCTCACATCTGTCCAGAGCTTCATACAGTTGTCTCACAGCCTGAGGGAAGAAAGATCAAACAATGTAAACTACATAACTTCAAGAACTGAAACAAGTTACAGCAGTCGAATTTATTACCTCCTCATAAGGCTCCTGCTTCTTGGCAAACCCACATTTATAGACACCATTGTTTATCTTGTCATATATCCATTCATTAGTCTGATTGATTTGGGATTGCAAGTGAGTGGGATACAAGTCCAAAGCCGGGTTCTCTGCTATACTGTTCAATTCAGAATTAAACATGCGAATGATCTCTGAACTCTCGTTACTAACAATTGTTCCAAGTTTTTTATCCCATAGAACCTATCAAATAATGAAGTGTTGATCATTTGGTGGTAAATAGATAGAAAGCAAAAGATAACAAAACAAAACAAAACAAAACAAAAAACAAAAAAATTTTACTAGCACTTAATGTGAGATCATACCGGAACTGTGTACTTTCCAGTGTATTTTGTACTGGCAATCTCATAAAGTTCTCGTACACTTTTTGCTCCATTCAGAGGGTCAGGTTCTGCTCCCACCAGCTCCTTAACTGAAGCAGGAAAAACCCATCCCATATGCTCATCACCTTCTTTTGTTCTTTCCCATATAGGTTTGACCGACTACACAGAACAACAAACAATTAGACAAGAAAATAAACTCTAACAGTGTGAATCTACAAATTACAACTTACAAGCTTAATCAGCAATGCATTACCGTGAAGCTGATGGCTTTCTGAAGTCCCTTCATATTTAAGTATGCAAGGCACCTTGACGCCCACGGGCAAGCATAGGAGATATACAGATGATATCTCCCAGCTTCTGCTGGAAATTGAGAATCCGGGTCTCGTGAAATGAAGTTACGGAATTCAGAAGCACTCCTCACAAACGCTCCAGATTGTGAGACCTCATCCAGTGCAGAACGAGCCATGTTATGATAAGTGTGCTGAAGAAAAAATACGCGCAGAAAATACTTTTACTTACTGTAATCTAGTGACTAAAGTGTACATAAAGACCAAAATATTTATATATCCAAAAATCTATTCATGTAAATATACAAGAAATTAAACCTTAAATGTAACAGTATAAAAACTCACAGTTTGAAATCTTGCTACAAGACAGTTAGATGAAACTGAGGCTATTCTTTTGTTCTTAATTAACTATGAATCTATTGAGCACTAAGTTTCTTACCCAGTGGATTGTTTTTGCTCAAAAATCTTGAACCGAGTCTAATCAGTCTATTCATTCTTTTCAATAGTTAGAAATTCCACTGTAATCAACAATTCGTGATCACCGAATGAATCATTTCAATAAAAACTCAAAACCCAGATACTATAATCAATCATCATTTCAATAAATACAGCTCTGATCATATGTTTAACTGATAAGGATTGTATCCTCCCGTTTTCGTTTCAAGTAAGAGAAAGAAAAATAGCAAAAGCAGACGACTAGTTTTCTCGCAAACCCAGAAAAGAAAATTTCAGTAACACTAACAGGTGAACAAGAATGTTGAACTTACCTGAAGGGAGGAGATCTGAGCCTGAAGTTGAGCTTAGTTTGAGGCAGAGAGTAAAGATCAAGTTGTTGGTGCCAAGTGCTTAACAAAGACCAAACATCATGATCATGTCTCGTCAATATAGCACTCTCTGCCTTTAATTCAATTACATTTTATTTCTTGCATCAAATTTCGTTTTTCGCCACTAACAAGGAAACAAAATTTTAGTCAACATGTTTGGGTCGAAAATGAAATGTTGACCTCTGGAACCACACGTGCAACGCACGTGGGACTCTTATGACTGGGATTTCAAGAGACACGCTTGTTCTAGTGTTCTACAGTTATAAGTTACAGTACAAACCTTCTCAGTTCTCATATCACATGAACAATTACTGGCTTAGCCGGCTGGTTGCTCCTCCTAGCTTACCCTGGAGAAATATGGAACTCTTTGGAGAATGATCCAGCCGACTGCATCAATTGTCCAACTTTTGAAGGCTATCCAAGTTTGAGAGCCAAACAGCCATTTCTTTGATTGGATTTGAGCTGCTAGCCAATCCCTTTAGAAATTCTCTCCGTCAAATCCGAAAGAAGAGCATACTTGTTGCTCTCATAACATGCAGTCATAAACGCTTGCAATGTCACACGATCCACATTCTGATCCTTGTCAACTAATTGGTGGAAGAACAATGCTGCTATTCCCACTTTTTTCTCACAACAAAGCTTTCTGATTAATGTATTAACCGTGCGGATCCAGAACTTCTTTTCTAGCCTGTCTAAGATGACCATAGCAGTGGCATAGTCATCTTTTTGGCAATACTTGTGAGCTAATGTCAACCTAGTAACTTCACAGGGGGCCAGCCCCTTGTCCATCATGGTGTCATATAGCTTGCGAGCCTCATCAAGTTTCTCCTCCTTGCAGAGCCCACTTATTAGAGCACCATAAGTAAAACTATCCGGGGAACAACCATGATCACTCATTCTGTTGAAGAACTTCACTGCCAAAACAATGTTTCCATCCCTACAGTATCCACATATCATAGATGTATAGGTCTCCTTGGTTGGAGTCAAGCCAAGCCTTACCGCCACCTCGAAAAGTTTCTCACTTTCTGTCATTTTCTTTAGCCTGCAGAAGGCAGCAATCAAAGTGGTATATGAATGCATGTCCGGCTCCAATCCAGCCTTGACCATCTTATTGAAAAAAGCTAGTGCTCCATTAGTATCACCCCGTTTGCAGTGCTCATATATGAATACGGTATACGTGACTCTATCCGCCTCCAATCCTTGGCGAAACGCCTTCTTAATCAGTTTATAAGCTTCTTGGACCCTCCCCTTCTTACAGAGACTGTCCATAACTGAATTATATGTGCATATATTCGGAGCAAATCCTTCTTCCCTCATTACATCCATCAACTCATACGCTCTTTCAAAATTCCCAGCTTTACAATGCCCAGAAACGAGAGCAGTATATGTATTGGTGTTAGGAACTAAATCTTGTTCCTTCATCCTGCTCAACAACATCTCCGCACGACTCATCTTCTCCTCCTTGCAATATCCACTAATCATCGCAGTATAAGTATGCACATTCGGCTTATAACTCTCACTCCGAACCAGCTTCAAAAACAGCCTAAATGCCCTCTCCGTCCACCCTTTCTTACACAACCCATCAATCAACGCCGTATGCGTATACACATTCGGCCTCCAACCCCTCCTCACCATCTCCTCCAACATCTCAAACGCTTGCTTCACACTCCCCCTCCTACACAACCCATTTATCAGCGCCGTAAAGTTAACCACATTCGGCCTCACCCCCATCTTACTCATCTTATCAAAACACCATGACGCCCTACTCACAAACCCCTTGTCACAAAACACATTCACAATCAAAGTAACACTAGCATTGTCCAAAACAAACCCCCTCTCAATCATCCTCCCCAACCACCTATCCGCTTCCAACACTGCGCCGTTCCGACAGTACCCCACAACCATACACTTAAAACTCAACCCATCAGGACACACACCCCTCACAGACATTTCGTCGAACACGTTCTCTGCATACTCCATCATCCCCATTACGCAAGCAATGCCGATAACACAGTTCAAAGTCCGAGTACTCAACACAAGCCCCTGGTTCTGCATCTCAAAAACCATATCGGCGGCGTCTTTAAATCTCCCAATCTCACTGAAACTCCTGACCATACACTCCACCACCTCATGGGTCCTCTCCAAGTTGCCATTGCCGAAAATCGACACGGCGCAGAAGATGTAGAGCCTCATGAAGTATCGGAACTTGGGCGATCCTATCGCCCAGTAGAAGAAGCTGAGAGCCGCCATGGACCCGGCCTCGTCGGCGAGCGCAGCCACGACGGAGATGGCGTGTTCGTGGGTTAGGGTTTCGGGGTTCAGGTCGAGATTGAGTGACGGAGGTGAGGATATGTAGTGGGTTTGATGGGAGTAGGATTTGTTGACCATGGAGCAGATTGTGCTGACCAGAGAGTTTGAATCGCCGGCGGCGGTTGTGGAGGCGGCGGCGGAGGAGTGTGGTGAATCGGAGGAGAGGGGTCGGAGAAGGATGAGGGTGTAGAGATGAGAAATGTGGGTGGATTGAGGGGATCCATGGTTTCTCAAGATTCGAAGAGAGAGCATATCAGGGTTTTAGGAGGGTTTTTGCTCCTCCCAGTTCGAATAGGCGAGTTGAAATACTCCATTTTTCTGATTGGGCCGGGTCGGACTATCTTGGCCCAACATTTTGTGGTTTTTACAAGGCGAGGATGAAAGCTTTGCCGTCATAAGGTAAAAAGTAAAGTTTGTTTACGTCGGTGGTTTGAGAAAGTAATGGCGACGGCCTTGAGCTGCGGCCAGTCCATCCGCCTCTGCCCTTCTTCTTCTTCTTCTTCTTCTTCTTCTTCTTCTTCTTCTTCTCCCTTGAGTTCTCGGTACCCTTCTTCTCTCCTTAAACCTACCTTTGTTTTGTTCACACCAGTTCTTTCTTCTTCTGTTTTTTCCTAAAAGAAAAGGGAAAATGATAAGAAGGAAAATATTTAAGCTTTTGGTGATGAAATTCTGTAGGGAATGTTGGGTTGTGCTCAGAATAGGCTCTTTGTGATTGTGTTGTATCTGGAGTTGGAAGCTTTGTTTTTGTTGGGATTGTCAATAGGGTTTGTGTTGATGTTATTCATTTAATTGATGTTTACATCTGGATCAATTATTTACTGTTGATACGTGTTTAGAGCTTGGGAAAATAAAGTAGGTCTGTGTTAGGAGCTCTAAGTTACCCTAGTATTTTAGATGTAATTATCAGTAGCTATCTTTAGCTTAAAACGTAGTCGTTTTGTCTAAATCGTGCTCGTGCCTCGCACGTGAGTAGTAGCAGCTGATATGGTTGTGGACTCTTAGCAGCCACGTGATCAGTTATGGATCGCCAGTATGGGCTATAAATGTAACGATAGAAACCCTAGTGGGGCAGCCGTTTATCAAATATCAGTATTTTCCTTGTGTTCTTTCCTTTTTCAGCTTTTACTTTCGGTTTGTTCTTCCTTTTATTTAAATTTACACCCAGATCCTAAGATCTGGTATCAGAGCCTTCTCGAAGGGGCATGGCGAACAAGCGTGGGGCTGCGGGTCAGCAGCAACCTCCGAGCGGGAGTACTCAACACTCTGAGGAACTCGCTGCAGTGGAGTCGGAGCTGCAAACTCTCAAAACCAACACCATGGCACAAATCTCTGGCCTCCAAGCCTCTCTAACCGACCAGCAAGCTGCTTTGAGTTCGTTTCGCGACGAGATTCTAGCGGAGTTGCATGCTATGCGCACTGCAACCCCGGTTCTGAGCTTGGTGAAGTTTGGGACACTCCCACCTATTATTGAAACACCTGGTCTCGTGTCGCTGCTTGATTCTACTTCAGATCAAGTTCTGCCTTCATCAACTACCACGACTAGTACCTCTTCCCAACCCATCTATGAGTTTGACCAGCTATATCAGTTCGCCACTACGCAACCCATTGTCAAGAATTCCGCTGGTGCTGTGCTGAATACTATCACTGTGAGCAAGGTTAGTCCTAAACCGTCCACAGAGAAGCGCAATTTTGAGAAAGGAGAAACCAGTAGAGGAAAAGGTACTGGATCTGGGAGTGAAAAACCCTATACAACCCAGTTTTTCCAACACACACCTAACCCACAAGTTAGCCAACAGTTTTCACCACACTACAATTTTGCCAACACTAATATACCTCCTGGCAGTTTTGGCAACACCAGTTTCGTCCCAGCCAATTTTGTTTACCCACACTCTGGACCAGGACACTTTACTCATCAACCAGGGCCATCCAACACCCCCTGCAGCTCGAATACTCAACTACAGTCACATAGATTCAGCCCTCAATACACTGCAGCTATCATTACCTCACACATACCACCCCATGCTTATACAAGACCTTATCCATACTGTGGTTACCAACCCAATTGTCAACAGCAGTTCATGTCCAACAACTGGGACCCCAATTTACCCACCATGAAACAGATGAAACTGGAGATGCCCACCTTTGGCGGAAATGACCCTATTGAGTGGGTGAGCAAGGTCGAGCAATACTTTGAATTTTATCAGGTTCCTGAGGATAGAAACTTGCAATAGCCACCATGCATTTGGTAGACCGAGCATCAGATCGATGGTTCATGTTCAAACATGAATTTCCCCAAACATGGTCTGGTCTTTGTGATTTGTTACTACGAGAATTCAGTGAACACAACCTCGGTGACTATCAGGCTGCTTTGGCTAGGATGAGCCAAACAGGGTCAGTAGAGCAGTTCATGGAACAATTCACGAAACTCTCTCGTCGAGCACCTGGCTTTACACCTGAGAATCTATTGTTCTTCTTCATTGGAGGTTTGAAGAGTTCTATCCGTTCTGATGTGAGAGCTCAAAACCCTAAGACATTGTATGCAGCTTGTGCTTTGGCCAAAATCTTTGAGGAAAAGGAGTTAATTCAGCGTCAGGCGGGCCGCAATACCTTTGTCCCTAGACCTACCCCAGCAGTGGCCCCAACCATACCTAGGGTTGCCCCTGCACCAGTCCAGCTTGCTCAACTCCGACCTGCTCCTATTGTGCGTGCACCACAAGCAGGGAATCAAGGTGGTAATCGGAGAATGACTCGTGCCGAGTACTTAGAACGGAGAGCTCGTGGTCTGTGCCTCTTTTGTGATGAGCAATATCGGCCAGGCCATAATTGCAGGCATGGCAACACTCTCATGGCTATCGAAATTATACAAGACGAGATGGAATTACAGGGTCCAGAAGTTAATGAGGGTGATGTTGAAATTCACCATGCAGACAATCCAGATAAGGAGTGTGACTTGCAACTCCATTCTGTTGAGGATGGGGATAATGTAAGAACCATGCAGTTGAAAGGGGAGTTTCAAGGGAAGGAAGCTCATGTACTCATAGATTCTGGAGCATTTCGTAACTTTATCCATCCCTCTGTACTACGCAAATCTGGCGTCACAATGCAGGAGATCAAACCACTCCGAGTACGAGTGGCAAGTGGTCAAATTATGGTCACTAGCACAATGGTTGAGGTACCTATCACATTACAACATTATAGTTTGTCACATCCTATTATGTATTACCCATTTCAGGTTGTGAGATTGTTTTGGGGGCGGCCTGGTTGAGGACGTTGGGTGATATTGTGTGGAATTTTGAGCGTATGACTATGAAGTTTTGGGATCAAGGCCGAGAACAGTCTTTGCAGGGTAACACTGAGGTGGACTCTAGTGTTGTGAGTTGTAAGGCAATGACCAGAACACTAAGGAAAGAGAAAGAAGCTTTGCTTGTTCAGTTGAATTCTATTGTTAGCCTTCCCAAGCCTGACACACATACACCAACAAACTCTCACATCCAAAACCTCATACACAAGTATTCTGATGTTTTTGAAACCCCCACACAATTACCACCACCAAGGCCACGGGACCATAAAATTGAGCTACTACCAAACACTTGCCCTATTAATGTGAGACCCTATCGTTACCCTCAATTTTAAAAAAATGAGATAGAGAAGATCATTCAAGAGTTGTTAACAAATGGAGTGATTCGACCTAGTGTGAGTCCGTATTCATCACCAGTGATCTTAGTGAAGAAAAAGGATGGATCATGGAGGTTGTGCATTGACTATAGAGCTTTAAACGCTGCTACTGTAAAGGATAAGTATCCGATACCCGTAGTGGATGAGCTCATTGATGAGGTTCATGGTGCTACCTTGTTCACCAAGTTGGATCTCCGGGCTGGATACCATCAGATAAGAATGCATGAGAGAGACATTGAGAAAACTGCTTTTCGCACACATTCAGGCCATTATGAATTTCTAGTCATGCCATTTGGCTTAACCAATGCACCATCTACCTTTCAAGCAGTGCTGAATGATGCTCTCCGAGAGTTGCTACGCAAAGGAGTTTTAGTCTTCTTCGACGACATCCTAATTTATAGTTCTAATCTAGAACAACACTTACAGCAGTTGGAGCACGTGTTCAAGATCCTGCGACATCACTCGTTAAAGGTGAAAGAGAGCAAATGTAGTTTTGGAGTAAGCCAAGTAGAGTATTTGGGGCATGTTGTTAGTGGAGAAGGAGTATCTGTCGACCCTGTTAAGATACAAGCTATTAGTCAGTGGCCTAGACCTTTGACTCTGAAGCAATTACGAGGTTTTCTTGGTTTAGCCGGGTACTATCGAAAGTATGTGAGGAATTTTGGAATTATAGCCAAGCCTTTAACTGATTTGCTTAAGAAAGATGCTTTTTGTTGGAACCCTAAGGCAGAATTGGCATTTGAGGAGTTGAAGCATGCACTCACACACACACACCAGTGCTGGCTTATCCGGATTTTTCACAGGAATTCGTTGTTGAATGTGATGCCTCTGATGCAGGCATTGGTGCAGTTTTATCACAAAATGGTCATCCCATTGCGTTCATGAGCAAAGCACTCGCTCAACGCCATTTAGCACTATCTGTGTATGATAAAGAAATGCTTGCTATAGTTTCAGCAGTCCAATATTGGAGACCATACCTTCTCGGACATCACTTTCGAATTGTTACTGACCATAGGACTCTTGAACATTTCCTCAAGCAAAAGATTACTACTCCAGCTCAGCAGAAATGGCTAATTAAACTCCTTGGCTATGACTACTCCATCTCTTACAAGGCAGGACAGAACAATGTTGTTCCGGATGCGCTATCTAGGGTCCCTGCCCTTGTTTCTCTCATGGGAATTTCAAGTCCAGTGCAAGGCTACATTCATGACCTTCAACAATCTTGTTTGATTGATTCCGAGGCTGCAGCCATCATAACACAGTTGCAACAAGGTAATGAGAAGAAATACTATCAATGGACAGATTCCCACTTGTTTTACAAGGACAGAATATTTGTGCCTCGCATTGATGGATGGCGACACAAGATCATCTCTGAGTTCCATGATGGAAAGGTGGGAGGTCATGCAGGTTGTAGCAGAACACAAAAGAGAATTGGAAGAAGTTTTGCCTGGCCAGGTTTGAAAAAAGATGTGAAACAATTCATAGCTCAGTGTGACACTTGTCAGAGACATCACTATGAAGCCATGAAACCACCAGGTCTACTCCAACCTATTGCCATACCAGAACAAGCGTGGCAAGTCATTTCCATGGACTTCATTGATGCATTGCCAAAATCTGAGGGTAAGACCACTATTTGGGTTATCATTGACAAGTTCATTAAGTATGCACATTTTATCCCCATTTCACACCCCTACACTGCTGCATCTCTGGCCAAACTCTTTGTGCATGAAGTAGCAAGATTACATGGTATGCCTACACAAATCATCTCGGATAGAGATCCCATTTTCATGAGTTTGTTTTGGGAGGAGTTCTTCAAGCTGCAGGGCACGAAGTTGAGTAAGTCATCGGCATACCACCCACAAAGTGATGGCCAAACTGAGAATTTAAATCGCACTTTGGAGCAATACTTGCGATGTGTCGTAGACACTAAGCCTAAGGAGTGGGTTGCAGCACTGCCATGGGCAGAATGGTGGTATAACACCTCACACCACTCGGCCATTGACATGTCACCTTTCAAAGCTTTGTATGGATATGAGGCTACCTCAGTAAGGACCTACTTGCCTGGCTCAACTGCAGTAGCTCAAGTGGATAAAGAGTTGATTGCAAGGGATGACCTTTTGAAGGTTTTGAAAATGAACTTGGAGGTGGCACAGTCACGTATGAAGAAGTATTATGACCTGAGGCACACTGAGAGAGTTTTTGAGATAGGAGATTTTGTGTACCTAAAGTTGCAACCATACAAGCAAAAATCTGTGCACAAGAGAGCATGTCACAAGTTGTCTGCAAAATTCTATGGCCCCTATGAAGTGATTGAAAAAATTGGAGCTGTTGCTTACAGGTTGAAGTTACCTGACACAGCCAGGATCCATAATGTGTTCCATGTCTCATTGTTGAAGAAGAAGTTGGGAACTCATGTTGTAGTGGAAACAGAACTCCCCCCACTGTTCAATACCAGCACTGACACTTGGGAGCCTGAGGAGGTGCTACAGATCAAAATTGTGAAAAGAAACAATGTGGCAGATGCACAGTGGCTGATTAAATGGCGTGGCAAACCAGTTGAAGAGGCCACTTGGGAATTTTATAATGATCTTAAGGAAAGGTTTCCAGAATTTTTGCTCCAAAAGGCAGCTACTCTCCAAACTTGAGGTCAAGTTTGTTTTGAAGCAGGATGAGATGTTAGGAGCTCTAAGTTACCCTAGTATTTTAGATGTAATTATCAGTAACTATCTTTAGCTTAAAACGTAGTCGTTTTGTCTAAATCGTGCTCGTGCCTCGCACGTGAGTAGTAGCAGCTGATAGATTATGGTTGTGGACTCTTAGCAGCCACGTGATCAGTTATGGATCGCCAGTATGGGCTATAAATGTAACGATAGAAACCCTAGTGGGGCAGCCGTTTATCAAATATCAGTATTTTCCTTGTGTTCTTTCCTTTCTCAGCTTTTACTTTCGGTTTGTTCTTCCTTTTATTTAAATTTACACCCAGATCCTAAGAGTCTGATGCAATGATATATGATTTTTGGCTTATTGGGTAGCATATAAAGTAAAATTTTTCGACATGTAGTTTGTGTTTGGTCTCATTCCTTTGCATTATGATTTATTAGGTGATCACAGTAAAAAGTTTAAACAAATTGATTGGTTTGCGCATAGTTTTTTTATATTTAAATTAGGGTAGCATTAGGAAAGTAGGCACTTGGACTTGAAGATTGTAACCTGTGGGAGGGTTTGACAGTTAAGAATTATGAGGTGTTCTGCAGTTCATACACAAAGTGTGTGCGTGTTCTAAATGAATTTGCTTAGCAGAATCTAGTAGATTGGACAAACAGCAACTGTGTTGTGGTAATCATATCCATAACCAATGAATTATTACGACTCAGACAAATATTTTTCTATCGAAACATGATACAAAAGGCGTGTACTAAGATAGATGCAGATGGTTTTTTGATGAGAGTGTTGCCACTTTTACTTCTCAACCAATAGAACCCGCTTCCTTGAGTCTAATTACCACCTGGATAATGGAGATAGATATATTAGGGTATTAGTGAATTGTGATACTATAGCCATTTGTGAAGAGCTGCCTTGAGCCTTCGAAGATATATCAAGTGCGTTTTGAAAATTTCATATTCTTCAGTAAGAAAATAATAAATTGCATTGGGAGTTCATAGAGTAGAAAATTAATGGGCAGTTTTTTTATCACTAGATCAGGATAAAATACTTCTTCTTTGCAAATTAGTACATGCTCCCACAGGCCTAGCTCATGATAATTTTTTTTTTTTTTGGAATTAGTTCATGATAAACTTCCTATTTGCTAATGTTTTTTTTTTGTTTGTAAAGATTTGCTAATGGTTTTTAACTACGTACAAGCATGTAAATTTTAGAGGACCCGCCAAGCTCAACAGGGTTGCATGCAAGTTCAATCTAAAACCACTGCCTATATTATCACCCGGAACACCACTCAATACAATTATGCCTGTACTGCCCAGAGGATTGCCAAGCTTGGACCTTTCTGCTGCATCATCCACAGTACCAAGGGGGAGTGAAGCTGGCCGGTCACAGAAAACATCCATTCTACTCAGACAGCGCAAATCTTCAGCATTGGTACAAGTAAAGAAGAAGGATCATAGTTCAATCACTATACCTTTCCCGAAAATGACGGAGAAGCTAGAGTGGTGGTGTAGAACTTTGGCATGTCTTCCTTTTTTGGCATCTGTGCTGATGTCCGAACATGGATTTCATATTATTCCGTTTGCAGAACACTATCACCTCTTTGGAGATTTGATTTATTATGTCCCCGGAGCAATCAAGAGGTTACCGTGGTGGTTCCCAAGTGCTTATTGCATATTGGCATATTTCTTCATTGTGAAGAAGAAAGAGTGGTCTCACTTCTTCAGGTACCATGTGGTTATGGCCATGTTACTAGACACAATGCTGCAAGTGGTTGGGAAGGCGAGCGAATTCTTTCCGCTCATACACTCCTGTGGCACATTTGGCATAGAATATTGCGCGGCCGTGGGATTCTTGTATATTCTGATCTTGCTGGAGTGCATGAGGTGTGCTCTTGCTGGCAAGTATGCTAAGCTCCCATTTTTCAGTACTCCTGCTCTAGCTCACACTCTCTTTACCGTAGAAGGCAGGCTAAGACCTTTCTAAGAGTGGGTACAGATCTTGTTTGGGTCATATAACAAGTCTATGCTCTTTAGAGTATTATGTTCTATGTTCTTTAGAGTTGGCCAATGTTGTACATTAATATTCACATAATTATTGGATTGTTGGATTTGGATCCATAAAAGTTTCTTTACATCAGAACTTTGTTTCCTCTTGTTCAAAATGCTAGCATCCATAAGAATCATACTGAAAACCATCACATGTTCATATGAATTAGTGATTGGCATATGAAATCGTGTTTAACTTGTGTTAGAGTTAATCCCAAAACTCAAGAGTGTGATTAAATGTAAAATTAGTGATCAGTTATTGGTTAGGTGACTATTACCGACTCTGATACTCTCTTTTCTTTTCCATAAAAGAACATAATATATACTCAAATTTTGAGTCGACCAACACATAGAACACGACATGTTCATCATAACAAGAAAATCCTCATATAACGTCGTCGTTAGTCACAGACAAGAACAAACACTGATAAGATCAACACATACAGCCGACATCTTATTGTTGCCATGTATAACCGACAAGTATAAATTAGAAGTCTTAGGGAAATTGACATGGTCTCAAAACATGAAGTCATATAAATTTATGACACAACAACAAGTTAGTGGTTCAGCTAGATATTTATTACTTATTCTGAAAAAATCCATTCTAACATACTTAAAGCCACTTAAGCCATAACTGGTTCAGATGAATGTGCATGTGAACTTCAAAACTTCTATGTACTCTGCATCTCTAGACTCTAGTTATCAATGAACAGAGATACATTGATGAATCACCTAATAGGTAAATAGGTGTTGGGATGAATTAGAAAAAACTAATAGATCTTCCAAGATTCCTCCAACTAACATTTCCAGATATACTGAAAAAGACAAAGTAATTGAGCATATATGTCCACTGGAATGATTCTCAATTGGGTGAACTGGACAGCCTCAGATACAAGCCTTCGTAATTATGTGTTATTTTTGTGTTCTTGATCTGCTCCATTAATTCTCTATGGTACACGGTTGTTTGTGTTATTTTTGTGCAAAATGGGATTACAATTTTGGCACAGGAAGATAGAAGTAAGGGAGAATGCGCCTTGCTGAGTTGCTTTGTATACATAGCTAGTTTGAATGTATCATGTATGGTATGTAACCGCTCTATATACATTTTCGGTTCATGTCTTAACATTTTAAGCTTTTGAGATCTATAATTGTTTAATATGATGCAACGAACTTTTCAAATATTAATACTTTTCATAATATTTTATCTTTCGTTTCACGTAAGAAATAGTGTTAAGTGTTAACTTGATATATATTATTGACTCATTTCGTGATCGCTTAAATTTTTAAAGTCAGCAGTTTTTTTAGCATTAAAAAAAAACTGTGTAGCATAATAGCATAGAGCAATACTGCTAATGCAATGGGAAATGCAAGGGAAAACCAACACAACCAATTGAGTACCTCAACAGTGGAGTACCTGAAAAGCATTGGCATTTCACTCTCAATGAAGAGTCTTTATGATGATTAGGTGGCTGCAAGCGAAGGGCACACAGTCCTTTCTTTTAAGCTTTTCCACGAGGAATCCAATTCATCTCTGTTTTTAAGGGCCAAAGAGTTGAATATGATCCAATCCCCCATCACATGGAGCTCCCACCTTTACATAATTGCAAGATATTTCAACAGGAAGGAAAACAACAATGGCCAACACTGAGATCAACATCTGATATTTTCAGAGATCATGTCAACCAAATCACATATATTAGTGAAAGAGAACGGTCCACATCTTTGCGAGTCTTAGACTACACAATCCCATAGGTTGCCCTTACCTCAAGTTACCTATATATTTTACTGATATCACATGTTGTGTTTGTCTGTTTGATCCCCTTTCCATGGAAATTTTTATCAGAAAACTTCCCCAGGCATATGGTACATTAGTAATTAGTTAATAGTTTATTACTTAAACAAACCCAGATAGTCAATGATCTTGAAAAGAGTATGAAGAGACTGCAGTGTAAAAGGGAGAAAAGAATGGAAAGGCATCACATGCTTGCTTTTTACCACAGTGTAAACCAAATGATTCATTTTAATTTTGACCCTCATCATTTTTCTCCTTCGTCCTCTTCCTTCTTATAATCAATCACCTGTATCTAATCACAGTTTGGTGAGTGCTTTAACTTTTAATTAAAGGAGTAAATATTGATCTCAACCCTAATAAGAGCAAACCGTGTGGGACTCTTTAATCAGATAATTTGCAGTCTATAATTTTAAATACTGACACAGCTCTAAGAAAAATAACTAATCTGTTCACATCACAATGTATTATATAGCATTTCATGGGTATCAAGGCATTTTAAACTTGAGCAATCAAAGGTAGGTGGCAGAAGAAAAGAAAAATCTAAGAGACTGAGAATCAGATATGATAAACTGTGCTGCTAGAACTGATTTTGGAATATAGAACTATCAAGCAACTGTATGATACCAAGTTTCTACTCCTAATTGGAGGATGGATCAATCATTACATTTAAAGGGTTGGTTAGCATATATGTAAAACCTTTATTCTTATATGAGAACAAGAATATTAAAGATTTAAAAGGAAGTTGGGGGGAGCAACATAGTTATCATTAAAAACTAGAGAAGGACTTGGAATTATTGAAACATGTAAATCAGTGTCCACCACAAAGCCAATTATAAAGAAGAAACTCAACCCACTCCCCCTTTACCTCCATTGTTTTCTATCTCTATAAAACAAAGTTCCATTTTCACCAAGGAGCACTGAAAAACCTTCAAGATGATGCAAAACCTGCATTGCAGTTTATTCTTCTTCCTTTCCTGCATTCTTTTCTGTACTACTTTGGCTCTTCCATGGAGCAAAAGTAGAGAGTTCAACGAAGCTAAAAATTATGAGGGCTCTTCTGAATATGTGGATCTTCAGTACCACATGGGTCCTGTCCTTTCTTCTTCTCCAATCAACCTCTACATTATCTGGTATGGAAATTGGAACCCAACTCATCAATCCACCATTAGAGATTTCATCTTCTCACTCTCTTCACCAGCCCCCTACCCATCTGTTTCTGATTGGTGGAAGACTGTGAGGCTCTACACTGATCAGACTGGCTCAAACATCACTGGGACCATTGCTCTTTCTGGTGAGTTCTATGACTCTAAGTACTCTCATGGTGCTTCTCTTAGCAGATTGTCAATGCAGTCCATCATCAAGCATGCTGTCACTTCATCGTATCCGAGAGCATTACCTCTCAATCCAAACAATGGTCTCTACTTAGTTCTATCGTCTCCTGATGTTAGAGTTCAAGACTTCTGCAGAGCAGTGTGTGGTTTTCACTACTTCACATTCCCAACCATTGTTGGTGTCACTGTGCCTTATGCTTGGATTGGTAACAGTGGGAAACAATGTCCTGGCATCTGTGCATACCCTTTTGCCTGGCCTAAGAACTCAGGCAGACCACCACCTAGCACAAATGGAGGTAACAACATAATGAGAGCACCGAATGGCGACCCCGGTGTTGATGGGATGATCAGTGTGCTTGCTCATGAGCTAGCAGAAGTGTCAAGCAATCCACTTGTGAATGCTTGGTATGCAGGTGATGATCCAACTGCACCAACTGAAATAGCAGATTTGTGTATGGGGGTTTATGGGAGTGGTGGGGGCGGTGGCTATGTCGGGGTTGTGTCTAAGGACAGATGGGGAAATGGGTATAATGTCAATGGGGTGAGAGGAAGAAAGTTCATGGTGCAGTGGGTATGGAACCCTGTGAAAAGAAGATGTTTTGGTCCCAATGCAATGGATTAGGGTTGAACTGTGGGTTACAGCTTAGAGCTGGTTATGCATCAATGTAAATGATCCTTCCATGTCCCACAAAGAATTGACAGATGGGGTCAGACTGGAAGGAAAGGCATGTGTTGAAGGGATGGCCTGCTTGATTTGCTTGGGGACATCATGTTTTGCTATTCAATCTTGATAGCTTCTTTTTTCTTTGTACGCTTATGGTTGTAGAATACAGTACCATGTAAAGGCACTATTTTGCAATTACAGCAGCAGAATAAACAAGTTTCTGTAGGTCAACTAAAGATTCAACTCCGTCAATATATCACATTTCCAAAATTTGAGTCAGTTTATGAGAAAATTACATGAGAAATAAGATATCTTTCTATATTTCATACTGTGTCATAATCAAATATTGTATATAAAACTTCTAGCCAGACTATTCTAGGAAGAAAGGCATAGACTCAAAAACAAATACCTAAGCCACTTACTTCCAAAGTTACAACAGGTTGCTGTAGTTCCTAAAACTGATTTTTGCATCAGCAATGAGCATACAAAGAGGAGACATGACCTTCTATTGGAACAGACTTGTGCTTTCATGTTCCAAATTTACAGTCAGATCAACAAAAAGGTCACTAGCTGAGAGAAGGGAACAAATACTTGATACACTTGGATTTTTCAAGACCATGCAGACAACCCAACAGAGGAATTGTACAGGTTCTGAGGTTCACAACACATCAGAGCACCGGATACAAGAGTGGTCAATAAGCCTGGTAGCAAGGCTCTCTAACTCTGGAATCAGAGAAGATGTAAGGCTATTCCAAAAATGGAATGTGAAGGACTCGTTCAGAATCTTTCTGAACAGAACATCTTGTTGAGCTTTTTCAGTCTCAGTTGCCGGTGCAGTGAAATATCTGTTTGCAAATCAATCAGGTTAGTGATAGGAAAGTGCATGTGAGATTTGTCAAACAAAATTGACGACTTTATAGAAGCACAACAAAATTCAATACATGATTTTCCCAGACTCCTTAACTAGTAGCCAACATGGCATGTAATGATATAAAGAAGTCTGAATAAAACAAGTTTCTAGTCTCAGTAGCCCTGGTACAGATAGGCATACTAGATGACATCGGTGAGTAAAAGGACAATCAAGCACTATGTTTTGGTCAAGGCCAATTGTAGCATAATCTCAACATATGCTACCTACGATCCTATATGAAACGTGATTGAGCTCTAGACCAGTTGCAATCCTAATCACTCACCTGCCTAGAATGAGCAATCAACTAGGAAAGTGCAGTTAACTGAAAAACTACAGGTGGAAACTGGAAAACATGCATTCTGTCACTAGTTTTAGTTCTGTTGATCTTCTTTAAGAGCACCCATCAACTGAACCACTATCATCCTTGCACAATCCACTTATGCACCCAAGCATGTTTCAGAACAGTCAAGAGGTACAAACACAAAGACATAAGAAGAGAAGGAATAGATAACACATGGCACAGATAATATCTCCAACACACCCACCAGAACAATCCTAAAATATATAATGAGAAAGAAATTAGAAGAATACCTTGATATATTCTGAGGAGCAATTGGGAAAAACATGAAAGGAGGTAGCATGTTCAGCTCCATCTGTCTAAAGGCTTTATTACGAATGCTCAAAAACCTCCGTGCAACTCTTGTCAAAAGATCAGCTCCATTCCATCTTATATGAGTATCGTCATATGTCATATAAAACTCTTTCAAGCACTCCATCATAAAGAGGCTGCAATAAAAAGAGAATGAAATTTTCAAAGGTTTCACACTATTCAACATATTGGATTTTCTGCATCATGCCACTCAGATTTTGCAAGTTAGAGAAATTTGAGAGGATTATGAGAAATAAGGACCACACACAAACTACCTATAAATAAATTTTTCAAACCCTACTGGTGGGTCACTAAACCTGTGATTTCCCTAATATAGATGGAAAATATTGTAGCAGTGCAGTGTCCTTTTTTATTTTTGGTCGAATTGCAGTGTTATGTCAGGGAAGAAACTACATAATAATAATATTTCCTGTTTATGAAATCCTAAATCAGTTATAGAGATCGGCTGTCAAAGGACTGAAATATTATCAAGCACTTTTCACTATTTCGGATTTTATCTATGTAAAGAGGCGGGAACAAAGACGTTCTGCAATCGATAAAAAAAAAAGGTGATTTGAAAATCACGTAAGATACTGTAAAAATAAAAGGCCTAATATATAAGATTAGAAAAAGGAATTCAGTTCATTACCTGTTCTTTTTAAATGCCATAACAGCACCATTCAAAGAACCTCCTGCTAGTCTATCCTCTTTACCAACAGAATTGCTGAGTGATGATAGTGATTTCAGAACTATGATATCAGAATCAAGATATATTCCCCCATATCTGGAAAGGCAACAGAAAACAACAACCTAAGTTAGATAGACATCTAGATAAATATACAAAATCAATAAAAAATTTGTTAAAGACATGCATCAGCATCTGGAATCCAATACAAATCAGATAGGGTTTACCAATATCAACCAAATCAAAACGCTCGGTTTAGTTTGAAGTGAAATCAAATAACTCAGTACCCCTACCCCTTATAAACATGTCTATGCAACTGTTTAAATCTTACTTGTAAAGAGCTGCAAGGCGGACAAGCTCACTGAAATGAGTAGCATAATGCTTCGTCTTTCTCCATTCAAACCAGGCAGAAGCAAATATATGAGCCGGTGTACCCTTTAGTAACTCGTCAAGATTTGGCATAGCAACAGCAACTTTGTAACTATTTGAAAAAAAAAGATTGCCTCAGTACAACCAATCTAATTTAGCAAATCACCAAACAACTGAAGCAAATGAAGCAAAGTTAGAGAAATTACCCATCTTTTACAAAGCTATTCTTAAAGAAATCAAGCTCAATTGTCTCGGAAAACACTACGACACAGGCCTGCCGATGATGGGACAGTAAACTCTCAAGCCCCCGCTGGTGCCTCGCACTAAACATCCAAGCCGGAGAATTCCACACCATAAACACTCTCAAATCACACCCTTTGCTAAAAAACTCATCCATAAAATCCGAAAACGACAAATGTGGATGCAAACCGGGATAGAACCCCCATCTCTTGCCATCGGCATAAACAAGCCCCGAAAACTCATTCTTCACCACTTCACCAATCCCCTCACCACTCCTCCCACCTACATTCTCACTCACACTACTTACACTCGTCGAATTCCCACCACTACTCCCATTCCCACTCCCGCCAGGATTCTTCAAACCCCTCCCTCCATTCTCATCCAACGCCTTCCTCTTGGCTCTCTCAACCTCACTCAACTCCCTACTCCCATTCACACTCTCCTCCTTCTTCCTACTCCGAAACGGCACCTTCTTAAAGTAGCTCAGCCACCATTTCTGCACAGCCTTGTCCCCTCTAGTCAGCCCCGAAACTCCGACGGCGTCGGGGTCCTGAAGCATTGTGTTGTGCAGAGGATTCAACAGCTCCAAATTGGACTTGAACATCTTATCCCTCCTCAGAAAATCACTCTTCTTATCAAACCACTCCCCCCACCCTTCTCTCAACGGCGAGACTCTCTTCCCCACCTTCAGCATCAGCGCGTCCTCCACACCCGCCACCTCCGTCATCCTCCGCCGCACCTCCATATCCACCGGCACGTCGTCCGATCCGAACGCCACCACGCTCCCATCCACCGCGGCCATCCCTACGCTAAATCCGCCGTAGTCCTCATCCCAATCTTCAATCTTGCGCTTATTCAAGCGCCGCCGGATGACTCCGGCGACGTGATCGAAGAAGAACCCGGCGGATCCTCGAGAGTTGTCCGGCTGCGGATCGTCGTCGTCCTCCACCTCGTCGTCCCTGGGGGAGTCGTCGACGACGACCTCGTCGAGCTCGTCGATCTTGTCGTCGGTGGTGGTGGCGGTGGCGGCGGCGTCGTCGGAGATGAGGGGGTTGGAGAGGGAGACGTCGTTGTTGAGCGGGGTGGGGTGGTTGAAGTGGTGGGACTGGGAGTGGGAGAGGCGGGTGTAGAGGAGAGAGACGGAGACGAGGAGGAGGAGGGCGGAGATGACGGCGCAGATGTAGACGCCGTAGCGGGGGCGGTGGGGCCGCCGCGAGCGGATGCTTCTCAGCATTTCGGGTTGGATTTCATGTCAAATGGGAAGTAGCTGGGAGTAAAAAAGAGAATGATTATGAATACATTCACAGAGCCAGATGGAGTAACTTACAGCTGATATTCAGGTGGGTCTCACCGGAATCCAGTCGAGCTTTTGATCATGTATATATGTGTTGTCATCATTTCTCCCTCGCAAAATGGACAACTATGATCCCCGAGAAATACACAAGACATGCTTAGCAGTATTTGGTACACGTACCATTTTCTCTTGAAGTCGGAATACGTATTCATGGTGTATTCGGGCACAATTCATATTGTTTTCGAGTCCGTCAATAGTGACTAGATTTGACGTAGATTATCGTAGGAGCGCACGTGTTGTGAATTATAAATATTAATTACCGAGATGTTTGGATCCGACAGAACTCACAAGATCTTTATATCACTCGGCCAATTTGGTGACCAAATTTTTTGTCATAAATCTAATATTTTTTCCATATGTTATTAATATATAGTTGTATTTAAAGCACGTGTTTTAATTCCAAGAAGAAAGAATGTAAAATTCCATTACCATTCTTTTTTTTGTTTTTTAAGAAGAATTGATACGTCGTCCTTAAGTCTTGATTAATGAAACTATAAAATCAGTGTCGGATTCAAGATTGCATCATTGGGGATGCTTGGACTTAATTATAAAAATATACTAAAAGTAATGAGGCTTACTCTTCTAATGTATATGTGCAAATAACATAATTAACCAATCAAATATTCATATAGTATGTACATCGTAATCCATAATCATTTACAAAAAATTATATTAGTTGTTCGAAAGGTTAAGAACTGGCCAACAAAAACTTAATTAAAAATCGTGATTTATCAATAATGTTTCGGAAAGATAAAAATGAAAATAATTCAGATCTGGACTTGTAGACTAGACTTTTGTTTTTAGAAATGTAGACTGGACATTTCTTTGAAACCATTAAGATTTTTTTTTTCAAACGCTTCAGTTTGACTCAAATATATCAGTTTAGTCTAATTGACACCCATATAGTGCCCACCCCATGCCAACCTCACAAAAAAAATGCTAAGTACCATTTTTCTCAATAAATTTATAACTATGGTTATTATAAAAGACATTTGTAATTTATTTGTGAGGTGGGCATGTGGTAGACACGGTAGGGGTAGGCAACAAATTTATTTCCAGTAATATATATCAACAAAATGATGTATATTGTTAAAATCTAACACAATTAATACACAACTGAATACATTAACGACATAATAGCTAGTAACCTAGCTAGCATTTTAGAATAATATATATTTGGCTAAAGACACGCTATTAAGAAGGAGAATAGTAAAGTATAGAAGGGAAACAAATGATTAGAGTTGGTTATTTGGTGATGCTTTCGCTTAGGAGAATCTCAAAATCAAAAGATTTAAAACCTAGTTTTTTTCCTTGTCTTGACCAATGGGGATGCTTGAGTCACCCCTAAATAAGCCTAGATCCGCCCTTGTATAAAATACAAAGTGAGACATATAACATTAAACCCAAATTACAAAAAGTAACGTATTCTAAAATAAATTAGTTAGCAAAAGTGTTATATTGACTATTCCATTTGTTTTGACAAAGTGGTGACATAATACTGTCACCATTCTTAGTACTATCTTATTTTACTGTAATAACATTTTTTATTTATGCTTTAAGGCTTCTAAATTTTGACCAAGAAAGCGAATTAGAATACCAAAAACATAGGAAGAAAAGAGACTGAGCCGGGTGCAAACATTTTATCCCGATGAAAGAACGAAAATTCTTTCATCTATATCCTTAACGGCTTGATCCAAAGAGGACATATGCTGACAGAAGTCAACTGACAATTTCATCAAGCAACCAGAATCAAGTAAAACCAAACACTAACAATGTCATCAAGTAAAATCAGATACACATGATACCTTTTGCCAAAGGCCCAAAACTAATTACCAGTGCATCCTATTATAGCAAATGACTACAAATCTATGAACAGAAGCTCCAGAAATAAGCTTCCAAAGCATAAAACCTGACAAGAAAATCGTGATTACTACACAAAAGACAACAATCATGCTTCATGCTTCTCCAAACCCACACAAAAGTGCCGAAGAAATTTAGAAGTTCAGGCCAAAGCTTAACAAAAAAGTGAAAAAGTTGTCACCATACCAAGAGGACAACAACATACATGCTTCAATCCGCTGACTTGATCAAATGCAATGACTCAATTCACAAAGAGTCAGGTACTCGTCATTAAAGCTTTGGTTCTAAGGCCATGTACTCTTATTTCTAGTGAAAATCAGTTTGTCATTCTAGCTCAGGAGGATATTGTGGGGCTGCTAATGAATTAATTGAGCAATTGACAGACCAAGTGTTCCAGGGGCAAATGCTCAGACCTTTGATGTAGAGAACTCAATGGTGGTTACTAATGAGGTTTTAGATGATGTTGAGGGCTCATTCCCCACCCCCTCAATGAGGACAGAAGACAATGCAACTGTGGTTCGTGAGCCGGAGGAATGTATGACTGTTGTTCTTTCTAGATCCCAGCAAAAGAAGCAAAAAAAGAAAATGCGTGACAATTTACTACAAGAACAAGCTTTGGACCATTACCCTGCTCGTAGTAGGGTTCCCACCTCATGTCTCAACCTATGAAGATCATTTTTTGGAATACTCGGGGTATGGGCAACGCCCCCACTCGTCAAGTCTTAAGTAGGATGATTCGCAAATACAAACCTGCTATTATTGGTATTTCTGAACCTTTTATTAATTTAAGTTCACTTAAGTCTTCCTTTTGGCATTCTTTAAAGATGTTTCCAGCAGCTGTGAATGACAGGAGGGACCAACCTCCAAATATCTGGCTCTTATGTGATTAAATTATTCAACCTACTGTGTTACTAGCTACAAACCAGCAGCTCACAATTTCTTGCACTTTGGACAATGTTAATTGTATTTTGACTTGGGTTTATGCAAGAACTACGGTAACAGAGCGTTGTCGTCTTTGGAATGATCTGCATCGTGTTAAAAATGCCTTTGTTCAGGGACCCTGGATAGTGTTGGGTGACTTTAATTGTGTCATGGGTGCTCATGAAAAATGAGGTGGAATTCTTCCCAATGCCGTTTCATGTTCAGATTTTCAGGACATGTCAACTAATTGTGAGTTGGTTCATCTTCCTACTAAAGGATTGTTTTATACTTGGACGAATAGAAGGGGTGTTGGTGCAAGTGTTGAAATGAGGCTTGACCGGTGTCTTAGCAATTTCTCTTGGATGGATGTTTGGCGCAATTTGGAGTGCACTACTATCTCATTTTTCCTCAGATCATTGTCCTCTTTTAGTGTCATTTTCAAAGCTTATACCTAACCAAAGATCACTATTTCGGTTCCATCGCATGTGGCTAGATCATCTAAGTTTTCTTTCTTTGGTGAAAGAGGTTTGGCAGGGTTCTCATTTCTATGGTAATCCAATGTTTGTTTTGGCTTCTAAGCTGCGGACTCTTAAACAACGGATTCGGGTTTGAAATAAAGCTGAGTTTGGGGATGTAAACATAATGGTGGAGAAGTCATTTGATGATTTGCATATAATTCAGCGGGAAATTACTAGCTCGGGTCCTTCTAATGACTTCCTTTCCAAAGAGAGTGTTGCCAGTGCTCAAGTTCATGAGGCTCTTTTGCTTCAAGATAAATTTTTTATGTGATAAATCAAGGATAAAATGGTTTACTGAATGTGACCAAAACTCTTCTTTCTTCCATGCAATAGTTAAAGTTCGGCATCTTAAACAGTCATTATCAACTATGAGAGATGGAAACAATATTATTGATGACCCAAAAGAGATTAGTGATCATATGATAAATTATTTCAATTGTCTCTTCACAGCAAATTCTTTTGTAAGAGACAATGGTCTAGTTTCTCAGGTAATTCCTAATCTCGTGACTACTGAGGATAATTCTATGTTAACAGCCATTCCCACATCTGAGGAAATATTTCAGACTATATGTTCCATGGATCATAATAGTTCTCCTGGTCGAGATGGTTTTGGTGGAATTTTTTTTATGAAGTGTTGGTCAGTTGTTGGTGCAGAGGTAGTCCAAGTTGTTCAGAGTTTTTTCAATACTGGATACATTCTCTCCTAATTCAATTCCAATTTAATGATCTTGTTTCCTAAAATCCCTGGAGCTGACACCGTAACGCAGTTGCGTCCTATTGCTATGACGAATTTTATTTTCAAGCTTATCACAAAGATTTTAGCTGACCGTTTGGGTAGTATTGCTACTCAGATTATTTCACCCAACCAAAGTGCTTTTCTTAGAGGCCGCACTATTGCAAACCCCATTATATTGACTTTAGAATGCATTAACCTCCTGGATTGTAATTGTAAGGGCGGTAACATTGCAATTAAGTTTGATGTGCAAAAGGCATTTGACACGCTTGATTGAGGTTTCTTACTTCGGGTTTTGAAGGCTTTTGGTTTTTCATATCTTTTTTGTGACTGGATTAAAGCAATTTTGGGGTCAGCACACTTATCAATTTTAGTTAATGGTGAGACGGAAGGGTTTTTTCCTTGTTCTCGTGGTGTTCGTCAAGGAGATCCTTTCTCACCTATTCTCTTTTGCCTTGCGGAAGAGGTTTTAAGTAGAGGTCTTACTAAGCTGGCTGAGGATGGACTTATTGATTTACTGTCAGCTCCTTTTGGTATTACTCCACCCTCGCATGTTCTATTTGCATATTACATTATGATTTTTATGCGGGGTACCAAGAGATCTTTGAAGAATATAATGAAGTTTATGGAGGAATATGGCTTGAATTCAGGGCAAAGAGTCAATAAATCTAAATCGCTTGTGTTCCTTAGGAAATATGCTCACCGTAGACGCTTTGTTATCCGGAAAATTTTGGGTGTCAAGCACGGGTCTCTTCCATTCACATATCTTGGGGTTCCGAATTTCCAGGGACGTCCCAAGAGGGTGTATTTTCAGGCCATTGCAGATAGAGTGAGATGCAAGTTGTCCTCTTAGAAAGGTTCTCTGTTGTCGCAAGCGGGTAGACTACAACTTATTCAGTCAGTGATTCAAGACATTTTGGTTTATAGTTTTCAGATTTATGAGTGGCCGGCTGGTTTACTACATGACCTTCAATCTTGGATCAGGAATTTTTTTTGGACTGGAGACCCTTTGAAAATATGCATGCCTCTTGTTACTTGGCGTCACTGTTGTAAACTCAAAGAGGAATGAGACTTGGGTTACGTGATCTATTTGAGGCTAATCGTACTCTTCTAATAAAGAGATGTTGGGAGATGCTCTCCTCTTCCTCTCCAGCTTCTATTTTGCTTAGAGCTCGTTTTTTAAAAGATGATTTCCAACTTATAAAGTCTTACAAGAGATCTTCAGTCTGGTTGGGTCTCAAAAAAGTTTGGCCAATGTTTTTAAATTCTTTGCATTGAAATGTTGGTGATGGTAAGCGAATATCTTTTTGGCAAGATAATTGGTTGGGTGAGTCTCTTGCTACTAGTGTTGGAGTAAGTGTCTCTATTCCACTTCATGCTAAGATGAATGATGTTATTGTTGATTCTCATTGGGTTCTCCCAGTAGATTTTATTTCCTCATTCCCTCAAGTAGCAGAAAAAATTGAGCGTATTGCTCTGCCTAATGCAGACACATCTGACTCTCTTTTATGGCCGCACTCCTCCTCAAGAATTCTGACAGCAAAATAAGTTTTTATTTTCTTCTCAAATCATGGATATGGAGTAAAGCAATTCAACCTCGCAAAACTCTTGTTGTTTGGAAGGCACTTCATGGGCGTTTACTAACTGATGAGGTTTTACAACGGCGAGGTTTTTCACTTCCATCTCGTTGCTCCTTTTGTGGAAGTTATGCGGATCGGGTACACATTTTCTTTTGCATTGTTCTGAAAATTTGGTTTTATGGAAATGAGTTTGTCTTCTATTTTCTCATTCATTCTCGTCTTGGGGTACCCTTGATGAAGTGTTTAATGGTGTTGGTGTTTCAGCGTTCCCAAAACCTAAATGTCAACTTTGGTTTATTTGGATCATTAGGAATCTGATGCGTTTCGAATGTAAGATTTTTAATGTGTTGGAAGCCCAACGTCATCTTTTGAAATTATTCAGAGAGTCTCTCTGCATTCTTTTCATCCTTACATGAATCATCATGATATGTCTATTTTCTCTATTGTTGGTATCTCACAACTATCTGCCAATGCTACCAGCTTCATCTCGTCTTTTAATTAAGTGTTTCTTGGCTGAGAGTTTGTTATTTGCTAGAGGTTTTTATATCTATGGTTTTGCATGTGTGGGTGTACACATGCCGGATTTAGCTTTTATTTATCCTCTTTGTTAGAGTTTACCTGTAATACCCCGATTTTTCGGGTTTGTATTGTAAAAATTCTTGTAAGTCATTTAACTTGAGAATTGAATAATAATAAATAAATAAAAAAGGTACTCGTCATTGTTGTTCTCCATTCCTAAGATTCTTCAATCTAGCAATTAAAGTAGTCCACAGCCTCCGGTTTTCTCTGACTGCGTCATCATGTTCTCCACCACATTATCCATGGATCCATGCTCTTGATATGATCCGTGATTGTTGGAGTTGCAGGAAGCCTCCAACTGCTCAGAATTGACTCTTTGCTGGTTATGTACAATACTTTGATCTGCACAACTAGAGGCAATTATGTTTGGACAAAATTCAGCCATCGGAAGCAACTCTGGTTCACTGCATGTGTCACGTTCAATTACAGAATATCCACTACTAGTTCCAGAATTGGTCTTGAGTTGTGTAGCCGGCTCTACCGCAGTTATCTGATCAATCTCGGAAAAGTGTTCAGACAGCCTGGTAAGTAGAGAGTCTTCCAGAGCACCAAGGATAACTGTACCAACAACCTGCACACTCTCAATTTCATATTCATCTCCATTGTTGACAGAATCCACAAAGCTTTCTGGTTTATCGTTTATTTTTCGATCTCTAAGATTTTCATGACTTGCATCAGTATCACCAAAGTGCATAGCCTCCCGCACATTATTCTTGGATCCTTCCTGTTTTACATACATCTTCAACTAGCTTCTTCTCGCAATCAGTTTCTTCACAGAAAGAAGATTCATCAACTAATGCTCGTAAGTTCAGGCAAGAATTTACAGGATAGGCATCCAAACACGCGTTTTCACTCTCATCTCGAATTTTAGAGAACCTCCGAAACTTCCTTCTACAGTTTCTCTTTCATGATTTAAAAAACATTCAGTATTGATCTTCTCATTGTCGCCTGAAGATTCTGCACCTTGTAATGTCAACTTAGCTTGGCTTCCTACAAAAGACGAGTCATTATTCCGAAAAGAGTTTAAAGGATAGGCAAGACACTCCTTTTCGCTGAAATTTGGCCTTATTAATTTCCTTCTCTTGCACTGCCCAGTTTATCAGTCCCTCACTTCTGGCACTTTCACCACTACTATCACTTTCCACTGTTCGCAACTCATTCCGCCGCTTGAAGTCCAAAACCAGTGTGTTTCAAGGGGGGAGAGAGAGAGAGAGAGAGAGAGAGAGAGAGAGAGGAGCGACGAAGAGGAATCGGAATGGGCTTTTACGGTGGTGGAGCCACGGAGGATCTTATATATAGTGACATGCCCGTAGCGACGTGGCGCACCCTCGACATAAATCTGTGTAAGTTTCTGGTCTTTTTTTAAAGTATGTGTGGCGCACCTATACTAAATAGAGAATGATTGAAAGTAAATATGAGTGTGCGTATGAAAACGAAAAAGCATAGGAGCTTGAACATTGTACCGTAGATACTTTGACTTGAATCAGTGTCGTTATACTATGTTCATGACATGAGATATATAGGTGATTACATGATTATTCTATAATCAGTTGATTTTTTTTGTTTTCAAATTAAAATGAGACTATTATCACTATGTGATATGCATCCAAATCATCGTAAAAACACAAAATATTATGTCGATCGAGAATTTATGTTCGTTTATCATCCAAGTATAGAAGAAGATCAAATTATGATATATCATTTTTAGTAAATGATTGAATTCAATGATTTGTTTAAGAAAAATTCAAATTCAATGATCAAATAGCCTATTAGAAAAAAGAATATAACCATTATACGTTGTCGAGTTGGTAAGAGCATGGTGTCGAATTGGTAAGAGCATGCTAGTAAACACCCATAACTAGGTTTGTACCCCGTCGACTAATGATTTCTAGTTAAGTTCCATAACTTTCTTAATGGTGAGGTGAAGAAACACTTCGATAGAATCTCTCCGTCACATAAATATTTATAGTGAGAGTTTAAAGAAAATAAATAAATAAATTAAAAAAAAGCAAACCATTTATTGGGATTGAGAGTGACGACGCTATACGCAGCCGCGCTATCCTTTAAAATCCTCGTCAGATTCTTCTTCTTCTTCCAGCTTCCAACCTCCCCGACTCAAATCGGCAGCAATGGAATTCGAGGTTAAACTAGTCGGCGCCATAGAGGACTGCTACGTCTCTCTCCCTCTCACCCTAATCCAAACTCTCCACTCCTCCTCCCCATCCCTCCCTCCCGTCCTCGCTCTCCACCTCCGCTCCTCCTCCACCGGCCACCACTGGACCGTCGCTTGGTCCGGCGCCACCTCCTCCTCTCCGGCAATCGAGGTCAGTCAAATTTCTCTATTTCATTTCCTCTTCCACATTGAATCACTGAGAAAATTCCGATTCCGATGATAGGTAGCTCAGCAATTCGGAGAGTGCATATCGCTGCCGGACCGTGCTAGGGTTCAGGTGCGAGCTCTGTCGAGTGTGGACAAGGCGACTCTGGTGACGATCGAGCCGTCTACTGAGGATGACTGGGAGGTTATGGAGCTCAACTCTGAGCTTGCTGAGGCCGCTATATTGAACCAGGTAGTGAAATGTAGCCGATTCGAGGTTTGTGTTTTTGTCTAGTCTCTACGGTTTTGCTTATGATGATGTTGTTTATGCAGGTGAGGATTGTTCATGAAGGAATGAAGTTTCCTCTGTGGCTGCACGGCCGCACTACCGTTACGTTTGTTGTTGTTTCAACATTTCCGAAGAAATCGGTGGGTAAGACGCTATATTTTCGTCCGAAATCAGTGAATTTATTGCAATTGATGCGTCTGTTACGACTTGTTGGTAATATAAATGAAAGAGCTGCAATTTACTTGTTTGTGTAGTTATCTGTAGTGTGTTAGACTGTTAGTTTAGTGGAATTAGGTACTGATATGTGAGATACTGCCAGTGCAACTGGTGGCAGGGACTGAAGTAGCGGTTGCTCCAAAGAGACGTAAGAATGTTAACTCGAATGGGGACGAAATGCTCTCATCACAGCGGGTTACTAAAGCACTACTACGCGTTCAAGATGCTGACAGGAGATTAGTACACCAAAGTAATGTGAAAGGTGTTGAGCTTGGGGTTGTTCTCACCTCTGTTGCTATTATTCATTCAGAAACGGCTAAAAGGTTCTCGTTGCAGTCTCTTGAGTTGGTTGCTATTGTGCCGAGATTGGTACCGAAAGAAAATGCAAAAGATTCTGATTCGGATGGGTTGAGAATGAGAAGTTCAACGACAAAGGAATCTAGTGCGAAAGTTCCAAATGAGAAAAAGGACAATTGTCAAGCAGTAGTTCGGCTGTTGATTTCAGACTCAGTTGCTAAAGGGCATCTAATGATTGCCCAGTCTCTTCGCCTCTACCTGAGAGCTGATTTACATTCATGTGAGTAAATCCTACTCAGTGTTTGATGTGGTTATCAATATTTGGTGTATGCTGGAACAACCTTAATGCAATTTATGTCTAAGGTGATATGAAAATGCTAATTTGATCTTCTTAATCTACATTTATAATATTTTATTGACACTATTACAAAGGACATTTTTTACATGGTTTCCCACTGCAAGTGCTTCTGTGTGTCTGGTCATTGAATGAGATCGTTCTCATGCCTGCAGGGGTATATTTAAAGGGATGTGCTGGTATTTTGAAGAATAACATGCCAATGTGTTCACTCTCACCCTGCCACTTCAAGATGTCTCCCAAAGAGAAAGCTGTTGAAAGGACTGGTCTACAAGTTCTTGACAGGCATAAAACTCGTAAGAAGAATGACATGCTTCTAACACCGGGCTCAAGCACCTATATAGATGTTGTTGATTGGTCATCCCATGACAAAGTTGTTACCGAATTTGCTTGCAAAGAGGATGAAGAACATGCCCATCAGTCTGACAAGGGAAACGGAGTAGAACGTCTTCTTAAAGCTTGGATCCTCGCGCAGTTTGATGGTATTACTTCCAAATCAGGAGAGGAAGTTAATTCATTGATTTTGGGAAATGAAACTTTGCTTCATCTTGAAGTGAAAGGAAACCTGTCTGGGATTGAGGATATGGTTCAGGAATCATCAAATGGTGTCCTGGCCAACAATAGTATGAATCATGAAGTTCCAGTTGAAATCTTGTATGTATTGACAATCTCCAAGGAATCTCAACGTGGCGGAAATGTGTATGAGCTTGTATTTGATGAAATAAACAAAGGCAACAACAATTATCTTGAATCACTTGAAAAGCATATGGGTGAACCTGTGTCCTTTCATTCAGTAAGAGAGAGAATGTCTGACAAAAACATCACTTCTGATATATCTTCCTTGAGCTGGATGGGCACAACTGCTTCTGAAGTTTTAAATAGTAGGTATTTGTATTTCTTTGTGAAGCCCTTTTCTCTCCTTAACTTCATAGACCCTCAGTAAGTCAGTATCTGTGGCTTACAAAACCTTTCAATGATCAATGACATTGAATACTTTGTGTAGGAATTTAGAAACTTGCAATTTTTTCTTTTAAGTAGTTTCAGTATCACAAGATTAATTTTCTGGTCTTTCTAGTTTTTCCATTGACATGTGGGCCCTGTATACTTTAGTTAATTATAGTCCTCCTCACACCTTAAAGGAAGCCTTGGAGTAACCTAATACCTGATGTTTCTCCAACTGTAGGAATGTTGGTGTTGCTAACTCCTGCTTATGGGCTATGGTTCAGTTCACATAATCTTCCTCTCCCTGGACATGTTCTCATTCATGGACCTCCTGTGAGTTCATCATCTCGTGAAATTCACTTTTCCCCGAGTTATGGAACTCATGAAGTGCTGATCACTTGTTTTTTTTTTTCATGAGATATCGTCATTTATGTTGCAAAATTGTTATACTAAGCTTTTTTAGTCCCTTTGATCTGATGTTGGCCAACCGTTGCTTTATCCTGTTAGGGTTCTGGAAAGACATTATTAGCACAAACTGTTGGAAAATGTCTTGAGGAACATGGAGATCTTCTAGCACACATGTAGGTCTTTATGTTTATGAAGTAAAAGATTTGTTTTCTCATTGGTCACTGTGTGATTGAAATGTTACTAGAAACAAATCTTTTTATTTTTTTTTAAAAGATGCTGAATTAGGGAATCATGAAAGGGGCAGTATTGAGGGGTGGGATGTTCTTTTATATAATGCCCTTGTCATTTTTTTCCTTTGCAGAGTTTATGTATCTTGTTCTCAACTAGCCATGGAAAAGGCCTTGACCGTTCGCCAAGCACTCTCTAGCTACATATCTGAGGCCCTCGATCATGCACCATCTCTTGTAATTCTTGATGATCTTGACAGCATTGTTTCATCCTCTTCGGACTTGGAAGGATCTCAACCTTCGACTTCTGTTGTTGCACTAGCAGAATTTCTCATTGACATTATGGATGAATATGGGGTAATTTATAGAGACTATAGTTTCAGTCTCCCAGATATGGTGTTGACCTTATGTCAGCTAAACCTATTGGTTATCTGAACAGGAAAAAAGGAAGATCTCTTGTGGAATTGGCCCTCTTGCGTTCATTGCTTCATCAAAGACACTAGAGAGTATACCACAGTCATTGGCCTCTTCAGGTTTGTTCTTTTTGACTGTGGAATGCACTGCATTATACTTGCAGTAAATGTATGAGATTTGGTCAAAGCAGAGACTTGCTTGTCTAAAGTTAATATTCTGAGTGATGTATTTTTAACTTCTATTATTATTATCAGGTAGGCTTGACTTTCATGTGCAAATGCCTGCTCCTGCTGCCTCAGAGCGCGCAGCCATTTTGAAACATGAAATTCGGAGGCGTTGCTTGCAATGTTCTGATGAAATCATACATGATGTAGCTTCCAAGTGTGATGGCTATGATGCATATGATCTGGTACCTTCTTCTTTGATGACTTCTGTGCTACTGAAAATGTTTTATGTACCATTACACATTATGGTTAAAAGAAAATGATATCCTTGCCGTTGTCGTAATTGTCATTGCCTCTTCTTTCTTCTTTTATTGCTGCAATTCTAGCGTCTCCTGTTGTGATTGGAATATATCTGCAAGTAATCATTTATGTATTTACTTGGTCAATGATGTTTTTTCATTGTAGTTAATTGTGCTTGTATAGTCTTGATTTCAATGTGTCACAAGTTGACTAGTTGTTAGAAATAAATTTGTTTTTTTTAAAACAAGTAGAGGAGCCTTAGTTAAAAAATTTCATCTCCAAATGAAAAACCTCAACTAGTTGCTAGCATCAGCATCCATGAAGCAACATAAATTTTAACAGTCTCACTGTTTCAGGAAATCTTAGTTGATAGAACTGTCCATGCCGCCATTGGTCGTTTTCTGCCTTATCAGTTTGCTTCTGATGAGCGTAAAAAACCCAATTTACTTGCGGATGATTTCTCTCGGGCAATGCATGAGTTCCTTCCAGTTGCCATGCGTGATATCACTAAGTCTGCTCCTGAAGGGGGCCGTTCTGGATGGGATGACGTTGGTGGTCTTGTTGACATTCGGAATGCAATTAAAGAGGTATGAATTGATCAACTGAGTTAAATTGTATATGCATTATTATTGAAGAGCCATCAGAATAAAAAGAGTTTGTTTTGTGACTTTGTCCTGCCATCAGATATTACTCGTCCTCTTTTTAATACATTAATTACAATACTGATTGCTCTCTCTCTCTCTCTCTCTCTCTCTCTCTCAGATGATTGAATTGCCTTCAAAATTCCCAAACATCTTTGCAAAAGCTCCTTTAAGGTTGCGGTCAAATGTATTATTGTATGGGCCACCTGGCTGTGGAAAAACACATATAGTTGGTTCTGCTGCTGCTGCCTGTTCACTACGATTTATATCGGTCAAAGGACCTGAGCTGTTGAATAAATACATTGGTGCTTCTGAGCAAGCTGTAAGTTTGAATGATATATTACAATTAGTGAACCCCTTTGAGATTTCACTGCTTAAATCATTAGAGATAATTATGTCAAAGATAGCTTGTTGATAATGGTTATTCACCATACTATATTTTAAAATAATTTCTAGAAATGAAAGGTTATATCTTCCTCAGAGATTTAATTGTATACTGCTGCTGTCTAGGTCCGTGATATTTTCTCCAAAGCAGCTGCTGCAGCACCATGCATTCTCTTTTTTGACGAATTTGATTCTATTGCCCCAAAAAGAGGACATGACAATACTGGAGTAACTGATCGTGTTGTCAATCAGGTATATATGTTGTTTTTTGGTCCAGCCTTTTTTTGTTGTTTTGTTTATCTTTGTGGCAAACCTTCTTATCATCCTAATAACATGTTGTCACAGTTTCTGACTGAATTGGATGGTGTTGAAGTTTTGACTGGTGTGTTTGTGTTTGCTGCAACAAGGTTAGTTTATCTTCATCGTAGTTTCAAATCTTAATTTCTATCACTCTAAATTTTTAATTTCGTTATTCTTGATATCAGTACTTGGACTAGAGTTTTCCTGGATACTTGCCCACGATTTATCAATTAAACCTTCCATACTATATGATTGTTTCATTATCATTACTACATGAATATTATATAATACCATTGTCTGAGACTGCAATTTTCATGCTAAGCAGTAGACCAGATTTGCTTGATGCTGCACTTCTTAGACCCGGTAGGTTGGATCGCCTTCTGTTTTGTGATTTTCCATCCCCACGTGAAAGATTGGACATTCTAACTGTTCTTTCGAAAAAGGTTAGTAATAACATTCAGATATTTTAGAAGCCATTTTCTCCTTTACTCTTTTCGTCATTTTGGCCCATATATGATATCCTGTAATTACTGTCTATTGTGAGTCGTCCAATATGTTCTTAAATGAGAATCTAGATGTTGCGGCCTATATTGTTCATATATCTGTGGGTCATTGGTCAAAACCAGTGTCTACAGTAGAAAACTACTCTAAGAAAGAGTCTTACGTACATGGTTAAAGCACTTGTATAGGATCTCTTGTTTAGATTTCTTCACTCTTTTTCACATGGCATCTCAGTTGAGCCTATAATTAGCCACTTGAGCTTTTCTTTTGTAGAACGTTTTCTCTTTTCAAATTAGTTAGAGATATAATAATTTTCTTTTGCAACCTGTTTCAGCTACCACTGGACGGTGATGTGGATTTATCTGCCATAGCTGATATGACCGAGGGATATAGTGGTGCTGACCTTCAAGCACTCCTCTCAGACGCTCAGCTTGCAGCAGTGCATGAAATTCTGGATGGTACATATACCAATGATCCAGGGAGAAAGCCAGTTATTTCTGACGCTCTCCTGAAGTCTACTGCTTCCAGGACAAGACCATCTGTTTCTGAGGCTGAGAAGAAAAGATTGTATGACATTTACAGCCAGTTCTTGGATTCAAAAAGATCTGTTGCTGCACAGGTCTGTCTCTCTCCCAAGTGTGATATGTTCTTGCACCAGGCTCGTTTAGATGAAGTATCTCCATTGTGACTAACAAATAATCTGTTTGCAGTCAAGAGGTGCAAAAGGCAAGAGAGCAACCCTAGCATGAGACACGACTGAACCAGCTGATTTGATATTTTTGAGGTAGGGCAAAACATGGCATTCGGTTGGAGGTAGGTTTGGTTTTCCATTGAGTGGCTGATGTTGCCTAGTCATCTTCAAAAAGACGCAAAGAGATGCAAGCCTACATCGTGCGCTATGGTATATGTATATAGGAGGTGCCACTAATACCACCCCAAACTCTCAGATTTTGATGCTACTGGATGGGATCTGAATCATGTGATAATGTAGGAGAAAGTAGGAAAGGGCTTTTCAATTCAAACACCCAGAAGCAATTAGTTTGAAAGAAATCTTCAATAAAGGAGAGATATACATTAGGCATAGCCCGTGTTGCTGACTCTCAGACGAATAATAGTGCTCAGAAGAGTTTAAGATGGATCGCACTGATTCATTTGTCGATCATTAGAATTACAATGTATACAAATTCAAACCTTTGTATAGAAAATTCAAACATTATGTATACATTAGGTAAGTTTATATGTAACGTAGTAGTGCTATGTTACTCCCAGTTTAGAAAATTGAATTGGTAGTGAAGTATATGATGAGTTTCTCTTTTTGAACAGAATGATGAGGATTTGCCAGCCTTTTTTAAGTTATAATCTCTGTTCTGTACAATGATGGTTGTGTATTGTTGGGGACATGTGCTTGATGCCAACCTGTGTAGAGGACCCAAGCTGCTTGTTACCTCGATTAAACCTTACATTCTCTTGAGAAAATGATTTGACTGTGATCAAAGTTTCGTGATTAGAATTCATATACCAACCTCATCATGTTAATTTTGGTATTAAAAGAGATTGTAACAAGACATTTGATTTGAAGAAGCACACGCTAGACATGAAACTAATATAGAATTCCATTACAAGTCAACAAATACCAACCGAGAAAATCCTCCTACAAACTTTTGTGACAAACTTCATTCCGAAACTACCCTCAGACCTTAACCAAATTTACACAATAATACCACCCTGAAATGCCCTCTCTCACTTCTTGCCCCTCTTTGGCTGAACCTTCTTCTTCGCCGGAGACTTGACACTCTTCGGTTTCTTCACAACCTTACTCGCCGCCGGCTTCTTCACCACCTTAGCTTTCACCTCCACCTTCTTCCCCGGCGAAGTCCTCGACGATGTTTTCGCCGCCTTCGAAGCCGGCTTAGCCACCGCCTTAGCCTTGGGCTTCTTCACCACAGCCTTGGCCGCCTTCGGTTTCGCCACCGCCCTGGGCTTCGGAGCAGCAGTTTTCGCCTTGGCCTTGGGTTTAGCAGCAGCAGTAGTAGTCTTGGTCTTGGCGGCGGATTTCTTAGGCTTGGTAGTGGCTTCCGGCTTGGTCTTCTCCTTCGCCGGAGCAGCAGCGGCGGCGGATGAGGAGCGAGGAGGGAGCTTGAAGGAGGCTTTGACCTTGACGAGCTTGCCGGCGGCGACCAGCTTCTTGAGGTTGAGGAGCAGAAGCTTCTTGAAGCTCTGAGGCAACTGCTTGTGCTTCTCCTCCACGAATTTGGTGATGGCGTACTGGCTCGAACCAGTCCTCTCCTTCAGGGCCACAATCGCCTCCGTGATCATCTGCCAAAACGCCGCCGTACTCAGTTCTCCGGTCACTTAAAAAGGCCAAGGCCAAAACGGTAAATTCAGTAATCGGAATCGAAATTTGCATACCTCGACGAAGGGAGGGTGAGCTGGCGGAGCGCGGGCCTTCTTGGCCTTGACGACGGCGGTTTCGGCGGCCATGATATCGGAGCGGTTAGAGAATTTAGAAAACGGGTCGGGTTTGGATTTTGATTTTGGAAAGAGAAGAAAATGAGGATGATGTGAATTGTGTGGGTGGAGAAGGTGGGGTTTATATTGAGTTGGATAGTGAGCGTTTATTGGTGGAGACTGGGGTCACGCGGATCGGGGTCTGGGGTAGAGGTTGTATGAGGGCCGTTGGATAAAATGGTCATCTACGGAGGGATTTGAGTGTTTGGGTGAGGTGCGGATCGAGGAAGCGCTTTTTGGGTTTTGGGGCTCTGGGAATTTGAGAGGGGCTTGTTTTTTGGGTGTGTTTCTGATTGGGATTGTAATGGGTGTAAGTTGGGATTTAGGGGGTGGATTTTGGTGAGGTTTTTATGGGTGTGGAGGTTGGAAGGTAAGGTTTGAAGGAGTGGTTTTTGAGGGGAATGGTTGTGGGGGATTGGGAGGAATTTGAGTTTGAAGATGAAGTGGTCATGGTGAGGGTTGCATTGGAGCTTGTTTGAGTTTGCATGGGTTTTGAGAGAATTCTTTGAAGGCGTTTGCTTGTTCTTGTTGTTGAATGGCTATAGGTTAACTCAGGAGCGAATCAGTTCGAGAATGATGGAATTTCGAAAGCGAGTGAACGAGGAAATATTGATTTACTAACAGCAGCTCAGAGCTAGTTGTTCATTTGCTCTAACGAATGTACATAATACAGGTAATTCAATTTTCTTCTCGCCAAAGTTCTGATCATATTACCATATTAATTTTCCCAACATGTTAAACCGTTTTTTGAGTAATTATTCTGTGTACCCGCCACACCACGTGACATTGTCATGTGGTGTACCCAGTCAATCATATTACGTTATGGTATAATTAACACGCACGCAGTCAAATGGTAAAAGTTTATTTACATATACGAATTAATCAGAAATAATCATTGTAAAAATAGACTAATAACATTAAGGAGGTACGTCACGTAGGATATGTGACGGGTATATAATAATTTCACCCGTTTTTTATGCTCTGGCTTGAAGTAAATCATATAGGAAGTATTTGTACTCTCTAATACTGAAGCATGATCACATATATGTTGATCGATTCCATCTTCTAGTTTTTTGAAGTAGCATCAAATGGATTCACAGGGGCATGCCTAACTTTCTAAGATTGGGAACAAAGGCCTCTGATAGAGAAATCTCCTGCAATTTCCAGATGAAAATAAAGCAGTCACATGCAACACCAAAACCAAATCCTTAGACAATTCCCAATCAGGAGTTGGAACTAAGACATCCCCTAAGCTATAGTATTACCAAATAAGAAAATTCTCTGATGCTCGGACTGCAACAGAAACATGTGTATCCAATGGCGGATCTTAGATCACAATATTGGAGATGCTCAAACTTCTCTACCAAAGAAAAAAAAAGATGTGGAGATTTTCGTTAGTGCTAGATAATTTTATTAATTAAAAAAATTTATACACAAAATTAATATAAATCTCTCATACATACTAAATTTTTTACACAAATTAGTCGATGAATATTTGATCTCTCTAATCGCCTCTTCATTATCTAAGATTCAACATTTTCTTTCTCAATATAAATTGACCAATGAAGACTAAATTGAAGGTTGCAGTTGGTCATGAAAATTTAGAGAAGATATATATGGAAAAATAAATCTGACTATTCTAACTTCCAAACTCTACATTTCTCAGAAAATCATGAATTAATTTAATTTAAAACGCTTTTGTTTTGGCTCAAGATTTTACATAATAGTATAATAGATATAATCTTTGAAAACATACACTGGTAGTAGTGGTAGAGCGCATCGTAGCCTAGGTGGTTGAGGAGTACGTGAGTGACTGAGGGGACACACTATTGAGGTTGTGGAAGAAGTGTGAAGTTGATGAAGGGAGGCAAATCGGAGTCTAGCGGATTTTGGGATGTTTTAGTAAACTCAAGCTAAAGAAATAAAGTTTTAAATACATATTTTTCTTTTGTCTTAGATTGGGAGATGCCTGAGTCACCCCGTGGACTATCCAACCCTGTCTCCTTCTACTTATATGGCAAATGATCATATAAGTGTATTTTGCACAACAAGCAACCGATGGTTCTACTCAATAGGAGTATCAATGGGAGTTCAATCCAACATACCTGTCTCTATTAGTAGATCAAGGATGTACTTCCTCTTACACAGATAGATACCATCACTTCTTCGGGCTACCTCAATGCCCAAGAAGTACTTGAGTGTACCTAGGTCCTTCATCTCAAACTATGTAACTAGATGTTTCTGTAATCTATCCACCTCAACAATATCATTTCCAGTAACTACCATATCATCAACATATACAATTAGGGCTGTTACATTCTCTTGTTGATGTTTGTGAAATAACGTGTGGTCTGAATTACTCTGTCTGTAGCCAATTTTCCTCATGAACTGTGAGAATCTTCCAAACCAAGCACGAGGTGACTGTTTAAGACCATACAAAGACTTTCTCAATCTGCATACAGAGGTAGTTAGAGAAGCGGCCACATATCCAGGCGGAAGATCCATGTATACTTCCTCTATTAGTTCTCCATGAAGGAATGCATTCTTAACATCAAACTGCCTAAGTGGCCAGTTCAAGTTAGCAGCGACATAGAGCAATACCCGAATAGTGTTTATTTTTGCAACAGGTGCAAATGTCTCATCATAGTTTATGTCGTATGTCTGGGTGAACCCCTTCGCTACTAGGCGTGCTTTATACCGGCTTACTGACCCATCTAGATTATGATTCACTGTAAACACCCAGCGATATCCTACAGTCTTCTTGCCATATGGTGGAGGTACAACCTCCCAAGTATTGTTCTTTTGTAATGCTTCCATCTCTTCCTCCATTGCTTTCCTCCATTTTGGATCTCCCAATGCATCATGCACTTTGTTAGGTACTGATACAATAGATATTTGATTCACAAATGACTCATATGACTTAAATAATCTTTTGGTAGATATAAAATTTGCCATAGGATACTTGGCTTTAGTATGAAGGGTAGGTTCATATTTTTTTGTTAGTTGACCCCGAGTAGACCTATTTGGCAAAACATATTGTCTATGACTAACCTCAGATGAGTGATCTTCTGTACCAGGAGAGCATTTTTCAGGGGTATAAACAGATGTACGGGAAACATGAGGGGCAGTTGTGTTGTCAGCTTCCGGTGCCTGAATCTCTCGAGTGACGACCTCCGGTGGTGCATGTGTAGCTGACACGTTGGTAATCTCAACGAAACTTGTTACCATATCGACTGGCTCACTTGTCTCCCCCTCTCCATGATACAACTCTTCAAAATTTGAATTCTCCCCCTGAAGAGCAGTATCAGAAGAGGAAAAATAACTCATGTCCTAAAAAAAGGTAACATCCATAGTGACATAGTACTTCCGGGTAGGGGGATGATAGCACCTGTACCATTTTCTGATGTCCTCTGTACCCAACAAACACACATTTAATTGTCCGGGCATCTAACTTAGAACGCTGATGTTGTGGCAGATGAACAAAAGCAACACAACCGAAAACACGGGCATGAAGATTATGAAAAAAGGGTAATGAGACATGAGATGTAAGCACCTCATAGGGAATTTTCCCCTGAAGGACACGAGATGGAAGACGATTAATGAGGTGGGCAGAAGTAATGACAACATCACCCCAAAGGTATTTAGGCATGTGGGCACTGAAAAGAATACACCGAGCCATATCAAGTAAATGACGATTTTTTCTTTCAGAAACCTCATTTTGCTCAGGTGTGTAAGGACACGTTGTCTGATGAACAATTCTGTGTGTGTTAAAGACTTAAAGAACTCCTGAAAGACATGATTCACATATTCCCCCCCCCCATTATCAGAACGAAAAACTCGAATGGTGGCATTATATTGTGTTTGGACAGAGGTATGGAAGGCACGAAAAGCTGGAAAAACCTCATCTTTATTTTTAAGAAGAACAATCCATGAAAGACGTGTCCAATCATCAATAAATGACACAAAATATCGCATTCCTGACACAATAGACTCTTTAGAGGATCCCCAAACATCAGAATGAATTAATTCAAAAGGAAGAAAACTTTTAGTAGAAGTACTAGGAGAATAAGTAGATCGATGACTCTTGCCCAAAACACATGTCTCACAACATAAACAAGACTCGGTCCACACTAATAAACAAAGTAGGCATGTATTTTTTCATAACACTAAAAGATGGATGCCCTAAGCGACGATGTCATAACCAAACTTCACTTAGTTTGTCAGAAGTAGAGAGTAAAGCGGTCCGAGACTGTCCCCCTGGTTTTTCCCCTGCGTATGTCAGATCCAGATGAAACAACCGGCCCCTCAGGTACCCCCGACCAATTACCCGTCTGGTGAGAAGATCCTGAAATATCACATACATAGGAAAAAAGGTCACAGAGCACTGAGCGTTAGCGTTCAATTGGGGAACATATATCAAATGATGAGATAACGCAGGTACATAGAGTACATTGTTAAGCTCTAAGGTGGGAGTAATACTAACGAACCATGTCTCTAACACGGGAAATGCCTCACCATTAGCATTAGTAACATATGGTATGGGTGGATGGGACAATACGGTAAAATAAGATTTGTCATAAGTCATATGATCAGACCAGAATCAATAATCCATGTATCAAAACTAACAGAGTGAGAAATATTGAAAGCCATACCAATTTGACACGGCCAACAATGGAGGTTGTAGGTGTTCCTCAAACAGTATAATGATCATGCCCAACCACACCATAGATATTTGGTTCCGGAACTAATTGAAGAGCTGCTTTCGCCGGTGGACGATAATTAGGCCTTCTAGGCCTAAGGTGTGGATACAACTTCCAACAAGTCGCACGAGCATGGTTAGTATCATGGAAATAAGAGCAAGGAGGGCGGGGCTGATTCCCGAAGCCTGGTGGTGGTCTTTGTCGATGAAGGGGAGCTGAAAGTGCTTGCGGAGATCGAGCATGAACAATGAGACTGGAAATAACAGTTGGTACCTGAAGAATACTCTCCTGCTGAGACTCATCCTTGCGGATATAGGTGAAAGCGGTGAGTAGGCTAGGTGGTTCGGTCATTCGGAGCAATTTGTCTTTCGCACTGGTATGCTTTGCATCAAGACTTTTCAGGAAATGGTGAACTCGTTCCAGCTCCTTCTCCTTTTGGTACCAAATAATATCCTCTTGATTTTTGATCATGCAAGGACGTTTCACATCAATCTCAGCCCAAATATTCTTCAGTTTGGTGAAATAGTGTGCCACCGGTTGCCCATCCTGGTGTATTGCCAAAGCTGTGCACATTAACTCATGAACCTGTATGAAATCAGAGTCATTAGTATATAAGACGACCAGTGTCTCCCATATTGCCTGCACAGTTGCACATGCCTCCACCAGATCAACTATCTCATCATTCATAGCTTTCCACAAGACAGACATGACAAGACGACCGTCGTCGTCCCATTTATTGTAGGCAACAATATCCGTAGGACTTGGAGCCTTAGTGACGCCAGTAACATGTCCCATCTTGTGCATGCCTCGAAGATGAGCAGCCATCAGTCGCTTCCATTTACGGAAATTGGTTCCGTTGAGTTTAGCGCCGCCAAATGAACCACTGTCAGAACTTTTAACAGATACTTCGAAGGTCTAAGAACCCTCCGTTTCGTGTCCAGAACTCATTGAAAAAGAAACAATGTAAAAAATCAGAGATTAGACAGCAAAAAACACAAGAAATGGAGAACAATCTGTCTCCGGTGCACTTGCACTGACGGTGAATATGCACTGACCGAATCTATCCGAACCGGGTCGGGTCGGGTCACACTGAATCTGGGCTGAGCGATATAAAAAAGCGGGTCGGGCGGTGGAGGCCGACTAGAGAAAAAGAGGGAGAGGACGGCGACTGTGGCGACTGCAGAGGGAGAGGACGGCGACGTTGGGGGCAGCAGCAGCGGCGGAGGGACAACGATGTCGGGTCGACTCTGGAGTGGGTGGCGATTGCGGGCGATGAGCGTCGGTGAGGAGCATCGGTGTGAGCAGCGGTGACGGAGCCGGAAGAACGGAGCGCGGAGGGCAGCGACTTCGGGTCCGAGTGCGGAGCGGGCGGCGACTGCGGGTCGTTAAGCGAGGAGCAGCGGAAAGTCGACGGCGACGTCGAGAGGCGCCGGAGGGCAGTGGTGAGCACGAGAGGGCGACCGGCCGGAAAAACAGAAGAAAAAAGGAAAAAAAAAAACAGAGCCTTCTGGCTCTGATACCAAGTGGAAGTAAGTTGATTATTGCTTGATGTCATTCATACAAAGATTCAACAATTATATATACCTAATTTTAACATAATTTACTCCGTGAATGACGGCCCGTGTTTTACGCCGGATTCACGCCGACAAAAACAATACAGAACTAGTCGAGCATCAAACCACAATCCTATCTCATTCAATAATACTATCACTATCTGAGTATTAGGCCCCTATCTTCAGCAGTAATGAAATGAAATTATCAGATAGTATAACCGGAAGAACTATATATTTTCTTCTTCTTTTTCCCTGAATCACGTCTGAGAAAATGATTCCTCTTTCCCAGTTTAATCTTTGCAACTGTCATACAAGTAATCCAGTACATGTTAAAATGTCTACTGAGATTCATTTTTTCAGCATACAAGTTAGTGTAATCTAGTACCAGAGATTATGTGTATTCATCTCTTGATGTCTTCCAGTCTTCTTGTTTTTCAGCATATGCTATTTCAAATACCAGTGTACCTTCATATAAAGATGGGGAAACAAGTTTCATACATTAAGACAAGGAATCTACAAAACCAGCTAGTTACTATTAAGATGAGTACACCTCAATCCGGTTACAGAACTTTGCATTGCTCGCACGCACCACCCTGTAATGCAGCGACTTGTGAGGGTCGAAAGCCAATCCGTACCTCACAAATATGTAATCATTCGACCACGACAACTTTTCGAGGCTTGGCGCAGGTAGACTCCGAAACTCGTTCGTGGTCGGATTGACGACGTGTACCTCTAGCTTATTGTCTCCGGTGAGGAGGAAGAGGCCGTTGCAGGACTGGAGGATCCTCAAGTTGGAACTGTTGAGGGTTTTGAAGGGATTGGTGGATGGGGTTCGGAGAGGGATGGAGCGTCTCGTTTGGTTTTGGGAGAGAAGAAAGCTGAGATTTTGGGGTGTGGGTTTCGGAGAGAGTGGCGGCGGCGGAAGTTGGGGTCGGAGATGAGAGAGAGGCAGTGCTTGGAGTTGGAGCCGAGACTGATGTCAGGATCTGCTGAAGGAGGCCTTCGATGCCGGCTACTGTTTCTGCTGATGAACTTGAAGAAGACATTTTTGAGAGAGAGAGAGATCAATCAAACTAGTTTTATGCTTTTATATTGTTCTCTTGTTATTTCATTCATCCAAATGCCTGCTTCAGTCTCCTTCAAGTTTAAACATTAGTTTAATTTCTTGGATGTCATTCTGTTCAAAATCCGTGTATAACAAGTAATTGACTAATGAGAAAAAGGCGAGTTGTATCTTCTAATCTAGATAGACCTCGAAAAGTTATTCACATTGCAAGGGACTAGAAACGTGCTTGCTCAGAGAAAAAAAATCGAAATTATTGCTACTTCAATTTATGGTGACATCATACTGACTTGAAAAAAAAAACAGAGAAAACACAGTTCTCAATTCCCAGCCTGCTGCGGCTGCAAAGGATGTAATAAACAAGACAATTTCCTAGTCAAGGAAAAGCAGAGACAGATAGATGCATTAGAGCAGAAGGGAATTTGCACTTTATGACCTCCTCCCCATATTGCGTTCTATGCATAATGAACAGTCTCAGGAGTTCCTGCCGCAATGGCCGCCAACAATCAGTGTGCATCTTCTTCTTCACAAAACTTGGTGTACTTATCTGAATCCATCAAGTTCTTCAGTTCTCCACTATCATTTATCTCGACTTTAATTATCCACCCCTTCTCATACGGGCTTGAATTAACCTGGTACAGATAGATCAGACCAGTTACAACAAGAAAACACTGAAGGGAAGACAAACTTTTGCTGATATGTCTATAATCAACAAATCAAGTGATTCCTAACATACACATTCATAAAAAACTGTAGAAAGACCACTAACAGTGAAGCATGTGATTCTAGATAAAACATAACTCCAAGGTTTTGGGGTTCCATATAAATATGGAAGACAATATAAGATTAGGATTTGTAGATGCAAAACTAATTTGGACTGTCTTCTATTGGTTGAGAGACTATTTGGAATTCAAAACCATTCTGATCTGATTTTAAACAAGAGTAGTAGTCAACAAACACTTGTTCATGCACTTATCATATCGGCCAATGTTATTATGACATAGGATGAAGGTACCTACCAAACCAGGGGAGCTGCTAAGCTCTTCATTGACTTCAACAACTTTCCCCGATACAGGAGAGTACACATCACTGGTTGCCTTGACACTTTCAACAGCTCCAAAACCTTCACCCTGCTTCACAGCGACCCCGACCTCTGGCAACTCAACATATACAACATCACCTAAATGATCTTGAGCATGATCAGTTATGCCTATAGTTGCAGACTTTCCGTCAACCTTCACCCACTCGTGAGAATTAGCATAGTTGAGATCCTTCACAACTGCATATAAATGGAAACTTATAAGCTGTATCATCCAGAACCTATAAATATAACAAAACAGAACCAGTTGAACATCCGACTACAATTCAATCTCATTCAATCATAAGAACCTCTTTCTGAATCAGCATGCAATCTATGTCGTGCACCAACATTTTCATTAGTATTAGGCGCCTATCTCCATTCCTAATGAATTGAATATGTATTCGATTATCACGACGGAAAATAAACATATGATTTTGTTTTTCTTCTTTTCCCAGAAGTATACCGTGTTAACTGATTAATTTTGTGAGACCAGACCAAGTCTTCATGTTCATGACACCACCTTTGCACATTTTCAATTACTTATAATGGGGAACATCGCGATTAACCACAGAAAAAATCATCCTTTACTGCTAGCATTTTGCTCATTCAAACTGTTAAAACTGACCACAGTAATACACAGCAACTAAACTCTAAACCACACAATCATACTTCCCAGACTATATCTCACTAACATCCAAATATGCATAGGACCCAGATAACCCATCAATCTCCGCAACACTATATCCAAAACCCACATCCACATCAATCCATTTGGCCAAAAACATACACAACCCATCAATAAAAATCAGATCTTTAATCGCCACACTCATAGATCAAGCGCAAAAAGAAATACCAAGCTCCAAAAAAGAGATCCACACCTTCACCATACTCAAAAGCATTCATCTTTACAGCAGAAATAGTAAAGCTGTGATCTTTATAAGCTTACCAGAAGCAAACCCTCTGTGGATCACTTGGATTCTGAGGTACGAAGCAGCCCTTGAAGCCAACCTTGAAGCCATTTGTGAGTGAATAAACCAAACACTAACGACACTCTGCTTTGCTTCTTTTCTAATGGAAATCGCACTCTCTCTGGTTTTATATGTAGTGCGGTTGGTGCTTTGTTGGGTGTGACCTTATTATTTTGTTCCTTCCCTAGTTTTTGATAATTTATAAAAGGAAATAAATCTCATTTAACAGAGGAATATTTAAAGAATTTTTTTCAAAAAAGAAAACAAAAAAGAAAAGGAAGAGATCTACAGGAGGTGGTGTGTCAACTTTGTCAACAAACCCGAACAAGCACTGAAAACCTGAAGTTGGTGAGTGGCATGGTAAGGCGGACTGTTGGATTCTAATAGAGACGTCACATGATGGTTCCAGGGTTGCATATAGTATAATCTTGTCATCAAAGAAAGGTTGCATATAATTTTCCATAACACCATGAGTCTCTTTAGCTGCACTAGTGAAGAACCAATCTTTCATATTTTCATTTTGACCCACTTGTGATAGTTCGGTTATTCTTTTACCGTTGCAAGTTTCGTAAATTGTAAATATGGATCATACGAGTGTAAGTAAATTCCAATACAAGACTAACACAAGTGTCAAGTGTGAACGCCTTCTGTATCTTTAAAGTCAGCATGATTGCAGAAACAGTAAACTGGAATGTACTATATATACAAAAGATGAGCACAACCTATATCTGTGATCAATATTGGCATAATGCCTCCATTAGATAGGTAAGACAGTCCTGACATCCTTGTGCATTGTTCTAATAACAGTACTAACCTGCTCGGTTTGATCTTCGTTTGAGCAGGAAGCAAGAAGTACTTTGGCAGTTCCGCCATCAGGATAGCAACCAGCATCAATCATTTCTTCAAAAATTTCCAAGCATCTTGTGTATAGTTTCTTCCTAGAGTATGCTCCAAGGCGAGAAGTCCATGTCACAACATCAGGTTTCAGATTTTTGATTGGAAGTGATTGAAAGAGCTCTTCCATCTTGTCGAAAAATCCTGCTCTTCCGTATATGTTGATCAAGATGTTGTATGTACTGATATCAGCTGCATATGGTCCATTTTCCAGTGCAGACAAAACTTCCTCCATTTTCTCTAGCTGACCTAGCCGGCCATACAGGTTTAGCATACTGTTAATCACATATGTGTCTAGCTCTAGCCCGGATTCTTGCATCTGGTTTACAATGTCTTCACATTTAGCTACATTGCCTGCTTTGGAGTAGGCAGATATAAGTAGCAAGTGGGATTTGATCGTAGGGGTGATTCCTAATCGCTTCATCTCTTCAAACGCAGCTTGTGCATCTGTTAAGTGAAGATAATGAAATTACTTCAAGTGAACTGAATTACAAAAATGAAGGCAAAATGTTAGTTTACCTTCATGCAGACCACCTCGACCATATGCATCTACCATGATATTATATGAAGCTCTATCTGGTTCACATCCCATGTGTTGCATCAAAGAGAAAATTTCTGCAGCTCCATAAGGATATCCTGCTCGACTGTCGAGAGAAAAATGTCATAGTAATTTGGGTCATATTCAAGCATGCATGTTGAACATATGTTTACCCTTAAAACATGCAGCGCACCCTTCATATACTCGAGAAATTTTCCTGTTTGCTAGAATATGAAATATGATGTAATTCAGGACAAATGTAGTAATCAGTATTTTACAATGATATGATTGCATTATTATATTAAAGAACCTTAAAGAACAAAGCTCATCACATATTAACCTGTAAGCTTCCATAAGGGCATTGTAAGCATACACGTCAGGCTCTAGCCCTGCCTCCTGTAGCTGCTCAAATATTTCTTCTGCTTTCTCACAATGCCCTTCCCTGGCAAATGCATTTATCAGAGCGGTATATGTGCATATGTTCGGTTTACATCTCTGACTTCTCATTTCACGAAAAAGTTTTAGGGCCATATAGGACTTTCTTGCCTGCAAAAAAATTGAACTTTAATGAGAATTTGTGCTGTTTAAGCAGGCAATAATACAACATCTGATCACATGAAATTTCCTTGCTAGTCAATAAGAGAACATACAACTTGAAGATTATATTACAGAAAACTATATTTGCAATTGTGCTAACCTTCCCATATACATTGATTAACATGGTATAAGTGTCGGCCGATGGTACGCATTGATCTCTTTTCATCCTCTGAAAGATCTCTTCTGCTTTTTTAGGGTTTCCTCCTTTTATCAACCCATTAATATAAGCATCGAACACAATTGCACCTGAGTAAATTTTAGGATCTTTCTGCATGAATTCACATTGTACTTATTCTGAAGGAAATGTGATCGGTCGTATCTGATAAACGTAGGAAAAATAAGGTACATATGAAACCAGATTTTCAAGGTATAATTTAAAGAAGAAAGAACATTAACATACATGATTATGCTGATTGCTATCTATATTTTCATTGAGTTCTCAACCTAGCTTCAGCTACGTATATGTTTACTTGAATGTCTAAGAAGCTAGTAATTGAGAAGGGCACATACTTGGAGGAAGACCATACTGTCGCATTTCACCAAAAATGGCTTCAGCCCTATCAAGCAATCCAGACCTGCAATAGGCCTTTATAAGAAGGGCATATGTGTCCTCAGTGGGAACGCATCGAGCTTCAAGAAGTTCCAAATATGTGGATTCTGCCTCTTTATGCAGTGATTTCTGCCCATAAGCGTCTAGCAGTAAATTGTAGCAGATTACGTCTGGCTTGTAGGAACTCTTGTTCAACATCCACTCACATATCTAGTCAGCATTACACTATTATTCTCAGCTGAATCATACACAGTAATGAAATTCAGCATGACATAGGCAGTACGGTGTACTAATTTCTCACCAAGATTATGGAATCCCACATTTTGTTGAGACGAAGTTGAACAGCTACATTAATGATGTCATCCCATATGATATGAGAGGCTGGAAGAGTGTCAAGAACTTCCCAAATTTTGATTCTATCTGCTTTGTTCTGTACAATGTCCAGAATCTGCTCAGCAGTGGGGCTCATCACTGGAAAAATTCCATCAACAAACCCGGATCCATACTTCCATCCTCGGCTCCTCAGCGAACCACCTATACAAAGAAGACCGTCCGCAAGTTTGAACATGATGTATGCAATAACTTCTCTACTGCTTAGACAAGAAAATGAGTGCAATGTTATGATTACATCGTTTCCTAGACACTTTCTTGTGGTTGAAGCTTCTGAATTTGCCGCGTTTGTCAATGTAGATGGTGTCAAGCTTAGGCTTGCTCTTTTCAGCAGCTCCACCATTGGAACTCCTGGCTTTCCATCTGCAATCAGTCTTGCAGCTTCTTGGTCCAACGAAAATGTAGCTAATGGCACGCTCAACGGTAAACCTACATAAGGTTATCAAATGAAATCACCATCTTTGTAGAGTAAGTAATAATTTGATCATCTGGAACACTTATGCTTGAAAATAACAAATCCTTTCATCATTTTTGTGCTGAATGGACCATGAAAGTGACAGAGATTACAAAAAGGCCACTCATATTTGGGAGCTGAGGTAGTAATTCCAGATGACAAACATAATGCAAACGGTTTTTATATAACAAGAGTCATAAACTCACTGTTTCCCATAATCTTATCAAGAAAGAAACAAGATTCGTATAACAACACAAGACTGAGTTTCGTTTTGGATTTGCCACCGGGACTGCAGTAGCAATACAGTGGTTAATACTTTCTTCTACACCCAGTTTCCATGCCATTAAATGTCATGGATATGAACAAGGACGAGCAGAATTTGAATTCTGATCAAAAGGACAATAGCCCAGAAAAGAAGACTGAGACTTACATGAATGCTTGGAGTAAAAGGGGGAGAGCTTCCAGTCATGTATTTCGTGAGTTTTGAGTGTGCAAGAATGAAGATAGTCTTGATAACATGCAATGGGTGAGGACAAAACAATGTAAGATAGATATCTCACGTTTATGGACAAATATTTATTTCCCCCTTATTTGTTAAAATCGATGGCACTTCCACACATCCCAATTCCATTTAAGATTAACAGACGGCATAATCTTTGAAAACTGAATGCCTAAAGTGAACATTTCAATCGTGTTAAATCTCAACAGTAACTAGATTAAACTGAATGCCAGAGGATGATTTATTTAACGTTAAGCAATAAAATATCATGAAACCATGAGCTACTGGGAATGAGAACGAATTCTAGATTCATCAAATGCCAATCCAACACAAGAATTTTCCACCTTAAATTCATGCAGTTGAGAGTTAATAGACATGGTACAAATTGTTCCGAATGAGTCTAAGATTATCAAGGTTTAAAAGTCCAGGGCTAGTAATGATGGCCAGATGCTGCTTTAGCCCGAAAAGTTTGTGATTTAGTTCCAAATGATCGGCATCTTTGTAACACAACAAATCACTTTAGCAATCCTATCAACCATCTTGCAACCTAAAACATTTGAGATCGTTTGTTATAACAGGAACACTACTCCACTTCAGCCAAATAATCTTCAATCTCTGCTGGACTTAGCACCCTGCAACCAAATGAGAACAAGAAGATAATTCAACTACAAATAAACGACTCACAATCAGTAATCACCAATCAAGAATAACAATGTCATGTCGAGGCTAACTGATATAAATAAAAGGGAAACTTGGATGACTGGGTTACAATATAATTTAGACATGTACCCACAGGGGGAAATGTGGGGACATTGTCAGAGGCTTGGCACACAAATATAGACATGCACCTCTGTTAACTCTAAACAGGTACTGTGGAAAACAAAGGTTTTTGGCCCAGATGCACTTAGAAGTTCTACTATAGTGGTAGGAGCTAGCAATATAACTTTATAGGGTTCATTTTCAGATATAAAGCAGATATGACTATAGAAGATAAAGACGCAACCCTCTAGCAGGTGAAGGGTTTTCTTCACCAACATAATTGCAGCACTTAGAACTTCTGCTATAGTGGAAAGTGCTAGCAACATAACTTTGTTGAGTTCATTTTACATATAAAGCAGGTAAGTCTGTAAAAGACAAAAGACGCCAACCCTCTAGATGTCCAGCGTCAGCTATGAAGGTGTAGGGTTTTCTTCACCAATGTAATTGCAACATTTATGTCATTTAATTTATACGGTACTGGTTGATTTAATCCCATTGAAATGTTTTGTCAAAGAAAAGATCTTGCAGTTAATAGAAAAGACAAATCTACAAGATAGCAAGGACAATATGAAAAGAAAAGGTCTTACAGTTCCCTTCAAAACTATAAGTATAAATGCAGCATTACCTTTGTCCAAGCTTAAGAGACAATACTATAACTAATAACATCCATCATTATATTACGCAAGAAAATCAACAACTGTAAATGGCTAAATGCAGCACCAATTTAGGAAATAAGTATGGAGCTTACCTGAATATTTTGTCTTCTCCAATTATTCCAATCTCAATGTTCTTTCCTGAGATTTGTCCTTCAAATCTGAAATAAATAGGAAGCCACTTATAAAACCATTGACATAATAACATAACCTAAAATTGACACTGATGGGTTGCAGGGTTAATGCTGCCATGAAATAGAGCAAGAGCAATGAACTGACATAACTACCTTGCAAGTATGGTATCAAATGCTTTAACTAAGATTATGATTAAAAGATGGCAACTCCATCCAGCATTTGTATTTGCTTAAGCTCCAAGCAGCAGTATCACAATATTCTTTTTACGTTCATGAACTTGAGTATTTCATCATAAAGCACAATAACCAAACTTTTTTCATTTCCAAAGTTCTTCCTTTTCTTTCTTCATCGCAAGCATTATGCATATTCTAATAAAATAAACAGTGCAGAAGCTTAATAGTAGAGTATATACCCCTCCTTAAGAGTCAAAATTGCCGTGTGCACAGCATCTTCTAGCTCAATTTCGTCAGTGTACCTAAAAAAGGAAAAAATGATACACAATGTTGGGATCATAAAAAAAAAGGCAGTGTGGCAAACCAAAGTTAAATTCTTTTATGATGCACACACACACACACACACACACACAAAAGGCTGTGTGTGTGTGTGTGTGTGTGTGTGTGTGTGTGTGTTAAGGAAGAGATGTCATTTTCAACGAGTTTTGTTTTTGCCAAAATGTCAAAAATTATGTAGAGTACCTCTTCTCCAGAAAAGTTTTTGCATTTGAGACATTCTTTCCCATTGCAGAAGCTTTCCACGAAAAATATGAACCTGAAGGATCAACCTGTAGAGAAAATCATGTTCAGTTGCAGAAACAACACATAGAAACAGTAAATGGCCAAACTAATTGGCTGCCAATAACATGTTGCAGAGTTGAAATACCTGGAACAGTTGGGGACCACTGTCATCGAATCCAGCAACCAGAAGAGATACTCCAAAAGGCCTCACACCACTACAAAGAAAGGAAAGAGTGATATTATGATACATCAATCCATCTTACATAGTTCATTCAAGTTTTTTCTATCTGGTAACTCTCATTCAGTCAAGTTCAAAATCCGGTGCATGTTTTAAAATAAGAAATCTTCTGGTTTTGAGGTAATGTAATACTCCTGTTTTTGTATTTCAGTACTTCTTAAAGCTCTTTCTATCAGTTGAGAAAAAGAATAAAATAGTTCACTATCCATATATGAAGAGTTTGGTAATCACCCAGATTGAGTAAACTCTTGCATCACAGCAGCAGTTTCCCTCACAAGTTGAGTAACAGGGATTGGTTCCTACAAATAAAAGATTAACACAAATTATAACCTTCACATTTAAACTAACATCACATCTGTTGTTGTAGTTTGTATGTAAAGAAATGATGACTGTTCACCACGTCAAATCTTGAAAACATAAAATTAAATATGGAGAGAGAACATTTGAATACCTTATATAACTGATGATACTGTACTGCCTGCTTCCTGCTTTTCCGAACCAATACTCGAAAGTCAGGACCCATACCACTGCGGAATAGAAAGTAATTGTGAGACGCGATTTCAAAGATTATAACTTGCAGAATTGTTATAAATGCTAGTATGAACAGGCTACTAGGAAGCATCCACAGTATGAAGGATCACCCCTACACTATACTAAGAGATTAATTGTCCTAACTACAGGAGGTACAGAACGAACAAACCTGTAAACAACTCCAATATTTGGTGTCAAACACTGTATCTTTTGAACCTGGTCAAAGAAATGCATCTCATTCAGAACCCAAGCAGATAAAAACTCACAACAAACTTAACCACATTACAAAGGGAAACATCAATTTTGACTTACGGATGCTTCATCAACCAAGATGGAGGGTAGCTTCTTCTCAGTGGCAATAACAACCCCATTTGAAGCTGCAGTAATCAAGTATACTCAATTAAACACCAACATCCACATCTAGAGACAAACTCAGCACTTCAAATTCCTCCTCTCGTATCACATCAGCAGGCCATAAACATCCCCTATTTTTAACACAGTTTTATTTTCGATATCCAAGTAGGGCCAATTCAGAGCAGAAGTCATATCAGACACCTAGCTAGCTCAAATGTAAAAAAGTCTCATTCTACATCAAATTTACAGATTCAAACCAAGACCAAACGACATTTCGATTCCGAATGTATTCAATCTAACTCTCATCCATGTATAAGATCAAACATTTCAATTCCAGCTCAATTCTTATTAGGTCAATTAAACACTCCACACCTCCTGACCTAAACCCTATCCCTGCTCCAATCCATCACACCAAAAACTACAAACCCAAAAACTCTGAACCCAAAAACTCTGATTCATTCGTCAAATCACAAAGACTAGAAAAACACTAGCACCCACAAAGCTTAAAGAAACAAAGAGCAACATTACCTTTGATCCCCAAAGAGGTCTGACCCGACCCGACTGCCGTCAAAGCGTGCTCGATCTGCACGAGCTTCCCTGAAGGACTGCCCAACACAAACCCTAATTTAACCAAAAACCACAAAAAACCCAACCACAAATTTCTGCACTGAAATCGGCTTACCTGAAAGTGGTGAGAGAAAACGAGTACTGGCTATCGCCCATGGTGCGCTGGAGAGAGAAAGTGAAGCTTTTTTTTGGGTAAAGATTGAAGCTTTTGCTTTGTTCTGAGGAAGAAGAGAGAGATTTGAGTGTAGTAATAGCTCTGCTTTTCTTGTTGGAGAAGAAGGGTGTTTAGTTAGTAGAGATGATTGGGCTTTGAAATTATTGGGCTTTGAGCCCAATTATCTTAGCCCACCTAGATCTCACGTTGAATAAGAAAATTCTGAAGGAAGGGGGGTATGATTGTCAATGTAACTCACCAACTTTTTTTTTTTGGTTAAAACTTACAAACCTAATAACGTACAGTATATCTGGATTTAGATTTCAAACTAAAAAGGCTAGGATCGCAACACCATATATAGCAGGTTTCTGCTGCAAAGATTTAGGTCTTCTTACGTAGTTTACGTCTTTGCAAAAACAAATTAAATGCTCATCGACCATGGTAAGAAAGATACTTGTTTCTATAGGCGAGCTAGTTTATAAGTTAAACTATGTTAATTATTAATAAAAAAACATAAGTGAAGAACATGATTTCTCCGATAATTATGATCTGATTATTGCGGCCATATATCCACAGAGCACTAATGTGAATTATCTAGCAACGGATCACATGACTTCTTCTTTCCCGGATCACTTTCATAATTTGAATCTTGGCCAACTCCTGCCAGTAAGCGATTGATAAATTTCATCAGGTATTATATATTTATAAATCGAATGAACGAAGTATTAATTCCATGTATACTACGTAGTTACTAGGTGGATTAATGGGCCCTTAAATTTGTATAGAGAGAGGAAGCTAACATGTCTATTTTATAGTACGTACCATACCATATAGTGGTACCCTAGCACCAAAATCGACACCGCGACACCAACATAGGGCAACACCGTGACACTAACATGGCCCAACACCGCGATACGGTAAATCTTAAAAATCTAGATCCCGACACGGCCTCGACACGACAATTTATATATAATTTAATATATATTAATATGTAAATATATATATATATATATATATTAATGTTCTTCTGCTATTGTTTAGAGATAGTCAGATCATCATACTCCCTTACCACGACCCGCACAAGCCCATTGTACACATCTTTCCACAGCTTCCTTTGTTCGGCAATGTTCACAAATCACATGGCATCCAACTCCATTCTCGAGTAAGTGATTTTATTGTTGTTGGCTCAAGCGCTGCCAGCTTGAATCACAAGGAGGGTGTTCTTCTCAGGTTTCAACCCATTTGCCAGCTTTTCTTCCCTTCTTTGGTTTCTTGCCTTCTTCCCATTCACTTCTTGCTTTGCTGCACTCCTCTGTAGACCAGATTGAGCATGATATAGAAAACTCATTAGCACAGTTTCAATCAAAACAGTCTCATCAATCACTCTAACTTTCAATACAGTGACCTTTTCCCCTGCCATAGCTTCAACTTGCTTCAACAATTGCTTATTCTTCACATCTAGCAAATTCTCAGCATCCAAACTTTTCTTGGGTTCTTGAATTCCAGAGAGACCCACTTCAGTTCCCACCACATAATCACAGATAATGTTTTCTTTTGCGTCGTCCTCTGCTTTGAAGCAAAACATAAAGAAAGTTGTGAGGTGAGAACTGAGTGTTAAGGCTTAGGGCTTAGGTTTAAAAAAATCAAAATGTTGATGTGGCGTGTCGGAAACAGTAAGTGGCGTGTCGGTCAACGTGTCGAGCCGTGTCAAAAAAGTCAACATTTTCCGACACACCACGTGGCGTGTCAGACACCGTGTCGGGCCGTGTCGAGTAGTGTCGGTGCTACATAAGTGGTACCTAAATTATTGTTTCGTATTATTTCAACCAATTAATTTTCCAATACATATGCACACACACACACACACATGGCATTCTTTGCTTCTAGACTACAAGTTCATTGCAAAACATTGGCTTCGAGCACGGCCGCTGCAAATTTCCTATCAGTGTATATGGGAACCTAACAAACAGATCTATCTACAAATCTATGATGAAAACTTCCATTGTCTTACAATTGCGGGTGGCTTGTTTCTGGAGAGGAGTCTTACTTCTTCAGCTTTCCGAGTCAGAAACTTTGCAACGCGCCAAGTGCTTTACTTGCCCGATGCACAAAATATTGTTGCCGGCAGCTTCATGAGCTTTGCTTTTGATTCATCTACTGGTGAGTGTAAAGTGGCATGCTTATATTCGAATGAAGAGGATAAAGAAATTATAGGAATTAAAGTATTAACAATTGGAAAGGATGATGAGTGGAGGACCTTGAAACCACCCTACCAAATTAAAAGTGATAGGGTGCTGAAGAGATCCTTTACTAGAGAATTTCCAGATGAAAGGACCGCTCATTTGGTGGAAACTATCCAACTCGGAGAAGATGATTTGAAGCTAAAAGTTCTATCTTTTGATGTATGGACCGAATGTTTCACCATTCACACTCTTCCCCAAGGAGTTTTCTCAGACTTGCGAAAAGTTTCTATTTTTCGTTGGAAAAATTCGGTTGCTGTTTCTGACATAGTAGGGGAAGACCTTGAAGTGTTGGTGTTAGAAGGCTTCAAGGAGCACAAATGGAGTAAGACCACTATTCCCTTAAAGTTTTTGAAGGACGATCCAGTTTTGAAAGATCAAATTCGACCTTTCATTGCATCTGGGGATGAACTCCTGTTCGAAAATGCAGTGAGAAAGAATGATCTTGTATATGATATGAAACGGGAGGTGATCATCGAGGCCGACACGCTGTCCACAGAGAAAAATGTATCTTCCGTCAAACCAAGCCTTATTACTCGTAAGGGAATGAAGTGGGAGTATCAGGGAGCGCGCAATATGTCATTGTAGCTAGCTAGTTTCTGTTATGTTGTGTACTGTTACTGAAATTTTCTCTTACCAACCATTGAAACAAGAGTCCTTATGAAGTCTGCTAGGGTATTTGCAACATGAATCTAGATTCATATCTCCATAACGTGCCTGATAGAAAACATGCACTGTATATGATAAAGAGAAATGCAGCACAAAATTTCATTTGCATTTGCATCAGTGAATTCAACATTTCAGCCTATATATTTAACCTCAAGTGGTGTATAGCAGCTATCCCTTAGAAGTTAGAATATAACAAGATCATACTATCATCGTATATCCCCACGTCTAAGAAAGCCTTTAAGGCACTGTGTTAATCCTATTTAAAAAAAACACTAGCTAGGATCCCCATATATGCTTCGTACATTATTTTCACTTTTCCAAAATCATGATCTAATATATACTGTATATGTACGTATGTACAAATTTTGGGGCCTCTAGAACGATTATAAAGTTCTCCTAATTGCACTGATTGTGTACATCCAAAGTATTATTCCAAACTCGGGGAATGATAAAGTTCTGCTGTGTGAAAATCAAAAACATGGATCGGGCCGTCGGGTTGCTAATGTGGATCATAACTAACTTGACCCGTACCCACCAACCCGACCCGTTTAATACTACCTGCAAAACCCTTCTTCTCCAACACGAAATCATTCTATAAATCCAGCACTACCAGAAACCCAGAGAGACTCCTCATCGCTCTCTTCATCCGAATCATCAGGTAACTCTCTCTCTCTCTCTCTATCTGTATCTATACACTCGTGTATGACTCTTTTAACTTTCTTGAATCAAACCTGTAAGCTCAAATTTGTCTCGCAAAATGCTCCGTTAGGTTTTTCCAGAAATCTCGATTCTTTTCCAGTTTCCGTAGCTTCAATTGTCACCAATTTCACACTCACGGTGATTAGGGATAGATCTGTCTCTGTTCTCAAAACCCCTTTCTTTGTTTCAGATCAATCTCCAGGGTTTCGCATCAGCCATCATGTTTCTCACAAGGTAAAATCACCTCAATTTTGAGTCTTAATCGCACTTAGTTATTGCTAATTTTATTTTATTTATTCTAATTTTGGGGGTTTTGTGTGGTGTGAAGAACTGAGTATGACAGAGGAGTGAACACTTTCTCTCCGGAAGGAAGACTGTTTCAGGTTGAATATGCCATTGAAGCCATTAAGGTAACCCAAGTTCCTAACTTTTATTCGTTTTCCGATACTATCAAGATTTTGAGCTAGAGAGTTTGTTGTTTTGTGTGGCTAAATTTGGAATGAAATTGTATTGAAAGTGGCTTTTGATGTGAATTACAGCTGGGTTCGACTGCCATTGGATTGAAGACAACAGAAGGTGTTGTGCTTGCTGTGGAGAAGCGTATCACTTCGCCCTTGCTGGTCTGTAAACTCTCTCTTTAGTTACTTGTCTTGCATTGTGTTTTTGGATGGTTAAACAGCGTTTATAAATGTGGCTGCAACCAAAGTTGCCGGCTAAGTGAAATTGTGAGGCTGTTACCATTGTATATTTTAGCATATCTGGATTTGTTAGTACTTGATGTGCACTAGTTTTGTTCCCCATGAATCATGGGTATCATGTAAATTATACTTTTGGTAGAGCAATGAAACCCTCTGGTAGATTTCATATTGAGTGAATGTATTTTGATGAACAATTCAGGCCCAAGGTCAATCAACCTGTTTTCCAAACGGTTCTTTTTTTCTTTTTCCACTTTTACTCGTGTCTTTATGGATTCATTCCTTCTTTGAATTAGACATCTGCAATGTAATATGTCGATGATACTGTGTATGATAAACTTTCAGGAACCCAGCAGTGTGGAGAAAATTATGGAAATTGATGACCATATCGGATGTGCCATGAGTGGATTGATTGCTGATGCTCGTACACTTGTTGAACATGCACGAGTGGAAACTCAGGTACTATTTGCATTGGTTTGCACAAAGATTCTTAAGCTTTTCGCTGAGACAAAAGTTTGTACTCATCTTCTATCCAATTTATCCAGAACCACAGGTTCTCCTATGGTGAACCAATGACTGTGGAGTCTACAACACAAGCTCTTTGTGATCTGGCACTACGATTTGGTGAAGGTGATGAAGAGTCCATGGTAAACACCCGTTCATTTGCCCTTTTCAATGATAATTATTTCTGACTATTATATGTAGTCAAATAGTATAGTTGCAAAGAACAAACTATGTCAGCTTTAAGTTCCTAACAATCAATATTGCTTAGAATTAGATGCTTGAAGAGCTATTCAACTCGCATTACCCATGATAAGCAAAGTTGCTTGGACTATTGAGGCTATTATGTACAAGATTAAGGTCATGGAGTCGTAATCCTCGAGTAAAATTGGTTGCATTGACATACACTAACATATATAAGTCTTATTTACTACTATATTGAACTCTGAGGCTGCAAGTTCGTAGTAATGTTGCTTCTATTAGACATTTTTGTTGTTGTAAGTATCATTGAGCTATTATACTATTTATAGCCAGTAGCTAAGTACTTAAGGAGTACACGGCCAAATTGACTAACATAACTATTTATTTTCTCAAAAAAAAAAAAAAAAAAGAGCCATGCTGTTGTTCTTTTGTTATGTATCATGAGTGATGGATGATATTTGTTTGTTTTTACCTTTGCAGTCTCGGCCATTTGGGGTTTCTCTTCTCATTGCAGGTCATGATGAGCATGGACCCAGCTTGTAAGTGATATATTGTTTAATGTGCTTGGCTTTCATGTATTTATATGTATAGAATACCATTTTATGAATTATTAGAAAGTAGTTAAGCACTCCAGAATCTTGAGTTATGACTTCACTAATATAACAAATATTATTGGGTCGCATCAGACAAAGCTGATAGTTGTGATGTTATCGTTAAGCTAGTCAATTCAGTCCGTCTGAGGAGTAGCTCAAGCCATTGGGCATACATTTTGTTTGAAAATTTTGTAGATTAGTAAACTTCAGAGGGGTCAATCTCTAATAATTTTGCACCCACGTAACCAGTAAAAGGTAAATACAATGTTTGACAAAACTGAAACTGCAAGGGTGGGAAAGTGTAATTGACAGGCCATACAACTCTACACACACACACGCATGCACGCACGCACATTTATACCAAATAAAGAAATATTAAAGAAGCAAAGCTGGTGTTTTTCAAAATTGAAGAGGCAGAGCTGATCATTTTTGCGAAGTTCCTTTTGTGAACAATTAACCTGCTTAGGGAACGGCTTAGTATGAGTATCACTTTTAAAATTTGATTTTGTCCTGAAACATAGAGGCAACTTTTCTTGGATTCCACCCAACAGTGTCAATATGCAATTTTTATCATATATTATTCACCCTGTAGATTTCATGTTTGCATCATACCATATGTGTGCACATAATGGTTCTTTTCTTTGTTTCTCTGTCAACATGAATGCCTACGCTTTTTTATCTTGATGTAAACAGGAATCCTAGTTGTTGGTCTTTGTGCAGTAGTGGATTGTAAACATTGATAGATTATGAGATGCTTCAGTTCGTTGAGCTAAGAAAGGAAACATTTTTATGCAGGTACTACACTGATCCATCTGGCACCTTTTGGCAATGCAATGCGAAAGCTATAGGATCAGGTTCAGAAGGTGCAGACAGTTCTCTGCAAGAGCAATACAGCAAGGTATCCATCCTGAACATTGTCTTATTTCTATCTCAATAAGCCAAATCTGAAGTGGCTCCTGGTCTAGTAGCATATTGCTGAAATATGCTTCCACAGTTCAATAATTGGAAACCGTTTTTCTACTCACTTGTCTTCTATACGATACAAATCAACAATTTGATTTGATTATGATTTCAGGACTTGACTCTTAAAGAAGCTGAGACGATTGCTCTCTCCATTCTTAAGCAAGTCATGGAGGAAAAGGTGAAGCTCTTGGACTTGCTATAGATTTGAGTTAAACATTGGTGTTCTTGCCATTTATTGATTGCTCAATGGTTACTATTTGCAGGTGACTCCCAATAATGTTGATATTGCAAAGGTTTCTCCCACATATCACCTATATACCCCTTCTGAGGTGGAGGAGGTCATCAGTCGCCTGTGAATCATTTCGACTTGAATCTGTACTTGTTGTTTGGAGGAGGGTCATTAATTACCCATCAGGATATTTGGATTTGTTTCCTGTTGGTGATTTCAATGCTAAACCTTATACCCTTCTCCTGTGGCCTAAATGAAATATTGGAACCTAATGAAATTTCATTTTGATTAGAGTTGCTGTGGCATGGAACCTGTCGAACTTGTGGAATTTTATCTGAACCTAATGGAACCTGTGGCATGGTTTTTTCTTTCTTCAGAGTTGCTGCCGTTATTCTAAATGCGACTGTTTTACACGATATTGATTAGCATTTGCCGGTGCACACGTGACGTGTTTTATTTTACGTACTCATCATTTGTTACTAGCAATACTTGCTAAGCCTGCTTGGCCATGGTTGGATGTATGCTTGTTGCATTTAGACGAATTGAAATGAAAACTGGTCAGTTTGCCCGTGTATGCTACATGTTCACTAAATTTGCCATCAATTGACTGATTCATGTACGCTCAAGAATACAAAAGTTCGTATGAATATTTGCACTTAAATTAGCTATAAAAGTTATTCTCGAAAACTAGCAAGTGGTGAAATTAAGGAGCTTTCAACTCTTAGCACCAAAGTTAAAAGCTCCTTAATTCTTGTTATTTGCTTCATTATGAGCATAATCAAAATGACTACTTCAATTTCTAGCATGATTTCATCATATTTAGATTTTATTTTCAGCATGCTACGAATGTTATCACATTGCATGTCATACTAACAGTCACACTAGTAGTTACAATATCGACATTGTGACTGTTGTTGTGACTGCTTTTGTGACTGGTAGTATGACTGCACTCATGACAACCATTATGACTAGTTTTGTGAGTGTTGTCAAAAGGAGAAAATGAAAAAGTAGGGATGAGTTCGATACAATATCGACTTGTTTTTGCCTATACCATCTACCAACCAAATCTAATTGATAAAGAAAAAATTGTTACCATTACCAACCACCGACCCCGTGTGCTAATTTTTCGGTATATCAAGACTTTTAGTTGGTATGGTTGGTAATGGGCATTTACCAATATATGATTTAGGCCTAATTATGTGAGAAGCACAACCAGTTTAAGTTGAAAACACATTCTTATGATTTTCAAAGTACAAACAAGTACATACAAAATTTATATAGAATGTTCATTCAAGTGACTCTAAATCTTAAATGAAAGATTACAAATCGAAAAAAAAAAAATTGCATGGATCCGGCAAAATCAAACTATTGGTATCAATGAAGGGATGAGATTACCTATTAGTATTAAATCTATAAAAATGAATGGGTAACATTGATATATGTAATAATAGTTTAAGAAAAAATTAATAAATATAAAAATGTTCAATTGGTAATGTAATACCAAACTTTGTCAAAAACATTACCATTACCATGTCAACTTCCACATATTGGCTCGGTATTATCGTATCAACACTTCGGTAGCCAACATATTAGTAACCAACGATATTTAGTTCGGTTGGTAGGTGTTTGTACGGTTTTGTTTGGCTCAATAGCCCTATGAAAAAGAAGAACAAAAGAATGACAAGAAATTACAAACATGTTTATGTTATTACGTGATTTGTATTTTTTAAGCCAACTAATACCATCCAAATATCAACATTGGCATTGTCACACATAAAACTAATCAACTACACTATCGGTCACATGATAAATTAATGAGCTACACTGCCATTCACACTACTAGATTAACACTGCCTCCAAAAGGTGAGGATCAATTACTCCAACTCTTCCTATCTCCTTCTCATATTGTCAAGGACTCAAAAATCAATGTTCATGGAAATATCGATGCTTTGAAAAATATATATTTCGACGAAAACATCGATTTTGAAAAAAAATATCATAAACATAATTGATAATATTTGATATTAATAAGCTAGGTTATATATTTTAATGTGCATAAATCTTCTATTTTTAATAAAGAAAAAAAATGAGATTTCAATGGTTAAATTTTTAAACTACCTAAAAAGCCCATAGTTTATTAACTTTCACAAAATTGAACTTAATGTATAAAAAATATTATCGTAATTTAGATATTAAACTGAAAGCAAAACCACCCCAGAAGATTGTGTGAAAGTATATAAAAAATTGAGAGTTTTTGCACACGCATAGGTGTGAGTAAGAAGACTAGTTTATGATGCGACATGCATAGGTGCAGAGTTTTGGCTTGTGTGGAAGAGAGAAGAGATCCTTTTTACGAATCTAAGTTGTGCTATATATAGAGAAAAATTCGAAGGTATATGCTTAAGAATATCTCAAGGATCTTTTGTTTCACTCAAAGTCTTTTCTTTTCTTTTCTCTGAAAATCGGCATACTAACCTCCGTGCATTGTTTTTGTCATAACTCTCGCTAGAGAATAGGTATTTAGGTGATTTCAATTGCATTGGAAACTAGACTTCCATAGCTTTCTATCCATATTTCAGACGTTATCTGACTCATTGTGAACTGTCATGGGGAGTTTGTCAAAGGTGAATAACACGCATTGGCAGATTTCTGATTCTGATAAAGATTAGACTTTAATTGCATATCTTCTTCCTCCTTAAATTATGATTTGTTTTACACAAATTTCCTCATTTATCTTCTTATTTATCTCATGGTAATTCAATTGCATTAATCCTTCCATATTATCCTCTCTATTTGTGTTGCATTATCTCCACTCTCATTAACTATCTCCTTCATTCTTTTCCTCTCTTTTCTCTTGCCGTGTATGTCTCCTCTTTGTAACTGCACAGCTCCTCTTATCTCTCTTGTAATCTTTGACTTATCTCTTCATTATTTCTTTTCTTTAATTTCGTGCTCTCTCTCTCTCTCTCTCTCTCTCTCTCTCTCTCTCTCTCTCTCTCTCCTTGCTCTTAGATGTCGTGCATTCCTCCTTCCTTTTTGTCGCAAGGACTCTTCTTTTCTCTCCTTAATTTCTAAGTCTTTATCTCTAATTTAATTATGAAAATCAGAAAAGAAAAAAAATAAATACAAGATAATTCATTAGTTGAACTTGTCCTAATCTAGAAAATTGTTGTCTTAAAAAAACATACATATAATAGATTAGTTCATTTAGATTAAGAAAGTTTCCATTTCACAACATGGAAGTTACTAGAATAAGTAAGTTACTAGAATATGAAAGTTCAATTAGGAAAGTTATGAACTAAGAGTTTCAATTCAAGTATGACTTTCCAAACTAATACATTTCCTAGTCCAACAAGGACTCCTAGAGGAAAAAGGATTCTCAACTTATCACAAATGTTACCTAAACGTCGAATAATGAATACTCCTAATCCAACTAGGTTTCCTAGTTCAACAAGGAATTCTACTCTAAATAGGACTCTTGACAATTTATGCGTTATCAGTATGTTTTAGCACAATAAAGCAACCAATGTCACCAAAGACTCCTAACTCGACTCAATGACTCGATATTACAACAATAAAGGTTAACTAGAGTACAAATGAAGGTAAAAATATGCTAAGAAGGTCGCACATAGTGCTCTTATTAGTTGAACATAGAAGCCTCCAAGCGTAGATCACATCAAACTTTGTCCAAATTTGAAAAATTTAGGGTGAGATGAAGGCTGATATCGTTAATATCTCGAGAAATTCGCTATGTGATGATATCCAAAGTCTCAAATTGCGATATTTAAGACCTTGCATGTTGTTCACCACTTTATGGGCGACGGTTCAACAATTTTACATGGGTGACTTAATTATAATTATCGAACAATTAGTGGCTCTTTTTATAATAAGTGTATAGATGAGAAGCCCCTTTTTAAATGACTTCTTTATTGTAAATGTATAGAGGAGAAATCCCTTTTTAAAATTTGGAGCATAGCTAGCATCAAATGCAAGGGAAGGCACAAAGCATGCTCTCTTTCCTTTTCTATTGCTCTGCACTATTTATTTTTCACACTCATTTCTTCTTAAACAATGGCGAAGAGAGAGAGAGAGAGAGAGAGAGAGAGAGAGAGAGACATTGAGAGAGAGAGAGAGAGAGGCAGAAAGCTTGTTACCAATAACTGATTTCGTTTATGTGGGAGCATTAAAATGCCCGTTTATCCGCCAGATGAAGTATTAATAAAAAAATCTACTCTGGTTTTGCTACGTTTTTCAGTTCAGTGTACTCATTGTTGTTTTGTATGTTTTAGAATCTAGAGTATCCGGCGCAAATGTTTCTAGACATCCTCTAGGTGAGATTATATAAAAAAATCTAAGCTCGTTTGTAAAATTCAGTTTCGATGTACTAATATTGTTGTTTTCAATGTTTTCTATGTTTCAGAATCTAGAGCCTCTGGCGCAAGTGTGTCGCGGCATCCTTGAGGTGAATTTTTAATAGAAAATCTAATCTCGTTTGCAATATTCAGTTTTAGTGTACTTATATTGTTGTTTTCAATGAATTCTATATATGTTTCAGAACCCTGAATCTCTGGTGTAAGTGTTTCTCAGCATCCTCGAGGTGAATGTTCAAAAATAATCTAATCCCGTTTGCAAGAATGTTAAACAAATAATCTAATTCGTTTTCAAAATTCAGTTCAGTGTACTTATATTGTTGTTTTCAATGTTTTGTATGTATCAGACTCCAAAGCGTCTGGCGTAAGTGTTTGGCGACATCCTTGATGTGAATGTTCCACACCAAAATGTAACCTTATTTGCAAAATCAATTTCAGTACGTGTACTTATTTTATTGTTTTCAATGTTTTGTATGTATTAGAACCCATAACCTTCAGCGCAAGTGTTTCCTGGCATCCTCATGGTGAATTTTCAACAAAAAATCTATTCTCGTTTGCAACATTTAGTATAAGTTGTTTTCAATGTTTCTTGTGTTTCATAATCCAGAACCTCTGACGCAAGTATTTCTAGACATTCTTTAGGTGATTTTTTAACAAAAAATCTAATCTCTAAATTCAATTTCGGTGTACTTATGTTGTTGTTTTCAATGTTTCAGAATCTAGAGCCTCCAGCGCAATGTTTCGCGGCATCCTCAAGGTGAATTTTTTTATAAAAAAAATCTACTTTCGCTTGCAACATTTAGTTTTAGTGTACTTATATCGTTGTTTTCATTTAATAAACATCTGGTACAAGTCTATCCTGGCGAGGCAGAACTACCACCCTCAGCCATACATAGGTGAAATGGAGTTCATTTGCTTTCTTTCTTTTGGTAATAGTTGCAATACCAATTATGATTTAGGTTCCATATAGGCTTGCTTTTGGTCTATGTCTGTTATCTCTGGGGCATGAGTTCCTTTTGGGTTTGGATGCATTATAATGGGTTTTGTGTATTGGTCTTCAATTGTGACCTCAAAATACTAGTTCCTTGCACTTTGTTTCATATTTATTGCATTCTGATTTTTAATTTAGGTTACTTATGGGTTTGACTTCTTAGTTTGTTTGCTCTGAGTCTCTGAGATAGGAGTTCATTTTGATTGATTTGGATTTTAGGCGAATTGGTGTTCATTTGTTGCTAGCAATTTGAACAAAATGAATTTTCTTGCAATGTTTGGTTCCATTCAACTATATTAGGCTTATCATGGCCACAATTGAATGTTGGTTTTATGTCATACTAGTCATCAACACATCCGATGGATGTGAATAACCTTTCACATCTTACATGGTGGCTTAGATGTTACGTACAAAATAGAAGATTTTTTATAATTTTTTTATGTTTTAGTTTTGTTATTGGGAGCTTCTATTCATATTTCCTAAATTGGCACCTACACCTTTTTTTTCATATCAACATTGAAAAAGTCACCGTATGTGAAATGACCTAAAAAGACATTATGAGTTTAAATATAAATTGAAATAAATAAAATAAAATGAGTCATTGATTCCACGACATAAGTCTTAAGGACGAGAAATTTATTTTTCCCAATACAACATGAAGAAAGTGAAGATTATGTAGTTGAGCAAAACATCTTTTTACAATCTCCATACAAGGTATGAATTTATTGTTATGTGATTCTATTATCTCCATAAATTGATATAATACATATTATGTGTTTCTAGGGTTCATAATATTCTTTTGAGTTCTAATATTTATGGTTTAGGATTTGATTACAACCAACTTGCAATCTTAAATCTCATAACATCGACAATAATTTTGAGGTGTAAATAGCATTTTATTATATTGTAAAAGCAAATTGGAGGTCCACTCATCAAGGAGGTGTAAGTTGACATTTAGGAAAAAAAATTTCAAGGCTCTCGGAGAACCACGTGGCAATATCAAATTGTCCTTCTCACCTGTTATATTTTGACACATGGATTTATTACACAAAAATTATAATTTTATATATTTTTATTTTTTATGAAATGACCTTCATGAGTATTGATAATTTTGAACTAGAATTTCAGGTTTAAAGTTTAGAGTTTAGGGTTTAGGGTATAAGGTTTTAGAGTATAGGGTTTAGGGTATATGGTTTTAGAGTTTAAGGTATGAGTGTAGGGTGTAAGGTTTTAGAAAGAAACCAAAAATAGTCTTTGATAAAATAGTTTAAATATGTTTTTTTTTTAAATTAAATCATAAGTGTTAAATGATGATCAGAATGAAGTACCACTGAAGATTGTCACGTGGTTCTCCGGGAGGAATGAAAAATTCCTCTAATTTAGGAAGTATGAATAGAAGTTCCCTTTGTTATTTACCTTCCTATCTCTTGAATATTAAATAGAATTTCATATTAACATATAATGGAAGGACTAATACATATTTCCACACCCATTTTGACTGTCAAAGTAAATTTTGGTTATAAGAGTATAGATACTTGTCGCATTGGCCGAATTGAACTGAAAACATGCCAGTTTTGGCCGTGTATGCTACTGCTACATATTCACAAAATTTTCACTTAATTGATCAGTACACATTGATTTATTCCAGCATGCTTAAGAATACAAAATTTTGTATAAACATTTGCAATTAAACTCAATGGCAGATGCAAGCCTTTAGTTTGTAGGGCTCAAGCTCAATTGAAAATTTTGGACAAAAAAAAACTAGGTATATACTAATTATAGGGATTGCCGAACTAGGATCATCTCCTTTCTCCTATTAGCCTAACAAGTCAATCTTGGCCGTCCATTACTAACCAATGGCCAAGATCACTCCTAATTTCTTAATTGGCTAGCTTGAAAGGAACAACTCTCTCAGTATCTCACTGTCTTCTCATCTCCAAAACCTCGCATCTCTCATATTGGGAAGTGGGAACCATAAGATGGCGACCCAGTCACCCAAAAGAAATTCCCAGCTCAAGTACACATGCTACGTTAATTAGGTACAAGCTAATCGTCTCTCCTCTCATTGCTATTGCCTTACGCATATAATTCATATCAAGTTATCAATCCGATCTTCGTTAATTAGCTTGAAACAAGAAGGCTATTTGAGTTTAGAATTACACTTTGGTATACGTCTATTGTTGATTGGTGATGTAGAAGAACACTATCGGTTCCATCTTTTTGTTTAATTAATTAATTAATTGAGTTTTCTTATTTGATCTGATTATGTTCTAGTTGACTAGTTTGTTTATAAGTTTGTTGGGTTTTTGCCTAGAATCCCTAGATAAAAGGCAGACATGGAGTGAGATGAATAAACAATGGTGCATTGATGTTTGGGTTGTCGGCAATTTTGACATTCAAATATTGAATTGAGAATTTGATTGTGTGTTTTTTTTGTATGAACTCTAAGCTTTGTTAGATGATTATTGTTAAATTTAGTTCATAATCTTATTGGTTTACAATAGTCTAATTTTAGCCTTTTAGGTTCTATCACAATTAACTTGATATTGATGTATTTGTATGGTTATTGCTACTGTGTTTGCGTACATTTTATTTAATACAAGCATTGTTTCTCAATCTATAACTGTTCTCTAATAAAATGTCTAATTCACTGCTGAAACCAAAGCGATTCAAACAAATCACTACATGATATTCAAAAACTAATGCCTCATCTTCAAGTTTAAATCTGATTTCTAATCCTTCCATAGTTTCTCCAAACTTTGATGATTCACCACAACATTTAGAGTCTTCAATCAGTCTAGTGGCTGATTTTGATCCTCCAATTTGTCCAGTGGATGATTCTCATCATTTAGAGCCACCAAATAGGATCAATGCTCTTGAACGTGATATGATATTATGTTGTCCTATATGGGAATATGATGTGAATGAGCGTATAAGTGTTCGGAAATCCTACATTTTTTTGGGGCCATTTCAACCTAAGTTGTCGTTTCCTTTGTCAAATCATAGGGGGTCAACAACGAAGATTCTAATATTCTTAGTTCAAGGATAATACATGGCTTGAGTATTCAATTTCTCTTGATAGAGCATATTGCTTTCCTTGTTACCTTTTTGACACTTTAGACTCTCACCATCGTACATTCACTGTGGAAGGGTTTAAAAATTAGAAGAAGGGTAGTGTGGGTGATAAGATGCTATTGAAACATGTGGGAGGCATTACATCTCCACATAATGCTGCAATGCAAAAATGAGATTTGTTAAGAAGCCGAAATAAAGGCATTGAAGCAGTTCTTGAGACAAGAGCATTGAAGGATGTGGAAGACAATCGGTTGAGGCTTACGACTTCAATAGAGTGTGAAATTGTTAGCCAAACAAGGAGCTCCTTTTAGAGGCCATGATGAATCAAAAGTCTCATTGAACAAGGATATTTTCTTGAGACACTAAAATCTTTTACAAAAATGAGTGTCGATGTTGAGAGAGTTGTGTTGAATGCTCCTGGTAATGCTAAGTATACTAGTCCAACAATTCAGAAGCAAATCTTAAATATCATTAGACATAGAGTGAGGACCAAGATACGTGATGAAGTTGAGCTTTCCAAGTAATGTATTCTTATTGATGAAGCAAAGAATGTTTCTGGTCAGGAACATATGATGATTATTCTACAATTTGTTAATTCCCAAGGCTTGATCGACATGAGAAAATGCTGATGATGATATCAATTCTCCACCACCGGCTGCAGGCGCACCTCTTTTAACAACTCTTCCCGAGATCTTTTTTGGAATAATAGTATTTTTCGGAGGGACAATTTCACATATTTCTTCCAAATTCTTACCGCTCGTGCCATTTCGATGTGTAGGCTCTAGCTCTTTAGTAGCTTTATTCAATTTATACTATAAATACTAAGAGGAGTAACAGCCTAAAATATCACTTCAATGGTATACTTCTTCTGCTTTCATTTTTGAGAGAGAGAGAGAGGTCACAATAAAGTCATAAACCCGAGGTCACAATAAACCCTTAAAAAACCCAAGTTTTATTAACCAGGCCCGTGGTAATACCCATATTAGGCCTCAATACCCATCGTTTCATTCGTTTGAAGCAAAGCAAACTAGAACTAGTTTTGTCCTTAAACCCCAAAAACCTCGTTAACTCACAACTATCCCAACAGAAATGTCTTTCTCTCTGTCTTCCTCTCAGCTCTTCCCTTACAAGCCTCTCTTCTCTGTAAGTCTCTCTGTCCCTCCCTAATTCTAGTTCTATTTGATGTTGTGAATTTTGGCTTTAATGGGTTTGTATATGCAGCTGCAGAGCTTCTCTCAGAAGCAAAGATTAGGTTGGTTTTTGAGAAAGCCACGAGCTTTGAGGAGCCTTGTGGTGAGGGCAGGGCCAAAGAAGATATCTTTTGGTAAAGAATGCAGAGAGGGACTGCAAATTGGGATAGATAAGCTTGCTGATGCTGTTTCTCTTACATTAGGACCCAAAGGTATCTGGGTTTTCCATCTTTTTGATTTGTTCATCGTCAAAGTATATTGGTTTTATGTTGTGATATGATTTCTTATGTTGTACAATTATTTGAAGATGAATCATTGATGTACGTATAACACACAAAAGTTAAAATTGTTTCAAACTGAATCACTGTGGTTGATATATCTTCAGTTGGATAATTGAATGGTTGTGCTAAACTGTTCTGCTGTAAAAAGTTCATAATTGGTTCACATGAGTGTGATCTTGGAGTTTTAAGAAGTCGTCTTTTATGGTGATGCTGTTTGTGTGAGCATTGTTGATTGATGTTGAATAAAACATGCAGGACGTAATGTTGTTCTTTCTGAGTCTGATAGAGTGAGAGTGATTAATGATGGTGTAACAATTGTTCAGTCCATAGAGCTAGCAGATACAATTGAGAACGCAGGAGCAATGCTAATCCAAGAGGTTATTCATGGTTGCTACATAATTCTGTTACTAAAGCTTGCATTGGTGCTGTTAAAGCAAATATCTTATCTGTAATGTCGTGCGCTTGTAGGTTGCGGGTAAAATGAATAATTTAGCTGGTGATGGTACAACCACTGCAATCATTTTGACACGAGAAATTATCAAAGGTGGATTATTGGCAGTGGCTTTTGGGGCTAACCCTATTTCTCTGAAGAAAGGAATGGAGAAGACTGTTAGTGAATTGGTCAAGGTCTTGAAGGAGAAAAGTCTTCCTGTGAAAGGAAGGAATGATATAAAAGGTGATTAGTCTTGTCATTCGGTCACATGAAATCAAGATTCTAGCTTTCCTTTTCTCTTTTTACTCTCGTCTTAGAATTAATTTGTAAGAGCGATATCTCTTTTTTTTGCAGCTGTGGCTTCAATATCAGCAGGAAATGATGAATTCATTGGGAACCTGATTGCAGAAGCTATAGAAAAGATTGGTCCTGATGGAGTAATTTCGATTGAGTCATCCTCATCATTTGAAACGTCAGTCTTAGTAGAAGAAGGACTAAAGGTAACGAAAACGACTTTATTGAGAGAAAAAGATGACAGTTAATTGGTTTAAGAAACAAAAATTTATCTTTCCGGTTATGGGATTTTCAGAAAAAAGAAGAAGAAGATATGTTTACAGAAGTTAGTTGCATCACTAATAACCTTATGGATTATGTAAATGTTAAGTATGACAGAGGAAATCTCATACTGAAGAATCTCTTGTTTGGTTCATAATGAAAAGAATGCATAATATTTATTTTGAATGGTAGGTTGCTCCATAAATACTATTTAAATTGAGTGAAATTTTCTAATCTATGGAACTTGCATGTATTATAACATGTGGTATCCATTCTTATGTGTGGAGACCCTGGATTTATCTATTATTTCTCATTTCGTACAGTTTGACAAGGGTTACATGTCCTCCCACTTCATTACCAATCAAGAAAAATCTGTTGTGGAGTTTGACAAGGCTAAGGTGCTGGTAACTGATCAAAAGATTTCAACTGTTAAAGATCTTGTTCCTTTGCTGGAAAAGATAACCCAATTGAGTATCCCGCTGCTAATCATTGCAGAGGATATCTCAAGGCCAGTACTGGAAACACTGGTGGTTAATAAAATGCAGGGTTTATTGAATGTTGCTGTTGTTAAGTGTCCTGGATTTGGAGAGCGGAAGAAAGCTCTTTTGCAAGATATTGCACTTATGACAGGTGAACTTAATTCATGCATGCCAACCTATCTACTTGTCATACGTCTTGAATATATTTGGCCATGCATGAACTGACAGTGTCAATATGACCGAAATTTCAATTATTCAAGTAATAATCCGATAGTTGAAAGTTGAAACACCCCTAGGCCTCAAACCTCTTCTTTAGTACTTTTTTATGGGGTGTGAGACCTGAGTCTTAAAAAACTTAACCACTTGTGAACTACATTCATCTTTCAGAAAACTGAAACCTGGAGAAATTCACTTTAACGTCCTGGATTATCTCATTTTATGGGCTATAAGACAACTCTTTTTCATGCTTTTTTTGTGAAAAACTATCACTCCTTTATGTCAGATTTTGCTAATATATCTGCCTTATGGTACAGTATTTGCTCTACTTCCTCTCATGAAATAAGAAGAATAATTGTGACTTTCAGGTGCTGATTTTCTCTCTGGAGATTTTGGTTTTACCCTTGACAGTGCAACATCAGATCAACTTGGAATTGCAAGAAAGGTGACAATAACAAGTACTTCAACAACCATAGTTTCTGATCCTTCTACCAAAGCAGAGATTCAGGCAAGAATATTGCAGATCAAGAAGGATCTAGCAGAAACTGAAAATGCAAACCTGTCGAGAAAGCTTTCTGAAAGAATTGCTAAACTCTGTGGTGGAGTTGCTGTAATTAAGGTGTGCAATATGATAGACCTACAACACATAATACAAAGTAATCAGAAAACTTCTTTCAATTTGGTATGTCTCTTAATGGTGACTATGAGCTTTTGCTACAAACTGGAAAACAATCACTGAATTCATTGGCCTTTTTGTTTTGAACTATAGCAGAATCAAACCTTTTCCATTAATGTTCGTTTTGTCAACTTTGATTTCTCTACTTTTCATTACTCTAAAAGCAACGTGCGTATGACGACTTAGGTAGGAGCACATACTGAGGTGGAACTTGAAGATCGCAAACTCAGAATTGAGGATGCAAAAAATGCCACATTTGCTGCTATGGAGGAAGGAGTGGTGCCTGGTGGTGGTGCCACTTATGTGCACCTTTCAGAACTCATTCCTGTCATAAAGAATTCTATGAAAGATTCTGATGAGCAGATTGGTGCCGACATTATAGCAAAGGTGGCTTTCCTAATAGTTTTTTTTTAACTCACATATGCAAGCAGGCACACCATACATGTCATGCACATAGAATGAAACACAGACTTCTTTACAGAGCATGAAAGATGCCAGTAGTGTCAATGTCTGTTTGTTTTCATTCTATTGTTTTGCACCATTTAACCACTAGTCAGTCTTCATTGGAAAGAATCAATGCATGTAAATATGGGCGCTTTGGAGTCCACAACCTCAAAAGTCTTGTGTATATACTAGTATCACTCACAAAAGAAGTTTTCTATCTAGTTCGCAGAAAATGGATCAGAGTTGTTGAATTTGAAAAGTCTATATTTTTTAATGTTTGTTGAGCTAAAGTCGAATGATCCAAGATGTTGATCTAAACTTTGTTATTCCTATACTGTTTACAAGGTAAAATACACAGATTTATGTATGCCTTGTTAATGATGTATAATTCATGCAAGATTTGTCAATGACTTGCAGGCTCTCCTTGCTCCTGCAAAATCCATTGCAACTAATGCTGGGGATGATGGAGAAGTTGTTGTGGAGAAGACAAAAGATTGTGATTGGAGAATTGGTTACAATGCCATGACTGGCAGTTATGAAGATCTTCCAGATGCGGGAGTTCTGGATCCTTGTCGGGTTTCAAGGTGCGCCCTTCAAATTGCAGTCTCCATTGCTGGAGTGGTTCTTACAACTCAAGCCGTATTAGTGGAGAAAACCAAGACAAAAAAGCCTGCAATTCCTTCTGTTCCTGGAATAACTCCTTGAATGCAGTCAAGAACACTAGCTAAAAGCAGAGAAACTAGCAACCTGGAAATGTTATCTCCCATGCTTTGTAAATAAGCTTTGGAGTTCACGTAAGCATTGGAGTTCAAGTACAACTTGTTCTGGAGTTTTATATGAAGATAAACAGAGGAAGCTGTAATATCGCAAAACAGGTTTTGTTCTGATCCTTCAGTTATGAATGCATCAAACATTATATGCAAATGAAGAGGTATCTACTGTGGCGGCGACTCATTGTAGTTAACTGTATTCTTAGGTGCTAACAAAAAATTTTGATTCTTTTATTACCCGTGTTTATTTGGTGAGCAAAAGACAGCTGCTTGTACAGTTGAGAATATGAGATAAACAGCAAATTTGGTCTATCAAAGCTCAGTTCTCATACAAATTCTTTCTTGAGTTTTTTTCACCAACAGTCTCTCAATTCTGGTGTACCTACCAATGTGATACCTCAACTCTTAATTGTACCAATGTGATACCCAGACTCTAGTATTGCTATCATTGAAGTACTTCCGTTAGTTTTTTTCAACTTCTCCGTCATCTTGGTGACGTGGCAAGTACGTGAGGCCCACAAAGAGGGTTAAAAGACAAAATTAACCCCATCTGAGAGGAGCAATGTTTTTCCCGCCCTTTATCTTGAGAAATACACCCAACAATTCCAATTTTGGCGCCAATTTTCCCTCCCTACTCCTTAATTTGTGTCTCTTATCTAAACTAAAGAACTACCGCCAACCAGTCGACCACAATCTGATAAAACCTAGATTAATCTCATTTTCTATTTTTACCTTAGTACTTGTTAAACTAACAGAATAAATATAGAAATTTATATGGAACATCTCATTTCCACAATCTCATAAGAATATAGAAACACATAACTTAACGAAATTCAAATACATGTTTAAGTACCATTAGTTGCCACCTTTTATGTTGATCTGCCATGATTTTTGCTTGTAAGAACTAATGGTACTTAAACATGTATTTGAATTTCGTTAAGTTATGTGTTTCTATATTCTTATGAGATTGTGGAAATGAGATGTTCCATATAAATTTCTATATTTATTATGTTAGTTTAACAAGTGATAGGGTAAAAATAGAAAATGAGATTGATCTAGGTTTTATCAGATTGTAGTCGACTGGTTGGCGGTAGTTCTTTAGTTTAGATAAGAGACACAAATTAAGGAGTATGGAGGGAAAATTGGCGCCAAAATTGGAATTGTTGGGTGTATTTCTCAAGATAAAGGGCGGGAAAAATATTGCTCCTCTCAGATGGGGTTAATTTTGTCTTTTAACCCTCTTTGTGGGCCTCACGTACTTGCCACGTCACCAAGATGACGGAGAAGTTGAAAAAAACTGACGGAAGTATTTCAATGATAGCAATACTAGAGTCTGGGTATCACATTGGTACGATTAAGAGTTGAGGTATCACATTGGTAGGTACACCAGAATTGAGGGACTGTTGGTGAAAAAAACTCTTCTTTCTTATACGACGAGTGGAAATATATTAATGGTTATAAATTCCTGTCCAATCAGTTCTGCAACTGTTTTTTCACGAATTGAAATAAATGTAAAACACTTGTGCGAATAGTTTTCATAAAGTTTCCAACAAATTAAACACTTGTGGTGGCGATTTTTTCTTTGGCAATTTTGTGTCAACAAAACACCAAGTTTCTCTAAAGTTTGTACACGTGCAGTTGTAATTCGTAAACCCTCAACTAGATCAAAATCAGATACTAAAGAGCCACAAAATTTTCCTTCCTAAAACCAATCCTAAATAGAATAAAAAGATCGGAGGGGGATAATTGCTTCTACTGATTTTGCCAAGAACCAATAATATTGCTCAGTTATATGAGTTGACACTGAAGGACGGACATCCAATTGACATTAGTGTTCGGCGGTAAGTGCTTCTATCTGATTCTTAACGGCTCAACATTTCCATAAACTACCCAACTAGCTAGTCTTAACACTCACTTCACGACTACTAAGTATAGTTACCATTAGTAACTAGTTAATTTACTACACGTACACTAATACATAAAAACTAGTCAATCTTCATCTTCTCTCACTTGGTTTTGATCTCCAACCTTTTGTTGCATGTTCTTCTCCTTCAGCATTGTGATCAAACTTTGAAGTGCAGCTTCAACATCCTTGCTCTTCATTAGCTCTTGCGCTACTTGTGTAGGAGTGATCTTTGCAGGTTGCAGCAGGCTTTCAATCTCATCAAACAAGGGATGGTATTCATGCTAGCAAAAGGGATTGAGCCGTCCTTCTATCTGATTCTTAGGATGGTACTCAACTACTCATGCTAGGTCACTGATCTAGCAAATGAAGTGAATATTTATACTTACTGCTGGCTCTTCTGCTCGGTCTTTGTCCTTGGAAGTACTGCTGGTCTTAAGGGTTCGATCTTGCAGCTCCAGACCGCAATCTATATCCTCAATCACTAGTATGGATTGGTTTGTGGTTGCAATTAGTACACTCCTCAGTTCCACATCGGATTTCAAATGTGAGAGCTGCAAGTCATAGATATTGAACTTGAGATGATTAGCAATTGCAGCTATCAGAGAGGATTTACCAGTGTCAACGGGGGGGGGGGGGGGGGAGGGGGGGGGGGGGGGGCATACAGAAGATAGCCTCTCTTCCAAGCCCTTCCCACACCTTGATAGAACTCTTTGCCCTTCACAAACCGGTCTAGATCCTCCAAAATCGATGTCTTCAGCTTGGGATCCAAAGCTAGAGTAGCAAATGTGGCAGAGTAATTGCTGAATCTGATTGATTGCCACTTGATGATACTCCCATTTTTCCTTGTCAGTGTGCACAGCTTGACAATCTTTGTTTCCTCTTCCATGGCCTTAAACATTCTCAAAATATAAGGAATGTAAGAAGCCTTGACCGCTTCCTTGTGCCTCACGTCAAACATAAGCTGGAAGCTTTGCTGATTTGAAATACAACTGTACTTCCATTTCAGCTCAATGCCCTCATACACATCTTCAAACTCTTGCTTGTCAACAAATTGGTAGGAGGAACTGGTGTCTCGCCAGGTTTCCGCTATTTTAAGGACTCGAGAATTCGGGCTGAAGTAATGCTCCACAGCATGGTAAATTTGGTTGTCACAATAGCCATAGTATTCCTCAACTAGTAAGGTCATGATAGGGTCATGAAAAAATCGTTTGGAGAACTCATGGTAGTCTGAAAGGAGAAGCCTTTGGATGAAAAGGGGTACACTTTGTTTGAAGTCAGTAGAATTAGTAGTCAGTAGAAGTAAATTAATTTTTCACCTTCTGTGGTAGATGAGTATCATTATTGTAATTTAATAATATAAGATTTTGCAATTAAATATTTGTAGAATCCAAAATAGTTAAGTTTGAACTCTGTATTTACACAAAGGCTGGCATTACTGTGGTAAAATTACTACTGCAGAAAACTGAATGGTTACAGCTGCAGGTACTAATTCAATCACTGAAGCTCAGTGTACTGAGTCAAGGTTTGAATTTCAAAGATAAGATTCTTGCGTATCTCTTAAGCTTTAACTATCTGTACTATCTCTGTATATGAGTTGTACAGCCTATAACTTTTATTTTCACAGCAGGACATGCACTTACTTATACCATTGATCAAACAAGATCCTTGTTATTATTATTTTTTCTCCATTTTCTCTGCTCTTTTATGTTTCACTTTTTTACCTTTTTCAAATTCTTTTTGGGTAATACAGAAATTTGAACAGAGATAACTATGTTAATTATGAATCATAAGAAATGCTTACACTCTTGCATGTTTAACAGATTTAAGCTTGAAAAGTTCTTCAATGAACATTGTTAGCCCATAAATGTTGAAGCCATTTGTGTTAACTCAGATATTTAACCTGGGGTTCAGGGGTTGCATTTTTGCATTTATGGTGCTTGTCAAGTCCAGTTGGATGTCCATTCGAGGGCAATTAGCTTTGGGACTGGGTAAGTTGTATACATGTATGTTAATTTTCTGCACAAACTTTTGCTGTTTTTATTTTCTGTTTGCTACTTTGGGTTTGCAGTATAGGACATCATTGAAGCTGTTTTAAATCCAAAATCCATGTGAATTGAAAAAAAAATGAAACTGGAGAGATGCAAGTAAGAAAGAGAAGGTTTTATCTAGTTTAGGCAAAGTAGGTTTATTTCTGTATCTCCCTCTGCCAGAAGATACAGAAAATTTATGAGATCACAATCAAGGCTCTCCTTTTTAGTTTCCCTCTATCTTTTCTTGTTTGACACTGAAGAATTTCTCCTCACACAATTCTACTTCCTTAATTAAAACAATATTGGCTTCTCTACACGCACAATTAAAAAACTTAAATTCTGTTTAGATAAATGATTTGTTGTTTGAGATGATTAATTTACATGCATCAAAAGGTAGTTATGAGCTGGAGACATATATCAAACCAGAGGATCATCCATAAGTTATTTTAGATTAAGATGCATATAGGTTCATGGAAATCATGGCACAGTTACTGATAGTTACTTCATTCACCTAACAATTTGATGTTTATTACTGGGGTCTAAACCTCTTAAGCTTGTAGCCTTATACCTTTTTCATAGTACTTTGTAGTTCTGATCTTCATATTTTGTCTTATGGTAACTGCTTACTTGGGTACTTGAGTTCTAATCAAGCACTATGGATTGAAAGTAATGAGGAATTAAACCCATATATATGAAGATTGTGTATACTGAAATGAAAGGGAATTCTATCTCCAAGAAATTATGTCCCCAAAATATCAATCCTTGCTTATGGTTTCATTGCAGCTTATTAATTTCCTGGATATTGTTCAAATAAAATAAGTTAAGTTCTCCACTTCACCTTCATCTCGATACTCGTCACCCTTGTATCTCTTTTCCTTTAGAACCGTAATCAGACCCTGGAGTGCAACTTCAGCATCTTCACTCTTCATTAATGCCTCAGCAACTTGTGCAGGAGTGATCTTCGTCTCCTTCAGTAGGCTTTCAATTTTCTCAAACAAAGGATGGTCAGAAATTGCAAGGTAATTTGAGGACAATGTTTTGAAGCCCTCATACGAGCAATACGACATATGAATGTGCATGTCCATTCGTCCTGATCGCAGCAATGCAGGGTCTAGCTTGCTTTTGTGATTGGTAGTGAATATGAAGATTCTTTCTTCTCCACAACTAGACCACAGGCCATCTGTGAAGTTTAGTAGTCCAGACAGCGTAATCTGTAACAAATTGATCGTGTTATAGTTTGTTACAGTCAACTTTAGTATAAAGAAATGACCTAAAAGTGTTATATGATATCAGTTACTAATGATCACTTCAAATGACAAATCAATAACAGTTTTATTTTTTTTATATCTGCAAATATGCTAACCTGCTGGCCTTCTGGCTCATTTTTCCTAGTGCCCTTACCAGAGTTTCGATCTTGCAGTTCTGCTTGACTACAATCAATATCCTCAATCACAAGTATAGATTTATTTGTTGTTGCAATCAATGCCTTTCTCAATTCCATGTCCGATTTCAAATGAGTAAGCTGCAAGTCATAGATATCAAACTTGAGGTAATTAGCCATGGCGGCTACAAGCGACGATTTGCCAGTGCCTGGAGGCCCATATAAAAGATACCCTCGCTTCCAAGCTCTTCCTACTCTTTGATAGAACTCTTTCCTCTTAACAAATTTTTCCAAATCCTCCAAAACAGACGCCTTCAGCTCCAAATCCATAGCTAAAGTTTCAAATGTTGCAGGGTGTTCGAGAGTAATTGAAACCCATCTGATTTTATAAGGATCTACTCTTACAAGAGTATGCAGCTTGACAAGCTTTCTCTCCTCCTTCATGGTCTTGAATGTCTCCAAAACATAAGGCAAGTAAGAACTCATGACCTTTTCCTTGTGTTCTAAGTCGAATGCAAGTTGGAAGTACTGCTTTCTCTTGGATGCTACAGAAGGGTGATTGGAGTCTTTAGATATGATATTGAACTTCCACTTGAGCTGAATATCTTCAAACACATCTTCAAATTCTTGATTGTCTGAAAAATGGGTGCTGAAAATACTATCTTTCCGAGTTTGCGTAATTTTGAGGAGTCTAGTGGAGGGGCTGATCTTGTTCTGCAAGTAAAGCTCCAAGGCACCGAAAAGTTGGTTACGACTATTGATTCCATGGTATTCATCAATTTGTAAAGTCATGGGATCAGATAACCAAGTCTTGAAGAAGCCGGGGAAGGCCATAAACAAAAATCTGAAGAATCTCAGAATCAAGGAAACAACCATAGAAGCCCAAGCTGATAACCTTTTTGATACCATAGCAGGTATTTGTTTCAGAGATTCCATGACACCAAACTGCAAGTTTAACTGAAGCAGGCTATAAACTACAGAGAGCAATTTTTTTTTTTTGAGGATTACATAGAACAATTACAACAACTATGGATACAAATCAAAAACACAAATGATCGCTTATAAGTAATAAGACCTATACTCAACCCTAACCTTTGATCCAAGCTTCAGCCTTCGGCAGTCCTGCAGAGCTCAAGAACTGAATTTATCGACGTACTCACCTAAGCTTATATAATAGAGAAAGTCTCGCCCACTATGGAGACTTGTAGTTGTATTTTAGTTGATTTCTTATATTCCATAATGGCTTACTCGGCCAGTCTTCGTATGTAACTTTATACATGACAGAGACATAAAACCATGGTTCTAAGAGAGAAAGACTAAAAGTAATAGAGTTTTTTTCACCAACAGTCCCTCAACTCTGGTGTACCTACCAATGTGATACCTCAACTCTTAATCGTACCAATGTGATACCCAGACTCTAGTATTGCTATCATTGAAGTACTTCCGTTAGTTTTTTTTAACTTTTCCGTTATCTTGGTGACGTGGCAGTTACGTGAGGCCCACAAAGAGGGTTAAAAGACAAAATTAACCTCATCTGAGAGGAGCAATGTTTTTCCCGCCCTTTACCTTGAGAAAGACACCCAACAATTCCAATTTTGGCGCCAATTTTCCCTCCCTACTCATTAATTTGTGTCTCTTATCTAAACTAAAGAACTACCGCCAACCAGTCGACCACAATCTGATAAAACCTAGATCAATCTCATTTTCTATTTTTACCCTAGCACTTGTTAAACTAACAGAATAAATATAGAAATTTATATGGAACATCTCATTTCCACAATCTCATAAGAATAAAAACACATAACTTAACGAAATTCAAATACATGTTTAAGTACCATTTGTTGCCACATTTATGTTGATCTGCCATGATTTTTACTTGTAAGAACTAATGGTACATGTAGTTGAATTTCGTTAAGCCAGAGGGAATAATACCAGCAGATAAAGCATTGTACTAATGGTACTTAAAAGTTCTTACAAGCAAAAATCATGGCAGATCAACATAAAATGTGGCAACTAATGGTACTTAAACATGTATTTGAATTTCGTTAAGTTATGTGTTTTTATATTCTTATGAGATTGTGGAAATGAGATGTTCCATATAAATTTTTATATTTATTCTGTTAGTTTAACAAGTGCTAGGGTAAAAATAGAAAATGAGATTGATCTAGGTTTTATCAGATTGTGGTCGACTGGTTGGCGGTAGTTCTTTAGTTTAGATAAGAGACACAAATTAAGGAGTAGGGAGGGAAAATTGGCGCCAAAATTGGAATTGTTGGGTGTCTTTCTCAAGGTAAAGGGCGGGAAAAACATTGCTCCTCTCAGATGAGGTTAATTTTGTCTTTTAACCCTCTTTGTGGGCCTCACGTAACTGCCACGTCACCAAGATAACGGAAAAGTTAAAAAAAACTAACGGAAGTACTTCAATGATAGCAATACTAGAGTCTGGGTATCACATTGGTACGATTAAGAGTTGAGGTATCACATTGGTAGGTACACCAGAGTTGAGGGACTGTTGGTGAAAAAAACTCAAAGTAATATAAGACAACGAATCCATATTGATTGGGGTAACCTCTACACTACCATTCGCTGGCACAATAATAGCCACTCCTTTGATTTGGTTAATTCCAAAAATTACAGAGGTTTGGTCTTTTGGTCAAGCAGTCATGTTAAAAGAAAATGCCATACTAAAAGCATGAGGGTCTACTTCATGGTAAAATAAAAAAACACCTTCATCAAGATTTCATGAGGCAGCGATTCTTTTCCTAATATTCATCATGATAATTTCTATTTCATGAGGAGCATACATTGCTAGCATTCACCAGCTGTTTACTATTTCATGGATACATAAAAAAACACATACTTTTTTTTTGGGTACAAATGGGACTATTAGCCCAAGCAAAAGAAAACAACGAATAAACTAGCTACAGCTACAAGCCATAAACTCCCTAGCTCTAGAAAGACCAACAATGTCATCCAACAGAGCATCAGAAACCAACATAGGAGGGTCATGTAAGATACATATTCCTCTATCATTAGAGGTACTATGCTTAGCAAGGATATCAGCTATCATATTTCTCTCTCTATGGACATGCTTCACAATAATTAAGTAAAAAAAAAACACATATCAAGCTTTTGCAGTTCATTATCAAGGTCCCAAGAGGATGTAAATCAATATTATCATGTTAAAGAAGATTGATAAACACTAAAGAATCAGACTCAATTTCCAGTCTTGAAATCTTTAAGCTACGAGCTAGGTGTAGACCATGGAACAAGCCCCAAGCCTCAGCTTGCAGGACCTCTCTAGTCCCAATGTTCACCATAAACCCACCCTGCCAACAACCAACCTCATCTCTAAGCACACCCTTGCTCCAATATTTTCATTATACATCATGGAGTCATAAACATTCAGTTTAAAATTTACAATAGCGGGTTTAATCCAATATAGCATCTCCACGTGTTTAGGCAAATTTGTACCAAGCTTAGCATTAACTTTAGCTCATTCATCAGCATAACTAAACACAACTTCAGAAAATATTAAAAGGATACTTGAAGGAGCTATCAAAAATGGAATTGCACCTCCATTTCCATATGAACCAACAACAGTTTGTAGTTTCGTAACGAATTTAATACTTTTGTAAATAAGGAATTCAGTACAGAAAAGATAGATTAAAGCAACAATAAAATGGAACTAATACAAGTTCATGAAGATCAGAAGTATGCAACCAACAACCAAGGGGCCGAAGCCAAACCCAATCCTAACACTACCAGCGCCACTTGCATTATTCGTAGGAAGCAATGGTGCAGACGCTCCTGCAGCAGCAGGTGCTGGTGGTGGTGATTGTGACCGTTTCGATTTCTTCGACTTTCCTTTTGATGATGATCCTCGATCATGAATGTCATTACTTGCCTCAGGCGCTGTCGAATTGAAATCCTCATGTTCGTGCTTTCCTAATGATGATGGGTCGGAGCTAGATCCTTGTCCGCAGGTTCCTCATCATGATCTGGAGGACTCCTAAAAGGACTAGGAGATGAAAGAGGTGACTTCATCCTACTATCATAACTACATATTTTCATATCCACCATGTCGATTGGTACCACATCCGCAGGAAAATCACACCCTCCACTAGCAACATCACCTTGACTCGAATCATTACGTAGCAAATCACACGGGCTCGGCGTCACGCCACTTGCAATACCCTCAATATCAGCACAGTTCCACGGCTGCTTCTTCGCCTTGGCAGCCAATCCAACTGTCACATTCGACACGCAAATCCCCGTAAACGGATGGCCAGCAATACCTTCCAGCTTCGCCGCCATCATAACGTTATCAGCCACCATATCCTTGTAGTGAATCCCCTTGATCTTCGGAAACGCATTCTTATCGTAATCATCATCAGCATGTGAACCATAATCTCCACTCATTTTAAACACCCACTTCATGGTGTGCATTTTCCATACTCCTCACGTACACATCTTTCACATAGGCTCCTCGCCCTGCAGCCGTCTTGATCCTGTTAGTGTGTGTTAGTGCGATCCACTTTAGCATGATTAACTCCGTAAATCACGTGAGTGATTCACGGAGGAAATCAAGGAAGCACTTGTTGTCGAAAGTAGTTAGCTTATATATAGGTCAATTTGATGTTGTATACATTCATATTGTGATTAAGGAAAACACTTACCTTGTTTCTAGTTGGTATCAGAGCATTGCTCTGTTCCTTTCTGGGTTTTCTTGTTTTTCCATTTCTTGCGTGTTTGTGCAAGCTTGATATCTACATATCTACTCTGCTTATCATCTTCTGGCGTTATTGAACTTGTTTGTCAGCTTCTCCATAGCAACGCGGGCCAGCCATCTTCTCTTCTCCCTCAACATACCGCCGCACTAAGTCGGAATACCCGACTCTCACTCAAGCTCACACACCGACGCCGCACTTCTCCCCTGCATCGCCACCATTGTCCCACCGTACGCCCTCGCCTCGACGTACTCCGGCGACGCTCCTACACTCAGTCGGAATACCCGACTCGGCTCACTCGGTATCATCGAGTTCCCTCGCCGATGATCGCTCCTGCATCGCCGAAGATCGCTCCTGCATCGCCGACGATCGCTCCTGCATCACCGAGTTCTCTCACCAATGACGCGCTCCTACCTCTCCGGCGAAGCTCCTGCATCGCCGCCTTTGCGCTCCTCGACGCGCTCTTGCCTCACCGAGCCGGCCACCGCAAAACTCCATCCTTTTGTCCGTCGCTGCAAAGCTCCACCGCTGCATCGAGCTCGTCGCCGCATCAAACACGCTGCTTCTTCCTCCCTTCCACCAGCACTGCTGCATCTTCGCTGAAATTTGTGGGATCCGATCTTATTCCACCCGACCCGGCCCATATTCCACCGGACCCGGTCCATATTCCACACGACTCGGCCCATATTCGACCCGACCAGGCCCATATCCGACCCGGACTCAACCCGACCTGGATTCGACCCGACCCGGTCTAAGATCCGACCCAAGTCCGATCCGGTTCAAGTTGGTGGTCTTTGTTGTCAGTGTAGGTTCACCGACAGTGCACGTACACCCATGACAGTTTTTTTTATCCATTTTCTACTTTTCAATGGGTTCTGGAGATGAAGTTGATATTCCGAAATTTGAAGTATCTGTCAAGAGTTCCGACAATGGGTCCGTTGGGGGAACTAAGCTCAATGAGACCAATTTCCGAAAATAGAAGCGAATTATGGCGGCTCATCTTCGAGGCATGCACAAAATGGGGCATGTAACCGGAGTAACTAAGGCGCCTAGTGCAGATGATATTGTTGCCTACACTAAGTGGGATGACGATGACGATGACGGCCTTGTGATGTCCGTCTTGTGGAAAGCTATGAATGAAGAAATAGTTGATCTGGTGGAGGCATGTGACACTGCGCAGGCTATATGGCAAACACTTGAAGATTTATACACTAATGACTCTGATTTCATACAGGTTCATGAGTTAATGTGCACCGCTTTGGCAATACAACAAGATGGGCAACTGGTTGCGCAATATTTCACTAAACTAAAGAATATCTGGGCTGAAATTGATATGAAACGTCCTTGCATGATCAAGAATCAGGAGGATATTGTTTGGTACCAACGTGAGAAGGAGCTTGAGCGAGTTCACCATTTCCTGAAAGGACTTGATGCCAAACATAACAATGCGAAAGGAGAATTACTCCGACAGACCGAACCCCCTAGCCTCATTGCAGCTTTCACATATATCCGGAAGGATGAATCTCATCAAGAGAGTCTTCATCAGACACAAGTTGAAGTTTCCAGCCTTACTATTCGTGCTCGATTTCCTGCCTCACCCCTTCAGCGGGTCCCTCCAGCTCCACTTCATCAGCAAGGACCACCACCAGGCTTCGGAAATCAGCCCCGCCCTCCTTGCTCTTATTGTCATAGTACTACACATGCTCGTGCGACCTGTTGGAAGCTGTATCCACACCTTCGGCCTAAGAAACCGAGTTATCGTCCCCCAGCAAAAGCAGTTATTCAAATCGTCCAGGATCCCGATCTCTATGGTGTGGTTAGACATGATCATCATACCGCAGGAGGGGCAGTACCTACCACATCCATAGCTGGTCGTGGCAAAATTGGTATGGCTTTAAATATTTCTACCTTTGTTGGTTTTGATACTTGGATTATTGATTTGGGTGCATCCGATCATATGACTTATGACAAATCTTATTTTACCGTTTGTCTCCTCCATCAGTACCCTATGTTACTAATGCTAATGGTGAGGCATTCCCCGTATTAGGAAAAGGGTCAGTTCGTATTACTCCCAGCATAGAGCTTCACAATGTGCTATATGTACCTGCTTTATCTCATCATTTGATATATGTCCCACAATTGAACGCTGACGCTAAGTGTTCTGTGACATTTTTTCCTATGTATGTGATATTTCAGGATCTTCTCACCGGGGAGTTCATTGGTCGGGGGTATCTGAGGGGCAGGTTGTTTCATCTGGATCAGACATATGCGGGGGAGAAACCAGGGGCACAGTCTCTGACCGCTTTAATTTCCACTTCTGACAAACTAAGTGAAGTTTGGTTATGGCATCGTGGCTTAGGGCATCCATCTTTTAGTATTATGAAAAAATCCATGCCTACTTTGTTTTTTGGTGTGGATGAGTCTTCTTTACATTGTGAGACATGTGTTTTGGGAAAGAGTCATCGGTCTACTTATTCTCCTAGTACTTCTAATAAAAGTACTTTTCCTTTTGAATTAATTCATTCTGATGTTTGGGGTCCTTTCAAAGAGTGTACTGTGTCCGGGATGCGGTATTATGTCTCATTTATTGATGATTGCACCCGTCTTTCATGAATTGTTCTCCTCAAAACTAAAAATGAGGTTTTTCCAGCTTTTCAAGCCTTCTATAACAATGTCCAAACACAATATAATACCACAGTTAAAATTCTTCGTTCTGATAATGGGGGGGGGAATATGTGAATCATGTCTTTTAGGAGTTCTTTACCACACACAGAATTGTTCATCAAACCACGTGTCCTTACACACATGAGCAAAATGGAGTTTTTGAACGAAAAAACCGTCATTTACTTGATATGGCTCGGTGTCTTCTTTTTAGTGCCCATATGCCTCCGTCCCTTTGGGGTGATGCTGTCATAACTTCTGCCCACCTTATTAATCGTCTTCCCTCTCGTGTCCTTCAGGGAAAGGTTCCATATGAGGTGATTGCATCTCATGTCTCCTTACCCTCTTTTCATAATCTTTCTGCCCGTGTTTTCGGTTGTGTTGCTTTTGTCCATCTTCCAAAACACCAGAGGTCTAAGTTGGATGCCCGGGCTGTTAAATGTGTATTTGTTGGGTATGGAGGACATCAGAAAGGATACAGGTGCTACCATCCACCTACTAGGAAGTACTATGTCTCTATGGATGTTACTTTCTTTGAGGACATGAGCTATTTTTCCTCTTCCGATACTGCTCTTCAGGAGGAGAATTCGTATTTTGAAGAGTTGTATCATGGGAAGGGGGAGACAAATACGCCAATAGGTATGGTGACAGGTTCAGGCTCAATTGAGATTATCAAAATGTCAGCTACACAAGCACCATCAGATAATTCTGGTGTCATTACTCCAGAGATTCAGGAACCAGAAGATGATAACACAACTGCCCCTCATGTCTCCGATACTACTATTACACCTGACCAATGCTCTCATGGTACGGAAGATCATTCATCTGAGGTTAGTCATTCTACTAGGACTAATACTAGTGAGGCTAATAGTCGACAATATGTCTTGCCAAATAGGTCTACTCGGGGTCAGCCAACAAAAAAATATGAACCTACCCTTCAGGCTAAAGCTAAGTATCCGGTGGCAAATTTTATGTCTACCAAAAGATTGTCTAAGTCATATGAATCATTTGCGAATCAAATATCTACTGTATTAGTGCCTAACAAAGTACAAGATGCATTGGGAGATCCAAAATGGAGGAAATCAATGGAGGAAGAAATGGAAGCATTACAAAAGAACAATACTTGGGAGCTTGTATCTCCACCACATGGCAAGAAGACTGTGGGATGTTGTTGGGTGTTTACAGTGAAGCATAATCCAGATGAGTCAGTGAGCCGGTATAAAGCACGCCTATTAGCAAAGGGGTTCACCCAGACATATGGCATAGACTATGATGAGACATTTGCACCTGTTACAAAGATAAACACTATTCGGGTATTACTCTCTTGTGATGCTAACTTAAACTGGCCACTTAGACAGTTTGATGTTAAGAATGCATTCCTCCATGGAGAACTTACATAAGAAGTGTACATGGATCTTTCGCCTGGATATGCGTCTGCTTCTCCAAGTAAATTTGTATGCAGATTGAGAAAGTCTTTGTATGGTCTTAAATAGTCACCTCGTGCTTGGTTTGGAAGATTCTCACAATTCATGAGGAAAACTGGCTACAGACAGAGTAACTCAGACCACACATTATTTCTCAGACATCAACAAGGAAAGGTAACAGCCCTAATTATATATGTTGATGATATGGTAGTTACTGGGAATGATATTGTTGAGGTGGATAGATTACAGAAACAGCTAGCCACAGAATTTGAGATGAAAAACCTAGGTACACTCAAGTACTTCTTAGGCATTGAGGTTGCCAGAGGAAGTGATGGTATCTATCTGTGTCAGAGAAAGTACATCCTTGATCTACTAACGGAGACCGGTATGCTGGATTGCACTCTCATTGATACTCCTATTGAGCAGAACCATCGGTTAGCAGAATATTCAGATCAAGTGCCTATTGAAAAACCTCATTATCAGAGACTAGTTGGACGCTTGATTTATTTATCACATACCAGACCAGATGTTGCATATGCAGTAAGTGTAGTGAGTCAGTTCATGCATAATCCCAGTGTGGACCACATGGATGCTGTTGTGAGGATTTTGAGGTACTTGAAGTCAGCACCAGGAAGAGGAGTAATGTTCTCCAATCACAGTAATATCCTTGAGGTTTGTGGCTTCACAGATACAGACTGGGTTGGAAATATTACAGATCGGAGATCCACATCAGGGTACTTTACCTTTGTTGGGGGTAATCTTGTTACATGGAAGAGTAAGAAACAAAAAGTGGTAGCTTGATCTAGTGTTGAAGCAGAATACAGAGGTATGGCTCACGGAGTGTGTGAATTATTATGACTTAGAAATTTGCTATAAGATTTGGGTATTAAGCATGAGTATGTTATGCAGCTATACTGTGATAACAAGAAAGCTATTGATATTTCACAGAATCCGGTGCAACATGATCGTACAAAACATGTGGAGGTTGATCGTCACTTTATAAAGGAGAAGCTAGACGCGAAGATCATTAGTTTTCCTTTTGTTCCTACAGAAGAGCAACTTGCCGATATGCTCACAAAAGGAGTGTCTAAAAAGGCTTTTTATGACGCACTTAGAAAGTTGGGCATGGTTGATGTATATGCGCCAACTTGAGGGGGAGTGTTAGTGCGTGTTAGTGCGATCCACTTTCCCGTGATTCACGGAGGAAATCAAGGAAGCACTTGTTGCCGAAAGTAGTTAGCTTATATATAGGTCAGTTTGATGTTGAATACATTCATATTGCGATTAAGGAAAACACTTACCTTGTTTCTAGTGATCCTTACCCCGGATTCAGTCTCAACGGCCACGATGTCTTCTGCCCTTACATCTTCAATGCCTCTAGAATATTAGAGAGGGGAGAAATTCCACAAGTCCACAACAACGTACCCAAACCAAACCACATTTTAACACAAATTAATCTATACTCGGATGTAGCGAAAGGAATAGACCAATATTGCAGTACTAAATCTGGAGGAGATTTCGACCAAAAAAAGTGGAGGCGGATGATCATAGGATATAAATAATGAAGCAATTAAAGCAGAGAGAGAGAGAGAGAGAGAGAGAGAGAGAGAGAGAGAGAGAGAGAGAGCCCCATGTTTTCATTTGTTGAGAGGCCAGTCGAGGACGTTTGAATCGGTTTGATAAAGGCTTCAATTTCAACTCCGATCTTATGTTGTTAGGGTTCGCAACGGCTATTGCCTTCAAATACAATACTCCGTATTCTCTTGGGCTCTATCACTACCATATCGTTTTACTTTTTAGCTGCGGTAACTTTCCTGAAAAACAAAAGTGAAAAGTACCACCCAATTCAATTGAGAATTTGGGGTAGGAGTGAAACAGAGCTTTCGGTATATATGTATTGACCCCGCCATGCGAAGGTGAAGCCAATATCCCTGACTGAACAGAGCTATGTAAAATGCAGGACACCCTTTTTTTATTGATCCAGTCCACTTTTACCAAGCACCAACTTACAACTCAACTGGGTTTAAAATGTTGATCTTCTATGCCAGAATATCTGACATGCTTCAAGATTTGACTGCATGGTACCTTCTTTGTATTCAAAGAGATGAAGGAGGCAGAGGAGATTCACTGTGTGACTTTGAATTCCACACAGGCTTTTCATGTGAGCTTGTTATGGACAAAAACAAAGGCCGGCTTGCAATTCTCATTAGTCATTAGGTTGCATGCATTATTAATTACAAGCTCTCAACAAAGTAATTTGGTGATGACAAGCTAATGTATATATGCTTCGTGTAGGAAATAGGAATGTAGGATCAATCATACATATAAAAGTGAGTCTGATATCTATTGGAACTGGGATCAGTGAATATATTAGTCCATGTAGTTTTGCTTTGTGGTGTTACGCGGTTGTTTCTTCACCGAGATGAGCATGATGAACACATGTACATTGCCAATAAATTTAAGAGGTGGTACTATCTCTAACCAAAAGAAAATTGAAAAATCAAAGCTAAATTTTGAGACATGAGCTACACACTACGTGAACAACTAGACCCATCTGTGAAGTTCAGCAGTCCAAATAGCGAAAGCTGTAGGCAAAAAAAAAAGAAAAAAGAAAAAAAAAGGAATGAAAGTAATTAACTGTTTAATATATTAAAAATCAGGCTTGGCAACTAGCCATCTTCTGATCACCTCAAATTCCAAATGATGATTAGAAGAATTATCCATTACGTGATTGCTTTCTGAGACATTTTTATTACTGAGATTTGATCTACTTGCAGCTTCAACTGACTATAATCCACATCCTCAATCACGAGTATAGATTTATTTGTTGTCGCCAGCAACACTCTTCTTAATTCCAAATCAGATGTAAAATGCGCGAGTTGCAAGTCATAAATATCGAACTTCAAATAATTAGCAATAGAAGCTATCAGGGATGATTTACCTGTCCGTGGAGGACCATAAAGATACCCCCTTTTCCAAGCCCTAGCCTTCCTACTCTTTGATAGAACTCTTTCCTCTTAACAAACCTGTCCAGATCCTCCAAGACCAATCTCTTTTGCTCGAAATCCATGGCTATGGTCTCGAATGTTGCAGGGTGTCTTGATTGATTGCAGTCCATCTCATCACTGTGTAAGCATCTGACCTTGTAAGTTATGCAGCTTGACAATCTGTTTTGCATCTATCATAGCCTTGAATGTCTCTACAATATAAGCCAAGTAAGCATCCATGACCATTTCCTTGTGTTTGGCATGAAAAATGAGCTCAAAGAATTGCTTTTTCGCTGCTATGCCAGAATAATTGGACTTCTTCGATTTGGAATATTTCTATTCATCTGAATTCCTTCATAAATGTCTTCAAATTATTGCTTGTTTGAGAAGTGGATTGAAAACTTGGTCTCTTTCTGAGTTTGTTCAATTTTGAGGAGTCTAGTGGAAGAACTTATCTTGCTGTGCAAGTAATGATCTGAAGCTTCGAACACCTTATTAAGAGTGCTCATGCCATCCGTTACATGGTACGTACTCTTTAATTTGTATGACCATGAGCTCATCATCAGCAGATTGGCGTTTGCAGAAGGCAGCAGGGATAATTGGATGAAAAAATCTCAGAATGGGATGGATCAAGTACATCAATGCCTTGAATAGAACAAGCAAGGAGGTAATCCTTGAGGCACAAGCTGATGATGACCCGTTTGATGTTGATGAAGTAGGTGTTTTCTTCACACAATTCATGTAAAATCTGCAAAAAGCAAAAATTTGACAACCTTAAAATTATTTTCTGTTTGATTATCAACCCCTGATTAATGTCACACTCACATACTGTCAACTTCAATAAGAAAACCACTGAACTTTACAAGATTTTTTTTTAAAATAAGAAAATTAACCACCATCTTCCATAGCAAAGTCAATAGGCTTGAACATATTAGCGAAGAGATGAGGGTTAAATTGATGAGTCAGTCCCTCCTTAATTGGAGGAAGAAATTCATGTGGTGATTTACTATATGAGATAAGCATGTGTTGCAAGAGCCTTGATGATCCATTCACTTACACAAGATTAGTTTGCTATTCATATAGCATGTGGGTGAAGCTTAATGTGAAAATGAAGAAACAAACCTATGAACATAGGTGGGAAAGTGGCAGGAATCTTTGAAGATGGAGGAAAATGGCAACAATTTTTGAAAATGGAGGAAGTATGCATTAATGAGCATGCAAAAAAAAAAAGCATGCAAACATTGAACCATGAAATGAGGAAGACATTTGACTTTGCTTCCAATTGCATGTTACTTGCATGAGTAGCATAACATGGTGCATGAAGCCATTTGCCTATATAAAGGCATGAAGATTGCAGCAAATAAATCACAACAAGGCAAAGATACAAACCTTAGAGTGTTTATGTAGTAGTGTGATCCTCAGTTAGATAGCTTGAGAGAAATAGTCTCAATTAGTGAGAAGAAAATTCTCTTGAGAGAGAGAGAGGTGTGTTACCACTTTAGTTAGTCTAGAGTGAGTTATTTCTTGTAATCCCATTATTTAGTATAGTGGAAGAAAGTACTACTGGTGCCTCGAGGACGTAGGCTTATTTGCCAAACCTCGTTAAATATCGTGTCTTCTTTTTGGTTGCTATTTCCACTAATCATATCAGGGGTAGAAAAAGTCAAATCTTAGGATAATCATTTATCCATCGGCCTTGTATTAGGCAGCCACTACTTTCCCAACAAGTGGTATCTGAGCCTGACGCTCATCATTTGTGGCATCTGGTGGTGAAGTTGGCAGCCACTACTTTCAAAATGGCAGAATCGTCGTTCTCGTCGGCAACAATGGTTAAGTTGACATCGTCAAATTACTCAATTTGGAAGCCCATAATGGAGGATATCCTTTACAACAAGGATATGTATGAGCCTCTTCAAAATGGTGGAGAGAAGCCAGCAGGTAAGACCGATGTGGAATGGAGCATCCTGAACAGAAAGTTGTTGCAGGATTCGTCAATGGATTGATGAAAGTGTTTTTCATCATGTGGCGCAAGAAACTAATGCCTACTCAATGTGGGCAAAGCTTGAGTCCATGTATGAGCGAAAGACCGCACAAAACAAAGCCTCGTTCATTCGGCGGTTGGTAAACACAAAGTACAAGGATGGTTGTAGTGTTTCAGAACACTTAAGCGAATTCCAAGGTATGGTGAATCAATTAACAAATATGAAGGTGGTGCTTGATGATGAGTTGTTAAGAAATTCTAGCCTGAGGAAAGAAGGAGAACACTCTCTACATGACATAAGAAAAAGTCTGTATTTGGTATGCAATTACACTCGGAGAAGATTCACCGGTAGAGCTATGGCATAAGCGGCTCGGTCATATCAGTGAGAAGGGACTTTCTATTCTAGCCAAAAGAGATGTATTAACTGGGTCAATGTTAAAGATATTTCTCCAAAATCATGTACACATTGTTTGGCTAGAAAAAAACACCGAGCGACATTCCATCATTTTCCTACCTGAAGGAAAACCAATGTTTTGGATGTTGTACATTCTGATGTGTGTGGTCCCATGACCACAAGTACTCTCGGAGGTGCAAGATACTTTATTACCTTCATTGATGATCATTCATGGAAGGTATGGGCTTATGCACTAAGGACTAAAGATAAAGTGCATGAAGTATTCAAGCAATTTCATGCCAGGGTTGAACGTGAAACTGGTAGAACTCTGAAATGCATACGCACCGATAACGGGGGAGAGTACATGGGGACGTTCAGACATTACTACAAAAGTAACGGAATTAGTCACAAACAATCTGTTCCGAAGACACCTTAACACAACGGAGTGGCTGAGAGGATGAACATAACTATTGTTGAAAGAATCAGTACAATGTTATCTCATGCCAAGCTGCCTACGAGCTTTTGGGGTGAAGCTCTAATGACTACGGTTGATGCGATCAACCTTTCTCCTTTAGCTCCATTGAATAGTGACGTGCCGAACAGGTTTTGGACCAGAAAGGACGTCTCATATAATCATTTGAAGGTATTTGGCTACAAAACATTTGTTCATATTCCTAGAGATGAAAGATCGGAGATTGACAACAAGACGAAAGAATGCATATTTATGGGATATGGAAATGAAGAATATGGATACAGGCTGTGGGTACCTATCAATAAGAAGATTGTCAGAAGCAGAGATGTTGGTCTTCTTTAAAGATCAGAACATCAAAATACTCAGAAAACTGAGAATCCTAAGAAATCCATAGAATATCCGATCATTTTGGATAAAGTTTCTTTGTTGATGAAGCAAGGTAGTAGGAGAGAAGCTGGAGATGTCGATGCTGCAGCAGATGATGGAATGATTGATGGTTCAGTTGATGATACAACTGATGATGAGGAAGAGGCACCATGCCCTCACAGATCAACCAGAGAACTCAAAACCTCAAAGAGATACCCTCCAAATGAGTTCGTTACTCTCACAGATGGAGGAGAACCATAGTCTTATGAAGAAGCTCTGATTGATTATCACAAGGGGGTGTGTGATAGAGCGTTAATTAAAACGTCTATAATAAACTCTGTAAAATGTCATTGTTAGTATAAAATAAGCATGGATCGTTCAGTCCGAGGAATCAAAAGGGCCTAAAAAATTATCATGTTATTGGGGGATTTGAGTTTGATTATAAAACTACTACTTAAAATAAATCATAAATTACTATTTACATGATCGACTTCTCTTTAACAACTTAAACCAAATTTACCATTTACACCACATAATTACAAGTTCGAACCTATCATGCATTCTAATTCGACCAATTACATATTTTTTTAGACACCAATACAATTAGAGCCTTAGGGGATCATTTAATCATGCAAGATTTCAATTAACATTTAGATTAACTTAAGGTCTAATCTAAATTTGCATGCAATTGAATTCATTAACACTTAGAGTAGAAATCAAACAAGATTACATTTAAGCACAAGAATGTTTGAGATAGTATTTTGCTAGAGTTTTGGCTCTTGAAATCAAAGGAGAAGTCCCCCATTTGAGAGGTGAACCGTGTATATATAGAGAGGGTAGGATGCACAGTTTGCTCTTTGATGTTGCCTATTTTTTTCTATTATAATGTCATGTTTTTAATCCCTTAAATCATGTCATGTTTATTCCCTAAATCATGCCATATTTTATTCATTTAATTATCATCTTCTAGCTTTTAGGTTGCATATGCATGACTCCATCTCTCTTCTTTTCACTTAATTAATCTTCACATTTATTTCTTCATTCTTCTTTTCTTCTTCTCACGACAGACTTCATTTCTTAATTCTCTCCACATTGGCTGCATGGTCCTCACGGCTCATGCTCCATGCGTTAATCCCTTAAATCATGTCATGCTTTATTCCCTTAATGATCTTATATTTAATTATTGCATGACTTGTTGATGATGTGACTCCATGCACGGCTTCTCCTTTATTTTCTCAATAATGATCTCTTCTATTTAATCTGAAAATAAGAAAATAAAATCATAAGTAAGAGATAATTAGTTTCGAAAATTACGTCATAATCTAGACAATTGTTGTCTTAAAAAGACACATGTAATATATGAGCTCAGCTAAATTAGGAAAGTTTCTAATTTGCAAAAAGGAAACTTACTAGAACAAGTAAGTTACTAGAACATGAAAGTTCATTTAGGAAAGTTTCGCAAAGAGAATTTCAGTTCAAGTATGACTCTCCCAAATGATATGTTTCTTAGTCTAACAAGGATTCTTAGTGTAAGAAGGACTCTCAAAATATCGCAAATACGACCAAAACATAGAAAGAAAAAGACTCCTAATCCAACTAGGTTTCCAAGTCCTATAAGAATTCCTACTCAAACTAGGACTCTAGACCAATTCTGCGTTTTAAACTCATGTAAGCACAAAAATGCATCTAATACCACCCAAGACTCTTACTACAACTCAATAGTACAACAATAAGGGCTAAGCAAAGTACAAATTGAGGTAAAAACATGTTAAGAACGTCGCACAAAGTGCTCCTATCAGAGTGGTTGGAAGCCATGCAAGAAGAGATGCAATCCTTGGATGAGAATCAGACTTATGAGTTGGTGGAGTTACCGAAAGGTAAAAGAGCACTCAGAAACAAATGGGTGTACAGACTAAAGACTGAAGAGAATAACTTACGACCTAGATACAAGGCAAGGCTGGTCATTAAAGGTTTTAGTCTGAATAAGGGAATTGACTTTGAAGAAATTTTCTCGCCCGTGGTGAAGATGACATTTATCCGGGTGGTACTTGGTTTGGCTGCAAGTTTAAAGCTGGAGATTGAACAACTTGATATAAAGACGACTTTCCTTCACGATGACCTGGAAGAGGAAATTTACATGGAGCAGCCAAAAGGATTCAAAGTCAAAATCCAATAAAATCTAGTCTGCAAACTGAAAAAGAGTTTGTATGGACTAAAGCAGGCGCCGCGACAATGGTACACGAAGTTTGATTCCTTCATGATCGAGCAAGGATATCAGAGGACAACTTTAGACCATTGTGTATTTGTGAAGAAATTCTCAAATGGTGAATTCATCATACTACTCTTGTATGTTGATGACATGTTGATCGTAAGACCAAATGCTGACAAGAATAGCAAACTGAAGAAAGAGCTCAGTAAGTCTTTTGCCATGAAATACTTGGGACCCGCAAAACAGATTCTTGGTAGGAATATTATCCGTGATCGAGAAAATGGGAAGTTGTGGTTATCACAAGAAAAATATATTGAGAAAGTATTGAAGCGGTTCAACATGGAGAAAGCAAATCAAGTTGCTACTCCACTTGCTAGTCACTTTAAGCTCAGTTTAAAGTAGAGTCCTGCAAGTGAGAAAGAGGAGGAAGAAATGGCAAACGTGCCATATGCCTCAGCGGTGGGAAGCCTGATGTATGCTATGGTGTGTACAAGACCAGACATAACACACACAGTTGGTGTAGTTAGTCGATATCTATCTAATCTAGGAAAAGAGCATTGGAATGCTGTGAAATGGATTCTCAAATATCTCAAAGGTACTTCCAAAATGAGTTTATGTTTTAGAAGTGGAGACCTTGAACTGATTGGCTACACATATGCAGATATGGCCGGAGATGTTGACTCAAGAAAGTCTACATTTGGATACATGATTACATTTTCAGGGGGAGCTGTCTCATGGAAATCAAAGCTACAAAAATGTGTCGCTTTGTCAACTGTAGAAACCGAGTTCATAGCAGCTACAAAAGCCTGCAAAGAATTTTATGGATGAAGAGATTCCCACATGAATTGGGCCATAAGCAACAAAAGTTTGTTATGCATTGTGATAGTCAAAGTGCAATTCATCTGAGTAAGAACTCGAGTTTTCACTCGAAGTCAAAGCACATTGATGTGAGGTATCACTGGATACGTGATGTGCTAGAAGCCAAGCAACTACAGCTTGAGAAGATTCACACATATGACAACAATTCAGATATGATGATCAAGTCATTACCAAACGAGAAGTTTAAGTTTTGTAGAAGCGCGTCAGGAATGACGCATCTCTCCAACTAAGTCGGGAGTGGGAGATTGATGGGTCAGTCCTCCTTAGTTGGAGGAAGAAATTCATGTGGTGATTTACTACACGAGATAAACATGTGTTGCAAGAGCCTTGATGATCCATTGACTTACACAAGACTAGTTTGCTATTCATATAGCATGGGGGTGCATTTTAGTTTGAAAATGAAGAAACAAACCTATAAACATAGGTGGGAAGGTGACAACAATTTTTGAAGATGGAGGAAAGTGGCATCAAATTTTGAAGATGGAGGAAGTAGGTATTAATGAGCATTCAAACATTGAACCATGAAATGAGGAAGACATTTGACTTTGCTTCCAATCGCATGTTACTTGCATGAGTTGCATAACATGGTGCATGAAGCCATTTGCCTATATAAAGGCATGAAGATTGTAGCAAATAAATCACAACAAGGCAAAAATACAAACCTTAGAGTGTTTGTGTAGTAGCGTGATCCTCATTAGATAGCTTGAGAGAAAGAGTGTCTCAATTAGTGAGAAGAAAATTCTTTTTGAGAGAGAGAGGTGTGTTACCACTTTAGTTAGTCTAGAGTGAGTTGTTTCTTGTAATCTCATTATTTAGTATAGTGGAAGAAAGTACTACTGCTACCCCGAAGATGTATGTTTATTTGCCGAACCTCGTTAAATATCGTGTATTCTTTTTTGTTGTTATTTCCGCTAATCACACCAGGAGTGGAAAAAGTCAGATCCTGGGATAATCATTTATCCATCGGGCCTTGTATTAGGCAGCAACTACTTTCCTAACATATATATCAAGTGTTCAATGATTTATTGAGTATATAATTAGTCTGATGGGTTTATACAATAATGAGCAATACTAGCAACTTTCTCTACCAACCTTCCCCCTCCATTCTTCTCTAAAATCTAGCTCGAAAATCAAATTTGTGGCAGAACCATACATTCTTTATATTGTCATTAATTTAGAGATGATCTCGGCAAAAATCAACGGAAGCCATTCGGTCATTGAACTAAAAGAAGTCGTTTCATATAGTTCATTAACAAAACTATCTCCAATTTAGTTGATATAGAGATCATCTCCATATGGCAATCTATTGGGGAAAACAGTACGGATCATAAAATTTACTTTGCAATTTTTGAGCTAACATTTTAGGGAAGATTAAAGGGGAAAGCTGGTGGATAAGGTTGCATGCATTTCTCGTACAAAATTACAATCCTATAAATGCTGTGAGCTTTCAAAGGAATGCAAGAAATCCACCATAGTGGATGTGTTCTCCATCCGGGGCTCTAATCCTAGTGATCTGGAGGGGGGGGGGGGGGGGGGGATAGAGAACGAGTTTCTGAAAGGTTCACTCTCCTAAACCAATTATTTAGAGTTATTTATATAGCCGCTAGAGAAAACCCTAAACTCTTCCAACTTCCCCTTTCAATCCTACAGATCTAGCAACTTACCACTGGCTAGGGTTTGGTCAATTATTTCCCAGTTCACATAAATTTGGACCATCGATCAGACATTATTGACTGATCAGACAATGAGATTTGAGTGATCTCTTTAAACTGCTTATTTGTGACAGTGACCATGCACCTTGTGTGAGTTGGACGGCTAAAGAGTCACATGGAAATTATTATTTGGATGGCCAATGCAAAGTTCAAGAGAGTGCATGATCATACCAAGCTACATTTTTACCAAGCTAAATAAGATGGACTGATGGAGTGCTAGCTGCTTTGGTTATCGACAAAACAAAAAAAAGTTATATCAAGGAATGTTTGAAAGGACGATCATATACACTTTGCTTTAGGGTACATTTTCAATCTCAATCACTTAAGTTTGAGTAGATACAGTGTGTAAATGATTAAACCTAAGATGAACAACTTATTTAGTGACATTCATGACATTATAGAGTATAGACACTCTTATCACCCCTAGCTGCTGCTAGATTTGAAATCTTATTATATGATGATCACATAAACCTATTGACTTGATCATGTAAGTTAGTGGGCTGCTTTATCTTTCAAGTTTTGGCCGGTGATGGATGTGCGTAGAATAGAAGAATTAGCCTCCCGGCCGCTCTCCATGGTGTAGTGGAAGACAAACTTGGATTGGACATAAAGCAACTATATATATATATGATTGTATTTACTATTAATGTGAGTCTCCTGAGGGTTTTATAGGATCTATTAATCTACCACACAAAGATTTATTCAATAATAATTGTTGCCTTTCTGGCCATCAATATGATGACCAATGATTAACGAACACCAAATTTGGGTCTTAGACAGGGGGAGTGCCGATCACCTGGTCAGCTGTTAAGCACCAGGTGACACTCAACAGCCGTCCGATCTGACTGTTTGACAACTGTTTAACTAGATCAGACGGCTGTTGAGCGTCACATGATGCTCAACAGCTGACCAGGTAATCAACAACGTAGACAGAGGTGAACTAATGATCTAGCTTTTCGGGGAATGGAATCAGTTCAACATATATTGCATAATCAAGATAACATGAGTTATGCAATCCCCCAACACACACATATATATATATATACAACTATTTTTATTTTTAATGTATCGAGCAAGATTGAGTGAAACGTCACGTGTTTATTTTCATTTTTTATTAGGAATTTGATACATATACTTTCTTTTTTCAAAAAGAACAATACAATTCTAAGTTGTGATATCGGTTTGTTTTGCATTGTGAATAAGACAAAATAATATAAGTGAAAATCATGTTTTTCATTGGATGAAATTACACAGGTCAAAATCGTGTTTTGAAGGTATTCTATTTTTGTGTGTATATATACAGACATATTATAATGCGAACGTCACATCAACATCAATACATCATATTGAGGGGATGCAGGTGTAAACGCTGACGTTACATATTATTATACAAAGTAATTTTTTTTCTTCTTCTGAATTTGTTTCCAACGCTATGACACGATCATTTGTGAAATCACACCCTTATTGAGTTGTTACTTAACCTCTTTTTGTAATGCTATTTGTCGGCATTACTAGCATGAATTAATATCTGTCATTATATTTGGTCGTATGCTCTCAATTTTTGTTTTCTCAATGGAACTATGAAAATTTTAAAACCCTGATCAACCCAAAAATCACCAATGTCATAAAAATAGGCCATCAGATCAGATTAAGACAGAAAACCGAAAATGAAATGACAAGAAAAAGACTTTCAACCTTCAAATCCCCAGTCGAGTTGGTTTTGACTCTTTTGGCTTATTTCCACAGACAACTGAAAAACAGAATAGAAAGCGTCGCAGCCTCGCAGGGCCACACCCATCTCTCTCTCTCTCTCTCTCTCTCTCTCTCTCTCTCTTAAATATATAAACAAAATCTCTCTCTCTCTCTCTCTCTCTTAAATATATAAACAAAATCTCTCTCTCTCTCTCTCTCTCTCTCAATTCCCAGCTCTCCCACTCCAACTACTCTCATTCTCTCTCTCTTCAATTCTCTGCTTCACAAGGTCACTACAGATCTGAGACCTCCATGGTCTCCACCCACCTCACCTCAATTTCCAAGCTTTAACATGTAAGCTACTCCTCTCTTTCTATCTTTGGTTGCCCACATAATGTGGTCAAGAAACTTTTGGAGATTACAGTCAAGATTGAACCTTTCGTGTTTCTTGAGCTAATTGTAAAAAACCCACATTTTCTCTGCACCCAAATCGATGAATTTGATATTGAATTGTGAATTACTCTGCTTTGCTGCTGTGTCTACTTGGTCTGAGTTGCTTGTTTTGGATCGTTTTGCTTCTCTGTGGTGCCAGTGGTTTGTATTGGATTGCGGTTGTGAAATGCTCTAGTGTAGAACATAGCCTACATATAGCTATAATAGAGCTTTAATCTCGATTCTCGAGTAGTTATGAATCAGAGTCTAGGTCTTGTTAGTCATTGGTTTACAATAAGGAACAATGAAGCTTAAATTATGGGGTAGCTTAAGGAGCTGGAAACCCAAAATGTCTGAAACTCTGAATATATAAGCATGATTTTAACTGTTTAGTTGCTCAGAACTAAGAGCCATAGAACAAAAAGAATGCTGCTCTTTACATTTGTACTTTGTCAGTTAACCTAATACCTATGGTTTTCTTAATGTAAGGGCGGAATGCAGAGCAAAGTAAAACTTTACTAATTATGATGTGTCATCTTATGTGATCTGACTTTATAGCGAAAATTTTGAATGCAGACAAGTTTGTGTGGTTTAGCTAAGCTATGGCGAAATCGAGACAGCATTTCTCTAGCCAAGATTCGTCATTGTCACCGGCTTCTGTGAGATCAAGAGAGTGGGAGGGTCCATCGAGATGGACCGAGTACTTGGGTCCAGAACCCACGTCTCCCATGACTTCTAGGAGCTCCAGGAATGCAGGTCCTGATGGACAGGTCCAAAGTGCAGGCGTTCCTCACAAAGGTTTAAACATGCAGTGGGTAGTTCAACTAACTGCAGTTGGGGAAGGTCTTATGGCTAAAATGTATAGGTTAAACCAAATTTTGGATTACCCGGATCCAGTTGGCCATACATTTTCAGAAGCCTATTGGAAAGCCGGTGTGTTCCCCAACCATCCCAGACTTTGCTTGCTACTTTCAAAGAAGTTCCCGGAGCATTATAGCAAGTTACAACTTGAACGTGTAAGAATTGATTGTTTGTTTCCTTAATTATCAGGTTTATTTTGTAAGTCAGCCTTAGTTGACTATCTGAATTCAATCAATTTATTAACTGTCTAGACAATTGAACAAAGTACTCCATGAATTCTCTAATTTAGCCCTTGAATCAATGGCAGTAGAGTTACCTGTGATTAATCTGGTACAACACTAATGCAGGTTGATAAGGCTGCCTTGGACGCCTTGCATGATAATGCAGAGCTTCATTTACAAAGCCTGGAACCTTGGATTCAGGTAGCTAACAAATTTCAAGAGCTCGTTTTATCTTATATCTATATATTGAAAGTGACCGGTTTAGATGCAATCCATTAATCTATTTTTGTTTTTGTTTTTCTGTCTCAATCAGCTGCTTCTTGACTTGATGGCATTTCGAGAACAAGCTCTACGACTTATATTGGATCTAAGCAGCACTGTAATTACCTTGTTGGTGAGTATCGTGATCACTTTGTGATTAATGTGAACTATAGGTTATAAATGGGACAAGGAAGTTGACAATAATTTTTCTTACTCTATATAATAGGCCAAACACTTCAATTCTCCAGACGGATAAGATTGATGTAATCTAGTAATGGTTTTCCTATATCTCTGTCTCATTTACTCACTGATCGTGGGACAAGCGTAGAGCCGTAGGCTGAAAAATAAAAATATACTTGTATGTAGGCTAAAGTTAACTTGTAAAAGCAGGTTTATCTGATTAGTTAAGTTTATCACTCAACTTTTGTGGAAACCAGATGTTTAGTGCTCGTTAAATTCAGACTTACGTAGATAGAAATACATAATATCCAGCAGGTAAATATTCAAATCTTTTAATTCAGTTTTTGAATGGAATAATCTTGCTGTGTATCTTGTACTTTTTTCTTTCACTGAGACATACATGAAAAATCCTATGAATGATATAGTGCGGAAGTAAGGATGGTTGATTAAAACATCCCAAATACACTTTTGGACTAATTAAAAGTTAAATACATGGATTTTGGCCATATTTCACAGGGAGTTTTTACAGAATTAAATTTTCCTTTTGTAGTATTACAGTTTAAGCTTCTAGACAATGTATGTTGACAAAAACTTAAGCTCTGTTTCTACATGACATCTCTAATAACGTGGTGCAGTATTTTGCAGCCTCACCAGAACTCACTTATACTACATGCATTTATGGATCTCTTCTGTTCATTTGTCCGTGTTAACCTATTCTCTGAGAAGGTATGTTAACTTGCTATACTTTCTTTTTAGTATCTAATTTTTATTTATCGTCCATTCGTTGAAGAAGTTTTAGTTGATTTGTCTTAACTCTTTATGCATTTAGTTATGTAATGAAGTTTATAGCTGTGCTGCAATTCTACTAACACTATCCTTATAACAGATACCAAGGAAAATGATGCTACAAATGTATAACCTTTTGCATGCAATATCAAGAAATGACCAAGATTGTGATTTCTATCATCGGTAGGTGCTGTCTATAAGTTGATACATTTCTCTGAATCATTAAATATGCAATTCTCTTTGAAAGATTTAACATATGTCTTCCCATTCTCTTAAATAAGCACATGATATTTCATTCAATGATTTTGATATATATGTAGAGTAGAGGAGAAGAGGAATTTTAAACATCATGATTGAAATCCATAAAATGTTAGGTGGTGGTTATTGTGTCTTCCAAAAATTATTCAGGCTAAGATCCTTGCATTGTTATATCCATATGAATACAATGACGTCTTTTACTGTTTATGGAAATCTTTATTCTTATTAATTCTAATAAACCATCAGGCCTTATGTCAATTCGTCTGTTGATTACAGGTTGGTTCAATTTATAGACGGTTATGATCCACCCTTGAAAGGATTGAAAGAAGACCTAAATTTTGTGAGCCCCCGTATTGGAGAGGTTAGTGTGTCCTAGAATTGATGAATGTGGTAGACCCTGGTAAAAATAAGCAGTCCCCAGTTCAAATCCCTCTTTGTGTAATTGTCATTATTGTTCTTGCAATTCAAAAGAGACATCTTGTAGGAACCTTCATGCTTGCATCATTCATAGGCATCTCCTGTAATAATTCGGAGTTTGTTATAACCTCAAAATCATTATGTGGGTTATTTTTAACAATTTTACTAACAGTTCTAAATTTCTAATCATCGTCATTAAAAAAAAAGGAATAGTGGAATATTATTGTGAAAGAATCATTATCAACGATCTTGTTATTCCCTTCATACAAAGAAGTTTCCATTAAGAAGATTATCCGAGTAAGAACACGGTAAACAGATGAAGCGAAGGTGGATGTTGTTGAGGGAAAGTTAACTTTATAAAGTATTACATTGCTTAATAGATGTCATGGCCCTGGAGTACTATGGCAAAAAGTACTTTAAAAATTTGTGTTGGTTGTTGGTTGATTAAAAGTAAATTTCAACTTAAGCTTTAACAAATTTAAAGTAAAATTGTGTTGGTGTTTCACCAATAGATAAGCAGTCACTTGGTGGGAGCTTGTTTAAATCGTTATAAATACCTTGAATTATGTTTCTACGTCTTACGGTCCAGTGTATAGTTACAACCTCATAAGGTGGAAGAAAAGAAACTCTTTGAATGATCGACTCTGTTTCTGTTCAGTACATGAAGCATTATTTTGAGCGTCATTAATAAGAATTATGTTGGAAAGGCTTGATCTTGAATATTTAATACCATTCAGGTGCTAGAGGCTGTGGGTCCTATTATCTTTCTATCAACAGATACAAGAAAGCTCAGAAATGAGGGTTTTTTAAGTCCATATCATCCTCGATATCCAGACATCCTTACTAATTCTGCACACCCAATGGTACACATTCTCATTCTGATTAACTTTAGGGTTGGTCAACATCTGCCATAGTTGTTTATCCTATTTCTGTATTGGCTATTTTGAATGTTATGTTTAATGCACTGTTATTACAAACTACACTATATAGTCCTCTTCATGCTCTATCTGCAGAGAGCTCAGGATTTAGTAAATGTCACCTCGTATCGGGAATGGGTATTATTTGGGTACCTTGTTTGTCCAGATGAGCTTCTTCGCGTCACTAGCATTGATATTTCTCTGGTAAACACTACATTATGCAAAACTTGTATTTACTCATGTTAATATATTGAATTTAGTGGGTAGTGATGCTTTGTATTTGGCATGCCTAATGTTCTACTATTTTGTTTGCATTTTATGGCATGCAGGTCGTCTTGAAAGAAAATATAGTTCTTACATTGTTCAGGGATCAGGTGAGTTTTTCTGATTGTGTTCTGTCCTTAAAACAGCTTCGATAATTTTCATTTGAAACTGTTGCAACTTCAATGCGTGCAGCACATACTTTTGCATGAAGAATATCAGCAATTTGTCCTGCCACGTATTTTAGAATCAAAGAAGATGGCAAAATCTGGACGTACAAAGCAAAAAGAAGCAGATTTGGAGTATAGTGTAGCAAAGCAAGTTGAGAAAATGATAAGGTATGTACACAAATTGGAGCCTGCATATAACAAGCTGAACGCGGAACTTGGAGTAGATGGATAATTTGAGAAATTAATGCTTTTAATAATTATACAGACAAAATCTTGAAATTACAGATGTAGGCCGTCTCCTTATTTGCATATGATGCAAGATAACCATTGAATCTTTGATTACATATGCAAATTATTGTCGTGTTAACACTATGTTTAGATTCTGTTTGTGAGGTGATAGAGGATTTAATTAGGATGGCTGGGAGGGACATAACAACCAAGCAAACACATGACACCCTAGTACTGGTCAAGATCCCCTTTTCATCATACCATTTTTCTGTAAAAAGTTAATAACTCTTTAGCACGTACAAAGTTTTTCCCGTAATCATGAGTTGTTTTTATTCCTCAACAAAAGAACTTTCCTACTGTTTGGTGATGTATGTGGACATTGTGGTGCCATGTGCATTGAACAAGCTAATTTCCTTAGTTGATGCAGTGAAGTGCATGAGCAAGCATTACTATCATGTGATGCTATCCACCGTGAGAGGAGGATATTACTGAAGCAAGAGATCGGAAGAATGGTACTTTTTTTCACTGATCAGCCTAGTTTGTTGGCCCCAAATATACAGGTATATAAGCTTCTCTAAATGTGCTAAAAGATATAGCGCAGTTGCATTTTTTTTTTACTTCAATTGTGTTGGTTTTTTTCTGAAGTAGCTTATAGAGCCCGAGTTGAATGTGTTATTACAACAAAATGTGTCTGATTCACTGGGTTAGATGCTCCTACTGGTATATAAGTTAGTTCATAACAATGATATATGTAATGGGTTCTGGAGAGGGTGGGAATTCTGGGAATTTCTAACGGACATTATGTAACATTTGGAGAACCCTTATAATCTCGTACAAACACATTTAGTTATTTTGCGACTAGGGTAGCATTTACTCTGTAAATGTGTGTTTCCGGTATCATAAAAGCTGCTAAATTGCTGAGCATACAGTCTTACAAACGATGATAAACTTGTCATCTGAAAGTAGTTTTGTGGTTACGTAACTAATATTCTAGTGGTTTTGTAATTATTTAACTAGTGTACTAGTTTGAGTTACTTTGTAAGTCTAAAGCCAATTAGTTGTAGTGATAACAATTTGATGATTTGATGCGTCCTCAGATGGTGTTCTCTGCCCTGGCTTTCGCTCAATGTGAGGTCCTCTGGTATTTCCAACATGTTGGAATTGCATCATCTAAATCAAAAGCCGTTCGAATGGTGTCAGTTGAAATTGTAAGCCAAGTTTCATGTATATGTCCAAGTCTGTCACAGTTAATTTAACCTTTTTTAGTTCCAACTGAGAATAAAGTGCTTGACTGCCACTTGTGATTTCGTTTGTAGGATCCAAGTGATCCAACTATTGGGTTTTTGCTAGATGGAATGGGCCATCTTTGCTGTTTGGTACGCAAGTACATTGCAGGTTAGATTGAACATGATTGATGCCATTTAGTTAAAAAAGAATTATGGTAGCTAATTTCCATTTAAAGAAATCCCTGTGTTTTTTTTTCCATACATATACATGCATATATACAGATGTGTGATTGTGGGCGTGCACACTATTATACTACAGCTTTTACAAAGGCCTGATCATAAATAAGAATTTTTAGTTGTTTGTCTGGTTCTGGATGCTATGTCTTTCAACTTATTGAGTTTTGACCAAGTCACATACACGCACAAAGGCCTGAACTTGATATTAAATTGATTGTGTTTCAATCTATCACATAGGTGTTGCATGTAAACTCTGTGCTTATCAGCAGTTCTACAGCACTTTTCGCTCTGCTTTAATAAATAACTTCTCTGGCATATGTATGGGCATCTCACAGCATTAATTGTAGACTATTTTAGTACGGAGCACATGGATGTGCTGGCATGATTTATTATCAGAGTACTATTTCATTAAAAGTTTGTATATTTATTTTGTAATTTTATATGCAGCAATTCGAGGTTATGCATTGTCATACCTTTCTTCCTGTGCTGGTAGAATCCGGTTTTTGCTGAATACCCCAGGGATGGTGGCTCTTGACTTAGATGCAAGCTTGAAAAGTCTTTTTCAGAAGATTGTTCTGCACCTTGAAAACATACCAAAACCACAGGGTGAAAATGTTTCTGCCATTACATGTGATCTATCTGTAAGCTACTCTCTCTCTCTCTCTCTCTCTCTCTGTAGTTATTTTCCTTTTTAATATAGAATAGAAGTCTTGTTCTAGTTTCACATGTCCTATGATGCACCACAGTATATGCACCAGATTTTCTTTTTGTAATCCACATTATAGTCTAGTTTTTGCAATCAAGGGCTTGTAGTTTTCGTCAGGTAGCATACTTAATGACTCATCATCTGTTGTACTGCTCAAAATAAATGTTCTTACCGATGCCCATGACACTTTATATATGAAATAGATATCATTATATCATTATTGAGGTCTCAATTTGCAACTTCCAATCAGGAATTTCGCAAGGATTGGTTATCAATATTGATGATAGTCACCTCATCCCGATCATCTATAAACATAAGACATTTGGAGAAAGCTACAGTATCTACAGGAAAAGAAGGCCTACTATCAGAGGGAAATGCCGCCTACAATTGGTCCAGGTGCTCTTTTGTACTCTTTAATTGGGGTTTGAGGGATTTCACAGTCCCTTTCTAATACTTTTCAGTATAAATATTCTTATAAAATCTATGAAGCAAGAATGGAAAATTCTAAAGAAAATTTGTATTGGTGAATACCAAGTGTTTTAGAGTCTCTATCATTTTGTTTCTAGTATTAGGGCTTATGGTAATCGTCTTCTCTTTATGATAATATTGCATGGAAGATTAGCTGCTCAACAGCACTATGCAAACTTCCCTAACGTATTGAGTAAAGGCATTACTGTAAACCACAGAGTAAAAGCTAACTTGATATTTGAAGGCTAGAACCTGTGTCAGTAATCCATGCACAGAGGTTCAGAAAGATTCAATTTGTGACTAAATGTTGCTAGGAAAATGGTTCTGCCTATAATTGATCAAGCTGTAGTTTTTCACCTCAATACAAATAAATTGGCCTTGAAGGTCCTTGCGAAATGTACCATTTCATAAGACAGATTGACAGAATAGCAAACAGCCCTTATTTTTAGTGCCCTTGCAAAACTAACTATTGTTGTCTATTGACCATTATATGATCATGTAGTTTCTCAGGCAATACTTGGAAATTTTCTTTTTACATTTGCTGAAGCAATAAACCTCTTTCATCTTCAGCAAGCCATGATTATTTCATTGCTGTATACATATTATGATATTACTGTATCAAATTAATAATTATTGCTTATGTGTACTTTATTACACTAGATGCGTCGATGAACTGGAATTTCAGTTATCAAAGCATGCGAGTCTCAAGAAGTTGTATTTCTACCATCAGCACCTTACAGCAGTAAGCTCTTGCTTTCTTTGCTTTAACTGGTTTGCTAAGCTTCTTGCAGTGTCAGTAGTAACTTGATTGAAGTAAATAAGAAAACTTGTTCCTTCTCTTAATTAGGTTTTCAGGAACACTATGTTTGGCCCAGAAGGGCGCCCACAACATTGCTGTGCATGGCTTGGCGTTGCAAGTAGTTTCCCAGAGTGTGCTTCCCCAATTGTTCCGGAAGAGGTAACCTATAATCTGAATTCCTTTTGCCTTCTGAATATTCATATACTTGCATGTTTAGAATTTTTCTATTTATCTGTCTCAACATGCTAACGCTATTAGTTTGGCATGCATCCATGTTGGGACAAAAACAAGTGTCGTATGATGTTAGTTTTAAACTGCATTCTGTTTAAATACTTGCAAAGTAGAACGCTGATCTTTTCTTTTATGAGCTTTTATCTCTTCAAGGTAAAAGGTGATAAAGATGAGCTGTCATCATTTATTAATACCAAGTAGGGAAAAAATGAGAATGCTATCACCTGAATGCGTTTCGTGCTTGATGAAACAAGGGCAATTGGATGTTCAGGCTCCCTGAAACTTGATAATGATTGGTAGTCACTAATCGGTCATGACCAAAATTATGATGTTGTCTCATATTCATACTTCACAAAAGAATTTTTGTAGCGTACTACTTATATCCATGATTAGATCCTCAACTTGGAGATGAATGCATGAATTCAGAATTAAATGATTTGATTGAATCTTTAATGCAAGCAGTTGACCAAGATTGGCAGAGATGCAGTCCTTTATGTTGAATCTCTCATTGAATCTATAATGGGGGGATTGGAGGGATTAATTAACATCCTTGATTCTGAAGGAGGATTTGGTGCCTTAGAGACCCAGGTAGTAACTTCTCATCTGATGTTATGATAAGAAAATAGTTGAAATTGGTTTTGCTCTGTAAAATTGATCTTGTGGGAAATCTCAGCTTCTTCCAGAGCAAGCAGCTTCATATATGAATACTGCATCAAGAATATCAGTTGCTTCAACTAAATCTCCAAGGGGAGCACCTGGTTTTCCTTTGCCCGGCCAGGAGAGTCGTCCTGAAAATAATGCTTCTATCAAGATGTAAGTTATCAGTCATTTCTAATTTCATATGTATAATATCTTCAAATTCTATTTATGAGTCCAGAGTTGAAATGATTGCCTCGCAGGTTAGAAGCTGCCGTGCAGAGATTGACCAACTTATGCTCTGTTTTGAATGATATGGAGCCTATATGTGTTCTAAACCATGTATTCGTCTTAAGGGAGGTGAGGCGAGCTTTTACATATTTTCCTATATTTAAAGCTTTTACGTACAGCTAAAATACATAAATAAATGACCACTTGACCATGTCAAATATTGTATTTAAAAAGCATTCATAATTTCTGCTGTCTTGAGTCCAAACGTCGAATTTTGACAGGATGCAAATTTGCATCTCTAGACTTCAACCAAACTCTTTACTAATTTTGGAAATAGAAGATGAGCTAGAGGTTTCTGTTGACATGCTATAATGGAATGAATGGGTCTACTTCTTATGGCTGTAAATTTTATATTCTTCATTGTTGCTTTATTCCACCTCAAATTGTTGAACCTGCCTAAATTCACATGATCATGAGGTTGCATGAGATTGGTTATCAGTTTGTGCAATTCTCCACAATAGACATGCATTATGATTTATCACAAGCCCAAAAAACTGGTTCTGACCTGAAGTTTCTTACTATGTCATACTCCACAATACACATGCATTATGACTGTATTAAAGTTTCTTACTGTGTGACTAATATTTACCAATTATTATTCACAGTACATGAGAGAGTGCATTCTTGGGAACCTTAGGAGAAGAGTGCTTGCAGTACTGAAAACTGACAATGACCTCCAACGGCCTACAGTTCTTGAGTCACTTATTCGCAGACACATCAGCATTATCCATCTGGCAGAGCAGCATATTAGTATGGACTTAACTCAGGGGATTCGAGAAGTTTTGCTCTCAGAGGCCTTCTCAGGACCAGTTTCTTCTTTGCATTTGTTTGAAAAACCAGAAGAGCAACATACAGGGTCAGCCACTGAAGCTGTCTGCAACTGGTACATTGAAAATATAGTCAAAGATGTATCAGGTGCTGGAATCCTTTTTGCTCCAATTCACAATTGCTTCAAGAGCACAAGGCCTGTTGGTGGATATTTTGCTGATTCAGTCACTGATTATAGAGAACTAAAGGCCTTTGCTCGCATCTTTGGTGGGTATGGAGTTGACAGGCTAGACAGATTGCTGAAAGAACACACTGCTGCACTTTTAAATTGTATTGATACATCACTGAGATCAAACCGTGATGTGCTAGAGGCAGTTGCTGGTAGTCTGTATTCTGGAGACCGAAATGAAAGAGAGGCTTCAATAAAGCAGATAGTCGATATAGACACGGTGATTGGGTTTTGTGTTCAAGCTGGGTTGGCCCTGGCTTTTGACAGATCTCTAGCTGAAGCTGCTGGTACAGTACTCTTTGAAGGTGCACCCTTAATACATTCATTATTGGCTGGAATATCAAAGCATATACCTGAAGAAGTACCTGAAAAGAAAGAAGTCAGGAGATTGAGAGGGGTGGCAAACAATGTTGGTGTAGTTGAAAATCATGATTCCCAGTGGGTGAGATTGATCTTAGAAGAGGTTGGGGGTGCAAATGATGGGTCATGGAGTCTGTTACCCTATTTCTTTGCCACCTTCATGACATCTAATATATGGACTACCACAGCCTTCAATGTGGACACTGGGGGATTCAATAACAATATACATTGCTTGGCAAGGTAAATTTATGTTTTCTCATATCTTGAAGGCAAATCATTTTCATGAAAGATAATATTAAATGGGGTTCCTTAATCCCCAGTCAATTATATTCAGTCCTTCACTTGGCATATATCTCAGTATGTTGCTCTTTTTGCCAATAGATTAACATCTGGTATCAATAAATTTTGCTGGCAGGTGCATCAGTGCTGTAATTGCAGGAAGTGAGTTTGTTAGAGTGGAGCGTGAATATCAGCAAAGACAATCTCTCTCAAATGGCCATGTTAATGAATCAGTTGACTCTGAAATACAAAGTCGTTTGTCAGCTGAAGCAAGCATAAAATCCACAATGCAGCTGTTCGTCAAATTCTCTGCAAGCATCATACTGGATTCTTGGAGTGAAACTAACAGGTAAATTAATTTACATCTCTTTCACGCCATAAGTAGATGCATAGAAATGGCCATGCATAAGAACATCTCTTCAGATTTCCATAATAAACTTCACCTACTTGGCCATTTTCAGTCTGCTAACAATTTCAATAATTTCTTTCTGCAGATCTCATCTTGTAGCACAGCTAATTTTTCTGGACCAATTCTGCGAGATCTCACCTTATCTTCCAAGAAGCTCTCTGGAACCACATGTTCCATATGCCATTCTTCGTTCAATATACAGTCAGTACTATACGAACTCTCCAAATACACCACTCGCATTACTAAGCATATCTCCCCGCCATTCACCTGCTGTATCGATCTCACATGCATCTCCTGTGGCACGACAACCCCGTGGCGACTCCACTCAGTACGATTCAGGTTATTTTAAAGGATCATCATCCCATGGCCAAGAGCATAGTTATGATGGTGGAAGTTCACGTACTGAAAGCAGGCAACAGAACTTTCGTCGTTCAGGGCCTTTGGATTATGGCTCAAGCCGAAAAGTGAAGTTTGTGGATGGCTCAACTTCAGGGAACACTGGTCCCAGTCCACTACCAAGATTTGCCGTCTCAAGGTCTGGTCCAATATCATACAAGTAGAAAGCCGAGTGAAACATGTGTTACTAGGATAGTAACTTATCTGTTATTTGTGTTATTATTAAGCAGCAGTTATTCATAAGTTTGATAGGGCAGATGAGCTAGTTCATACAAATTTTGTCAAAGTGTGTATCTAGAATCGCTCAACATGCTTTCCCACTTATAAATATAGTGTGGCCTTGATGATGATGTAAATTCTTTGCCATTAGTAAGATTTGGTGTGCATTCTCTATTATGGAGCTGTGCATGTACATTGGATGGTTCAGGGCAATCTCGAGTTTTGTTCTCCAAGTCATAAAATCGCCCCTGGTAGTGAGTTATATGAACTTATATCAGTTATTGTTAGCTGCCGAATTGACAAAAGTAAAATCAAAGACTAACAGATGACAGTTGAACCATGACTATGTAACCCGATGACCGCAAAGGGGTTGATGATAACTTGATAAGACAAACTTCCGAGGAGGATAAAACTAAGGCAAATATGGCAGTTGGATTTAGTCATGATGATTTAAAGGGTGCACCAAATGAACCAAACGCCGAGATGGAAAACATATTTGATCACTATCAGTAGTGATCATTGATCAGCCATCCGCAAGAAGCTGAATAGCATAGTTTTCCTGTGGTCAGCTTGTAGCATCAAATCAATTTGGTCAGTCCTGCGGCTGGTCAATGAGTAAAACTTGCGGATGTTAGAGACTTAGAGTTCCTTCCATTCTCTGGGAACTTAAGGAATGGAAGTTGGTGTTTTAAGCGATAGGCGAGGTTTTTGGCAACGAATGTAGCAGCCAAACTCCATGATTTACAAACAGCACCAAAAGCAACTAAATCATCCAAGGAATCCAGTTGGCGCTGTGCAATAGATGTGACAAGGTCCTCAGGATTCTTCCTGAATCAGGCATCCAGGTAGAGTTTTTAGCTTTTCTTCTTCTTGTTGTTCTCGTCTTTCTCTTCATGAAGATTAGTGAAGAAGGTAATTTGTTTAGGCCTTCTTGTTCTCCTTGCATCCGCATCCATGAAGAATTACCTGGTAGTTTGGTAGATGGAGGGAGCTAAATCGACGGTGCTTTTTAATTGGAAGGGGGACCTCGTGCTGGTGGATTTATAAACATATCTTGTTTACTAATAGGGTTCCTAGCTGGCTTCTTTCTTTAACTTTTCCTATGAGAACTAGGAATCGAGGATAGGAACACTAATTTAGGAACATTACTACCAATGCAAGAAACCACTGTCATATCAGACATCTTATTTGTATATTGAATAACAGCTGCTTCCACATATTCACACAGTGATATAATCCTTCTCAATGCTAAGTATAACAAGTCTGTACAACTTACGGAAGGGGCATATGATAATAAATGCCCTACAATTACTTATAGTACAATTGAAGATGTAGGAAACTGATCTTGTTCAAGCTGGGAATTAACTTTGAAGCATAAGCCACTAGAAATTCAGCGAAGGTGATGCCTGCAAGATGAATAAGACTGTTATGAACTCTTCCAGGAGAAACCAGTAAAGCTGAAAAAGAATACTAAGATAGGGCAAAGGTACCGGAGAGTTTCTTTTGTCCCACGTCGAATTTTGCAACGTATTGTTGGAAGCCCAAGACGCTGGTGAGCTTCATAGCGATGACAGCCAGAGAAACCTACCAGAATATTGTACTAACGAGCTAAAATTACTTCAAAATTTATGAACTGAGCACTACCATGGTTTGTAACATAAGGGAGCAATAAAGAATATTTAACTCTTGATGAGAACAATGACAAGTGCATACCATAATAAACTCCATCGACCTCAAGTACATCAATCTGCAATGAAGAAATAATTAGCCATACAAAAAGTGATTTCGGGATGTGCACGCATATATGGATTTACCACACCATCTGCTCAGAAAGCAAAACCTCTCAAGTATTACACAACATGCTAGGAGTTCAAAGTTAAAAGATCCACTAGTAAGAGATCCTATCTTTTGTCTTTGGTCTGGCATCCTAGTATGCACATCAGATTTTACCAGCATGGACCAAATTCTTTCAGTTTCAAACAATGACATACATTTTCCTTTTGGTAGAGTAAGGAACTGTGGTTCAAAACCAGTTTCAGAATGAGCAATCAGCCAAATTATACATGAAAATTCACTTTTGAATTGATCTACAAACCAAAGTGAGGTATAGCAGATAATTGCACTCACCCCATGTTAGCATCAAGTTCCTAACCTGTATGTTAATAATTTTTACATAATTGGATCGAGGTGGGTGCTGGAACACTAACTGTCTAACTTAACTGATAAATGCTTTCCCATAAACAACTAACGCGGGTGATATTTTTGTTCCCTTCTGAATTATTGAAATGCGGAATTTATCTCCTCTGTTAGCATTACATTACAAAATACATGAAGCCGATATGTAGATATGTAATGATGATGTCCTAACTCAATAGCATAAGCAGTACATCAAATGCAGCCAGATATTTTCCTATATTCGAAATTGATAATGTCAGGCTATGAGTGCAGAAACTTCACTCCCTTATCATGTTCACTATCAGAAACCACCAATACTCCAAAGTTCACAATGAATCCAATACGAGAACGATGATCAATAAAAAAAACATACACAACCCAATAGAGCAAATTACGAATTGGGATTGTTACAAATGCTTACAGGTACTTGAAGACCAATTTCACTTATGCTATCCATAAGTTCTTGAACCTTGACCGGATCATTAGCTCTTGTTCTCATCAAAGGCCTCCTTATCTTATCAACAGGAAGCTCCAATATCACAGGACCACCACCCCCACCACTACTTGCACTATAACTCAAAGGAGGAGACCCTGAAACACAAAATTCTGATTAAAGATCAAACCTTTATCACAAAACACTACCAAATAAAGCTGACCCATCAGTTTTTCTTCTACCATTAGATGAAGCAGAAGCTGAAACAGTTAAGCTTCTCACGCTATTTGGTACTTGCAGAACAAAATTGGCCATCTTGATTATCCTAGGCTTCACTCTCTTGTCTGTTTGTATCTTCCAGATAAATGGAATTGTGACGGTGCTAAAATTATAAAGGTGAAAGAGTTTTTGGGTCAACACCCAACTAGTTCGACTGTTCTACATATTAGCTAGTGTGCGCTGACTGCACTCTATAACACCTCTGGACCCTCATTTCACTTCTCTAGCTCCGTGGGTGTAAATACCTGATTTCAATACTAAAAGAGTGTTCCTTGTGTGTTCCCAATGGCTGAAGTTACCTCCTTGTCACTCTTGCGGTAGTCTCACACTGTTTATGTCATTGATTTTATTGAGTTGTTTGTGTTAGTCTTTGTATATGAATGTTCTGGTTTTGGATTTGGTTTGAAATGTGGAACAGGAACTGTGCAGCTACAACTGTGAGAGCTTTTTGTGACAGTGAAAGGCTCTGCTCTTTTGTCGATCTCTTTGTTGTTTACGGTCTCGTTTACAGTTTTAAATTTCATTGGGCAAATTGAGATTTCTGGAATTGATTTGTGTTTGGCTTTTGGTAGACCGGTACTTTTCATCTGTGTATCTGTTATATTATCTTGAAATTTAGGATTACGGAAAAATGACCTTGCCAAAAAGCTTGTGTCAATGTAATCAGTGTTGAAGTAGTCTTGGACTTTGGGGGGGGGGGGGGGGGGGGGGGGGGGGAGGAGATGTTGGCTTTAAGAGAAGAATTATGGGCCTTTTTGTTCTAGGTGTGCTTACGTTCGGGTTTAATTTCCCTTCTAGCAAAGACGGCAGCCTTTCAATGAGAATTGTTTCCTGCACATGCAGTTTCTGTCAGTTTTCACAATGTAAACATTCAAACCAGAATGCCAAGCCTCCACAGTCTGCACTCTTCTGGCTATATGGGGTATGTTGATGTTTTGGCCTACTGATACCCTGCATGCAGACTATAGGTTCTATTGTAAGAACAGAATGTATGTTCATCTGTTAGGTGCATGATAATGATGCTCTAACCAAGTACCTTTTAGTATCTTGCTTAATGCATAATTTGGTACGTAAAATTTATGAGCTATATTCTTAAAATGTACGTGCTACCTTCCACAATAAAACGTAGGCTTCCCTGTTCATTTCACAACCAAGCAATTTCCCGCTCCGTTCCCGCCGCGCTGTGTTTATACTTGTCACACTATCCCCAACAACCACACATCTGTAAAGCTTTATGAAAATAAAAATAAGCACGGGTGGTGGTGGTTGTAAATGAAATGTGATTTTTGCCCTACACCTTTCTGTTACCTGCTCCTTTCCCTCTCTCTATCTATCCCCTCCTATATAAGAAAACCAGCCTGATGTAACAAGAACTCAGACATATATATCATCAACCAATTAACTATGGCCGGCCAAAACCCTAAACAACCCACAACTCAGTATCAGCACCATGTTGCCGCCTTGGCCTTCCCTTTCGGAACCCATGCAGGCCCTCTCCTAAGCCTCGTTCTTCGGCTCGCTGCCGCTGCACCCGACACAATCTTCTCCTTCATTACTACTTCTAAAGCCAACAGCTCCCTCTTCTCGCCCACCTCCAAGGCCTCGTCCTTCCTCAATGTGAAAGCTTATGATGTCTCAGATGGGATGCCGGAGGGTTTCGTGCCCTCCGGCCACCCCGAGCAGCTTATTGGCTTCTTTCTCAAAGCTGCCCTAGCCAACTTTAGGATCACGATGAAGGAAGCTGAGGCGAGCTCCGGGCTGAAGATAGGGTGTCTGGTGACTGATGCTTTCTTTTGGTTTGCCGGAGATATGGCGGAGGAGATGAAGCTTCCCTGGGTACCACTTTGGACGGCTGGATCTCGTTCGCTTCTTGTTCATACCGCCACAGACTTAATACGACAAAGGGTACTTGGAACCGGTGGTAAGGATCGTTTTGCCAATTAACCTTAATTAGTAGGTCATTATAGCTCAAATTAAAGAGTTCATGCGTATTTGAAACAGGATCTATATCTAGCTAGTGTGCTATTTGTTACTTACTTAATTTGCTCTCACCGGGTTTCCTCTTTTGCCCACTTTATGCTTAATTATATATGTTTATAAACAAATGCCATTATTACTAGTCATAATTGCCAATTTGGTACTCTAAGAGATATATTAGTGTCAATTTGCTACCTTAAGTTTGATTTCTGCCAATTTTCCACCATAACTTTATAAAACTCGCAAATTTGCTACCCTAAGTATTAATTTTGTCAATTTACTAACCTTAAGCAAAATTTACAACCCTAGGGTTTTCAAGATTGACAAATTGGTTTATTTGGATATATTTTCAAATTAATTCACTTGTTAGGGAGAAGTGAAAATTTGATACGACAAAATGATAGCAAAATAGCTAATTTTAGAAACATGGGATAAAAATTTGGCAAAATTAATACTTTGAGTTGCAAATTGACTAATTATGAAAATCTAGGATATCAAATTGGTAGAAATAAAAGCTAGGGTAGCAAATTCACACCAAGGTGAATCTTAAGGTAGCAAATTAATTGGCTATTAAGCCATATTACTACAGTAAACCTTTTTTTTTATGGAAAATAAAATTAATTAGATCTTCTCTGTCATCCATGGTTAACCCTAATCATCCCTGTAGCCTTTCTTTAGAGCAAGTTAATTGCAAACTGCCACTTTAGACGTAGCTAGGGATAATATTTTGGTGTAGATATTATCGTAGGTTCTGAAATTAAGGCATTTAGAAAATTATAGCGTTACTGCTTGTCCTTCTTATAACTAAATGCATGGATTCATTATGTTTTGTTTGTGGAAATGTAGGTAAAACCCTCGAGTTCCTTCCTGGATTTTCCAAACTTGAGGTCGGTGATTTACCTGAGGGAGTGGTATCAGGGAATTTAGAGTCACCAATATCATCCCTGTTACACAAAATGGGACAAGAGCTGCCAAAGGCGGCAGCAGTTGCAATTAACTCATTTGAAGAAGCAGAGCCGGACGTTGTGAACGAGCTCAAATCAAGATTCAAGAAGTTTCTCAACATTGGACCATTCAATCTAACATCGCCGCCGCCGCCGTTGCTCAAGGATGAGAGCGGTTGCTTGGAGTGGTTGGACAAGCAGAAGCCTGCATCTGTGGTATATATTAGCTTTGGAAGTGTGGTGAGACCGCCACCTAATGAGCTAGCAGCATTTGCAGAAGCTTTGGTTGAAAGTGACTTCCCATTTATTTGGTCATTTAGGGGCAACCCAGATGAGGTATTGTGCAGTGCGGCTGATAAGAGTAGACTAAATGGAAAAATAGTTTCATGGGCTCCACAGGTACAAATTTTAGAGCATACTGCCATTGGAGTTTTTGTGACACACTGCGGGTGGAACTCGATTCTGGAGAGTATAGCTGGTGGTGTGCCTATGATAGGCCGGCCATTCTTCGGGGACCAAAACCTGAACATGAAGACAATGGAGGCTGTTTGGGGGATTGGTGTGGGAATTGAGGGAGGGATCCTTACAAAACAAGGAGCAATTAAGGCCTTCGAACTCATTTTGAGGGGTAAAGCAGGGAATGAAATGAGAGAAAAAATAAAAGTTCTTAAGAGTCTAGCTCGATCTGCTGTGGAAGGTGAAGGTAGCTCTTCCAAAGCTTTTAATACCTTGGTGGATATAGTCACCAAGCGTCCAAGCATGTAAAAGTTTGATAAATATTCTCGTTCTCCACTTTTATTTTTGAGATTTGTCAATGGAGCAATTTTTTAGTTATTCTTTGGCATCATAATTCGGGGCATCAAAAGCTTGTGGGTTGGATGGGGCGGAGCCTGAACATGAGGATCAAAACCTGCTATCTTGAGATTGGAAGGATGATGTATTTTCATCTCCAATTTTCCCTCTCATGATTAGCTACATGAGCCTAATGTTGTGTATTTCTTGTGTGTGGAGAATGATTCAAGGTCAACTTGAAAGTATAACGTCATGGACATTATTGTCACATAAATCTTTGAGATCTTTTATCAGCAAATATTTACGCGCTAGAGTATGATGAATAACACCTTAAATAAGTGAGTGTAAAAACCTTGGTATGAGTACACCTAAAATGGGGTAAAAAAAAAACTCAAATTCAGCATGATCAATCTGGCAGAGCAGCATATTAGTATGGACTTAACTCAGGGGATTCTCAGAGAAGATTTGCTCTCAGAGGCTTTGTCAGGACTCAGGACTAGTTTCTTCTTTGCATTTGATTGAAAAACCAGAAGAGCAACATACAGGGTCAGCCACTGAAGCTGTCTCTGCAACTGGTAATTGAAAATATAATCAAAGATGTATCAGGCACTTGGAGACCAATTTCACTTATGTTATCCATAAGTTCTTGAACCTTGACTGGATCATTAGCTCTTCTTCTCATCAAAGGCCTCCTTACCTTATCAACAGGAAGCTCCAATATCACAGGACCACCACCCCCACCACTATTTTCACTAGAACTCAAAGGAGGAGACCCTGAAACACAAAATTCTGATTAAAGATCAAATCTTTATCACAAAACTCTACTAAACGAAGCTGACACATCAGTTTCTTCCACCAATAGATGAAGCAGAAGCTGAAACACTGAAGCTTCTCAAGCTATTTGGTACTTGCAGAACAAAATTGGCCACCTGGATTATTCTAGGCTTCACCCTCTTGTCTCTTTGTATCTTCCAGATGAATGGAATTGTGATGGTGCTAAAATTATAAGGTGAAAGAGTTTTTGGGCCAAGACCGAACTAGTTTGACTGTTCTACATATTAGCTAGTGTGTGGTGACTGCACAGTATAACACCTCTGTACCCTCATTTCACTTCTGTAGCTTTAGGGGCATAAATACCTGATTTCAACACTGAAAGAGAGTTGCTTTTTTGTTCCCAATGGCTGGAGTTACCTCCTTGTCTCTCTTGCGGTACTCTCACACTGTTTATGTCATTGATTTTATTGAGTAGTTTGTGTTGGTCGTTGTATATGAATGTTCTGGTTTTGGGTTTGGTTTGCGATGTGGAACAGGAACTGTGCAGCTACAACTGTGAGAACTTTTGTGACTGTGAAAGCCTCCAAGCCCAATATCAAAGCTCTCCTTTGTCCTCTTCAATCTCAAAGGTACACACTTCTCTCCCTCTCTCTGCTCTTTTGTCTCTACAAATTTTGCAGTCTTGTTTCTAGACAATTGAGTTTTAATTTCATTGGGCAAATTGAGATTTCTGTTATTGTTTTGGCTTTTGGTAGACCGGTAATCTTCATCTGGGTATTTGTTAAATTATCTTGAAATTTAGGATTAGGGAAAATGACATTGCCACAAGCCTTTTTATCCATCATGTACTTAGTGTTGTAGTAGTCTTCAACTTAGGGGAAATTGTAGGCTTTAAGAGAAGAATAATGGACCTTGTTGTTCTAGGTGAGTCTATGTTCGAGTCAACCCTTCTAGCGTACAGCAGCCTTTCAATGAGAATTGTTTCCTGTACATTTTCTGTCAATTTTCACAATGTAAATGTTGAAACTAGGATGCCAAGCCTTCAAGTGGGTGTCTACAGTCTGCAGGCTATGTGCTGCTTTGGCCTACTGATACGCTGCTGATTAGCAGTTCTATTGTAATGTTAGTATGTTCGTTCATTTGTTAGAGTCAGTGACATTTCAGCGCTTCTAAAAAAGTCACTGTTGGTGCTCATTGCCTGAAAGGAGACTTGTGTTCATAACCATCATAACTCTTCCATTTTATATTTTGGCTGCTTAAGATCCAAATTGTGATTAATTTGAGGAGATAAGAGGGTGTTTAAACTAGTGAGTTAGAAAGATTGATGTTCGATCAAGTTGAGGATCTGTAAGTCTGCCACTGAAGACTTATTGTATCTAACATTTTTTGTTTTCATACGATGTCATTGGAAGGTTTTGTGCTTGCTTAAGTTACTGTAGACAGTGTAGAGTCTAATTCTAATGAATATAAAGCTTCCTGGCATATAATATGAGTTACACATGGTTATTAGGTCCCTGTGTTGTGTTCGCGCTACAAGCAATGAAGAGACTGCTGCCAAGGTAGCTGCAGCTAACGCCGACAGTGGCACTCCAACAATGTATCGTTCTTCACATCATAAAACTGGTTTGATCTCACTTTCAATATTAGGGCATACTTTTCAGTTCAGAAATATTTTATCTAAAATATTGAAACTTGGTGATGGTTCTGATTTGAGGAATGTAACCAGTGAGACGAAATGAATAACTGTTCAATAATTAACTTTGGAAGGACTACTTACAGAAGATTTAAAAGCAATACGTTTTCCCCTATATTCAGATTTGACAAGATTATAGCAAAGGAAATCCCATCAAGCATTGTATACGAGGATGACAAGGTCCTGGCATTTCGGGATATCAACCCACAGGCTCCTGTGCATGTTGTAATCATCCCAAAGATTAGGGATGGGCTAACAGAGCTAGGAAAGGTAAGTTCTGGCCATATTTCTACCAAACCATGATGGTTGTTACATTATTAGTCCTTGAATCAACATAACCAAACCCATTTGTATAGTATATGTTTTGTCAGGCTGCAGAAGCAAAAAAAAAAAAAAGGCTTTCTTTTGATTTATGCATTGTCATTGCAGGCTGAATCGAGGCATGTAGAAATATTGGGTCAGCTTATGTATGCTGCAAAAATAGTTGCTGACAAAGAGGGTATTCTTCATGGGTTTCGCGTGGTTATCAACAATGGTCCAGATGGATGTAAGTCATCATTGTATAATGTTTGTTTGTGCCTTCCCTTCACATTTGTGCAATGCTAGCTTTGTTCACTTTAATCATCAATGTTCTCGCTTCATCCAGGTCAATCTGTTTATCATCTCCACTTGCATCTCCTCGGTGGGAGACAGATGAAATGGCCACCTGGTTGAACATGCGAATTTGATGGACTGTAAGAGTAATCTTATAGTTACCAGATGAAGAATCTGAATACTAATACAATTAGCTGTGTAAGCTTACTTTGTTTGGGTATTGTTTCTCACGGCATAGTTTAACTTAATATTGAAAGATGGTATCGTTTCATAAATTACCCGTTCAATAGCGCACCCCCATCTTGAAATATTTTGATTCCCTTTTACAGTGAAGTGTTAGTGGCCTTAGTACAGTGTATATAGTAGGCTGTACTCATCTCATACTAATAGCCTGAACTGTACTGCATGTAATGTTTGAAACCATGCCTAGAGCTACAGTTAGCTGCTCATGGTCATCGTTGAAATTGGCCTTAGTCGCCTTCCCTGTCCTCACTTACCTTCTGCATCCCTACCCATCTCCTTGGCATTCAAGTTACTACTACTGCCTCACTCACCAACAACAATCTTCTTTTGAACACTCCCATGGAAATCCCAACAAGTTTTTCGACATCTGTAACAAGAAAATCAACCTCTTGATGGGAGCGGCAAGTTTCAACCCCCTTTTACGCTTTGTTACTGCAGTTATACAGTACTTTGAGTTCAAAGGGCTACCGGAGGAACTGAAGACCACGAATTAAAGAGCTATTCAGAAGAATAATAAGCTTGGTGACATGAACATTGTTTATCAAGCTCTATTTCTTAACTTCTATGCAAGCTCGAGGAAGTAGTTGAAGGCTACATGTAACTGAAGGGGTCATTCGTCGACCAACATCACTTTTGAGACCACCAAGTGCAATCCCCATTTTATCTTACTCGATTTCCCTCTACAATATGATTAACAGTGAATTAGTTAAAACAGCCAATCAGATCCAAAAACACCAGAAAGAGAATAGGGAGACGGATATTTCGGAGAGATGCTACTCTTGTTATGAATCCCTCTTTAACAAAAGCCTTGATGAAGGTGAGAAATGGTACACCATCCTAGCATTCTCCAGCGCAGTTTGCTTCTTTAAGACGGGAATATACTGCTTCGATCAGGACATGATCTTGTATTAATGTTGATGAAAACCATTTCTAGCAGCAAGTTAAGTTGCTCTTCGACATCCTTTGTGTCTGATCATATCACAGTGGTTCCAAATTATCTTGTGATAAAGCTTTCTGTTTGCTAATAGATGATAGGTCGGTTCATTCAGTGTACAAGAAAATGAAAGCCACATCTAACTGTCCAAGCAACTGAAAACCACCGATTCCGGTTCGGTTTGAGGAGTTTGGGTTAGGGGGTCTTCAATGATTTCTCTCAGAGTCACGGGTGGTTCTTTCTGATATCAGGAAACCAAATCCCTTTGTCATTAGGAATGAAAACTTCAGTTGGATTAACCAATCAGGAAATCCTTTTCTCATAAGGAATGAATATTTTACTTCTTTCCTCACAAGGAATGTAAATCCTTTTCCCAAATGGTTTAGTAAATTCACTCTAAACCAGGCAGTTTTCTTCTCTATATATACAAGCCTTCTCCTGCCTTCTCTTAATACCGTGAAGGGACATACATATATTGGCCTCCATATAGTTGATGAAGATCCAAAGGTGTGGAGGACAAGTCATGAAGATTTGATATGCAAAAGGAGAATTGAAGTTGTTTTCTAATTGGACTACGAAAAGAATATGGTTTGTTTTTCCTACCATAGAAGTCTCCGCTGATTGTTTCTTCAAGGGTAGTTCAATATATTTGGGAATATATCTTCAAATGTTTTAGTTAAATGGTAATTAGAAATTGTTATAGAAAAGGGTTTTTGTTTAAAGGATATATTCCTTATTATTATGGGTTTTTTCTTTTCTATGTGGGTTGTATTAGGAAGGGATTTGGGTTAATTGTCTAGTGGTTCTAGGATTAAGAGATGGGCTGCCGTATAGAGAGTGATATATAGAGGCAATATGTTGGCTACCCCAATGACATGCACGGACAAAAAAGAAAAGGTGAAAGTAAAGAGAAGAAATTCACATCAAAGAAGAACTTTGTGCTATGAGATTTTAGTGACTCCATTGAAAACCTTCGTGACAACATCGACAAGCTTAATGAAGTCTAAGTACGTGTGATTACAACGATTTTAGTGAAGTTGTATCGACAATTGAAACAACGATCTTAGTTAGGTTGTTTCATACTTGATTGTGACTATCAAGTAAAAAATATTTTTACTTTTTAGAATAATATTATTATTGATTAAGGTATAATCATTGTAATATCGTTTATTCAATAAAAAAGTAAAAAATTTCTACATATTCTGCTGCTATTACTCGTTGTTGTTTTATCTTGTATTTTCATAACGACACCGGAGACCTAACTGGTGGTAGCAGTAATAACATAAATAACCCACACCGGCCGGCAGGTTGTCTCTTATTGTTCAGCATACAACTTTGATTGATCTCAACCATGGCGGACGTTGCAGCAGCCAGTTGCTGTGCAGTTGTTACCAATTTAGTGCTTGGCACTTTCATATTCATTTTGTGTTACTTCCTCATTTTTCCCAATCACCCTGGAGTTCATATAACCGATGCCTCGCTCACCTCTCCTAACACCACCCACCACCACTACGATCTTGCCCTAACCATCAAAATCAAAAACCGCAGCGGTTACTTCAAAGACTACAACAAGAACATCAAACTCGTTGCTTTCTGCAACAACAACCTGTACAAGCCAATCGGCACGGCGGAGGTGCGCCCCTTTGGCCAAAACAGAAGGAAAACGAAAGTGTTTACGGCACTGACATTCAAAGGGGAAGAAGGGGAGGACTTCCAGGCTTGTGGAATAACAGCAAGTAACAATGGCGAGTACGATGACATAGTTGTCAAGGTGTATATTTCCAATGTCTACTATGTGATGGGGCCGAATGTAAAGATAGGCGACAATTGGCAGATGGAGAGCGAGTTCACTTGTAACTTGAAGGTTCCTTTGATCGATGCTGGTGCTGATGCTAGTACTACTAGCAGTACTCCCAAGAGTTTTACGGATACAAAGTGCAAATCCACTTTCGAACTCTATCACTAGAATATAGGGTTGTTTCGACTTTGTATTTTACACATTCGTCATTTCCGGTATTATGCAAATCCACATTCGTTTCTTTTGAATCTAACGCAACTTCATGTTTAGTTTTCATTCATGCTTGGTAAAATTAAGTTTTATTACAACTAAATTGTTACAATATGACTCCATTGATTGCTATATTGGAAGTTGATGTTGAACCAATCTAGGTACTCTGGTCAGTACTTTTACCTTCTGCCACTACAATCCGGTGCAATTCCAACAATTAGATTTCAACTTCAACCCTTGTCTTATATTTTCTGTTGCTTCTGATGATGATATGAGGTGTGATTCATGAATAATTCCTAATATGTAGTTTAAAACTTTCAATTCATGCCATCTTCATTTCTGCGAAAGACCATTATATGTTCGTATCGTATCCAAGGATGCAGGCTTATGCGAAAATTGAATTTAGTTGAAGTTCTGATACCCGTTAAATCACCTTGCATATTAAGTAAAGGGTTAAATCTTCAGGTAGAGCAGCAAAAGATTAACCAACAGGAGCATGTTTAGAGGGTTTTCAATCAGTTATAATAGCGAAAAAGAGAAAATCATATATCTGATGCTTATTCTCTAACCAATATACAAATGAATTACAATTACGTGTAGTAATTTAATTTTCCAATTGCTAAGCTTCATGACCAGAGTAAAAACAACAGTATCTACAGTATAGCCCTGTCTGTAAATTCCATTACCCCTGGCCTTGATTTCAGAACGCCCGTCTGTTGAAGAACAGATATTTTTAGTGATCACATATCTGTTTCTGCAGCTTATAGCAGAGTAGCTTCTCAGACGCATAACAGAATCCCCCATCGATGATACTCAATTCCAGGCTTTTGGAACTAAATTGACGCTCCTAAGAATAGAGTGATCACTCTGGATCTCTGATTAAAAGAATGTCAGTGGCAAAAATGTCATCATAAGCTGGTTATTATCCCAGTCTGGTTTGAGCAGACACAAGAGCAGTCCGGTACATTCAGATCCCTCTTGACAAGGCGTTTGTCACGGTTGATTGACAATTTGATAAAGGGAAGCTTTTGTGCTACCTGGCGCCATATTTCTTTCACTGATCCATTTGGTACTCCATATTGAAAATAATGCTTCACCTGAATCAAGGATTTATACAGAACAATGTTCAGAACAGAAGTTGCCATGTCCGCATTAAATTGTTGCAACTTACCCAGGTATAAGGGCAAAATGAAATAAGATCTACTTCTAATTCTATCTGCCTGGAAAATATATATGAGGTCTTTTAATATCCTGTTTGAGATTGTTTTGCAAAGAAGACGTCCATTATTCATTCAAGTACGAGTCTGATCCTTACAATGACTAATCAATGTGTCTTTAAGCACTTGTATTGAAATCTGTCATCGTGTCATCTCAAATCATACAAGTTTCTTCCAAGATATACACATACAAAGACGCCTAATGGTCCAATTTCAGGAGTCGCATCTCAGATGCCTAAACATGATGTTAATTGTATCTTTTCTCATCCTTCCAACCCCCATATAATCAAAAGAAGAAAACATTTTACTATACTTTCTGTTGTTAGTTCTTATGTTACCATCATCTTTATCAACACTGGTCGAAGGAGCCTGAATAATTAATATATAGCATATTTGAAAACCAACAAAAATGTGATAGCAGGGAGAGCATTTGACAATCAACAGCAAGAAAAGAAAAATTAAACCGCCAAAATATAGAGAAATTTATATTTACCTCATTCAGCTGTTTCTGATATTCAAGTATTCTCTCACTGGTAATCTCTCTTAGCATCGAGACCAGGAATCCCGGCTTCAAAGCTGTATTGGATTCAACAAATATAGCTATCTTCCTGTAGTCTATAACATCTTCAAACGGCAGCTCAATGCTATCACTGATTACCACCGGAACACACAAGCTAACTATAGAGTCAAAAAGCCGGCAAGCTGATGGAGTATCACCAGCAGGATTCAAACAAAACTTCGACGTATGCATCCCATGTGTAGCAGCCCGCCGACTCTCCCTGGATTGAGTTCCATGCTTCACAATCACATCCTCTTCATTCTCAAGCAACTGGAAAAGCAAATCTCGAATCTTTCCCCCCTACAAACACAAAACCCAAATAGCATATCCACATCATACACTATCATCAATCAGTCTTTAACACATATCTCGATTCACATTGTCCTCAAAACCACAAGTAATCCTGACATTTCGTATCGAAAAGGCAACATTTACATACAGGAACAGACAATGTACCTCCTTGCGAAACCGGTTGCCCATGAAGAACAACAAAGTGTTGCGATTTTCGACACTAATGTCGCCATTATAAGTGTTGATGCGGTGCGAATAGGGCACAATGACATCCTTCACCAGCGAGCCCTGGTCCGGTTTGAGCCGGCCGAAGTCACAAACAAGCAAGACTGCATTTTTAACACTATCAAGCACTTTATACAGAGCATTGGGATCAGAGGCCATGATCACATGGTCGCGTCCACTGTTCCTCTTCCAGTACTCCTGCGCCTCCAGCCACTCCACCAGCGCCACCTGGTTCTCCTCGTCGCTGTACGCCGCCGGAAGCTCCCCCGATCCGGCGGCCTGGCGGTTCGTGTTGACGATCAAGCTCAGGGAGGAGAAGAACGGCACGAAGAACAGGTCCGCGTCGTCCGGATCCAAAACCCTAACCACCGGCGACCCGACCCGGCCGGATTCGGGCTGCAATAGGTCCTTGAAGAGGTACCACTCCCCCATGTGCTGGTGGCCGGGGTACTTGAGCGACGAGAGGTCGTCGGAGGGGCGGCCGCCGCGGGCGAGCGAGTGCTGCTGGATGATGCCGTAGGTGAAGCGGGTGGGGAGGTCGTAGAGGAAGACCTTGACGGCGGCGGCGGCGGCGGCGGAGGGGTGAGGAAAGAGGTTGAGGTCGGAGTCGCGGGAGAGGGTGGAGAAGGAGGGGAGGGAGGGGGAGACGGCGGCGGGGGAGAGGAAGGTGTTGAGGAAGGCGTAGAGGACGAGGACGATGACGATGGTGGCGAGGGCTTGTTTGAGGAGGGAGGATTTGCGGGCCATGGAGAGGAATCGGGTCGGGTTGAGGGAGTTGTTGCGGTCGTCGGGTGGCGACGGAGAAGCCGACGGCGCTCTGGGCTTCTTGCCTTTGTTGAATCGGAGAAGCTCAGTCGTGCTCATTTCTTCTTCTTCTTTTTCTTTTCTTTTTTGGAAAAAATTGTATGCGGGTGCGCACTAGTGCTAACGTGCGCTGGGGTCTAAGATTTTGAGATGCACCATAAGGTGGTATTTTGTTTCTAATAACTAATAAGAGTTTGATTGATTCATTTAGGTGTGGCGTGACAAAAAAATCACATCCAATGATATGATAGCTCGTGCTGACAGAATTGAAGTTCTTACTTCTTATTGAAAACCAGAATTGAAGACTATTTGAAGTTCAAGATTCGGAGACGTTTTTCATGTGATTTGTAATCTAAGTTTCAACTAATTGATGTGATTTGGCCGGTGAATATATAGAAATATATACGTATGGGCGGAATGGCGTACAAGGATGACACATTGGAATCGGAAGATATATGCATTATTTCTGTAATTATTTATGTGGTAATGACGATGAAAATATAATTTGATTCCATTCTTTCTAAACAAAAACAAAAAGTAGATCTACCATCTTGCTATCTATTTTTAAACGTACTCGAAGTCAATCTTAGATTCTTAGTGATAATCTCTTAGCTAATGAGATACTTAAATAGGAAAAGTAGTGGCAACACTGACAAACAAAAAACTACAGTGTCTTGGCCGGTATTAGTTTTCTTTCTTGGTGATCAAGGCAAATGTTCACATATCGATTCCATCCAAATGAAAGGTGAATTATACACATTCTAGATATAATGGGAAACTACGTACGTATGTATACCACTAGCATAAATTTTTTTGGGAAAGTACCACTCATTTGAATATTGATGTTTGCACAAGATGAACAAGCTCGATCGATCATTGGAGTTTTTTGTGCTAATTAAGATCCGAATGTACTAAACTGGACCGTGAATTGGGTCGGTGTTGGTTCCATTCATCGCATTAGTGTCGGATTATGAGATATACATTAATCCAGATTCGAGAAGCATCCCTTAAAACCAGTATGATCACGTACATGCATGCAGTTCACTTATAGGGTTGTCATTAAAAATTGCTAAAATTGAGGGAGAGAATGGGTGCATTTCTTAGAACATACAAGTACAAATTATATAAATATAGATAAATTTGGATCTGGTACTTTTTGAAAATTAACCATTGAGCAATTGTCGCATATATATATAAGAAAGGATTGAACGTACATCCACTTTTGCTAGAGAAAAGGAGATCTATCGAGTTATATAGGAAGACTCCAAATGATCGAAGAACACAAAAGAAAGTCGATGATATTCTTATGATCTTATATAAGTCCATACGTATTAAGCCTTATAAGATGTACGTTAACTAGCTGCTAACTGCATAACCATAATCCCAGCGAGCATGCCCTTGCAAGCTGAAGCCGCTCTCATCGATTATTATCACTCTGCAAAAGAACATCTTAATGTCAGTAATTAATATTGCAATATATATCACTAAGAATGACTTACTTGAAACCATTAATTAAAAATAGCGAGGAGGTTGATTACAGAGTGAGATTAATTGATTGGGAATTCGCATCGATCAGGATTGGGTTTATATTATACCATAGAGGGGGGTGTTCAGACTGAACTCGTGAAGTTGTGGCGGATTAGGCGGGAGAGAACTCGAACTAGCCTGGTAAGCTGCAAACTGGGGCTGCATGGAGGTAGTTGCAAGCTGAAGCAAAGGCTGTTCTTCACCACAAAATGGGAATTGCTCCATCAGATGTCGATGCTGCTCAGGTTTTGGCTCCATTTCAATTTGCTGCTGATAGTGGTGCTGATGAGCAAAGATTGCAGCCTCATGCTCCTTAATCTGATAATTATGCTGAACACAACATCAATTAATCACGCACATGAAAGCTCATGCTAATTATTCATTGAAAACGTGAATCAACTCACCAAATGGCATAGTTCATCATTCTGCTCTTCCCTCTGTTTGGTCTAGTTATATGCATATAGGTATAGAAAGACCGAAAAAAAAACATCATTAGTTTAAATTAAAAATGCGATAGGAAGAGATGGAGATCTAGATCTAGGTTTCTCAGTGTTACATACACTTATCCGAAGGTTATGAACCTCTTGTTGCAAGATCTCAAACTGCAAACCCAAAAAAAATAGTTATATATATGGAAAAGAAATAGGAAGAGGTTACTATATCACTATATGTAATTAATAAGAGCACAGATTGTTACATGTATATATATCACATTTGATAGCCAGCAACTTAATCGATGAAAACTTTAGTGAATAATCGAGATGCAATGAGTAATGCTAGTACTAGGACAATACATTCGGTCATTAATTTCTTGAAAATTATATAACGTTATATGTAGCACGCTAAATTAATAGCACATACATTGATGAGTTTTATTTCTATAACAGATGTGTGGATTATCATGCATAAGTTCAAGCTAGTTTGGGCGTACATTGAACAATTCATCCTAAATCGCCACGCCAACAAGCGAATGGACAGATCATGAAATGATTTTTTTTATATAAGAGATCATGAAATGATTGAACTAGTAGTAATCATATATAATAGTAAATGGCAGACATATATACATGAAGTTGGCACGAATTTATAAATGGTACTACTGCACTACTATAACTAAGGTTCTAAAAACCAGTAATGAAGATCACAGTTTGTACCTTTCTAGCTCTAACCTTGTTGACAGACTCCTCTAACCGATTTTCGAGCTCCAGCAACTCCTCAAATCTCACACAACTCAAATCCTCACCAGTATAGCGTTGCAAGCTCAAATGGAGGTCTTGAGTTTCTTTCCTGATTTTTCTCATTTCAGCATTCATGATTTCCTAAAAACATTCATTTGAAGGGTAATTGATTCCAGCAAATTTAATAATTCAAATAGACTATATTTTTTGGATATAAAAAATGTAAGTGGGGGAATAAATAGACTATATTTCAATACAAAAACGAGTTGAGGTTTCTATATATATTATACCGCGTCACTGTTTTGTGGAATACGATTCCCTGAAGCATACTGGTACCTCCTTATAATTTCCTCCATGCTATAAAATCATACGAACAATAAGTTACAGACAAAATAGACCAGGTACTGAATACAACGTACAAACAAACACAACAATATGTATGCATGCATATGCACTTGTTAAAGTATATATACTTGCACAACTACATATCTTTATGGTGTAGTATATGTACATTAATTGTGTTATCTGACTATTACTGGCTAGCTATGTACTATCAAATAAATTAATGATATAAAAGGAAAGCCTGAAATTTGTTAACAAGAAACAGAAAACAAAATTCAACACTGCAGTGGCCAGTACATATCAACTTCTGGGACGTAAATCATAAGCATGAGGAAGTCTTTGCTTTTTGACTGACATACTAATCATGAAACTGACTTGAAATTCTATAGACGATTATATGAGTGAAACCCTAGTTATGATCCCCCAGATCTAAACCAATTTAATTCAAAATCAGCTCATTTGGTCAAATCTGATGAGGCCAAATCTGGGTTAACTGATAATTAAACATAGTACATATATATATATAGTACCGAATTGCATGTTAGACTGTTCCTGTGGTGGTCAGAAAATAAAAGAAAGGAATGTAAAAAAAAAATTTTAAATGTAAAAAAAAAACCTATTTGAGAGAGAGAGAGAGAGAGAGCTAGCATTATGAAGAACAGATCACTAGAAAATCTTCAAAGGACAAAACCTTATTGGAAAATTGAATAACAAAGCCATTACATGAAATTTAATATACTGTATAATTAAGAAAGAAGGAAACAGGTAGCCTATGAGAATCAAAGTAAGAGACGAAGTGAGAATTGTAATACTGAAACAGAGAACCTTGTTGAGTCACTGCAATACTGAAACATCTTCCCAGTGCTGGAGAAGATGACAAGGCCGATCTGGACATCACACAGCACAGAAAGCTCATGAGTCTTCTTCAGAAGGCCAGCTCTGCGTTTCGCAAATGTCACTTGCCTTGTGGTTCGGTTCTCTATCCTTGAAATATGTATCTTTCCCCTTCCCATTTATGCAAGTCTTATTATCTCTCTCTTCTGTTCTTGGTATGAAAAAAAACAGCTCTGCCCTTCTCAGTGTGCCCAAATAGCTGAATAAGATCCACGGAGGAAACAATGTAAAAAACCCCAAGAATTAGTTTCTGGAAATTTAATGTACTCCAGCAAAGATGGGTTCAATTATTAGTAATTATTAAAAAAATGGCTAAAAGGGTAAAGGTTTATACTTTGTTCAGTTGTTGGATGAAAATTAAATGATAAGCTAATTGTATATACAGAAGGGAAGTTCTAAGAGAGAAGCAGACTATAAACAAAGACTTCACTGTAATAAGAACTGGGAACCTAGCTTGTAGCTATAGTTTTCTAAAAACCCTAATGATGACATAGATATGATCAACCATTTCTTATGTTTCGTAGACAGAGAGAGAGACAGAGAGTTGAGTTTAGAAGGAAGGAAGATCTTGAAAGAAGAAAAGAGTTGGAGACATTGCTTTACCTCTTTTCTGTTCTTGCTGCTTTGCTTGTTGGAGGCCGGCCTCGATTTTCAGATTTTGGCAACAAGAGTGAATCATAACCATCTGAATCAAGCCTCTATATTTAGCTACTTTCTAATCCGTAAATGCCCGTCTTTTTTTCGTTTTATTACGTAAACGCCACGAGTCGTTCTTTGCATGTGATCATTCATAGTTGTACTATTTCAGAGTATTGAAGTACTACAGTAATATGTGATACTGGGATTAAAACAGTTCAGAAATTGACAATGAATACTTCAATAACCAGACAGATGTTTCACGCTTTGGTTTTGAGAAATTTATCAAAGAAATTACCTCGATGAATTAGGAAAAGAGACCACTCGAAGTGTCGAACCAAGTTCCTATGCTCCTACATTTAGCAATCAACCAATTTAAACACTATAATTATGTGTTGCGGATTATATGTGTTTAGTTTCACACTCCACCTTCTAATAACGGATGTAACTTCCAGTTTCAAAATGGAAACAACTGTATATACCTCTAATATGGTTTGAAATCGATCAGTGTTATCAAATGATACCTCACCAAGGAGACTACACGTACAATTATAAATGCTTACTATATGCATCTGATAAAGGATGCGTACTATACAACCAATTAACCCAAACTATAACACTTAACACCTATATCAGCAACCACGTACGTACAGTTGCACATCAGTAAAACGTACTCTAAGGTTTTGGCAAGCTCGGCCGGATTATTGCTGCAGTAGTTATATATTTAGTTGATGTACATGTAGCTAACAACACACATCGATCATCAAAGTTAGTGATAGAAAATCGTTATGACTCTAAATCTGCAATTTAGTAAGCAATGAATGTGTACGTTGAGATAAAATTTATGGTCCAAACTAAAATGTATACTGATCCCAGAAAAACAAAACGATCCTAATAATTAGTCTTAGTAAATTAAAGGCTTCAGAGAGTGGAAGTACTAGAGTGGCATAACTGTAATTCCAGGCATACTGCGAATGATGAATCTCTGGCTACAAAGTGGTGGGTAGATCTGCATTTACATGGAAACTGCAAAGGAATACAGAGTAGTACTACTGTTTAAGAATTGCGACTGTTAACTACTACTCCAGCCAGAGCCTTGTGGTCATCAAAAGCCAGCTTTATGAACTTTGCCAAATTCGGAAACCCTAGCCTCTAAAGTACGTAGTGAGACAGCAATGATTTACCTTAAGAAACAAAGAAATGATGAAGAGCTTGGCCCCAACACTTTTGACTGCACAAATCAGTTTCCATGTCCACCAAGGAACCCTAATTACGTTTAAGACGGGGTATTACTGGTGCTAATCACATACTTTACGTATATGGATTACTCATGAAGCATGATGCTTATTGGGAGTACTAAGCTGCTGGCTAATAATTAATTAACGTATCTGCAGGCTGCAGCAATTTGAAACCCCATTTCCTAGAAGATGTGTTCCTGTGGGTGTAAACCATTACCAGCATGATAATCTTTATCGAATATTTTGAATTCTATGTATGTATACCTTTTGACCATAAGAAGTGATCCCCCAACAACTCTTTCTATTTCTTACAACTTCTGTATCACTACTCTTGGTTACTGTCTGGGCTTCTTCTGGTAATTAATGAAAACCAACTAAGAAATGTGAGCAAATTGTATGTCTGTTTCATAATAAATTCAAAAATATGTTCTTTTTTTTTCGATCTTCTTATTCGATCTCTGAAATAAAACCAAAAACCATGTGAAATTCATTATACAAGTTTGATGAAACTCTAATCAGCTAGCTGCTAAAGTTTGAGGGATGTCTGTGAGGGGTTCAATAGTAATTTAATTCCTAGCCCTAACCCTAGTTGAATCAGAGTGAGAGATTTCCAAATTAGGGCACTGGATGGTTTAATAATTGGGTCTTGTGGTTGATTGGTCCCCTACAAATAATGAAAGCCTTTGCCCCCAGACCTTTAGCAGCTTCCAAACCCTTTCTCTTTCACTCTCTCTGTGTATGCAATGACAATATGATCTCTTTTACTTCTTCTGCTAGGTTTCTGCAGAAGATCAGATTCATCATCAGATGGGTCCTCTTGCCATTATGTACCTCAATTTCACCCAAATCAATTACCACCATGTATCCAAAGTCTTGGTAAATCTCATGGTCATGAACACTTGATCGATATGACATCGTTTTTCTAAAGCTGAAATTGACAGATATGAGACTATTACACATCTGCAGGCTAAAGATTAGCATGAGCTCCTCAAATGGTTAAAAGAAACAAAGAGTTGTAATAATTTGTAGAATTGTAGTTTTTCCGGAACTAGAATTAAGCTGTTTCACGTCCTCTTCATTGCTGCAGTCTTCACATGCATGGAATTCGTAGCTCCAAAATAGCCAGAATGCTTTATTTTTTTAATAATAATGTTAAAAATTACTGGTTATGTTCAATGTGTATAAAATGAGAACTTGAGAAGCTATAGTGGACTTGCTAACAACTTAAGATCGACATGGTGTTACAACAAAAAATGACTATGCATGTTTGACTCATTAGCTAGTTCATTTTATGTCACGACCTGGACCGCTCCGCCGTAACACGATATTGTCCGCTTTGGACATAGCTCTCACGGTTTTATTTTTAGGAGCTCAGAAGCACCTTCACAGTGGGTCACCCATCATAGGATTGCCCTGGGCCAAACATGCTTAACTTCGGAGTTCTTTTCTCCTCCGAAGCCGTTGAGCCCCCAAAAAGCCTCGCGTTAAATAGAGGTGGGCATGTACATATAAAGCGCAACACCCCTTCTCCGTTGGCCGATGTGGGATATTACAATCCACCCCCCTTAGGAGTCTGACTGTAATAACCCGAATTTTTAGAAACTAAATGTCGAGTATTTTCAAAGTGTTAAACTTGTGAAATTAATTCAAGACGACAATTGGAGGTTTGCGACATTTCGAAACGAAAACGGAAACGTTCTCGGATCGTTTAATTAGAAAACGTAACGTTACCGCAACGTATAAATCGACTTTTATTCCGTCGCTCGGTTGCGAAAACTTCCTTCACGAAAGTCGTAGAGCTCATCGATACGAATTCATAGACACGTCATGCGTTCGAATCGGACTTCGGACGCGAAAGTTATTAACGTCGGAAGCTCGTTTCCGATTTTGGAAATAGTATAAAAGGAAGGAGAGGAGATTATAAATCAGAAAATCAGCTCGGGTACTGTTCACCCGAGCTCGGGTACTGTTCACCCGACCCAAAAACCTTCTCCGGCCGATTTCTCCACCATCCGACGTCGCCTCGTGTCGTGCCACCTATCAAACTGACGGGCTCGATGAGCTCCATCTTTTGGGCTACGCCTTGCACTCCGGCGACAACCACACGCGGTGTAGCAACCGCCGGAAGTTACTGTTGTGGCGGCGCCGCCTCCTCCGGCCACCATGGCTCGAGATTCTTGGGGGGTTTTGCTTGTCTCAGTCCCAGCAACATTCCCACAAAAGGAATCGAGCCAAATCGAAGTGTAAGTACCCGAATCAAAATTTCAATTTCTAGGATTTGTGAATAGTGCCGATTTCATGTTCTTCGTTGTTTGGACTGTTTAGACTCGGATTTAGACGTTGGTGTCAACTAGGGAGTTGTTGAAAATGTTGTTTAGGTTGTGGTGGTGAAATTTGGTGATGATTGGTGGCGGTCGGTGAACAGTAACGCCGAATGAATAGTAACTGTGAATAGTAACTCCGCATGAATAGTGATCTGTAACAGTAAATGTGAACAGTGTCATGGTAAAACAGTACCCTTTTAAAAAGTGTTTTGGTAAAACAGTAACTGTGAACAGTGGTTTAGTAAAATCAGTGATTAGTAAACATGAACAGTGTTCCGTGAACAATGTTTTATGAACAACATTTAGCTGTGCTGAACTCGTCACCTGATATTTTAAGTATCATTTTCTAAACATTTATCGTGCTATTAGGTGACTGACGAAACGAGTGAGGAAATTACTTTCAGGGTCGTGGAAGTTGCACGCAGGAAAGAATGTGAGTAAAATCTCACTTATTTACGAATCTACCATTGCGGTGATTCCAAGATTTTTGCAAGAGTTTTTAATATTGAATTACGACACGTATACAATATAGTGGATTACGTATATATCGTATAAATGGTAATAAGTACATATATATATATATAGTTTGCTATATTATATACTGTTATGAATTCATTGGAATTGGTCATTTCGAATGACGAGAATTAAATGTTGAGCATGTGATGTGATTTTTGTACAATATGAGGTGTGATTATTGTACGTGGTTTTAACATGACTTTGTTAAAATGTTTTGTCTTCGGACGAGTTTTTGTCTTCGGACGTGTTTATGAAATATGACATGTATACGATATAATGGATTATATATATATTGTATAAATGGTAAATATGTACATATATATATAGTTTGCTATATAATATATTGTTATGATTTTATCGTGATTTATGTCATTTCGATGACGAGATTTAAATATCGAGCATGTGATTTTGATTTGTACAATATGATGTGAGATTATTGTACGTGATTTTAACATTGAGTTTGTTAAAATGTTGATTTGTCTTCGGACATGATTTTTGGTACAATATGATGTGAGATTATTGTACGTGATTTTAACATTGAGATTATTAAAATGTTGATTTGTCTTCGGACATGATTTTTGGTACAATATGATGTGAGATTATTGTACGTGTTTGGCAAGTCGGAACCTAGCCTTTGGCCGGGCGAAAGTTACGATACAGTTAGAGCTCTAGTCTGTCTGCCTTATTACTGCATGTGAGGTAACGGGTGGTTATCTGCTCATGGGTACTCAGATTGTTTTGGATGTTGGGTAGCATGTGGCTATCCAATATCGGCGGTGTATTACGAGAGGGGTAACAGATGTGTACCAGCGTTCTTGGTACCCGTATTATAAATGCATTTGGGTAACCAGAAGGGTTACTTAATTTCTCATGAGCGCTTCTTTTCATATTTCTTTGGGACAACCAGATGGGCCGTCCATTGACTCATGAGTGCATTTATATTTGTTTGATTTGTGGATTTTCGTATATATATTAATATGCGAGTTGTATTTTGATTTTACTCATACGAGCTGTAAAGCTTACCGGGTTTGTGTTTACAATCCCGGTGCACCAATTCGATGGTGTAGTGGATAACTCCGCAGGTGTGGATTAGCGGGAATTGACGGACCGCTCAGAGGACTTGAAGTTATTTATCTCCAGCTTGTGTGAGTATTTTGTGTGTGACTATCTTGTGAGTTTGTTGTGAGGATTACGCAATTCTATTTGTTATAATATTGAATTATAATTTGGGTTGTAATAATCGGTTTAACTGAGTTGTATTTTGAACTCACTGATGATCCGCTGTGGCATTTTAAATGATTTCGATTCGTCGAAATTGTTTGGTGTTTAACGACTTTGAAATTTTGAGTTTTTAAGCTTGAAATTTTGGGGTCGTTACACTGACGCATTCGTCGGCACACTCGCACCATACGGCAGAGTGGCTCTTATACTAAATATCACGACCCGGACCGCTCCGCCATAACACGATATTGTCCGCTTTGAGCATAGCCCTCACGGTTTTGTTTTTGGGAGCTCATAAGCACCTTCCCAGATGGTCACCCATCCTGAGATTGCCATGGGCTAAGCATGCTTAACTTCGGAGTTCTCCTCTCTTCCGAAGCCGTTGAGCCCCCAAAAAGCCTCGCGTTAGATAGAGGTGGGCATGTACATATAAGGCGCATCACCCTCTCTCCGTTTGGGATATTACATTTTACTTCAATATAATCATCTAAGATAAAGATACTGTAAATAACCAAACATTACTTCTTAAATTCTTTTTCACTTTCCACTACTCTACTCTTCCTTTTTCTTCCTCACCCTGCAAGCATTGGCCATCCGCACAGCTAACATCAGAAGAGATGAACAACTAAATTAAAAACGGATGAAATCATGTCACAAACTGCTAGATTCATTCGCTGATGGAGATTACTAGCTAGAAATTATGGCGGCCAAGTTTGTATTGTCAACTGATACATGTAAGGTTTATCTTGCAACTGATTATGCATTTATTCCGAAAGCAAAATGTAATAGTTAACAAAACCGAAAACTAGTGTGACCTAAGCGATCTCTCATGCATTAGAAATCCTGGAATTGATCGAATCCTACCAATTTAGTATATCCATCTAAGTAATTAGCCTAGCACATTTTTTTCACCCTAGGGAGATTGAAAGAATAAAATTTATAGAAATCCAAACTTCGAATCAAAGAGAACCTGGCCTACCAGGTGATCGGACTTAAGCACCTATTATCTTTCTCCAATACATTTTTTTTAATGAAAATGCAACCATTAATCAAATTGAGATGAGAGTACATCAATATCACATTAACAATAAGATACACAGGTCGAGCACCCGGCCTCAATGCCTCATACATATTCTTGTGGCAAGCGATACCCAGACATGGATATCTTGTCAGCAAGCATTTTGCCCGTCTTGGGCATGACATGCCAGTACAAATCGATATTTGTTTGAAGTATAAGTCTGAAATTTGGAATGCTCCTTGGAAGGTATGATATCATCCCACAGAGGAATCTGACTCATGTGTTCTTTGGGGTTTCATACTCAGCAGCTAGAAAAACAAAAACCTGCTCCGTGTTCCATGTAAACAATGACTGCAAATCGATATTTCTTCTTCTTCCTCTTCTTCCTCTCTCTTTTGGGATTCTTAAAGACTTATAATCATAGTCTTACAATAGAGGGTTATATAGAAGGTTACACAATCATACTACTTCAAATTTTTTTTTTGGGTCAATTACTTCAATTGGGTCAGCGCACAAATTAAGCAAGTAAAAGAATCACTCCTACTTCAATTGGGTAAAAGCCTACAATTAAAGCCCTTTGTATCACCCGCCCACTGAATTGTAGCCACGTACGTGGCCTGTCGCCTGTATCCCCAAAGTGAAGGTCATGCGTATCGATTTAGGATCGAGGCCGATTCTCTAATACATGTAAATGAAAATGCATGTAAATATTTGAAATGAGAACATATAGATTGCATACCGTTTAGGATCATGAAAAAAAGTAGTAATTATGTTGTCTTACAACTTCGATTAATCTAAACGCTCTTTTGTCACAAAAATAAAAAACATTGGGGACAATAGTCGCAATACTCAAATTAGTACAAATTGGTGACATATTCAACTCAAATACAGGCCTCCCGAATAAGACCTATAGCTAGAGAAACGTACACAAAATTGAAAACGAAGATATGAGACATCCAACAGCAATCCAAGGATTCAATCGTTCACCTATTCTAGCTGCTTTCCAAGGAATCCCCGCAAACCCGGGTTTTCCTTTCTCAAATATCTTAAGGATATACTTCTTCAAGTAGGTGCAGAGAGTAATTGTGAGCAACAAGAGCGCGAAATACAAATTGAACTCGATAATCGTCGAGTTGAACAAGAGTGTTGCAATGCAGACAGTGTTCAACCCGATGAGAAGAAAATTGAGAAGGCGGACGGTATGCAAGGCCATCATAAGCGCAGCCTCGACAATTCTCCTCCATCTCCTCCTCCCTCCTCTCCAATCTCGTTCTCGTAGCGCCGCCAACGGGTCATTATTCCATCGCAATGTGTACCCTCTCGGACCAAGGAACCTCTCTTCATTCAATATCCCAAACGCATTGAACAACATCACCCCCGCAACCCAAAACCTCCACAAAAATTCTTAGTGCGTCCATCAAAACCATCGGCATCATCAACATGGTCGTCTCAATCCCACAAACCCTCTAGGAAAAGAGAAGTAGAAATTTTCCAAGTGATAGTGAATTAGGAGATCGATTATTTTCTCAAAAGAGAGGTTTATTTATATAGAGAAGTCACACAAAGCAAATCAAATAGGTAAGTAATTTATCACTCCTACTGCTCTTTGGATAAGATATTAAGACAAACCCTTTGCATCACTCCTCCATTCTGAATCCGCCACGTGTCCTCCAAAAATTAATTTTAAATCTAAGTCACCTAGAGTGAATGTAACTAAGCTTTAATTTTGATTGATGGAGTTAATTTTATTTGACTATTAACTGCGGAAAATAGTTGCCGACATAAGCTTCTGCCTTCTGCCACCTATTCTTCTTTCTTCTTCGTCTACCTTTCTTCTTCTTCTTCTTCTTCCCCAAATCTCTGTTTCTCTCTCTTAAAATCTAACCCCCTGAGATTTGAAGCTTAATCCTGAATCGGACGATGGATCTGGCGCCGGAGGAGCTTCAATTCCTATCCATCCCGGACATTCTCCGAGAATCAACAGCAATCCCAAAACAGTCGCCGAAAACATTCTACCTGATAACCCTAACCCTAATCTTCCCCCTCTCCTTCGCCATCCTCGCCCACTCTCTCTTCACCCAGCCGCTCCTCAACCAGCTCCAAGGCCCATCCACCGACCCGGCCCAGCTCCACCACAAATGGACCCTCCTCCTCCTCTTCCAATTCTTCTACCTCATCTTCCTCTTCGCCTTCTCCCTCCTCTCCACCGCCGCCGTCGTCTTCACCGCCGCCTCCCTCTACACCTCCAAGCCCGTCTCCTTCTCCAACACCCTCTCCGCCATCCCCAAAGTCTTCCGCCGCCTCTTCATCACTTTCCTCTGGGTCACTCTCCTCATGGTCGCCTACAACCTCCTCTTCCTCGCCTTCCTCGTCCTCCTCATCGTCGCCATCGACTCCCAGAACCCCCTCCTCCTCCTCTTCTCCGGCCTCGCCGTCTTCCTCCTCTTCCTCGTCGTCCACGTCTACATCACCGCCCTCTGGCACCTCGCCAGCGTCGTCTCCGTCCTCGAGCCCGTCTACGGCTTCGCCGCCATGAAGAAGAGCTATGAATTAATGAAGGGCAAGACCGGCATGGCGTTCGTCTTAGTTTTCGGCTACCTGACCTGCTGCGGCATCATTGGAGGGGTCTTCGGGGCGGTGGTAGTGCACGGCAGTGATTACGGCGTTTTCGTGAGGATTGTCGTCGGCGGGTTCCTCGTCGGGCTTTTGGTGATTGTCAACTTGGTGGGGCTGTTGCTGCAGAGTGTGTTTTACTACGTATGCAAGAGCTACCATCATCAGGGGATCGACAAGAGTGCTTTGCATGATCATCTCGGAGGGTATCTCGGCGAGTATGTGCCGCTTAAGAGCAGCATTCAGATGGAGAATTTGGATGCCTGATAAAGGAACCTGAATGCCTGATAAAGGAACGAAAGAGTTTGATGTGTGTAAGTTTGTTTTTCTCTACTAAATGGTGTAAAAAACAGAGAGGAAAGAATGGGGTAAAAGAATTGAGACAGCGTTATTGGAACTCTGTTGTGTTTCGTATAAAATTTTCAGTTAGATGTTGATTCTAGTCTGTTGGGATTTACATTTTATTGTGTTGATAATTCTGTATGTCACTGCACTTTCAATAGAACAGGGATTTTGATACCATCTTGAATTTGGCCATTATGTCTCTGCTTGAATCTTTCGATAAGTACTGCTACCTAAATGGCTGCTTAGGAAAAGATAAAAGTATGAGTTAATATGTCTTATATATTATTGTAAAGAATTTGCTTGGATACTATCCCTTTGTCATTTCGCATTTATTTTGGAATTTGCTAGTTAAATTTTGGAAACTATTGTATGGATCTAGCTAGTGTTTTACATCTAGTTATGATGTTTTATTGCTTCATTGCAATTCGGTTGTTCATAGGAGGTTTCCATATTAACAGAAAACGATAGTTCTATACCTTCTTTGTTTGTACACACAATCTTAGTGTATCGGATCATTTGGATGGGTGGAGTTAAAGCTGATTCTGTATTAATTTCCACTGGATTAGACTCTATGTATTGGTAAGTGAGTAATTAGTAGCTGATTCCGTATTTATTTTCACCTTGGCCGATTAATTGGACTGGAAAAAGAACAGTTACTGTAATCGTATTGATTGACTTCTTCACCAATTAGAGATCAAATGCATTCTATATTTGAAATAGTAGTGCTTTGGCTTGTAACATGCTTTACCAAAGAAATGTTTGTTGGCATTGATAAAAAATTGTAGAATTATGTATACAGGCTGTATCACATACATCTAGTACCATACTTGTAGGCTTGGGTTATTGCTAATGTATGTGAATATGTTATGATTACTTGTTCAATTCATATGATAATAATTCTTCAAGGTACACACTTGGGCTAGCCAGTTTGCCCATCGAATTGTTTTCACATCAATTCACTGCCTTTGCAGTCGTTATATTTATATATAAACTTATATAGCTTTCCATCAAGGGAGCTTTGTGCTTCCAATGAATTTAGGTCTTGCTGTCATTTAACGTTGAAGAGATGACTTGCTAACATATCTCGCATATCATGCTTTGTAGTCTATACATCCTATCTGACATCTGTAGTCTATACTAAATTATCATGCAGTGGTTCTGTCATCTACGCAGGAATACTTATGCAGCCACTCAGAATATCAACTCCAGTGCTTATCAAGGGCTTAATTGTTTGACAATTTCGAAGGAAAGTGAAGCTTACTAGAAATTTGCACTAGAATTGATTTGATTTTCTCAACTCAGTGGCAGCATACATGGTACTGTGGGTCTGTACGTTTTAACTCGAGTCCCTGTGCATGTATATGCAGTGTGCTACTACCCTTCTGCATCTTAAATTGTCCACATTATCATAGAAGGCTGAAGTTTTCTATTTTATCCAACCCACATAAACTCGCAACCTTATAGATCAGGCTCAAGAGAGCATCAGAAAAGGGGTTTATGCCCCCCTGCTTCAAGTTATGTACCGAGTGAAATACGTAATGTGGTCAGATGTCGTTTCAGAGAATGCGATAAGATTAATCTACTCCGGGTTGGCCTCAGAGTATATGGACTTCTGATACATAAACTGCGTAGAAATGTTTTTACTTTGAGTTGGATTAGGTTAGAGATCAAAGAATCCAACAAAATTTAGTCAGGGAACAAACTTCTCTAAATCAATTACACCTTGTGTGAAAGAAGTAATACTGGGAATTTTAGTCAGGGAACAAACTTCTCTGAATCAATTACACCTTGTGAAAGAAATACTGGGAATGGATCGCGGGAGTGAAGAAGGGCAATGCCGCTTGTAAAGCTCTTTCGTACAGCGCACAGGGCTAGTCTAATGCTTATGTTACTCAATTAAGCTAAGGATTAGCACTGGAGTCGTAATGCTTGTGTTATTTAGGGTTCTCCCTTGAGCTATAAGCATTGTGTTTGTAAAATTCTAGAACATGTATATATTACATGTAATGTGTAGTATGTCAAGATGAATATTACACCATCAAACAATGTACTTATTCCACTGGTATTGCTTTGAGTAACATTACATTAATATGTTGAGGGTATGTTTCTTACCACAAAAGGAATCCACAGAATAAGCTGAGTACCATGTTGAGCAAAGCAGTAAGTGGCATGGTTAAAGCCTACTCTTTGCAATGCCAACTGGTTCATTTCTGGACCTTCGCTCTACAGCTCGGGACAGTTGCTTTACCGCCTCTTTTGGAAGACGGGATGGTTTGGCCAACCAATCTGCCCCATCTACCACCAATGTTGTTCCGTTGATGTATTTCCCTTTAAGCATCAAAGACATGTACAAGGTCAGGTTACCAATAGAGGTGAAATGAAGGAAAACACAGGCTGTATTTAGGATCTTCAAATTCTATATGAAGTTCTAGCTTCAATTGGTATAAAGGAAAATGCATCAGATATGAAGGGTTTGTTATATGCGTGTAGTCATTAGAGATGACATGTTGTCCAATGAGATTTCTAACCTGCAGTAGACGCGAGATATACTGCAGCCATAGCAATATCCCACTTCTGTCCCACTTTTGTTAAAGGAGCAATATCCTTTAGTTTGCTCACTATCTCCTGAGGTAAGAGCTTACTAAAACCAGCAGTATCTTCAATAGGTCCTGGCGCAATACCATTGACTCTTATATCATAATCTGTTCCCCACTCCAATGCCAAGCTTCTTGTAATGCTATCAACAGCAGCCTGGTATAGAAGAAACAAAAAACTCATATCAATCACATCAGTCTTTACACAAGTACTACTTCGTACCTCCCATTTTCAGGGGAACATATAGAGTTTCTACTGATTGGGCAAACCTTTGCTGCAGATACATGAATTTGATACCATGTAGCAGTGTAATGCAAAGTCGCACTTATGTTTATTATTGTTCCACCAACAGATGAGTTCTTCCCTGGTGCCCCCTTCTTGAGATACTTGAGTGCTTCATGACACATAGTAAAGGTGCCTACAGCATCTATATCTAAAACTGCAATAGAGCCAATAAAGGAATTAGAATCAAATTTAACCTTGTTCTATAGGATTCCAAGGGTAATCATGAGAATAGTAAAGTGGCAGATCCGATTATACAATGTAGAATTGTAGATTGGTTTGATTAAATTAATACTTCTAAAGATACAACCTGTTCGAAATCCATTGGGGGATAGATCCTCAGACGGAACAAGGAAATTGCCAGCAGCGGCATTCACAAGGATGTCAAGCCTACCAAAATGCTTCACAGTTGATTCCAACACTCTAACTGCATCATCTCTTTTGCGAACATCACCCACAAGTCCGATAGCCTGCAACAATACAACAATACAGTCTCTCTTATTCTTCACTTTTTCTGACCATTAAACTCAATGCCTGGATCAAGTAAGTATACACTACAAATATTCATCAATCAACCTAATCTAAAAAGAACAATATTGATTTTATAATAGCAGGAAAATGGAAAGAACATTGATCTTGCTATCTCATGATCTGCCATTGCTTTCCTACTGGAAAATACCAAAAGACAACAATTGAGAATACTAACAGTATGCAATGTACCAAGCTAGAGCAACTCCTGCAGTCTCTCTACTTTACTGACCAATTTTAGGAAATCTAGACAAACTAGTTCTCTCCATCTTCATAAGTTTTGCATTACGTCGGCCGGAACTAGCCCGGCACACTCACAGAAGCAGACAAATTCTCATTCATCTACATGCGCACTGTGGTGAATGCAAGATCATATCTTTAAGTTGGTCAATGTCATATGTCAAACAAACAACTTGAGCCACAAACTACAACGATTTCGACATATAAATAGATATTCTTTGTGTATGCCAGCTTAAACAATTAAACTCCATGTACAAATCGGTCAATGTCTACAGATGCATGTATTCACAAACTAAAAACTCTTGAGCATCACTACTTTTTTGCCTACAGTTGAAAACAGCTCCAATGAAGAAACCCAGCAACCAAAACCAACCAGACAGATAAGAACAGCAAAGACTGAAGAGAGCAGAGGAACAAGAATGTTACAGGAATGCCAAGGGACTGAAGGACTTGAACAGCAGAGTCGATGACGTCTTTACGACGACCCATGACGGCGATGGAGGCTCCATGTTTGCCCAACTGAACTGAAATCTCGTACCCGATCCCCGAGGCGCCTCCGGTCAACAACGCCACCTTCCCCTTGAGTATCTCCGCCTTGAATGGTGACTCCATTGCCGTCTCTCACTCTTTCTATTCTTTGACACTTTCTATTTTTGACTTTTTAACGGAGAAATGTGGGTCGTCGATCTTGAATATTATTAGTGGTGCTGTCGTTTACTGGCATTCAATGGGCTGGGCTGGGCCTGGCTGGGCCGTCGGGCACATTACATATCATATTGAACGAATTGATGAATTATGAACGCCGGCCGGTAAGTTTTCTTTATAGAGAAGACTCTCTTATGTATATGAGATTCTGAGACTGGCTCTCAACAGGGGTGTGGTGAGATTGGTAACTGAGTAAGTACTATCTTGAATCTATTTCCAACTTATCAAATTAGGATTTTTATTAGGGCGGGCACGGGACGGGATGGGACAGGGCTCACACGTCTCATCTCACTCTTTTGAATCGGGACGGGATGAAGGTTTTTAAGAATGCATCTCACTCGGGATTAATCCCGGTTGGGACGGGACGGGACGGGACAAATCTCACATTCCTATGAAGTTAAATAAAAACCTATATTTTTACTTTTTCATTAACAAAGTAACATTCAATAATGAAATTTTAATAAAAAATTGCATATTATGTTAAAAATATTATAATTTACCATTACTATTTGAGTTGATATAATTTTAAAGTTATTAAGAACATAAATTAGTTTTATTTTGATACAAATATATAAGAATTTTTAAGTTTATATTAAAGGTGGGACGAGACAAAGCGGGATATAAATTATTCGTCCCACTATTATGAAACGGGACAGGATCGGGACGGGATCGGGACGGGACGGACGTTTTTAGACCTCTGTCCCGTCTCATCCCGTCCCTATGAATTTCGGGACGGGATCGGAACGGGATCGGAATTTCCGTGTTTTATGCCCACCCCTAATTTTTATCGTTGTTCTAATAATAAACGCACACTACAAAGTTAAAGGTAGATGTTCCCAACTTTCGCGCAAGCAACTATATATGAATGTTATATAGAAATTAACTTACTTAGTACAGCTAATTATTTCGAATGAATTAGTTGTTTTTTGATAGACATTTCATATGATTTAGTTTTTGGAAAAAGTATCTGATGAAAAATATATAAAATGAGAGACTTAAATAAAGACAGGCTCAAGCATATACTAAAGATTTTTTTTTAAGTGACTCAATCAAAAGTGACTCAAATAAAGACAGGCTCTCTCTCTCTCTCTCTCTTCTAGCAGCTCTTTTAGAAGCATATACAGATCTCAAGCATATATTAAAGATTTTTTTTAAAAAAAATTATATCAACAAGTTGGTACAATATTGCCAAACTAGCTAGAGACGACTGAAATGCTTAGCCAACCATATTCTATGAAATGGCCGGAAAACGAAAACACACTTGCAACATATTGCAAAAGGAGATGAACAGAACAGATTACAAGCTAGAGTCAAAACCATCTAAATCAAAGATATCTATAAAAACTTCTCACCAGATCTTAGATCCAATTCTCAATAAACTATGTCCAAATGAATTGCCAATAACTGCATCTTTCCTTTTCTAATCCCATGCACGTTCGAAAATTCATATGAGAAAAATGCTACTATCAAGAACCAGCCACCATATAATCAATTGAGGGATAGAGCTATGTTGGGAGCTTGCTAGGTCAAGCAGCCATCTCGATCTATATTGGATCCAACAATGTGCATAATAGCATATTCGAATGGTCAACCACCCCTACGTCGTACGTCTCCACCAATCCCACCATAGAAAACTTTTATAAGAACAATAGAATGAAAAATAACAAACGAGAAAAAACAAAGTGGAACATGGACTAGCTAATAGTCACACAACATATATGGTTGCTATAGTGTTTTCACAGTCCCATGTAGCTCTCATTGAATTGCTTAATTAAGCCAATTGGCACCTGTGTTTCTTCTACAAGTGTATATTTAACTCACTCAGTTTCTTCTCAACTGTTTTTTCTTTTTAAAATATGATGAACGTACAGTCTGTTTCTTCTCCCAACTAACAGGTTTTTACCTCATTGAAAAAAAAAAACTAACAGGTTATTGCCATATATATGATCTCAAATACTTATTTTTTAAGTAGAGAATATGAAAATATTAGATCCAACATAGAGTATAGACATGAGCTAGGTATGCTTATTCGCATGATTGAGCTCTACGTAATAGAAGAAGAAGTGATTTACCTAATAAATATTCATAATCTAACAGGACATTTTTGCCTCTACTAAACACCAAGGATTCAAACATGCATTTAAAACTGGAAGAAAAAAAAAACATAAATAGAAACGAAAACGATCGATCTCATTTTGTTTTTCATCAGTGTACTATCCATTAGTCCTCATCATTATTTGAAGTAGTTCGATTCCATTGTAGTACGTGGATCATTTTTATATAAATGTATGTGTACATGTGCTTATAATAGTCGAGACATCCGATCCACACGGACTACACACTGTGTGGACATTTTCAGATGATCATCGTACCTCGATTAATATAGAAATCGATCACAACTAATCATGCTTAAATAAATATAGTAATCAACTGAGAACCCATCACTGTCTGTATTATGCACAATAATCACACGGGAATAATGTAATTAAGAACTATATATATTATAAATATCCTACTTAATTACTGGAAGCCATGCATAAACGATAGGAAAGACGATATAATATGTATCTCCGATCCATCGTCGTAATGCATTAGTTTTCTTAATTAGTTGATCGAATACGTACATCACACAGCTAGCTTATTCACTCCACATTACAATGATACTTAATTATTTCACGCACACGAAATAAATGTCCCCTTAATTAGTGTCGTTTTAAAATTCGTTTTTCATGCATTTATTATCATTTTTAGATGAAATATAAGTGACTGAGGCCACGTATTTCCAACCATAGATGAAAGAGGTGTGCCATATATATGGTCCCAGAACTCACATGATCGAAAGGAAATTCATGATGTAGCAAACAAACGCAGATATAAATGGCAGGAGAGGACCACGAAGTTGATTGAAACTGGAAGCCATATATGTCTACTACAGTTCATTGAAAACAAATAACATTTATCCATCTTCATATTGACACAAATTCTAGCTCACAGGATTGGCCTTGTATAATTATATATATGTAGTTATGTACACCCGCACAGAGAAGCTATCAGACCAAGAAGAACATATATATGGCAAGGAAAATTGACATACACAAGAGAACTACAACATCAGAGATCTAACAAGCAAAATCTAGAACTAATTAAAAGCATCTAAGTCAGATTGCTGATTGAATCTGAAATATATGTTGCGTACGTTGAGTGTTACACTGTCATTGAATCTGAATATTCGGACCTAGCTATAGTATCTAACTCATGACATGCGAAATAGTAATTTGTGAACATTCGTACCTAATACTAACATCTTGATATGATGGAGGCGCCGACCGATATTCCGGAAATTAAGCTCCTCAGATGGCCATGGCATGAGATGTTGTTCAACAAAGAAGAAGCATTGAGAGGTATCCCATTTTCAATTGAGATCAGATATGACTCATATTAGAGATGGACAGAGTTGACAGTTGAGCACTAAAGAATAATATTAGGGAAGCAGGCTACAGCTAAATTTCAACGTTCAGTACTTCAACTAATTAAGTTTATTAATTAAGATACTGTTTAATGCAGTACGCAAGCAAATAAACGACGTCCTTATCGAGTCTTAAACTAATAATCGTCAAATATGGAAAAACATACATCTGTATAGATTAGAATAGACATATATATTTGGATAGAATTGTGTGATGTCTTCTAGACGTGACTGCAACCTAGCTAATACTAAACGTAATACGATATACATGTCTATGTTAGTCTTACCTGCCACGCAGCTACTGTATGGAGTGACAACTAAATTGATACAGTCCAAGTATAAGGTGTTTATAAAATGATAATATGTGTTTCCTTGGTTATTAAACTTTCAATAAACTTAGATCCATGTATCAACATTTGGTGTCGGTCAGATCTCTTTATATATGTAATCCAAAGTTTATACTTATGTATATATGCATATTTCTCTTAGTGGAGAACTGGTGAGGGCGTGAGGCCACTCTCAAAACTTGATTTACGAACATCAAAATTCTCTACAATAAACATAAACATGTATTCGTAATTTAATAGCTTTTGAACTACCTTCATCGATCAGTACGGTCAACTATATATAACATCCAATTATAAAATTATGCTTACATGCACTCAAAGCGTTATGAAATATTTTTACGTGGTCTGATAATAACTAGTGTACGTGTAATTCATTTCTTACATCCATATCATTTTGCTGTATCAAATAATAGATGATTCGATTATATTGTCGAATAGAACAAGCCTATAAACTATTTCGGATTTCAATAAAAAAAAACTATTTCGGATTTCAATAAAAAAAACTATTTCGGATTCTGAAAATGAGAAGTATGGGCACTCCAGACTAGATCGATATTGCTCCGCGTATATAGGACGTATACATAGCATCACGGTTATTTTCTGCGCTTCTTCATATGCAACTAGTCCAAGTAGCTAGTAATTATTCGATTCTTCTCCCTTCTCACCTCTTACAATCGTGATTGATTAAATTGGCAGACGCAAGTTAAGTGTTCCACATGGAATTTCCAGCTCCGTACGTACAGTCTGAATCATTTAATTTGACATGCATCAACTATCATACCATGATTTTCGTCGCATTTGACAACAAGAATCTAAGAAATAAAATCTTGGATCCGACATATGACTGTCCTTTATTTCTATAGTTATATTTCTACTTCGATGGACGAAGACGTTGGTAAACAATGAATCAGCTTGATTAACTAGTGGCAATTAATTTCATTATTTCATACTGGAATATGCGGAAAATTCTATGCGGTAGTGTTGTATACGTGCAACGGTCCTAATCCACCGTCCATATATTCCACATATATCACATGCATTTCAAGACACTTTCTATCCACCGCTCGATCCGATATGTATGGTATGCAGCGCTACACATCAATCAAACCCTTGAATATGCTAGTTGCTTGTGCATTACAATCATTACACTATATAATACATATTACAGAATGAGGAGATGGTGTTCGTCGCTTCTGAGAGTCTCAGTTGGAGAACGTCCTCAATATCAATTGATGCGTAGTCATGCAAGTGCTTACGTACGAGAATGAGTGAGTTGACTTTGATTTGTGCTATCTTCAGTTCTAATGCCGCTGAATGTGACGAACGTTGAGAACTTTTCTTCGCTTGGTCTGACGTATCCGACTTGGAGGTCGCCTAGTCTGTCCATGTCTTCTTTTGCGTCTCACTACGAGTCACTATCGATCCTTAACCGCTAAGATGAGAGTAAGCAGAGATCGATACTTAAACGCTGAGATGAGAGTAAGCATGTCACATCTTTGAAATTTCGAATGATAAAAATTCAAATTTAAAACCATGAAAATTCTAAAACAATCTCAAATATATTGAAATCATCTTATAATAACAGTGTATCGAAACTGAGTCCACCAGTACGACTCAGTCGACTTGAATAATACATAACCAGTTTATACCTCAGTATTATAACAAATGGAAATGTAAAATTCACTCAATCCTCACCACAAACAAAAGAAATAAATCTTCAAAGTAAGCCCTTCGAATCTGCTAATCCCCACCTGCATAACTATCCTCTACACCATCGAATTGGCACCGGGATTGTAAACACGAACCCAGTAAGCTTTTTAGCTCGTATGAATAAACCAACAGTATAACATACATCGCATATAAAAGAAATATGATAAATAACGTTTAAAGACAAACGTACTCATGTGACACTGGGCAATCCATCTGTTATCAAATATCATTTAAAAATGTGTAATCATGAGTCACTGGGCAACCCATCTGGTTACCCAAAATCATTTAAAACATGGGAACTCATGAAACCCATGTACCTATCTGTTACCTCTCATGCAGTACACCAACAAACATTTGGCAACCCATCTGTTACCCAATATCACTCAAAATATGGGTACACATGCGACTCAGGCAACCCATATGTTACCCCTCATGCAGTACACCGACAGGCACTGGGTTACCCATCTAGTTACCCAAAATCATTTAAAACATGGGTACTCATAAGACACAGGTACCCATATGTTACCCCTTATGCAGTACACCGACAGACACTGGGCAACCCATTTGTTACTCAATATCACTCAAAAATATAGGTTCTCATAAGACCTAGACAACCCATCTATTACCCCTCATGCAATACACCGACATATAGACTAGAGTTCTAACTGAATTGTAACCGACACCCGGCCAAGGCTTGGTTCCGATTACTGCCAACAACGTCCGAAGACCTGAAAACGTTTTAACAAGACTCAATGTTAAAACCACGTACAATATAACAATTCACATATGTTATTGTACTACAACCAAGCGACTCTTGCACAACAATATTTATATAGTCACCCTAATAATTCATTATACCGGAAGGTACGTTATCTCCATTCCGGTCTCATCCGCCACAATTAATCAAGAACATTACCATCTCATAATTTAAATAGAAACTGTAATATTATATAATTATATAATACCACAACCTATATATATGTATTGTATTTACCATTTTCGTACACATACACAACCCACTATATTATATAAATATCACAATTCACTCTTTCAATAATTTAAACATATAAGTCACCGCCAAGGGTAAACTCGTCATAGTGAGATTTACTCACATTCACCATAGTCCATAATCACTAAAACCTTTTAAAATCATTTATTAAAATAGCGTTTCACTTACCCATGAACCGTAGATGATCAAGTTCATGTAATTTAAACCAAAACATATTTTTTGAACAATTTTTATAAGCTAGTGATGCAATGACTATGTTAACAACTCAAACTAAATTGAATAATTATAATACTACTTCGATCATGATGATCATTGTGAGGTTTACTCACCTTATTTCCTGCATGCAACTTCCACGACACCGAAAGCGATTCTCTCACTCATTTCATCGGTCACCTAATAGCATGATAAAAATGCTTGGAAAACAATATGTAAAATCTCAGATGACGATTTTATTACAGCTAAACACTGTTCATAAAACACTGTTCACAATCACTGTTACTGCGCCGCCACCGTTTTATGACCACCACCAATGAACACCAAATTTCAGCACCACAATCTAAATGACATTCCTAACAACTTTATAGTTCACCACAAAGTCCAATTCCGAGCCTAAACACTTCAATTTAACAAAAACCGAAAAGCCCCAATTTGAAACCTATGATTTTTTTTTAAATTCTCCTGGCACAAAACGATTTGGGTTAAATATTTTGGAGGGTTTGTAGTATGGAAGGAGACCTTAAAAATGAGACAAGAATCTCACCGATTGGTGGCCAGAGGAGGGAGATCCGGGAGGTGAAATTTGGCGAAATGTGCATTTTCGAGGGAACTTTCGGGCTTCACCGTTCCCAAACGGCGGCGAGTGGCGCTGCCACCAATCGACAGGGGACGCAGCAACCTTTCAAACGGGACCAGTGTGCCGCTCTATGGTGGCCAGGCGACGGAGATCTGGTGGCCCAAAGTCGGCCGCGAGGGAGGAAAAATCTGGGTTTTTTTTCAAAGTGAAACAGTTCCTATGGACAGTACCGATCCGAATTTATGATTTTCTCCAATTTTTTCTCTTTAATTCCATATTTATACTATTTTCCAAAAATGTCCAAATATCTTTTGATTCGTAACTTCTTCATATAAACTCTGATTTAGGTGTGCCGCGTGTCCACAAATTCGTATTGACGAACTCTACGCCTTTCATAAATGAAGTTTTATGAGATTCCTAACGGATAAAAAATCAACTCTTGATCCATCACGGTAATGTTTATGTGTATAAATCGATCGAACACTTTCATTTTCTCCCTCGTACTATATAATCAGATCACCACCAATTTAAATATTTCCGAACAATAATTAGTAAATAATTATAAATTTCTAGGATATTATAAAGCAGGGCGATAGTAAGTAAATTGGGTGATCTTGCTAAGGACGTGAGGTCTTTAGCGGTTTGAAAGTTGTTCACAAGTTGCCTCGAAAAGCTCTTGAGAGTAGGGTTTGCCCTAGAGGTCTTGTTTAGCAGTTGTATTGATTTGTATGTTGAGAGTTGTTTATTCTTTTGTGCTCTTCACCCCTTTATATAGTGATCCGATTATGGTTTCAGCGATTTATTTATCTTCAAGGATTATAGATTTCCTTACATAGAAAGTTTGATTCTGATTCCAACAATGATTCTCACTTCCTTGTCGACTTTGACAACTCATGATTACTTGCGATCTTAGCGAACAACTTTCTTATGCAAATATGATTATGTGGATCCTGTTAAATAAAAATAATAAAAATTAGTTTGGACCGTAAGTATCGGCTTTTGGGTGAAATCGCTTAGAATTTAACATTTTATTAAATTGGGCTCAAATAGATAGAGGACCATTTTGCGGATCCGGAAGGCAAAACATTGTTCTAGCTAGCTAGCTGTTTGTAGCTTTTGGATTATATTTCAATTAGTTGGCATCTTTTTTCGATTTATAATTCTACCAGGTTAAGTAATTTTTCGAGAACTTTCTACACATGTATCAAACTTGTCGTATGCAAGAACAGTGGAACTCGTTGAATTTTGTTTTAATCGTTAGTTGGCATTTTGTTTTTCTTGGTTTAGAATTCTATTAGGGTAAGTGATTCGAATAATTACCGAAATTTTCGGTTTTCAAGAACAATGAAACTCAATTTTTTTCTTATAAACGGGCGGGGAACTTAACAGTTCATGTAAAATGTTTCCTATGTCTAAATCAATAATTTCAATTCAGTATGGACATTATAACAACCAATCGCTCAACACACTAGCTATTAGTAAATGCCTAATTCACGAAAGTTGTGTGTACATCAAAAAATAACCGGTACATAAATCTACGTGGCGTACTCATTTAATATTATTAGTCTATTTTTATCGTGTTTGTTTCTGATTAGTTATTATATTTAAATATATTTTTTCTCATTTCACCGCGTACATATCTATTACATCATGGAATAATATGATTAGCTGGATATATCATATGACAATGTCACGTGATGTTTCGAGTACACAAAATAATTACTCGTGCACATCATATGCTTAAATGGTAAGTGACAAACGAAACTAGATGATTAATGTGATACAATCGCCAAAAGATGCAATGCCAAGTGGAAGTAACTTTGAAAGGTAATTGAGATTGAAAACAACGATATAACTGGGGTTCTATTGTTGTTTTAATCACATGAAAATGATATACTCAAATTGTCTTAACAAAGTCTACATACGAGTTGTAGTCTTATGATTTTCCTATTGTCAACTTCTCATCCCCCGACTTGATTAAAACTAAAACAGATGCCATATTTGTTACACGTAATCATATGTTGTAAAAGGAAAGACATATATGTGCTGAGTTTTGCCCACCCTATTTTACAATTTGCACACCCCTCACACTTTTTTACATTTTTAATACTTCTTTAGGATTCACAATATATCTATTCCAATACTACCCCTCTTTCTCTAGAAGCTGCAGGTGCAGCACGAGCTTCTTCACAAAGGAATCACACATTTGGATAAAGCTACGGGTGTAGAGCTCACCAGAGAGGGACCGGAGCACGTACTCCCGCCCAATTTGGGAGTAATCGAAACTAACGACGTTGGGAAAAGTGGAGAGCAGAGGGAGGTGGCGCTTGCCACGTGTTAGGGGGTTGACAAGGATGACAAGCCAGTCGTGGGAGGAGCCGCAATGGCGCTTGCGGTGGGAAGCTTCAGGAATCAGGAAGGTGGAGGAAGTGAACTCTGGTGTTGGAGAGGTTGTAGAAGGCGTGATGTGATTGGTTGGGTTGGGATTGGGGGAGCATCAGCCATGAGAGCTAAGGAGGGATGTGGTTTGGAGTTTTGGGGATAGAGGACTGCTAGCTGTGACACACGACTTGGAATCGGAGATAGTCCGAGTAGATTTTGAGCTTTTTGGAGATTGATTCTACGAGCTCCGGTGGAAATTGGGTCCAATCGGCGGCTATTTCCTCCCTAACCTTAACAAATTCAGGTTGGATTTTATGCTTAAAAAAAAAAACCAACCCTAGCAACTGCAGAATAGAGATGATGAGATATTGTGAATGGAGATGATGAGATAAATAAGGGCAATTTGGTAAAACTAATATAGTGTGTCAAAATCAGCCCCCACATTTTATTCCAAACGAAGCAAGGGTAAACAGAAAACACCATTCTTATGCATGTTTGCCCTATAACCATCTCTAACTCATCCTAAGTTAAGGGCTAAAATGATCTTATTTAGTACTTTCCATCTCCAATCTCCTTAAGTTAAAGGCTAAAAGGAATTACGTGAGGACTAAAGATCCTTTAAGTGAATTTTGATTTCATTTGTTTATTCAGTATGTCTCCCACATATAATTCTAATTATCAACTACATCTAATTATAATTATAATTTTATATTAATATAATTAATTTAAAATTTGATGATTAATACAATTTAATTTAATTTTGATGATTAGTACAATAAATTTTAATTTTGAGGATTAAAATTAGATTAGATTGAAACAATAATCTATATGTATGTATGTATATATATATATTTAGTTATTCGATAAAAGAGGTAAATGAATTCGTAATGTCACTATTAAATATATACTATTACGTTAAATATATTTGAACAATTGAAATGAGAATCAATAATAATTTTAATTAAAATATATAATAAATTTATTAAATTAATTTTTTAATTATGAAAATAACATATTTACTTAAACGAAGAATCTGCATTCTCTGATCACATTTTGTGGATGAAAAAAGGTAGGCAGATGTGGATTACTACACACTCGGGTGGATGTGCCCCCAAAATTCAACACAACCAATCAGTAAGGTGGGACCATTGGCCCACTAATGTACCACAAACATTAAAAACTTTATAGAATCGAATTTTACTGACAAGTGACAGCCTTCCCACAGTAGTAGTAACTAATAACCACCATTTCTTACCAGTCACTCTTTGCTTTTTGTTAGTTTTGGACCTTTAGGTACCTCAATTCCCTCTTATTAATATGTCAAATGATCAAGGCCGATTCAGTCAAGTATTTATAGAAAAGTAACAACCAAACAAAGTAAAAACCAGAACAAGTTCTTCTTCTTCTTCTGATTGTGTCTGTTTTCTGGATTCTATCTTATTAATACCGAGATATGCTTTGTGCGTAAAGCTTTTGTCTTTAAAGAAAACTGAGAAAAGCCGCAGTGTTTTCTTTCTGAGACAAGGCTCAGACTTTTGCGTCTGACTGGTAGAAGCAGCCAAAAACCGCCCTCTGAAACCTGCAGACAAGAAGAACAAAGAAGTCTCAGAGCTTCTGTTTCAACCTCCCCACTTGTGTTTTGCTTCATCTAATAGTACATGAGAGCTGCTTAGTGAATCTGTGGCTAAGACCGAGCTGACCCCACTTGGGAGTTGCAGTTGCAGAGCAATAATTATGAGGTCTTTGTCTCTTCCCTCTCTCATTACTTACTTTCAATCTGTGTGTCTTGAGCTGCTCTGTAACTCAACCAAGTCTCTTTGTTGTGATGGGATTTGTTTCCTTTTATCAAAGATGGCGGTTTAGTTAAGTTTCTGAATATGGGTTTGGTTGAAGTTTGAATCTTTTAGCTTTTGATTGATTTTCAGCTGGTTTTGGTTGGAGTCACCAAGGTTGAAGCTTTGGTTTTGGTTCTTTCAGCTTGGTGGGTGTCAATTTATTGAGCTCAGCAAGGGTACACCTCATACTGTTGTCAAATTCTGAATACTGTTTTGATTTTGAATTGTCGTTTGTTGTTTTGAAAAGATGATCTTGACTTGGGACATATCAGCTTAACATTCATTATTTGTTCTTTTCTTCTTTGATTATCAGATTCTGTTGAGTAGCTTTTATTCATAGTTGTGATGGGATTGGATTTCAAGTGAAGATCAAAATCTGAGGATCTGGGATTCAGTCATCTCTCTAGTGATTTCATATTGGTTTTTATAAGCGTATTGGTAGCGGAAGCCAATTTGGAGAGGGGATATCAGAGGAATAGCTTTGTGAAAGTCTGCATAGGGAAGAATCATTTCAAGTAGTCCCAATGAATTTAGGAGTGGAGATTAGTGAAGAAAATGATACCAACAAAGGCAGTATGTGGGTTTTGGATCAGAAGCTTGACCAACCCATGGATGAGGAGGCCGGAAGGCTTAGAACTATGTACAGGGAAAAAGTACTATCTCTCTCCCTCTCTCCCCTTTGTTTCTATGTACTTATGTTAGTCTACCCAGTACAAATATAATTTAATCAACTTAAAAGAGCACTTCCTCCTTGTCAATACATCAACATACAACCTTCAGTCTGGTATGTAATCCCAATTGGAAAGCTTTCAAGTGTGATACTAGTGACTGTAATAGTTAGGCTATATAAGTTGAGTCTATAAACATGTTTTCTTAATTTTCTTGCTGATGCAATCTTTATTTCTCCAGACATTCTCCTCGTTATTGCTTCTTCGGTTTGCTTTCCAAAGTCTTGGAGTGGTTTTTGGAGATTTAGGCACTTCCCCCTTGTATGTTTTTTACAATACATTTCCTCACGGAATCTCTGATCCTGAGGACGTGGTTGGAGCGCTTTCATTGATTATATATTCTCTTACTCTTATCCCACTCATCAAGTATGTGTTTGTTGTTTGTCGGGCAAATGACAGTGGGCAAGGTAAACTGAATTTTGTATATGTTAACTTTTGTTCCTCTTGAGGCTCCATAAGGTTTACTGTTTTACAGAACTTAAGGTTTCTGTGGTGCAGGTGGAACATTTGCTCTTTATTCATTGCTGTGTCGGCATGCAAAAGTAAAAACTATTCCCAATCAGCATCGGACCGATGAAGAGCTTACAACATATAGTCGCTCTACTTTTCATGAACAATCGTATGCTGCAAGAACGAAGAAGTGGTTGGAGGGACAGGCAGCAAGGAAAAATGGTCTTCTTGTTCTGGTCCTTGTTGGCACTTGTATGGTTATCGGAGATGGGATTCTTACTCCAGCTATATCAGGTACACTATCTTTCCCACTGGAAGCAAAATTATAACCTGTGTCCATATGGTCTAACGATGCATTCTGCTTGCCTACCTATTTTATTCGATAAGCATTTATTTTGTAATCAAAAGGCTCAATGTGGCACAACCCAGGTAAAGATGAAGTATACACAAGAATGACTTAATGAATCAAAGATGATGTAGAAACCGATCATGAGATATTGGGGTTAGTGTAGTTATTGACACCATTATCAATCTCAAACTTCAGCCTTAGGTAAATTTGTATAGAGTGCTTAGCTTTAAATGATCTGGGATTTCTTCCACATGGATCCAAACTGAATGAATGATCTTACCAACAAAAAGGCTATGCCAAGAAGAAAGTGCCCAAGAAAGCTTGTTTGATCTCCTAATAACAGTAAGGAAAAGGCTTACTACTTGTATCTTACATGACAATGTCACACAGGATGCGACTAACGTGACAGGAGATAACTAGTTAGTACACATACAAAACCAATGGCTGCCAATTCCTTCCCAGTTCCCACCTAAAGTCTTTCCAAGATTTTTCATTAGAGTAAAGAAGGATACTTTATGAATAGGAGTTATATATCCTGTCAATTAGTGGCCAATTATGCAGATTTACTCCAACTCTTACTTTCAGGATGGTATTAAACTTGCCAAGTGTCATGGCTTACTTTGCTTGTTACCTCATGGTGTACTTTCTAGAACTCAATGAGCATTTGGTCCATGTATAACTCCTGATAATATTTTTTTCAACAAAGTAAGATTTCAAATAGTTAACTTGGTAGATCATTTATATAAGCATGATTGGGACTTGGTAGATCAACTTGGAGAACCCATAACATGAGTTATCATTTGCAACTCAATTTTACAAAAGTGACACATCAACATTTCATAAAGTTTTTATATTTTCCCCTCTTTCATTATGGATAGTTAACTATGTTTTGTTCTGCAGTTCTATCAGCTGCTGGAGGGATCAAAGTGAACAGCCCTCAGATGAATAATGGTACCATCATGTTACTTGAACTAAGCATTCTGTAGCTCTAATCTACTACTTGAATATGTATTTTACTGACACTTTATATTTTGTGGTACAGATTATGTCATACTTGTAGCCGTTGTGATATTAATAGGTTTGTTCAGCATGCAGCATTATGGGACAGATAAAGTTGGTTGGCTCTTTGCTCCAATTGTGCTGCTTTGGTTTCTCTTAATTGGAGGTATTGGCATATTCAACATCTGGAAGTATGACAGTAGAGTTCTAAGAGCTTTTTCACCTGTGTACATATATCGATATTTTAAAAGGAATGGGAAAGATGGTTGGACTTCCCTAGGGGGTATTATGCTTAGTATAACAGGTAATATTTCTGTGTCTGATTATTTCCTTCCAGCCCTCTTCAGGTTTCATTAATTTTTTTTTAAAATCATCTTCCATTTTTGACACTGGTGACAAATTATGAAATACTACAGGGACAGAAGCACTCTTTGCCGACCTTGCTCATTTTCCAGTTTCAGCCGTACAGATTGCTTTTACCACAGTTGTGTTTCCTTGCCTTCTTTTAGCCTATTCTGGACAAGCTGCCTTTCTTGTAGTACATCATGGTAACAATGAAATTGTGACTCAAGCATTTTATCGTTCTATTCCAGGTATGCTCGAATCTTAAAGGATGCTCATGTCATGTAATCTATTGAACAAAAAGAAATAGTTCACCTACATGAGTGCTACATTTAGGCTCTTTGAAGTTTTTTCTCTGAGCCATTTTCTATGATTATCAACTCATAAGCTAAGGGAAAAAAAAGGCGAACTCCTAACATTATGAAATAGAAAAGTAGCATCTTTTGTTTCAAGATGCTAAAAGCTTTATATATTGCAGATGCGATATATTGGCCAGTCTTCATTGTTGCGACTCTAGCTGCCATAGTTGCAAGTCAAGCAACTATATCTGCAACTTTTTCAATTATTAAGCAGGCTCTTGCGCATGGGTGTTTTCCTAGGGTGAAAGTTGTACATACATCAAAGAAGTTCCTCGGCCAAATTTATATTCCAGATATTAATTGGATCCTTATGATTCTTTGCATTGCTGTGACTGCTGGATTCAAAAATCAAAGCCAAATTGGAAATGCTTATGGTAAGTACTTCATCATCTCCTATATGTTCTGAAACTTATGCAAGTCTTGTAGCCTACTTTGTGCTAATAGGCTTAAGCAAATTCAATGCTTTTGTGAAATAAAAAAGACCACATAACTGAAAAGGTTCTATAGATTACCTAATAAGTAATAACAAATAAGAGGGAAATGGGGAGCCTACGAGGTGACATAAATGGAGGAACGTGATCAACTTGTAGTTTATTTATTTATTTTAGTAGTTTTCCGTTCTCCTACAATCTATGTTATGTTCACTAATTGTGTGAGAAATTATTGATTGGTTTTCTGGGGAATAAATTTCCAGCTATTCTAGTAGCGAACAATTTTGTAGCCAATTGAGAAAACTGTGTAGGTTTATGCAACTCCTAAATGTCTTCTTTTATAGTTCCTTCCATTGCTGTTTGTGAAATGAGCTAATTATGCATCATCAAATAAATAAAAAGAATTAATTGATACGGCTCTTACTCTTCAGTGCTCAACCCTTGTGTTCCATTTGAAGCTTGCACTAATGGCATAATACCTCATGTTATAACAGGGACCGCGGTTGTTGTGGTCATGTTGGCAACCACTTTTCTTATGACTCTGATCATGATATTGGTGTGGCGCTGCCATTGGATTCTTGTTGTCATATTCACTGGTTTGTCACTGCTTGTGGAGTGTACGTACTTTTCTGCTGTACTCTTCAAGGTTGATCAAGGGGGATGGGTCCCTCTTGTAATAGCAGCTGCCTTTCTTCTCATCATGTATGTATGGCATTATGGATCATTGAAACGTTATGAGTTTGAAATGCACAGTAAGGTTTCAATGGCTTGGCTTCTTGGACTTGGCCCCAGTTTAGGACTGGTTCGAGTCCCTGGGGTAGGACTTGTGTATACCGAGCTTGCTAGCGGGGTACCCCATATCTTTTCCCACTTCATCACCAACTTGCCTGCTATTCACTCTGTTGTTGTCTTTGTCTGTGTGAAGTATCTTCCTGTGTATACTGTTCCGGAAGAAGAAAGATTCCTTGTAAAGCGGATTGGCCCCAAGAATTTCCACATGTTCCGTTGTGTTGCAAGATATGGTTACAAAGACCTCCACAGGAAAGACGATGACTTTGAGAAAAAACTGTTTGATAACCTTTTCATGTTTGTTAGACTGGAGGCCATGATGGAAGGGTGTTCAGACTCTGATGAGTACAGTCTATATGGCCAGCAAACAGAGAGGTCGAGAGAAAACCTATTCAACAATAATGGAAACACTTCCCCATCCATTGGGGACTTTACCATGTCAACAGTGGATTCTATTGTGCCTGTTAGTACTCCAGCGAATGGACACACAGTCACTTCTCAGATGAGCAGCCAGACTGAGATGGATGAGCTAGAATTCATGAACAGTTGTAGAGACGCTGGGGTGGTGCATATACTTGGGAATACGGTAGTGAGAGCAAGTAGGGATTCCAGGTTCTACAAGAAGATAGCTGTTGATTACATATATGCATTTCTTAGAAAAGTGTGCAGGGAGAACAGTGTGATCTTCAATGTCCCTCATGAGAGTCTTTTGAATGTTGGACAAATATTCTACGTGTAAGTTCTTTATACGATTTTTTGGCACCATAATTGATCAATAAAACTGAGATCATACCCGTATCAAACTTGTAAATGCCTACCCCATTTTGCTAGAACTGTAAGAAGATAGTAGTATTTATTAGGATTACCATCAAAAAGTGAAAGATTTGTAGTTTTGAATTCCTGAATGGCTATGTTTTGACATCTAGCCTTCATAGGGATGATGTGAACTGTAACATTTGATCTCAACATTTTCTTTTATATATATATATATTTTTTGTCAACTATCATTTTCTTATATCTGTGTGTGTGTGCGCGTGTGTGTAAATATATTCTGAAATCAATATGCAGTATTTCATTGCATATACAGCAGCCGGAAGAGTAGGACACCCAGAATAGGAAGAGAGTTATAAGCTCCGCACATTGTAACCAAAGCTCCCGGAAAACAATGAGACTAACACAACTCCATCCACAAACACTTTGCCCCAACTCACTCCCAAACACAGAGCAAGTTCTGGGGTCGCAGAACAATAACCAACGAGAAAGAAAAACAAAAATCTAGTTTCAAAAAAAAAAGAAAAAGGAAGAGAAATCTTGGAGATGAAGTTGTAAAGGGGAGGATAAGGAGAAGAAGCTTTAGGTGAGCTGCAAAACAATGGCTGAAGAGGAACGCCCTAATAAAAAGGGTGGCGTCTGGGTTTTGGACCAGCAACTTGATCAGCCTATTGATGTGGAGGCCAAGAAGGTCAAAGAAACGCACATTCATCAGGTGTTGTACTACAAATTGATCAAATTCATCATGTTCTTTTTTGGTAGTTCGTTCATGTTTTTGTATAGGGGTAATTGAAAATGTGAGAAAGATTGGATCTTGGTATTGATGGGTGATCGTTGCTTTTTATTGTTTCTCACCAGAACTGTTCATCAACGATGGTTCTGCAACTTGCATTTCAAAGCCTTGGTGTGGTCTATGGAGACTTGGGGACATCTCCCTTGTATGTTTTCGACAATACATTTCCAGATGGGATTGGTGACAAAGAGGATGTAATCGGAGCTTTATCTGTGATTATTTGGTCTCTCACATTTATTCCACTTCTGAAGTATGTCTTTATTGTCTGTAGAGCAAATGACAATGGTCAAGGTAACTCATCTCAACCCATCGAAGTTGCTTATTGTAGTTCTATATAATCAATGTATAGGTCGGCCATTACATTGAATGTTGTGGTTTGATAGTTAAAGAAAATTGCTGAGGAAGACAATATAGGCTATCAGGTGTCGCATACTCAAAACAGTTTATATTTAGTTAAGGTTTCTTTGAGAAGCTAAGCACTGGTTTTGACTTTTCTATAGGCAACATTTACGGGACAACGGTCTGTAGTCCTTTATGTGCATCATTCATGCAGCTGCACGCCTGCACCAAAACACAATAAATTGAATGAATGGTGATACTATTTTATGGTAGATTTACAGTAGGTCAGATAAATAATTTGATAAGAATGCCGTTCTTTATTTGTCTTCTTTTAAACTGTGGAGAGTAGTCTTCTCATGTTTGATCAATTTCAACGTCTTTTGCCCTTATGATCTCAACTGCGCGGCCATTCCACTAATAGTTTAAGCTATGACAGCCTAGTTAGCAGTTAGAGAAGGGAAAACACTATTTTGAAATTATAGTTGTACTAAAAGTTTACTTTGATGTAAGAAGAGTTCTGTTTAAGATGCAAAGTGATCTATTTGACTATATAGTATATAGTATATGTACTATCTAAATGGGGGGAAATTCAGATAATTTTCTGGTGAGCCAAGTACTTTCTGTAAACTGAACCTTCTCATATTTTCCAGGTGGAACATTTGCCCTTTATTCACTACTTTGTCGACACGCAAAAATAAAGACTGTTCCCAACCAAGACCAAACCGATGAGGAGGTAACAACATTTAGTCGTTCTACATTTGGTGAGAAATCATTTGCAGCAAGAATCAAGAGAGGGTTGGAGCGACATGCATTCTTACACAACATGCTTCTTATCCTTGTGCTGATCGGCTCTTGCATGGTGATTGGGGATGGAATTTTGACTCCAGCTATATCAGGTATAAATCTTCATGTTACAGTATCATTCTTCTGCCTATCCTAAGTTGTCACGAATAATCTGCGTACAGTCACAGATCCTTCTGTGAGTAGGTTAGAACCAAACTGTGGAAAAGATGGTGCGAGTGGTAAATGAAGTTTGATATATAAGTGATGTATAAACTATTAGAGCTTAGGATGCTCAGTGAGAACAGATTTCTTGTAGAATAAATGGCAAGTTGTTGGAGATCAAGCAAGTTGGAGATCAAGCAAGTTGTACATATATAACCATATTCATAAAAACCATAAAAGAGGGTCATATACATATTGGGTCTTAAACAGCAGTCATGCAAGATTTGAGGTCTCTTGCATTACTCAATCAAATGTCAGACAGGATGCCTTTATTAGGGAGCTTCTTGCAATGGACTTTATCCTTCTTTTTATCTAATCCACATCTGTTTCTAGTTTTTATTTTAGGAAGAAGAAGAAAAAAGTTTAAACAGCAACCTGCCTCCAGTTAAGGGCTTGATTCTGGTTTTTTAAATATTTATTATTGTTTTTTTAATTCTGGTTTCTGAGTTCAAAAGCTGTGGTATAATAGATATACAGAGGGTTTGATTCTAGTCAGACGACACACTAGGTTTAACTGGTTTGATTCCAAGATGAAAGATTGAAAAAAGTCACGAAGTGTGATATAACTATTGAGGGTTTTAAGTACCAGACTATTTGTTCATCCCTGAATCTTCTGTTACCTCTATTAGTCTCAGTATAAGTCATTTAAGAGGGCCCTTTTTTGTAGCATCATTCATCTCCTCTTGATTAACCTTTTCTTACTAATGATTAATGTTTTCAATAATGTGGATGCGGTTTTATGCTTAACTATGCTATCTTTGCAGTTCTTTCAGCTGTTGGTGGGATGAATGTTCACCACATGTGGATTAGTAAAGGTACCGATTTTTTTAATTTTTAATTTTTTATGCATAGTCATGTTTGGGACTCAATCTATGCTTGTCTCCAAACCTAACCTTACGTGCACCACTTTTTTTATGCAGAAATGGTTGTGCTCTTTGCCGTTGCCATACTGGTACTATTGTTTACGATGCAACAATATGGCACAGGCAAAATTTGGTGGCTCTTTGCACCGATAGTACTTGTTTGGCTTCTCTTAATTGGAGGAATTGGCATCTTCAACATTCTGAAGTATGATATTAGTATTTTGAAAGCCTTTTCACCAGTGTATGTGTATCGGTATTTTAAGAGGAGAGGTCGAGCTGGATGGGAGTCTCTCGGAGGGATTATGCTTAGCATAAACGGTAAAAGTAACTTCTCCAATGCTGTTATGGCATCCCTTCTCCTTGTTCTGGTAAATAGTAGTTTATTCTAAAGATGCAAGCAAGGTCATGACTTTAGTCCCTAATACTTACAGTTTGTGAACCATTACAGGAACAGAAACACTTTTTGCAGATCTAAACCATTTCCCAGTCCTGTCCATACAGATTGCTTTCACAGTAGTTGTATTTCCTTGCCTTCTTTTAGCATATTGTGGTCAAGCTGCGTACCTCATAAAAAATTCCACCAGCGTAACTGATGCTTTTTATCATTCTGTTCCAGGTTTGTTTCATCTTTGAAGTACAAGTTTTACATGAGCACTGAAAAAGAAAACTAGAAAAAACGTGCATCTTCCTTTTGTAGGGGGCCAATTGTTACTTGCGTAGTATTTGAAGGATATTAACACCATGTAGAAACAAAAAGTAACTCTGAAAATTATAGATGATTTATTTCATGGGTTGCAAAATCTATTTCTCAAGAATGTCCTTAAATTTCAATAAATTTTTTCACAGAAGCATTTATTCTGCATGTTCAATATGATTTGTTACTGACAGATGCCAATTGGTAATATTTGCAGACGTCATATTTTGGCCTGTGTATGTCATTGCAATTGCAGCTGCTATCGTTGCAAGTCAGTCCACTATATTAGCAACCTTTTCACTAATCAAGCAGGCCCTTTCACTTGGCTGCTTCCCAAGAGTCAAAGTTATATATACTTCAAGGCACCGCCACCAAATATATATTCCAGATATTAATTGGATTCTAATGATTCTCTGCATTTCTGTGACGGCTGGATTTAACCAACAAACTCAAATAGGAAATGCTGCTGGTAAGTTTAACTCGCTTGAATATTAATGAATTACATTCAGTCTGTCTTGTTTGAATTTGCTATAGCATGTCTCACAAGAGAGTATATGATTCTGTCAGTGTCTTCAGCTTCTAATTTACTGATCAAGCATTACGAATCCAACCTGCATACATCTTGATATCACAATACGGCCAAACATGTCCAACATGATGACAGGAATATCTTCTGCGCATGCGTGCGTGCAGAGCAAGTGACATAATTTTTTCAGAAATTTATTTTAACTGCAGTAGTTGGCCTCTCCCAGTGTGTACAACTGACTTGAAACTTCTTGATCCGTGCATTTATCTGCTATTCTCTTGGTTCATCTATTTTAAGTGATCTTTCATGGTTTAGATATTTTGATAATAAGATTTTACTCCATTGTTTCTAAGACAAGCTTTTAAATCATTATGTATGGAAGTTTTCCTCCTCCTATCATTCTCATCTTGTGGAATCCCCCAATACAAACACAAAAAGACATGTGCCATTGATAGCATAAATGATAACCTTTCAATAATAGTTTGAAGATAGCTTAAATCGTAGAATGATCACTTCTTTGTTTTTATCATTTGCTTGCCATAAGTCATTTGAAGTTTTCTGGGTTAGATGGAGATTGAATCAAACTAACAGATCTTCATGTTTCAACAGGGACGGCGGTTGTTATAGTCATGTTGGTCACCACTTTTCTTATGGTTTTGGTGATGATACTAGTGTGGCGGTTACATTGGATGCTTGTCCTCATCTTCACCAGCTTATCATTATTGGTGGAGGGCCCTTACCTATCTGCTGTACTGCTTAAGGTCGATCAAGGTGGTTGGGCTCCTCTTGCGATCGCTACAGCTTTCTTTATCGTAATGTACGTTTGGAACTATGGGACTGTAAGTCGCTATGACATTGAAATGCATAGTAAGGTGTCAATGGCTTGGATCATTGGACTTGGCCCGAGTTTGGGACTGGTTCGAGTACCTGGCATTGTGCTTGTGTATTCTGAGCTTGCTAGTGGAGTCCCCCGGATCTTCTCTCACTTTATCACCAACCTGCCTGCCATCCATTCAGTTGTGATATTTGTCTGTGTGAAGTACCTTCCTGTCTCCACAGTCCCTGAGGAAGAACGGTTCTTTGTAAAGCGAATTGGACCAAATAACTTCCATATGTTTCGTTGTTTTGTGAGATATGGCTACAAAGATGACCACAGGAAAGATGATGATTTTGAGGAGAAGCTCTTTGACAGCCTTTTCATGTATCTCCGGCTTGAGTCCCTAATGGAAGCCTCTACAGATACTGATGATGCGTCTAGTATACTTGACCATCAAGGTTCCGAATCAGGAGAACACCAGTTTAACAACTTTGGTATACGTTTCTCCAATGCAGACCTTACGATTACATCTGTGGAGACAATATCGCCGGAGGATGTATCGACAAATATGAGTCGTGCAATGACAATGTCACGTCGGGAAAGCAATCTGAGTCGTGCAATGACAATGTCACGTCGGGAAAGCAATCTGAATGAGATGAATGAGATAGAATACTTGCACAACAGCAAAGATGCAGGGGTAGTGCACATGATGGGAAACACCGTAGTAAGAGCTAGGAGGGATTCTAATTTTTTGAAGCATATAGTTATAGATTATCTATATTCATTTCTTAGGAAGATTTGCCGGGGAAACAGTGTATTGTTCTTCGTTCCCCAAGAGAGCCTCTTGAATGTTGGACAGATTCTGTATGTATAAAACATGTTGAAAATCTTACCTAAACATGTTTTTCTATATGTAGCAAGCACCCTACCTGATATAGCTGGACAAACTCCATACAAAGACTCTTACCCAAAATGATGTCCGTACCAACTCCAAGTTAATCTTAACTCGGCAAACACTACTACACTAGTCCAGCCACACGCTAAAAAGAAGAATCCAAAATCATAAAACTAATGACCTCTGTCACATCTAATGTATAGTAATTCTCATGTTGTTTTTACTTACGAGAAACTTTTTACGCACCGATTAGAAACCCAATACCTAAGAAATGATACTTTTTTTTTATAAAAGGTTGGTGCGGCTGCCTTCAAGTCTCTATTAATAAAACCGTCGAATACAAAGGGGGAGACATGAAACCTAAATCCATGGTTATAAAGACTTGAAATAATATCAGAAATCCTTACAAATAAGTACTTAACAAAACATCAACTAGCAAAAATTATTACTTCAATAACGACTCTATTTGTTTTGAAAGAGCAGTGACATAATGGGAAACATAATAGACATGTAACACGAGTACATATCCTAATGTCCAATAATACAACTTTCCAACTATATTGCCACAAGAAAATAAACACGACAACACCTAGTCTCACCATGCCACTAAGCGGTAATGACCATTTAACTGACCTAGAGCAGACAAGGCGCTCTGGGTGCATACACAGACACGAAGTCTGACTCGCCTTACACAACTAATGTAAGGACTGATTGCTGATTGCTCGCCTATGGTGCATAATAACTAAAACACATAAGTAAATAAAAACATAATTAAAAATACCAAAGGCTGAGCCCAAATAATGAGCCCAACTCCTTATTCCAGCCCAGATTGGGCCCACTTGCAAAAAACAGCCCAACAACTCAAACCAGCAGATGGGTCTTCGTTCAACCCAACCCAAAGCAAATGGGTGATGCCACCCATGTCCTCCCTTCCAGCTCCACCGTACGCTGCTTCCTCACCATCATCGTGCAAACGCCGACGGGTCTCACCAGCAAGCACCACCCCCACATGAGACAATCAGCTCAAAATCCAACATCCAAGAGCCACTCCGACTAGCCAAAGACAGCCGGCAAACTCGCCTCCGAGGTGCTCCCAAGATCTCGCATTGTTCCTGAACCATCTCCCCGACACTGATTTGCTAAACGACCAGATCAAACAAAAAGAAAAACCACCTCCCAATCCTAGATCTCGGACTGGATTCACTCCCACAAGACGAGCCACGCGTCCGGCCACGCCCCATGTGCAGCGGCAAGGCCAGAGGCCATCTCCTTTGCGAGGACGAAGCCGGACAGGAACAAGGACAGCAGATGACGTTCTAGAGCTCTAGGGTTTTTCCTCTAGAGAGACGACTAGGGTTTTTTTTAAAAAGAAATGATACTAATTAACAATAGATACTTGTAGCATAAGAAAAAAATCCGCTTTTTATACATCAAAGTGGGTCAACAATAGAAGTTAATAATACAAGTGTACATTGGTGCAATGAGTCCACTATCCGCCCTTATTTACTAGGCAAATTCTCTAGTAGAGTAATAAATGCTTTGCAAAATGATGAGACAACTAGCGGTAAAACTTGGCTGTCCGAGTGTCAATCAGGAACTCAATCTCAAGGCATCCATTGGAAAACTTACTCAAATCATGATTGACTTACTGTCAAAGCCTGGTTGGTATGCAACTGTCAACTTTCCTGTTTTACCAAGAATCTCCACATCATGTTTGTCTTTCTCAAATCTTGTTCATTTGCTTTGGTCACATGAATCATGTCATGAATGATCTTGATGTTGTTGTTGGATGTTACTGTTCCCTCACCCATCTCACTCTACATAGCACCCACCTCAACTCTATGTTCCTCCTCCTCTTTGTATTGAGCAATGACAGTTCTTCATCTGCTGTGCCTCGGTTGTTACCTGATATCTGAGCCCAAACCCAGTTTGTAACCGTGAAAAAGAAGCTGAACCCACTTGGAAATTCAGAACAATAAAGTTTTGATCTTTTTGTTGTTTTGCGTGGTTGGTCTTCTGGGTTTATCTTCTTTCTGGGTCAAGCGGTTTGGAAACTTTTGGGATCAAATAAAAGCTTGGATTTTTGGTTTCCGATTCGACTTGTTCATTAGAAAATCTGAGGGTGAATTTTAATCATTGGGATTTGGCTATGGCTACCACTGAAGAAAATGGGAGCAAAGGTGGAGTGTGGGTTTTGGATCAGCAGCTTGATCAGCCTATGGATGAGGAGGCCAAGAGGCTTAGAAATATGTACCAGGAAAAGGTACTCTCTTTTATCTCTCTTACCTCGTGCTTCTAACTATTGAAAGCTCAATCCAACATTATAAATTGATATGTCAATTCCAGTTAGGATTTTGAGTTTATATTCTGATACTAATTGACTGTTTCTTGTATATGCTCACTTGGCTTAGAGATAAGAGAGAGATTGTGCTGAGTATTGTATTCATTTATATTTTAGATGTAGTCAGACTTTTGTGAATGTTTGTGATTCCGTTTCTATTAAATATTTGAGTGTAGCTTTGCACATGCCAGGCATGGTCTGAATCGAGTTAAGAGAGATTGTTTGGTATCAAAGTGATTTTGCTCCTGTTGTTGATTCCATTTCCTTCCCTCCAGAAATTTTCGACAGCAATTCTTCTGCAGCTAGCATTTCAGAGCCTTGGTGTGGTCTATGGAGATCTAGGGACATCTCCTTTATATGTCTTTTACAATACATTTCCGAAAGGAATCGACGATCCGGATGATTTACTTGGAGCTTTGTCTGTCATCATATATTCCCTCACTCTTATTCCACTTGTGAAGTATGTTTTTATCGTCTGTAGAGCAAATGACAATGGTCAAGGTATTTAATCTCAAACCCATCAGGTTACTGTATTTTAGTTCAGTTGAGGCATTACCATTGGTCTCTTGCTTATTACATTTAATATCTAATTGACCAGAAGTTGGGAATTCTGGCTTGTGTAATGGCAATGAAAGTATCGATGTCATACAAAACTGAGATGGCCAATAATGGCATCTGTATCTACTATCTATTCTTACCTGTAATGACATTAACAAGTATTGCTAAAATATTTTCACCATTAATGTAATAGTCATATGACCGATGCATGGGGTGGTACTTACTCTTTATAAATTCATTTTATAATTCTAGCAGCCTTTGCCATAGGTCAAGTGATTTACATATCTTGTTTTAATGCTAGTCTTAGTAGCAAATATATCAGTGATGAAGGTTTCCCTATTTGGTTCTGCCACCAGATTAAGTGCATCCTTCCTCATGTTACAGGGGGAACATTTGCTCTCTATTCGCTGCTCTGTCGACATGCCAAATTAAAGGCTATTCCTAACCAGGACAGAACGGATGAGGAGCTAACAACTTTTAGCTCATCTATATGTGGTGAGCATTCGTTTGCAGCAAAAACCAAGAGATGGTTGGAGGGAGATACATTCCTGAAGAGCACACTACTTATTCTTGTTCTGATTGGATCTTGCATGGTGATCGGGGATGGGATTCTAACTCCAGCTATATCAGGTAGGGTGTCTTGCTACATATAGAAAGATGGAAATTTTATTTCATTCAGAATTTTTTTGGTCATGTTGATTAAAATTGGGGATTCATTATCAATACCAGTTGCACTATTTGGGGCAACAAGGTAAATAAAATGATATTTCACGGTCCAAGCATCATATGATCAGAATTGATAGATTGATTGTAGGTCAACTAACTGAGTGATGAATCTACAAGAGAGATCTAGGAGAGTTTTATATAGGGGGATGGTTGTCACCCGAACGAGTCCCTACACAGCTAAAATACGAACTTCATAACCAATATAGTTTTATGAATTTTTTTATGCTACTTGATTACTGTTTCAAAAAAAAACTTGATCGCTTATTTATCCCTGGTTTGCTTTATTTTGTTGTTGAAGATTTACTGTAAATTCATGTTTTACTATTTCCTCAATGTTGTAGAAGTGAGAGGAATTCTTACTCGTTGTCACTTTGATAAGTGTAGGGAATACTGAAGCATTCTATATTTTTGCAGTTCTTTCAGCAGTTGGTGGGATCAATGTCCGTCACTCTCAGATTAGTAATGGTATCTCCTTGCCTGGATACAAATATCATTATCTTTGTCATAATTGAAATTTCTTCAAATCAATTATAAGTATGACTTTTATTATGCAGAGGTAGTCGTGCTTTTTGCTGTCCTTGTCCTGGTACTTCTGTTTACCATGCAACACCACGGTACAGATAAAGTTGGTTGGCTTTTTGCACCAATTGTGCTCCTCTGGTTTCTCTTGATTGGGGGGATTGGCATGTACAACATTTGGAAATTCGACAGTAGCATTTTGAAAGCATTTTCACCTTTGTATGTGTATCGGTTTTTTAAGAAGGGAGGAAAAGATGGGTGGACATCTCTGGGAGGTATAATGCTCAGTATAACAGGTAAAAATTCTATTAGGCTGTTATGGTGGTCAATCCATCTTCCGTAATTCTGATTTATACTCCTTTTTCTTGTATATATATATATAAACATATAACTTCAAGAAATAGCAATACCTGTTGCAATGCATTAGCTTCAGTCTCTGAAGACTAGTTATGAACCTTTACAGGAACAGAAGCACTATTTGCTGACCTGTCCCATTTTCCAGTGCCATCAATACAAATTGCTTTCACATGTGTTGTGTTTCCGTCCCTTCTGTTAGCTTACTCTGGTCAAGCCGCCTACCTCATGAAACATACTGATCACGTGTATGGTGCTTTTTACCATTCCATTCCAGGTTTGTTTAAACTTTAAATTTAATATATAATGTAAACATTTGTAGTTTCCTAACTGATTCAAAGTCAATAGTTATCATCATATGTCAGAATTACCGATTCAAATAGATACAAGGAAGCATGTAGAAAACCATTATAATGTTTTGCCCTTAAATGTGGTCTTATTAGAAACTTGTCGGTGAATGTCTCAACAAGATATGGTATACTACACTTATTCTTGTCTGGGTTCAATTTTAGAAAGGAGGTTGTATAAACTATAGAATTGACACATGTTTTATTTCACAAACGTATGGGAAATATACATGAAAATAATACTCTAGGTAGATGAAATCAGTTTCTCTCACATGCTCTTTAGACTTTACATACATTTCAGAGTGGCATGAAGTTCCGGGTTTTATGGTACTGTATTTAGTTTCTGAAAAGAGGCAATTAAGGACTTGAGAATTTCTGCAGAGAGGATATATTGGCCGGTATTTGTTATTGCTACTGCTGCTGCTGTTGTTGCGAGCCAGGCCACAATAACTGCAACTTTTGCATTAGTTAAGCAGGCCCTTGCACTTGGTTGTTTCCCAAGAGTCAAAGTTGTACATACATCAAGGAAGTACCGTCACCAGATATATATTCCAGAAGTTAATTGGATTGTTATGGTTCTCTGCATTGCCGTGACTGCTGGATTCAAAAATCAAAACCAAATTGGGAATGCCTCCGGTAAGTTTATCTTATTATGAATCTACCAAATTTTTATTGGTTCTCCTACAGTGATTACATGGCAAATATTATTGACAATTCTGTTCTTGAACTTCCGTTTGGACCGTGTCCTCATATTTCATTCGAAGTGGCTTCAAATAAAGATTGCATCAACTAACCTAATCATTCATGCTGCAACAGGGACAGCAGTTTGTATAGTTATGTTAGTGACCACATTGCTTATGATTTTGGTCATGATATTAGTGTGGCACTGCCATTGGATTCTTGTCCTGATCTTCACTGGCTTATCATTTATAATAGAGGGCACTTACTTTTCTGCTGTACTCCTCAAGGTCAATCAAGGTGGTTGGGTTCCTCTAGTGATATCAGCAGCCTTCTTTATTATTATGTATGGCTGGCATTATGGTACTGTGAAGCGCTATGAGATTGAGGTACACAGTAAGGTTTCGATGGCTTGGATTCTTGGACTTGGTCCCAGTTTAGGACTGGTTCGTGTACCTGGTGTAGGCCTTGTCTACACTGAGCTAGCAAGTGGAGTTCCCCGTATCTTCTCTCACTTTATCACTAACCTACCCGCCATTCATTCTGTTGTTGTCTTTGTCTGTGTTAAGTACCTTCCTGTCTGTACAGTCCCAGAAGAAGAGCGGTTCCTTGTAAAGCGGATCGGACCCAAGAATTTCCACATGTTCCGTTGTGTTGCCAGATATGGGTATAAAGATCTCCATAGAAAAGATGATGATTTTGAGAAAAAGCTCTTTGACAGCCTTTTCATGTTTCTCCGGCTGGAGTCCCTGATGGAGGCATCATCGGATTCTGATGTATCTACTCTACTTGACCAGCAAACTGAGCTATCAGGAAATGGCCTGTTCAGTAATAACAGTGATCCTTACTCCATTGTAGATCTTTCAGTTGCATCGGGGGATTCAATTATGCCAGCTGATTCTCCGCTGGGCGCAAATAATGCTGTGATATCCACCCATCAGGTGGGGGTGGATGAGATGGAGTTCTTGAACAACTGTAAAGATGCAGGGGTGGTGCACATACTGGGAAATACTGTAGTGAAAGCCAGGAAGAACTCAAAATTGTGGAATAAGATAGCTATTGATTATCTCTATGCATTTCTTAGGAAGATATGCAGGGGAAATAGTGTAATGTTTAACATTCCTCATGAGAGTCTCTTGAATGTTGGGCAGATATTCTATGTATGACATTCATTTCCAGAATTGAAGTGACCAAACTCTGCCTTCCGCTGTATTGTGCATTAGCAACTTCAAATCAGACATGGAAACTCTATACAGGTTGATCTTTAGACTTTAGCCAAAGGACAGGATAGGATGTTTGCATGAGAGTTAGTCGGTGCTCTCTCTCAAATACCAACCTACATTTGAAGTTTTTGTGCTGTTTCTTATCCAGGTTACCAAAGTAAATCATCACAAGCTTCTATTCAAAAATAAATAAAAAAGTGATCAAGCTCAACCTTCTGCTTTATTATGAATTAGCACCTTCAAATTAGACATGGACGCACAGCAAAGGTTAATCTTCAGCCAAAGGAAATGAAAGGAAGGGATGCGAGAGTCGATTGGTTCTCTGACTTCTCTCTCTCTCAAATTCCAAACTACGTCTACTACAAGTTCTCAAGTTCATACAAATAGAATACATTATGGACGAATATAAATCACAAGAGAATAACCAAATTTACACATGCGTTAACGTGTGTGAAGGGACTAGTACTTAATTATTTGAGTAATTAATTAAGTAGAAAGTACAGTTTCTTATCTCAAGTTGTCAGCATACAGTTTCTTACAGTATTAGCTTAATTATTGGGGCAAATTCGCTCTGCATTAGATTCTTGATTATAACAAATCTCTAATTTAATCCTTTCTGTACTACTATGACTACTTCACCACCTCTATTTTCTAACTGTATGTACGTACTAGTGATGTTTGTGGGCACTCCTGATCATGTTCATCGAGAGTATATGTGCATTTGCGGTTGATGTTCATCACGATAACAGAGAAAAACTATGAAATAGTCAAGAAATTGTATTCTTTCACCAAACATGTGCTTGTCTTTATTCAATTCTTAATCAAATTGAATAGGACGATCCTTCCCATCATTTTATTGTTTCTGACTTTTTGCTGTGTAAATGTTTCAAGTCAAGAAAAAAGAATGCATGAAAATTATATTAATCATAAACTGGTGTTGATAAAATTAGTGGCTTCGTGTGATGACCTCCAATCTCTCCTACGTTTTCTAAATAGTCTTTGACTCTTTGTGATGAAATAATAGTGTATGCAATAATGCAAAGTTTAGACGGGTATAGAAGTCTTCATTTGGTTAAAGCTGGAATATCCTTTTAAAATCCTAAGGTTGGTCCAGTAAGAAGATTAATAAAGGGTATAAAGAAGCAAAGATGGGAAGAGGAAATTCTATGCTACCATTTTTGCTGTTGTCACCAACAGACTAGGAGCAGAGGGAATGCTCTCTCTTAAAAAGTTGAACGGCTGTTATTGTTACATGGGGAGTGAGCAATAGCTTTAGTAAGAATAAGAATTTCAAGAACAGTCTTGGTGGAAGTAAGCAGAATCATTTGGTTGCAAAGTAATGGCTACTGATGAAGGAACTGAAAACAACGGACCGGTGTGGGTTTTGGATCAGCAGTTTGATCAACCCATGGATGAAGAAGCTAGGAAGCTTAGAAATCCATATAATGGAAAGGTATTGCCTCTTTCTTGGAAGTACTCTCCTTTCTGCAGAAAACACTTCAAAGCCTATCACCTTTTTGACTTGTTGATATCTGAGGCCTGATTGGTTACTTTTCTTTTTCTCAATAATACAGAAATGATAATTATGAACCTTTCTTAAATTTCTGTGGTTATTGATCCCTTAGATGGAGGCATAGATTTGTTCTTGATTGTATCCATTTTATACTATATGGTGTTGGAATACTTATAATGAATTCAGTACCAGCCATTGGGTAGAGACAATGAATAGGTAGTGATGTTGTATAATTTTTCTGAACTAGCTTTGCTCTTTTTGCTGATTAGTATCTGTTTCCTCCAGAAAGTTTCAGCATTTATGGTTCTGCAGCTTGCATTTCAAAGCCTTGGGGTGGTCTATGGAGATTTAGGCACATCCCCTCTCTATGTGTTCTACAACACTTTTCCTAATGGAATTGGTGACCCGGAGGATTTAGTTGGAGCTTTATCTGTGATCATATATTCTCTCACTCTAATTCCCCTCCTTAAGTATGTTTTCATTGTCTGTCGAGCAAATGACAATGGCCAAGGTGATTACCACTTTACTAGCTTTCTGCAGTCCTAGAATCTATTTCCCTTCATACCCATTGCTAATTTTAGAATTACCACTGACTTTATTGTGTGACATAAATCACATAATGATTATATTTGATCTTTATTTGGTTTTTTATTCCATGAGATATCACATCGAAATACTATGATGCCTTTGTTACCATGTTGTGCCAGTAGTGCAGTTCATTAGCTTCTGCTCTCTTCACTGTCTTAAAGTTAATTTGTATCCTCTGTAAAGTTAACTTTGCTTACAAAATTTTGCTCCTGATGATACCATACGATAAAAATTTAAGGATGAGCTTCTTCCATATGTTTCTCTAATGCCATTTACTATTGGGATACTTGGCCATATGCGTCATAGCGCAGATTCATAGTTCCAGAACCTCTGGTGAAAGTTAATTTGGGACTTAATCTATGGTTTCTAATTAATGAAAATAAGCTCCTGATGGTTGCAGGTGGAACATTTGCTCTTTATTCACTACTCTGTCGATATGCAAACATAAAGGCTACTCCGAACCAAGACCATACAGATGAGACTATAACAACATATAGTCATTCAACATTTGGGGGGAAATCGTTTGCTGCACGAACCAAGAGATGGTTGGAGGGACAACCAATGATGAAGAACACACTTCTAATTCTTGTTCTGGGTGGCTCTAGCATGGTGATTGGGGATGGGATTCTGACTCCAGCCATTTCAGGTATGCACATCTACTATAAATAATACTTATTTGTGAAATTTTAACAAACAGGCCTACATGATAGAAGGATGAATTGAAGACCTTTTGATTTAAAGACTGTTTGAAATGGCATGCGTCATTGCATCCTCCTGTTGAGTTCTTAGAATAGAAGTATTCATCAACTTTTTGTAGAAAGGACTACCATAAGGTTAAGTGGTTAACACTATTTATCTAATAAAGTTGATGTGCAATTTTTCGAACAGGCAATGCACTTGCACCCTGATCAATTAGAACATTGAACCCTACTTTTCCCTTAGTTGAATAGTTGTACAGTTGTATTTAAGAGTCCTTTACTGCAACATTTTATACTATATTCTGTGATAATTCCTAATAGTATGATTTTCTCTCATTTTATTAGAAGCTGCTTAGCTATATTGAGTCAGTTCGGTATACTAGATAGTAACTATACATCTTTTTCAGTTCTGTCAGCAGTTGGTGGGATCAATGTGCGTCGCTATGAGATTAGCAATGGTATTTTCATACATTCAGATATTTCATTTGCTTTATCAAATTTGCGACTCAATCTATCAGTTTTTCTGAATCAAATTATCTGCATACTTCTATTATACAGATGTAGTTGTGCTTGTTGCTGTGGCCATGCTAGTACTACTGTTTACAATGCAATACCATGGTACAGACAAAATTAGTTGGCTGTTCGCACCAATTGTGCTCCTCTGGTTTCTTTTTATTGGAGGGATTGGCTTGTTCAACATTTGGAGATATGATAGAACTGTTCTAAAAGCATTTTCTCCTGTGTATGTATATCGATTTTTTAAGCGGGGAGGAAAAGATGGTTGGACATCTCTAGGAGGTATTATGCTAAGCATAACAGGTATATATTTTTCTTGCCATTTCGGCACTAGACCAATTTTCCATTTCCTGATTTATTCCATTTCTTTTCTTTTCTAGTTTTCTAATTTCTGTCAAGATATTCAAGCAATTTTTGAACCTTTGCAGGAACAGAAGCACTTTTTGCTGATCTGTCCCATTACCCTGTCCTGTCGATACAGATAGCTTTCACATCTGTCGTATTTCCTTGCCTTCTTTTAGCCTACTCAGGTCAAGCTGCTTACCTCATGAAGCATCCTGATCAAGTGTCCAATGCTTTTTACCATTCTATTCCAGGTTAGGTCACTGAAGTTTTATTCATAACATAACATATTTTTTTGCTTAGAACATGTTTTATAGTACCAAAACTGTACAAAGTACAAAGTAAATTCTACTTATGTAACATGTTGACGCATATCAAATTTTGCAGACAGCATATATTGGCCAGTGTTTGTTGTTGCTACTGGAGCAGCTGTCGTTGCAAGTCAGTCCACCATAACTGCAACCTTTTCACTAATCAAGCAGGCACTTGCACTTGGTTGTTTCCCGAGAGTCAAAATTGTACATACATCAAAGAAGTATCGTCACCACATCTATATTCCAGAAGTCAATTGGCTCGTTATGATTCTTTGCATTGGTGTAACTGCTGGCTTTAAAAATCAAAACCAAATTGGTAACGCCTCCGGTAAGTTCCTCCTCTTTAAACATTGTGAAGTACTCCTCTTTCTGCAATTTACATTTGGGACAGCCTTAGATCTGATCTATCAGCATGCATTCATTCAATGGTTCAAACATTGTTCTGTTGTTCATGTATACCCTCTAGCTTCACCTTCATCAAATAGTAGGGAAATACCAAGAAGTCATCGGTTGGGATTATGTAGTTAGAATTATATATTATGGCTTGGACATCCATAAGCATTGAGCTAAGTGTGTAATCTAGAGACTCGGCAAATGTGGTTCACATTTGTCTTCTTTAACCATTAGGGTGTTCTTTAACCTTCCTGATTAATTTTTCTGACATGTTTCAACAGGGACGGCAGTTTGTATGGTCATGTTGGTAACCACATTGCTTATGATTTTGGTCATGATTTTGGTCTGGCGCTGCCATTTGATTCTCGTCCTCCTCTTCACTGGTCTATCACTAGTAATAGAGGGCACTTACTTCTCTGCTGTACTACTCAAGGTCAATCAAGGTGGCTGGGTTCCCCTTGTGATCTCAGCAGCCTTCTTTGTTGTGATGTATACTTGGCATTATGGTACAGTAAAACTTCACGAGATTGAAGTCCACAGTAAGGTTTCAATGGCATGGATTCTCGGACTTGGCGCCAGTTTAGGATTGGTTCGCATACCTGGGATAGGCCTTGTATACACTGAGCTAACGAGTGGAGTGCCTCGCATCTTTTCTCACTTCATCACCAACCTACCCGCCATCCATGATGTTGTAGTCTTTGTCTGTGTCAAGTACCTTCCTGTGTACACTGTCCAAGAAGAAGAGAGGTTCCTAGTAAAGCAGATTGGCCCCAAGAACTTCCACATGTTTCGCTGCGTTGCGAGATATGGCTATAAAGACTTGCACACAAGAGATGACGATTTTGAGAATAAGCTCTTTGACAGTCTTTTCTTGTTTCTCCGGCTTGAGTCATTGGCAGTAGCATCTTCTGCCTCCGATGTATCTAGTGTACTTGGCGACCAAGCTTGGCCATCAAGAAGTGGTAATAGTAATAGCAACATACCTTACTCCACCGAAAACCCATCACTTCAGTCGAATGACTCAATCGTGCCGGGTGGTTCTCCACTACATGAAAACAATGCTATGACATGCTCTGATATTCAGGCAAGCAGCCAGGTAGTCCAAGACGAGATTGATGAGACAGTATTCTTGAGAAACTGTAGAGATGCAGGGGTGGTGCACATTCTTGGAAACACCGTAGTGAGAGCCAGTAGGGACTCAAACTTGTGGAAGAGAATAACCATTGACTACCTATATGCATTTCTCAGGAAGATAGGTAGGGGAAACAGTGTAATGTTAAACGTTCCTCATGAGAGCCTTTTGAATGTTGGGCAGGTATTCCATGTATGACCCGGCCAGCCTGAGTCTATCTAAGGAGTTAGGACTATGCAGACTAGATCCAGGCCTATTCAGGCCTCCAATGTAATATTATATAAAGAAAAATGACTACATCTGAATCAACGTTCCAGTCTTAAAGAAGCAAACTGAGCTAGAGAATGCTGGGATGGACTACCATTTTCCTCCATCGAGCTCCTTGTTACATGTTTTGGTTAGTTCTTCTGTTGTTGTTTAGGGTGGCCTATGAAGGCTTTTCTCTAGGGGGATTTATAACAAGAGTACCTTCTTCGACAGACGTGGTGAGATATTTTAGATGTTCTTACTATAGATGGCTTACTGCGACAGGAGGTTGACGTTTCTGTTGCAGCTGTCGTAATACTTGTTGAGATTTCCAAGGGAGATGTTTAGGAGAAGGTTGTTAGTGAGCGAAGCATTAGTAATTTGAATGTCAAGGAGACGGGTAGGGATGCAGAAGGCAACCCAGGATGGGGAAGGCGAGTAAGGCCAATTTTAACGATGACCCTGAGCAGTTGAGAACAAAATACTGTGTGCAGTACAATAAGGACTGTTCGTATGAGATGTGTAATGCTTACTACTTGCACAGTATAAGCATATTCTGAGGCCACTAACTCTTAATTTGAAGTTTTGAACAGTCTTAAAACAATACTCAAACTAAGTGAAAGCTTACACAGCCTCTTGTAAGCTTGTGTAAGAATGAAGGAGACAAGAACTAGGAACCACATTTACCGAGCTCCAAAGAAGCCAGAATTAGACTGCGATTCTTATATACTACCAAATGAATAGGAATCTTAGAAGGCTCATCAGGTTTCTACCCAAAGTGATACCAACATGGCAGCACGGCCAACACCTCCACAAATAAAAGAGCCATCAGAATGCGGAACAAAAACTTCAAACATCAAATTATAGAAAGCGGGGAACATAAATTTATGCAAAAATAGTTGAAGAAAAACATGGTATACCGACAGCAAAAACTTGTCCATAAAGTCTAACCAGTTGCAAATCTATTTAAACAAAATATCTGCTACACCGTGACCAAAATTAATTCATTCTTTGAGCAGCTTCCTTTGCAAGGAGCCTCTCCTTGGCCTTGGTCCTGGCCTGTGATTTGGAGCCCATGATGCCACCACCCCACTTCTTCCTGTACTCCTCATACTTATCGTTGAAGTTGGCCTGCGTTACAAGTGAAAAACCAAGCAGATTAAACAAAGAAACCAACAGAAACTGCACTTCAGTCTATCAATAAAACACATTGGGGAAAAGCCACTTCATTCTAACCCACCTTGATAGCCTCCAAGACCTTGCTGAACTCCATTTTGTCCTCATTCTTGACTGTCGTCAGGCACAAAACTGAGGCAGTTTTCTGGTGAACAATCTGGCAGAACAGAAGATAACAGTTCATTTCAAGTAGCCTTGGCATGACAGAACACAAGGAGACTCAAAAATATAAATGCAAGGAGAATTACCGCTCCCAAACGTGCTTTTCCCTTGACAATGCAGTACGGGATTTCCATCTTCCTGCACAAAGCAGGGAGCCATACAACCAGCTCAATGGGATCGACATCGTGAGCAATAACCACCAGCTGGGCCTTGTTCTGCGATATTAAACAAAATGCACATACTACAAACAATCGCCACTCGAACCAAACATCAATGACAAGGGAATTAAAACAACAAATAGCAAAAGGTAGAGGAATAAAACCTGCTCAATGAGGTAGGTGACATGGTTGAGACCATACTTGACGACAATGGGCTTCTTGGCCTCCACAGTCTTCCCCTGGAACTCGGCCTCCGCCCTCTTCAAAAGACGCTCCTTCTTCTCCGCCTTGTCTTCCGGCCTGTACTTGAGCAGCATTTTAAACAGGCTTGTCGCTACACACCACACAACACACGCAATGAAAACTAATTCACTTCGATATCGAGAACAAAAAAGAACACAACAAACATTGTAACAAGACAAGAGAATCGAAACAAAACCGATACCGAGGTTCTTGTCGAGGGTCTTGGTGAACTGATTGAGAGCAGGAGGGACCTTGAGGCGCTGCTTGAGGATGCGCTTCTTCCGCTGAATCTGAACAGCCTTGGGCCATTTGACGAACCGGGTCAGATCTCTCTTCGGAGGCAACGCCCCTCCGATCCCGAACTGCTTCGGACGCTTCTCGAAGAGCGGGTTCACCACCTTCTCCTAATTAACCAATCAATCCAACGGCCGGAGTCAGGTTACAATCTCAAGCACGGTAAAATCATTACAAACGTGAAGAGAGTTAATTAGCTACCGGCTTCTTCTTGGAAGCTGCGACTGGGAGCTTGGCGCCTTTCTTTGGACCCTGAAATCGTTAGCGAAATTAGATACATGTTAAGGTTGCTGAAGAGAGAAGAGGAGGAGGAGGAGACGGCGCTGCTCACCATTTCGGTTCGATATGTGCGGAAGCCGTAAAACCCTAGTGAAAGGTTTTGTTTTGCGCCATGATTTGGGCTTTATAGTAGCGAAATGCGGGTTTGGGCCATAGCGAAACCGGCCCAGTAACAAGCGAATGGGGTTAAAGCTCTACGGTAATCAAGTCTTGTGTCCCTAATCAATAAATCATCATATTCTCACTCTGTTTTTTTTTCTTTTGAAACCATCATAATATGTGCCATGGTGCAGTTATGGTTACACAAGGGAGGATATATTGGAACTCGGTAACTTTTATCTATGTTTTACGTAAGTACACGGTGTAATCTTAGTCATTTTTAGACAAAACAACATACACGAAGCCCGAAATTCACCAAATATAGAGAAGCTTAACAGATAATTTGCTGCGATAATTCTTGATGTAACTCTTCTGAAGTTGATGCAGACAAGTTTTTGTATAATAGGTCTTTCTGTTTTGACACTGAGAAACTGGAAAACCTGAAAGGTAAAGCAGCGAAAATGGCACTCTTGACAAGTGCTCTACATTTGAAGCCCTCTTGGGCACTTGTATTGGCTAGTCAATACCCCTTGAAGACATTTGATGTACATAATGCCATACACCGCGCCAAAGAATTTCTCGAGTTACCAAGGTAACCCAAAAACAAAGCAAGAATTCCTCTACATATTACTGTATTACGTATGCTACACTATACAATGTCAGGCAACTAACTGTGCCTCATCAATGTCAGGGACTACAATATCAAGCCTCATCATTGGCTTGTATTTCTCAGGCACCCCAGCACCTGCTTGCAAGCACAGCTCTACCACTGCTGGCACCTTCCCGTAAAACTTCTTCAGTGCACCGCCCTTCATTGGAGGCCCTTTGGGATCTTTGACATGCCATACATAATTGGGAGGAAAAACTTCATCCACTGTTGCATCCTGCCATCCATGCTTCCCATCCCTCCATTGGTGCTTAAATTCTCCACAGAGCTTTGCATTGTGACCCCAAGGTCCTACATGAACCTCCGGGCAATACCCACATGCCTTCACACTGCATTTCTTCATTAGCTTTGTCACCCCATACTTGACAGTTTCATATGCATCTAGCGTCTCCTGTGCAATCTTGGGAATATCTGATGACAATGGAGGTCCAAACCGTTCAGAAGCCCCATGAGTATCAAGATCGGCAATAGCAATTGAAGATGGATTTGCAGCATGCCATTGCTCAGGCGCTTCAACAAATCCACCCCGATCGATCACTTTCTTTCCAATCATTCGAATGGGTTTGGTTCTTCGCCGAGAAGGGTACTCAGGTATGTCCACACCAGCTTGGATACACAGCTCTACTATTGCTGGAATCCTGTCATATTGGAATCTAGTCTCATGCTTAATGCGCCGACCAAAAGGATCATAAAGATGATATGCTTCAATGGGTACAAGTACATCATTGATTGAACCCTTCATCCATGAGTGGAAGCTTCGGCGCGTAGCATTTGATGGACCTAGACAGTCCTGCATCTGATGGCCAGACTGGGCTACATGAACCTCAGAGCATTCACTGCCAAAAAAGTTGAAACAATTTTATGTTCCATTTATGACCTGCCTCGCTAAAACATACAGAAATATGGACACAAAGGACTTTTAAAACATACTTACAGGCAACCATATACTGGAATAACATGCAACAGCTGTGCAACGCCTTTAATCAAAGTTTTCCAGGCATGTAGTACTTGATGAGCAACAGGAATCAGATCAGGGTCAACTAATCCGTTTTTTGGAGGTTCGAGCGGCCTTTCTATACCCTTTTCTGCAAGTTTTTTGATCACCTTTGAGGCCTGCTTTATCTTTTTTAAAGGAACAGGATATGGTTTTTTCTTTTGCTTAGGTAGTACAGCCGGAAGATCCACATTTTGGGGAGATGTGTTTCGCTTCCTGAAAGGTGGTTCTCCACTGGGCTTCCTACTGACAGAGCATATGGTTCTACATGTACTTCCCCCTTTACAAAGCTTTCCATGCTCAAACTGCATTTCAAACAAAGCTAGAGCCAGAGACTCAAAACAAATCTAAATTCACATCATCACCTAAGTAATTCCATATGCAGCACGTTAATATTTTCAAAGTACCTTTACAATCACAAGGAAGCCTAAGAGTGTAACATCACTAGGAACACACACAGTTATTAAATCAACTAGTAGCACTGTTATGCATAGGGTAGACAATGGCAGCTAGAGTTCTAGCTCAGCCAGCTGACTTAAATTCTTGACAAGTAACATCTTTGTACTTGTTACAATGATAACATAACCGTATAATAGGTGGAATACATTGTTATCAACCAGTTATCTTCTAACTCCACTTCAACTTTTGCACCAAGACAAAGGGAAGCAACTAAATAAGACAAGTCTTTTCCGTGTTCAAAATTTAGCCTGAACATTTGACATGCACTTTCATTATAACCTACAACAAAAGGAACAGAATGGAACTGACAAGAGGTTATCAAACCTTGAAGCCAAGATTATATGATCTCGCAGCTGATAACTGAGGTAGCTTGAAATCTATGGTACTGAGGCAAGAACCTAAGAAGCATCACATACACAGGTTATTATCAAACCCGTATCTAAACAAACGAGCTAAAGAATGAAAGAGCACCTTTTGGAGATGGTTCCCACAAAGTAGAGGATACTGTCGGAGGCCTCAGGAACATCTATATATGTTGGAGTCAGCTCTCTCCTGGGAAAGTTAAGTGCAACCTAATATGAAAATCAAATGCTTGAGATGCTTTAACTAATTATAAGGTGAAAACAGCTATCCTTGATGTCAAGTCAAACCCAAAGTTACAGAAACTCAGTAAAATTATCAAAGGGTGTGCAATAATAATATATAAACCCAGAAGAACTCTAGCTTTCAACAACACCCCCACCCAAAAAGCCTATGCAAAGTTTGCAGCTTTCACATCCAAAAAGCCCTAATTTTCAGCACCCAATACTTCAAGAAGCTAAAAGATTCCACACCAAGCTCACCCAGGAGCTGAAAACCATGGAGTTGAAGTTTGAAGAGTTCACTGAGGAAGTTCATCGAACAGGTGGTGTGCGTTTGATAAAACAAGACCCAACTAAACCAAAATCCAGTTCTCAAAGTACTACAGATATGCGTGAAAATTGCTTACTGAAATTGGGAAATTGATGGATATGGGTGAATAGGATTAAGATAGCTTACTGAAACCACTTTGCAGGTTGGAAATACTGGAACTGGTTTGGTCTCTGGGTTCTATCAGTATTACGTGTAATATTAACAGCAATAGGCCAATAGAGCTACTCTTTGTTGCTCTTATAGAAAGGGCATGCCGGTCAACAAAATATCTACGTCAGGGTATAATAGCTCAACTGTGAAAATTTGTCCAAAAAAAAAAGATCATAGTGTATACAATGGTCCTTGAAGCACAAAACAATTTAAATATGAGATATATTTAGAGCCTCATTTGGTTCACGGAAATGAGACTAGGCCTTAGTATGCTCTTAACAATTTTGAGGGGTTTGGAAGTCGCAACTCGCAATAGATGGTCATCTTTCCTCCTTCGGAATAACCTAAGAATTCTTGTTACGCAAGGTTTTAGCTAGGCAGCCATTGGCGCATGTTCTGGCTTTCGTGCAATCTTCTTCAAAGTGAATATCAACCCGTGCGGTAAAACATTTCAATCCTTTCCGCTAATGGGATCGATTGTTCCAATCCCAACGGTTGACGTACCCTACGTGATGCTAAATTGTAAAAGACTTGGAGTTGGTACACTAGGACCAAATCATGAAACTTTTGATCATGGTGAATGTGGTGACCTAGTGTGGCATTGAATGTTGCTCTAGACACAAATGCCAAAAAGAAAGTATTTACTATGCACACAAATAAATAATTTACATGTCAGCCAATTCTTCCCCCTATTATGCACCAATACACAATCACGCTGTCCGACAATATTTCTCGGACCACGCTTTACTACGAGAGACCTTCTCCCCACTCTTATAACACACGCAACCTATACGGAGTATATCTATATATATAAAGTCTTATGTTCATGGCGTGGTAAATGTAAGCTTGCATGGGCATCATCCCGACACGGCTACTTGGCTACCTGGTTCTGCTGCTGCTGCGGCTTAGTTTGGCACGCTGCAGACATCACACGCAACCGTCTGGCAATTTCTGTGAATGATGGGCGGATAGTTGGATCAGGAGCCCAGCATTGTTCCATCAGCAACTTCCATTCGGCATCACAATAGCCAGGCACATGTGGCCTCAATGTATTATTGACAATGCCTCCTGCAAGCGAGAAGAGAATGCAAACTCAAGTAAATGTTTTCTGTAATTGCAGTGACGAACATCGTACATATAAAGGATAAAGACTAAAACCAATTTAAATTGTGGCTTTGGCATTTCAGTGCAAGTCAAAAGATAAATGATACGTCGCTTGAACATTGGCCTGAAGGCCAGTGAACATCATGAAGAGAGGTTAATACAAACCTATGATTGCTCCATAATGCATATTGGCATAAGGCTCCTCACCAGTAAGAATCTCCCATAAGACAATGCCAAAGGAAAATACATCAACCTGCCGATAAGACGTATATTAGGTACAATACTGCATCATCTTTATAAGACAAAAACCAAAAAAACAAAACATAAAAGGAATGAAAACTACAAACAATCAATAACTGAAGGTTTTTATGCTTAAAATTAAAGAGACAAGGGTCGGTAACTAATTTTCTTCTTTTGGGTCGGATAACTCATAACTTCTATCCAGATAAAGATAACATGTATTGGTTATTAAACTACTCTGCATCATAGAGAAGCACCATATCACACCAAAATTCCACTAGAAACAGATTTAAGACCCCTCTGTTTAAGAAGTACATGGTTCAAGTTTCTATATAACACTGTGCAGTGGCGGAACCAGGATTGAAAAGTGGATAGGGCTAGTTTTAGTCCAGATTTTTTTTTATATAGAAAACTAAATACCTGAAGAATATGTAAATAATATGTTGTAACTAAAGAAACATAATGAGAAAAAAATGGGGAGATAATAGAAATAAATTAATATAGAGTTTAGAGATAGAAAATAGTAGACAAAGTTGTGAAGTATAAGGATAGAGGAATTTTTTTGAAAAGGTAAAAGAACTGGGAAGGAAGAGGAAGAGGAAGAAGAAAAAAAAAGGAATGAAAAAGCAATATAGAGTTTCTATCTAAAATAGTAGACAAAGTTGTAGAGTATAAGGAATTAAGGATAGAGAAAAAAATTAAAAGGAAAAAGAACTGTGAAGGAAGTGGAAGAAAAAAAAAAGGAATGCAAAAAGCAATATAGAGTTTCTATCTAAAATAGTAGACAAAGTTGTAGAGTATAAGGAATTAAGGATCGAGAAAAAAATTAAAAGGAAAAAGAACTGTGAAGGAAGTGGAAGAAAAAAAAGGAATGCAAAAAGCAATAAAACTCTATAGTATACAAAAAGTGGAAAAAACTGGGAACTGGGAAGGAAGAGAAAGAAGAAAAAAATATGAAAGAAAAAGGCAGAATAAGGAGGGTGAGAATCAAACCCAGTAACACTTGGTAGGACTGAATTTAAAATTGACAGTTAGCCAACTCGACTAACTCAAACATTTGAACATATGACATATATACTAAGTAATATTTGCAGGTGTTTTTCGGTAGGGCTATAGCCCTACTAGCCTTACATGTGGTTCCGCCCCTGACACTGTACTATTCACTTAAGCTAGTGAGAGTTTCCTGTATGGTTTTGAGTGCATATAGCCAGTGATTTTACACTAGCATGATTAAGGTTCCAGATTCATTCAATTCACAACCATGGTACAAAATTTTCTGTGTCTCCAATAAGCATAATAGATGAACTCTAGCATACCTTTTCTGAAACCTTACTGCTGCTACCACTAAGAAGCTCAGGCGCCATCCATGGAAGGGTTCCTCTCACACCACCTGTAACTAGGGTATTTCTTTTGATTTTAGACAGCCCAAAATCTCCCACCTGAAAACAATGAGCAACTTCAGCTAAAATATGTTTTCAATGAAGAATAAACAAGACGAAAAACTAGTGCTTTGCTAATAAGCAAGTTTCCATAACAAATCTCTAATTCAGTAGTGCGTTTAATAATGTCAGCAGAGATATATATAGAAACCTTGCAAATGGGTCGTAAAGGGTCTTTCAAGTTTACAAGCAAATTGTCACATTTCAGATCAAAATGGACTATATTTTTTGAATGCAGATACTCCATTCCAAACGCTGCATCCATAGCAATAATGAGCCTTTTACGACGATCAAGATGTCTGAACATTCAAACCAAAAATGAAATGGAGAAGGTTACAGTCAGTGCCGCATCCACTGCAAAAAAGGATTAAATCCTTTTTTAAATAGTAAAGACAGAGATTTCACCTCTCTTTGCTAAGTAGCACATGCCTCAGAGAGCCATTCACCATGAATTCCGCAACAGTGGCCATCGTTGCCCCTGGTCCGTCCTGCACGACCCCATAAAATGCCACCACATTTGGATGGTGAAGTTTTGATAGAATTTCGGCTTCACGCCAGAATTCAATTGTCTGAGAATAAATATATTAATTAGTAAATAGACACAGAGCGGAAGGTTACTATAAGTCATATAATCACTGGTTAATGAGCACCATTCAGCAATTGGTTGCCACCAAACAGACTAAAATGTTCATTTGAAAAAAAAAACTGACTAAAATGTTATCGCGAATCAACTTAGGTTGGAATACCAGCCTTCTTTTAGAAAAGCTCCTGGCCAAGATATTGACAAAGAATGTAACAGATAGTCACACCCACATGACTCAATATGACTCACTGTGCTTATTTACTTATTGAATACGAAAATAATATGCTCTGACTCACCAATCTTTCTTGCTCTGATGAGCGCCCTGTGAAACAACTCTTCTTTATTCGCTTAATGGCAACATCTGTTCCCCTCCACTTTCCATGATAAACAGTCCCAAACGTGCCAGAACCCAATTCCCTAAGCTCTTCAAGATCTTCATTGCTTATGATCTAATAATGGATTCATAGATGACAATAAGAGATTTTCTAGAAACTTCGATAAGATCATCTCATTAATAAAACAGGGTGCTTGGATAAAGGTGTTTTTTGGTCATTAAATATGATAGCATGGACTGTAAATTTTTCATTAAACTTTTTACTGGCAAAAGTAAAAAAAAATGAAAACTAGCACAAAAAGACAAACCTTTAATCAGGGTAGGAACACAAGACAGAGGATTCAGATATCAATAATTTGTTTGCATACTGATTAGGGTTCAAATAGTTGTAAACATAGAGTTGGGGGTGGTTCGAAGAAATTCGGTCAGTGCTAAGCCAGTGATGATGGTGTGTGGTAGCGGAAGAAGAAAAATAATATAACAGATGATGCTCAAGATATAGTGGTTTCGTGGTGAAAGATCTACTGAAGAGAAACATAGTAGGACTGTCAACTAGGCCACAGGCAGACGCATGATTGAAGAAAAACTTCTGCTTCCAAATGAAATATAAGTGCACTACTAAGATTTACTTGAGCATTGTAAGTAGGTTAAACAAGGATATTGAAGATTATATACCCAAAAGATTAAAGGAAAAATTGATCTATATGCATTGATTGACAGGTTACGGAGGTATCCTTTTTTTCTTTTCTTTTTTGAATAGTCGGAGGTATCCTTTGACAGTTCCAATTTTGCAGATAGAAATTCTTTCTTACCTGCAAAGTAGTAATATCAAAAGTTTCCAGAGAAAGATCTCCATGTGGTACACCTGTGTTGTTGTTATCCAGCTTGTCATCCTAAAAGTGAGGACATCAATCAAAGTTGGTCAGCGGAGTCAATTTGGTAAAAATGCAAGTCAAAAGAAAAAATGCAACAGATAGAGATACCTCATATTCTGATTCTTGTACTCTATGATTTACCCCATCCACCTGCTCACTTTCAATTCCCTCAGGTAGAGAAGGATTATCTGCATTGATGGTGGTGGGTCCTGTTATAGATGACAAATCTTGCCGAATATCCTCATCAAAACTGATATGTGATTCATTGTGACCAAAAAGAACTCCAGCAGACTTTAAAGGTGGAAAGCTGTAATCAACTGGAGCTCCTTCTCCAATACCTGTCAGTGGGGATATAAAACCCAGGTGGTCCTGATCCATAAGGGATACATCTTTTCTCACAAATTCATTCTGAGCCAAATTTCGGAAGTACGACCAATGCATAGGTTCATGATTCTCCATGTTCAAGCTCAAGCCAGCACCATCCCCAGGAAGTGGACTGACACCAGAAGGATCTGTCTCAGCTTTGGAAAATATATCAGACATAAAATCACGGGGAAAACGATCATTGATATCAATAAGAATATCTGTAGTCCCAACACCAGCAGCTGATTCGCCATTACCACCACCTGTAATTGAGTTCTGTTTCTGAGTCACAGGATTTACATGACCCTTGCCATTGTTTCCATAGTCCTTACTGCCACTTATCTCGGTCCATTCATATTCTGGTGGAACTGAAGCAGAATCATCTGTAGGCTTGAGAGAAGTTTCCTGACCAGCTCTTAGTTGAGTCAGTGCTGCTTGTTTATCATTGATAGATCTGTCTCCGTAATTATCTTTTAGCCTGCCCGTTTCACGACCATCACCTGAATTGGAAACTACATTTTTGGAGTCAGATCTTTGTACATTTTGGTCAATGCCCTCTTCAACTGTCTGAGGATTTTTGTACACTAATTTGGAAGGTAAGACAGGCTGCTCAGACTGCAAAGAAACATTCTCATCATGCAATTTCTCAACGGATTCCATGCTTGGTTGTTTGTGATCAGAATGTGCCTGAGCTACGATAAATGGAGAACCGAAAGAATCACCAGATTTTGATAAACGGTTCAACCCTAACTGCTCCCTGGGGATTCGTTCTGAATGATAGACACGTGGAGGAATCACAGGTTGTTCAAGATAGCTAAAGTCCATAGAATCAACCTCAGAGCCAGCATATCTAGAGTCAACATCAGAGCTGGCGAATCTAGGATCAACTTCAGAGCCACCATATCCAGGATTAGACAGTTGACTGGCTGCTGTGTGGAAACGGTCATCTCCATTGTTCTTTTGCCCATCACCTACACCTTCAGAGGTTGCTGAATTCTGTCGAGGTTCCAGGAGCTTTTTGTTGATTCTTGTCGTCAATAAGGGTGACCCTGTCTCTGCCACTGAACTGCCAACTGAGACTTCATCCCCGGTAATGCAATTTGGAACAGAACCATCATATGGATTTACCGAAACAGAGTTCTCATTATCTAAATTTCGAACTTTATCAATTTCATTTATCTTCTGGAGAGAGCTCTCCCTCGTCATTCTTGCTTCCTTCAGTGGAGTATCCTTTGCCAAAGGTTGAACATTTTCAGCTCTATTTAACTTTTTGTTGGAGCTATCTCTTTTCAATCCCATATCTTTTATGGGTAGTTCTGTATCTTGCCCATGTATTCCAGCATATACCCGATCTTCAATCACACCTCCTTGTTGAATTGGCTGTCCAAAGATAGGCATAGAACCGACATTTTCTCCAATTACGTAATTAGGAGGCTGAGAACAGAAATCATACAGCGCTGGAACAGATAAGAGCACTGAAGTTTGTTCATCTTGTGCAAGGAAGCTCTCCGCAGGGTTCAAAGCTGACAATGGATGTTGTTGGGTGTCTCCACTATGCAATTGTTGTCCCTGATAAAGCTGTGAGTTGTTCTCATAAGCACTTGAAGAACCAGGAACCGCTGAATGAGAAGATTGGTCAACTGATGAAGTCACTTCTACCACTGATGGAACAGCACTAGCCTGCATTGTATCAGGTACAGTGTGAATGCTGCCCTTTGCAACACTTAGACTGAGTAACTCTTCCAAATTGTTGCCTAAAGAACTTCCCAGAGCAAGAGAATTCTTTTTTGAACCCAGGTCCATCCCGTTTACAGCAACAACATATTGAATTTCAGAATCCCCCTCCACGCTTTTAGATTCCTCTACATCAACACTAGAAAAGAGGAACATCCTAGGCCTCTGTGATCCTCCATCTTGTAGGCATTCCTCCATCATGTTTTGCAGATCCTCGTCAGATGAAACAGAAACTAATGCATCAAGATCCTCGCCAGGAAGCTGATACTTTATTGTATGAGTTTGCTCATAAACTGCTAACAGTTTCTGCATAAGATCCTGCCAAAAGATATCCCTGGTTATCCGGATGATACGTGTTTCACCTCCAACGTATCTAAGCTTTCCATCTTTAGGACGAGGCAAGATTTTACCACCAAAGCTGCACAGGAACTTCACTTTTCCCAATGAGCTATCAGACACTCCTGAAGAGGCATGAGAAAGTCCCCGATTAATGTCATTTCTTGATGAGGGTTGTGGTGACCGTACCGAATCATAATAACTCTGATTTTCAAGAGGAGATGTCTTTCTATCATATTCCTGGACATGATCTTTCTCTGCTAAATTCACCATAGAAACATCAGACCCACTCTCTGAGCCTGAATTGTTGATTGCAAGTATGCTTTTTAGACCCATAACTCTAGAAGCACTATTAGGATCCCCAGAGGCATGTGGGACTAATAGATGCTGCCTTGAGTTCACCCTTTCCCGCATAAATTCAAGAGAAAACTCCTCGCCAGTCTGAATAGAGTAATTTAATACAGGTCTGGTTCCAACAGAAACATTATACTCTGGAGGTCGCATATTAATGTTCATATTACTTGATGGATCTGGGAAAAACCGTTGATTGGCTGACCCATAGCCATCATTTATAGTTTCAACAGAGCTGTATTTTGGTTGATCCATTGCACCTTTACCCAGATTTCTATCCATAAGGAATAACTTCACCAGAACAAACAACCAATACAAAATGCAGTAAACCTGGTACATGGACATGTTTCCATGGGTAGCCAACTGCAATTATTTCTAGAACAGAGCATTCTCCCAACCCAGCAGGTGTTTGAAGAAGAGCCTAATGGAGAAAAAGAAGTATCAATAGATCAGTTAACCATATTTATAGTCTCTAAGCCACAAAACAGAAAGATGTCCCAAGTCAGTTTGAGCTCAACATCAGGAAAAGAAAACGTTGACGCCTTAGTTACATAAATTCAGCTAAGACCCTAATGAAAAGCTACAGCATTTAAACTTATACCAAGCAATCCGATTTCAGAAATTCCCTTATTCGCATACATGCCAATGATGCCATCATAACCACGGCATCAAAGCACACACTCTGTAACAGAACGAGCGTTCTACAACAAAAAATCTATGTTTTCCCTCATATCATCAGTGGCTTAACAAACCACAAGTCTACCCAACTACAAAAAGACTTCTACAATTTGCAATGCCTAATCCAACACAAAACTGCATTAACAATGTTAAAACCAAGTTTCCGACTACCATCTGGATAGCTCCCTCATTCATTTTCTTAGCAACAAAAAGGTTCACACATCCATTACAACAAAAACACAACTCAAGCTCACCTTCTTAATAAAAATCAAAGCTTTACATGGATAACTACCAGAATTGACCAAATTAGAAAACTGTTAGACTAAATCAGATTCAACCCATGTTCAAAACTACCAACATCCAACTCAGATCAAGATCAAAACCCTCAAAATTCACCTTCTAGAAACCCCCAAATTGATCAAACTCCACCACCAAAACATCCAAAACCTAAACCAACTGGGTCAAAATTCCACTCCATGCCCACAAACCCAATCGACTAGGTGGAGATGAACCCTAAAACTCACCCCCAAACTCCCACAAAACATAATCAAGACTCAAACTTTACAAACGACCCAGCTCAATCCAGCACAGTAGTAATTAGAAATCAAAACAAAACCCACAACCCAAAACAGAGAAGATGAATCAGAACACGTTTACCTTGCTAAAATCAACAGTGGTTGGATCAAAGCTCCTCAGCTCTCTCTCCGTGCAAGTGTCTGTAACTTTCTGTGAGCTCAAAGTCTCCAACTTTGTTTTTTATTTTATTTTCAAATTGATTTTTGTGTTTCATAGTCTCTCTGATCTTACGGCCTTTCTCAGAACGGTAACGATTTTTTAGTTTCGGGGGAGAAATGGCGGTCACGCGGGATTCAGCGCGTATTGGACATGGTCCGTCCATTTGGAGGGAACGAGCGGATATTCCTTGGCGGGTTCTGGAGGTGCTGACTGTTGTTGATTGGTGAGAGTGGGGAAAGTAGTGGCAGTGTGTGACTTGGCGACTCGGAGTTTGACTGGTTGCGTTAAAATTACATTCTCTGATTTTTACCATTTACAACTTGTTCAACGTCCCCAAAACAAAAAAAAAACTTGTTGAACGTTCTTTACCGCATAGTCCACTTGACCATAGAGATGGTGTCGTGCCACGTCATACGATTCATAGACCTGACATGCCAATCATTGGCCTGGCCGGTTAGAGCTGTCATGCCACGCAATTGGTTGGACCGGGATTTAAAGAGAAATTCTTGGGTGCGTCAAACGCACCACGTGGATGGTATCCCACCAATCAAAATATGCCACATAGCAAGAGCATCCGTAAAAGCTTCCTCTTCCTTTTCCGTCGTCGAGCTGAAGCGCACTCTGCACCATCACTTCCATCATCGGGATCATCTTCCTCCTGATTTTCTTTCTACCTCATTATTGCTAAAAACCCAAAACAAAAAATCAGAAAGCTCAAATCTTTCTTCTTCATCTCCTTTCAGAGATCTTTAACCTCTTAAATCTCTCTCTCTCTCTCTCTCTCTCTCTCAACATCGCTAAATTAAGTAAATTTCAAGAACCCAAAACGTATGGGGTTAAAAAAAAATGAAATCCATAACCAGAATACAATCAGATCTTAGAGTTGAGACGAACACACCAAACCAAAAAATTGAACTAATAAAGGGATGTAAATGTCCTCAAACAGAACATACAAAACCCAGAAATCTTTTCAAACCCAACTGAGAATTGAGAAGCCGAAGAAGTATGAACGTACGGCAAGTTGACTCATTTGGGTTTGATGGAGCTCCAACTCATAGAAGCTTCCTACAATCCTGCAAAAATCAACGGGCGACAGTGAACCTAGGTTGAATCAGGAGGAAGATGATCCCGACGACGGAAGTGATGGTGGAGAGTGTGCTTCAGCTCGACGGCAACAGAAAAAGAAGAGGAAGAGGAATCTCTTATTCTCACCGATGGTCATGCTACGTGGCATATTTTAATTGGTGGGATACCATCCACGTGGTGCGTTTGACGCACTTAAGAATTTCTCGGATTTAAATTACCACAGTCCACTTTACCGAAAGGATGGCACTTCATAGCGGCGTCATGCCACGTCATTTAGTATTAACTAAAAAGAGTGGTGTTTCATAATTTCTCTTGTGTGTGTCAAACGTACCACGTTTATGAAAGAAATTTTTCAATCCTCTTAGAGAACTACGTGCAATATCTAGTGGTCATCCTTAATTGTTATATTTCGACATGTGGATTTATTACACAAAAATTATAATTTTACATATTTTTATTATTTGTCAAATGACAATCATATGTATTGATGATTTTAAACTAGAATTTCAGATTTAAAATTTAGAGTTTAGGGTTTAAGGTTTAGAGTTTAGGATTTAGGGTATTATAGTGTAGGGTGTATGGATTATGGTTTTAGGGTTTAGGATATTAGAGGGTATGGTGTATGATTTTAGAAAGAAACCTAAAATAGTTTGATAAAATAGCTTAAATATGATTTTTTTTTAAACCATATGTGTCAAATTGTAATTGTAATGGAGTATCACTGGACATTACAACGTGATTCTCCGCGAGGACTAGAAAATTCCTACATGGATGGTGCGACCCTCCACACACACAGGGACACATATCAATTTATGTCCACCTCAACGTTGCTAGAAAAGAGACGTCAAAATCAGTGAAGCTCGGCAAGGATCTCCTGAAGTTCAAACACAACCCATTTCTCCAGAATCCAAGGCCTCATTTGTGTCTCACCACACAATCCACACGTATAAAATAAAATCTCGTGTTTCGATGAGTTAGAGCTCCACCAAATCCAAATGGGGTAACTTTCCGTGCATTTTTGCTTCTCCGGCTTCTCAAATCTCAGTTGGATTTGAAAATATTACATCCAATTTTTGGGTTTTCTATGTTTGATTTGAGAACAATTACATCCCTTTATTGGTCTTGTTTGTTGGTTTCGTGTGCTCTTCACAACTTTAAGATCTGATAAATAAGTGCAATTCAAATTAATTAGTATTTTGTCATGGATTTTAGTTTTTTTTTTAAACCATAGGTTTTGGGTTCTTGAAATCTAGAAATACTAAGAGAGAGAATTAAGAAGATGGAGATATCTGGAAGAAGAGAAAGAAGAAAGAGATGAGCTTTCAGTTTTTTGGGTTTTAATAGCAATCTATGAAAATATCTGCAAAGCAACATAGCAATCTAACATACTAAAGAGTCAAAGATCGAGGAAAAGAGGACAAGACTGAGAGAAATCTGGGTTAGAGAATAGAATTGATGATAGATAGGAAGGGGGATGAGATGCGAAATTGAAAGATGCATTGGTGGTGATGAAAGTTTGTTTGTTTATTTATTTGTTTTGGGTTTGGTTCTACAAATCTCTCACCGGGATAGTTGATAAGTGCAATTTGTGCGACGTTTTTAACATGTTTTTACCTCCATTTGTACTTTGCTTAGCCCTTATTGTTGTAATATTGAGTCATTGAGTCGTAGTAAGAGTCTTGGGCGGTATTTGATGCATTTTTGTGCTTACATGAGTTAAAAACGCAGAATTTGTCTAGAGTCCTAGTTTGAGTAGGAATCCTTGTAGGACTAGGAAATCTTGTTGGATTAGGAGTCATCATCTTTCTACGTTTTGGTCGCATTGGCGATATTTTGAGAGTCCTTCTTGCATTAGGAATCATTTTTAGACTAGAAAACGTACCATTTGGGAAAATCTTATTGAACTTAAACTTGTATTCCGTAACTTTCCTAATCTTACTATCCTATTATATTAACTTACTTGATCTTTTTATATGAATTATCTTGTCTTTTATTATTTTCAGATTGTACAATGAAGGAAAAAATAGAGGAAAATCAAGCAAATGAGGAAAATAAAGAAAGAATGAGACACCTACAAAGGAGAAAAAGAAGGAATTTATCAAAGGAGATTGCACCCACCAATGACAAAAATAAGTGAAAAAAATGAGAGAAATAAAAAGAAAGAGAATAACAAGAGATAACGCAAAATATAAAGAATGAGACACCTACAAATGAGAAAAATAAGGAATTTATCAAAGGAGAATGCACCCATTAATGACAAAAATAAGTGAAAGAAATTGAGGAGAAAGAAAAAGGAAGAGAATAAAAAGAGATAATGCAAAAGAGAAAGAATGAGACACCTAAAAAGGAGAAAAATAAGGAATTTATCAAAGGAGATTGCACCCACCAATGACAAAAATAAGTGAAAGAAATTGAGGAGAAAAAGTCCAAGCTATAATATTCAAGGAGTCAAAACTCTTCTATAAATAGCACATCATTCACACAAAAAAACTATCACTTCTCATTAACATTTAAGAGCCAAAACTCTACCAAAACATCACCATAAACTTCCCTCACAAATTAGCCAAGTCGTCCACCCCAAAACCATCATCATCTCCACTGAGTTTCACTTATTGCAGCCGTAGCTCTAAGGTTTTTACAACGTGTGATTCTCACAACTCATCTCCACGGCTTTGTCTATTTGTGTTAATCTACAATTCTTGGTATATGAAGATTGTAAGTTGTTGCTTATGTGGAAATATTAGTTTTATATTTGTTTTAGAATTTTCAGATTGTATTTGATATGTTTTTGAGACTATGCCGAATTTATTCTTATAATTATTGAAGTTTGTATTTCTATTGTTGTGTTCTAATCATCTTTCTCATATTTTTAGATAATTTTCAGATATGTGCATATGAATTTAGTGCTTGGATGCAGCCCCTAAGATTGTGTTTGAGTGCTAGATTCATCAACCATATTGACACAAATCGAATCATGCCCTAAGTAGATTCGGTTTGTGTTGATTAAAAGTGGTAACAATTCTGGAAATTTGGATGTGAAACCATGGTGGGTGACGTCATACATGAAATATGTCTCCAACAAAGTTTTGGTGCTTAAATGTAATCTTGTTTGATTTCTACCCTAAGTGTTGTTAAACTTGATTGCATGGAATTTAGGTGAGACCCTAAGTCAACCTAAACGTCAATATAAATCTTGCATGAATAAATGTTCCCATAAGACTCTAATTGTATTGGTGTCTAAAATTATGTAATCAGATGAATTAGAATGCATGATAAAACTAAACTTGTAATTATGTGGTGCATTGGTGAATTTGGTTTAAGTTTGTTAAAGATAAGTCGATCATGTAAATAGTAATTTGGGTTTTATTTTAGTAGTTAATAATCAATCTCAAACCCCCCATTATTTGTTAACACTAAAAGTTTAGAGTTCCCTTCAATTCCCCGGAAAGAACGATCCCTACTTATTTTATACTAAACGATAATGTTTTACATGGTTTATTATAGACGTTTTAATTAACGCTATATCAAGGCATAATGGGAAGTGGGGGAGAGGAGTCTAGAGGACGCCGAAGGAGGAGGTGTTGTTGGCGGAGACTAGAACAGAGGGAATTAGATCTGCGACAGAGGATTTGACGATGGGGTAGAGAAGGTGGTGGTAGTGAGAGAGATGCCGCGGTTGGGAGCGGAGGAGTGGGGGCTCGGGATTTGGGGAAGGTTAAGGGGTTGGGGTTACAGAGAGATAAGCTTATGGGAGAGACAGATGAGCTTGTGGTTTTGGCCTTCTTCTGGGTTGAAATTTACAGAGAGAAGAGAAAGAGATAACTTTGTGGGGACCAACGACTTTGACTATTTCTTCATGGTTTGTAACGACCCTAAAATTTCGAGTCTGAAAATTCAAAATTTCAAAGTCGTTAAACATCAAAACAATCTCAACGAATCGAAATTATTTACAATGCCACAACGGATCATCTCTGAGTTCCAAATACAACTCAGTCAAACAGATTATTACAAACCAAATTTATAATTCGACATTACATAAGATGGAAAATGTAATAATCCTCACAATCTCTCACAAAGCTCACAAATAAATTCACTCCAATTCTCACACACAAATTCACCCTAGAAATCTCACCACAAACAGGATACGAACGACTTCGAGTCTCCGGAGTCGTCACTCAATCTCCACTAATCAGTACCTGCGGAATTATCCCCTACACCATTGAATTGGTGCACCGGGATTGTAAACACAAACCCGGTAAGCTTATAGCTCGTATGAGTAAAATGACAATACAGTTCACATATCAATATATACGAAAAATCACAATCAACAAATATAAATGCCCTCATGAGTCAATGGACGGCCCATCTGGTTGTCCCAAAAATATATGAAATGACAGTGCTCATGAGAAATTGGGCAACCCTTTTGGTTACCCAAAAACATTTATAGTACGGGTACTAGTGAACGCTGATACACATCTGTTACCCCTCATGTAGTACACCGCTGATATTGGGTAACCACCCGCTACCCAACATCCAAAACAATTTGAGTACTCATGAGCAGATAACCACCCGTTACCTCACATGTAGTACTATGGCAGACAGACTAGAGCTCTAACTGTATCGTAACTTTCGCCCGGCCAAAGGCTAGGTTCCGACTTGCCAAACACGTACAATAATCTCACATCATATTGTACAAAATCAATCCGAGGACAAATCGACATTTTAACAATTTCCGTGTTAAAATCACGTACAATAATCACACATCATATTGTACGATTCAAAATTATGCTCGGCATAATCACAATAAAATTATAACAGTATATTATATAGCAAACTATATATATTCGTACTTATTTACCATTTATACAATATATATCTAGTCCACTATATCCTATACATGTTACATCTCACAAACACATGCTCTCTACACAATTTTTCGTCATCGAAATAACCATTTCTAATGAATTAATAACAGTATATAATATAATGAACTATATATATATGTACTTATTACCATTATACAGTATATATGTAATCTACTATATTGTATACATGTTGTAATTCATTATTAAATACTCTTGCAAAATCTTGAATCACCGCGAGGGTAGATTCATAAATATGTGAGATTTTACTCACCTTATCGTCTTTAGCGAAACTCCAAAATTCAGCAGCTCATTCCTTTTTCTTGGTTTATTGATCACCTTGAAAAGACAAGAAAAGAATTTAGGAACGTTTCGTAAACCTTTAAATGCCGTAACAGTAATAATCGGTTACTGTTCAGCAATTTCCGGTTTTACGAATTTACTGTTCACAGTTACTATTCACGGCTACTGTACAAATACACAATAAGACGTATTTCTGTACGTATACATATTGTTTACGTATTTCTGTACATATACATACTTTTTTGTATTCTTTGTATGTATACATAATGTTTATGTATTTTTGTCGTATACATACTATTCAAAAGTAAATACAATCTCAGTAAATAAAATTTACTAAATTACCTTTTACAATTTACTTTTTACAATTACTGAAAGTAATTTATATTTACATTTACTGTAGGTAAAATTTAATTTACATTTACCGTACGTAAGTAAATTACCAACATACCCTTCTGGAATACTATTCACGCGCCACCACGTGCACGCGCCACCTCCGGCAGGCCGCGCGTGGGGCCCACGCGCCGAGCCCAAAACCGGCGCGTAGCACGCCACCGCCGCCCCAATTTCTCTCTTTTCTCCCTCCTCCACCCCTGTACGGCCCTAGGCCACCCCTACGCCACCTCACACTCCCTCACGCGCTGCTTAATGCGGCGGTAATCCACTCTCCCTCTCCAATCTCCACAAAAATCACAAACAACCAACAATCTTCAATCACAATCACTCAATTAATCGATCCCTTACCTCAATCGTTCCTCAAAGTCACTGTGATGTCGCCGGAGGAGGTAGAACCATGCGAAGGTGGAGGTTGAGCCGAGGGTGTGATGGTGACTCGATATGCGTCTCAATTGGTTGCAGGTGGTGCCAAGGAGGAGAGGCGGCGACAGTGAGCTAGTCCCCGTGCCTTAGCTTTGCTGGTGAAGATGTGATGCGGCGGGGTAACCTCTGAGCTTCGGGTTATCCCAACGAAGCTCTATACGACGATGAGCGGTGCGGCGAGCCTGGGGTTTGGTGAGATTGACCTCGCAAAGCCGTAGGGAGTAGCGGTGTATAACACGACCGCCTGGATATAGAGATCGCCGGCGATGAAGTTTTCGAAGGGAAGGAGGCTCGGGAAGGTGAGAGTCGAGAGGGAGAGAGAGAAGGAGGGAGGCGGGCCGAAGGGAGAGAGAGGGTTTCCAAATTTGGAAACCCTAATCTCATAAATACTCTATTTATACTAGTTTCCAAATCGGAAACTAACTTCCGACGTTAATAACTTTTACGTACGTCGTCCGATTAGAACGCGTCACATATCCACGAACTCGTATCGACGAGCTCTACAACTTTCGTGAAGAAAGTTTTCGAAATCGAGCGACGGAATAAAAGTCGATATAAAAACTTCGGAAACGTAACGTTTTTCAAATTAAACGTTCCGAGAACGTATCCGTTACTTGTTTTATAACGTCGCTACCAATCACACTCATTCTAATTAAAATTCGAAATTTTGTAGAATCCAAATCAAACTAATATTGTTTGAAATTTTAGGGTTATTACATGGTTAGTCTTGAATCATGGATGGACAAATTAAATCCCACCATTTTAGCAGGATTTCAAATGAAGGTTTGATAAGATTAAACTTTTCCGGCAGCAAGGTATCACAATCTCCAAACAGACTGATTGGCCGGATTGGATTTATATTTGTCTATCTAGTCCCTATATCAGGGCAAACAAACACGGCCCAAATTTTTGGGTTCTTTGAAGGAGGATGGAGAAAGAGAAGATCGGAGATGGTGTTTCGTCAGAAGCAAATTTGTCGATCACCATTTTTGTGTTCACCTTGTGCCCACCTTTTAAAACTCATGACATGTGTCTTTTCTCAACTCATATTTAAATAATAATTGAGCAATTTGACACATGTTATGAGTTTAAAATGGTGGACACAAGGTGGACACAAGAATGGTGATCGGCAAATTTATTTCATGTTTCGTGGTCTATTTCTATTGTTATACCCATAAAGATATATGGCACACGTGTCAACATGGGGGTGGCCGGTCGCACGAGACACGTGGTGCGGCTGCCGCACGCAAGATTTTCTTTTCATAAGGTGGCCGTGCCACATGAATAGATTCATAGAGCTGTCAAGCCACGTAATTGGACGAATCAGTATGTGGTGAGCTACGGGAATGTGGGTATGAGGATGGTTTTTGGTTTCCGTAGCTGAACTGTGTTGTGTTGTGTTGTGTTGTGTTTTTACCAAGTTTGTATTACGGTTATTGAATTGAAATCCAAAGGTGATTGAGCATAGTTTTAAAACTTCATTGCGTGTGAGTCTCTTGCATTCCATCTGGAGTGACATTGTCCCATACCAGAAGCAGTGACAGCCTGACAGGGATCTTACACCTATATCCCTATTAGGCTATAATTAACAATATTTTCATGCATTTACAGCTTGTAAACTCAATTTACATGTCATAATATTCTCTTTATGTACACATTATGCTCCAAGACATAGGTAATGAAGCATTTCTATTCTACCCAATTGATGTCCAAATGCTTTAATTTTGAGATCCACTTCTGTGTATCTTGAGATACATAGGGATTGGATGCTGCATCTTTCGTACCTTTTACGTTAGTAGAGACTGCATGGTCACTTTTTACATCCCGGGCAGGGTTCAGCCGTCTGTTGGGGTGCCTCACATTGAGTGACAAAAGGCGTGAAACTTCATGAAGGCCACCCCACTTTTCTAGCGCACGAGCAATGTCATACCGCCCTGCCAGAGGTTGAAAACAGATGTGGTTTCTATAGGGTAGATAAAACTATTGATATTGATCATATATGGTTATTTCTCTCTCAAATTAACATGTTATGGTACAAAAACGAGAAAGAAATCTGTAGAATATACAGCATCTACACTGTTGTTGGCCATTTTGACTCCATACCTGCACGTTCGAATGACTTCCTGCTGGGCATGTATGAAGGGTCCATTCCCCAGCTCCTCTGAAATCGACTAATCTGCAATATGAATTGGAGTTGTATTAAAATCAGGCACTTGTCATTTTAAGTATGCGAGAGATAGAGCATGTTAAGAATCACCATTGTACATTGTACATTGTCCCCCAATACTAATATTGGTTAGCTTTTAGTGATATACAAGCAAAACTATTTGAAATGCTATGCCTTCAAAGAAGAAATGGGAAAAATTGTCATAGTTTGCAAGCAAAATTACCTCTTCCTGCAAATTCTCAAGACTATCCCAGTAACCCTTTGGTTTTCTATGCTTATAAGCAAGAGAAAGATTCATCAGGGTTGCAATCTTTCTGAATCCACCCATTCGTGTGATTGATTTCTCAATATCTACTCTTCCCTGTAAACGAAGTTGCTTTCTCATGGGCATAAATCCTTCCTGCCCATGCTCTGCAATAAATTTCAGGAGCTCAGCTTTCAAAACTTCAATATCCTTTTGCAATCCTGGGACCCTTGGCCTTTGTGCAGATGAACTCTGAACATTGGAATCAGAAAATCGGTCAACTACTATACAACCATCATCAGTATGGTCAGTACTGGATGAATCAGTTTGTTCCTCCATGTGTATACTTTCATCACAATTCTTTGATGACTTCGCTTCCTCCCTCTTTTCTATGTAGTCTCTTATTGTACATAAATTTGAAGGGAGATCTTCATATATAACCTACATCTCATGAAAATCATATATTAATCAACTGTTTCTTGTCAAGGCTCACATGCAAATTATGATAAAAAAAACAGATGCAGACTGATCTTGTCAGTTAGTGATTCCATAATAATTGATTTACATGGAAATTCAGAAATAAGTATTCTCTTCAGCAATGTAGAATTTTTACGTCAACAATGTTCTCCAAAGACAATAGACTAAGCAAAAGCCAGGTTAGTATACCAACCTCTTCCATGATAGCTTCAGAGAGAAAAGTATCTTTGCGCATTTTCGATTCAACCATGTACTTCAACAGTGTGTGATGACTTCCCAGCTGCTCAAGAACCCATTTACCCCGAAATGAATCGAAGTCCCCTTCAACTTGTTCAAAACTTATCTCCTGTTCAAGTTGTTCACACAAGTCTAGGACAACACGTGCATGAAGTACCATATAAAGCAAGCCCTTACAGCCTTCCTGCATATTAAAAATGAGTCACGTCAAGTTCTGCATACGATTTTAAGATAAACACTACTTTCACTGTTTCACACCAATGATACAGAGCTACTGGTACTGTTGTAATACTGGAGGGATATATATTATTGAGCCCTAGACCGGTCACAATAACATAAGAATTTGAAATCTCTCATTTCTTTGCTGATAAACTTTGTTCCATGTTTGAAATCAAAAACTAACATAAGTACATAACTGCGATGTAATCTACCTTTTATGAGAAACAAATGGATTAACCTTAATAGAAATCAAAGTGGGCATGTCTATAGCAGTTCACTTTTATAAGCTGAAATCCTCGATTAACTAAAGATCCTGCTTCACTTTACATGTGAAGGCACCATTTGTACCTGTAGAATTCGGACTTTGTTGTTTTCTCTTGATAATATCCGACTAATAGCCAAATTAGGAACTATCCTGAAAAATAAATTTTCATTAGGTAAACAATACGCTGCTGGCCTGCATGAAATCTTCAAAGTAACTTACAAAAACTAATAGCTCTCTCCTTTTCCTTTTCTCCATTTTGTTACATAACTATTTTATTATTATGTCTTTTTAAATAAAGTCTTCAAATATATTACTTGATTTCAGTAATTCACGCCTAGGCAGAATTATGATTGATAGTTCAGGTTATAAGTACCAACTTACGACAACTATAGTTGATAGTTAGAATATCTACCATGTCACAGATTATAAGATAAAAATGATACTGAAGTTGTGAATCCTTTTACCTTATCCTAAGTTATAATACGGATATATAGCTCATTAAGCTCTGATGGATTATATATACTATGGAGTATGGATCATGAATTGTTTTTCATTTACGTATGATATGATCATTCTACCAACCTTTACACAAGTTACAAGTATAAATGGTAAGTAATGGTGCTGAAAAAAATTCAAAAAATAAAAGCAGCTTACTCAGGAAGACTTTCGTAAGCTGTCAAAACACTCCATACTTCACGAACATGAGCTTTAACTGTTATGCTGGCAACAACACCACGATGGACGCCTCCATTTTCCTTCAACCAAAATCATTATATTATCAATTTCTATGACAGAAGAGGCTCTCCCTAGGTTATATGAGAATAGTCGAGAGCTAATGGGTTACCAATAGACCATCGAATCTCCGAAGATGAACCTCATCCACCAAGCAAGGCCTATCAAGTCTGCAGACTTTTCCAAAAACACCCCAATTACTATTCAACTCAGTAGAAGCTGGGGGCAACGAACTAGAAGTAGGGCCAGAAAAATTCTCTTTAAATTCATTAAGTGGATAATCCTTTTCACACTGTGAACCGTCCATATCTTTTTTGAGTCCATTTAAAGTGCTAGACATGGAGCTTTCTTCTATTGCTATCTTCTGTTCCCCTTCAAAAGCCTTTTCAGACCTACAAGCCAAGGCCCGAAGATTGACAGGGAGATCTGATCTGATAATCCTCTCCAGGAAAATGGCAGGGAAGTTGAATCTCGGTATCACATTTACTTCATACGATAAAATAGTGGATGACGACCTGAAATCATGAGCGAGAAAAGAGCAAATCAGCAAAAACATGACTTCAGTAGCTCATATCACATCAGTAATTGTATATAATGTATTCTAATTGGACATAGATGATAGATAGCTAAACACCAGAACTGAGCTACATTGCATTGAACTTGCTAAGATTTATGTCTCTAAAACACATAACAAATACTAATCAGGCATGGTGGCATAAAGTACTGGGATCTATAATTATTAAAGTGGAAAGAGAAAAGAAAAACCTAGCATGGGATGAAAGATCAAATTATATGTGTGTTACTGCAGCAAAAAGTTAAACAGACAGATATGATTTCTCACGAAATTTAGAGGAAAACAAATAGTAACTAGAAAGAGCAACTATATTAAAACCAAAAGATGGAAGGATACTGTAAAAATCTCTGTAACTCACAATCAAAGTACCGCAATCCTTGTATTCAGAAAAACAAAATACCTCAATCCTACCTTATCCCGCATTTCACAGACCATTTGCCTTCAAATTTTTTGAAGTCCCCGTCAACCATGGAAAAGTGAAGCTCACGATCATTACCACCCTACAACACAGACCACAGCTAAACATTACTCATTCCAACAACATAAAATCCTCAAACATCAGAAATTTACCAACCCACTTGGAAATTTAATTATACCAGTAATACCACCAAGAACCCAAATACTATACAAACCAAATGGCAAATGATAAGCACCAAAAAAATCACAATTGGGTTTCGATTTAATCCTAACCAGATTGGGAAACTCCTGAAGGTCCAAAACAACTCGAGCTTCGATATGCCAGTACAAAGCTCTCTGCAGGCCTCTCTGCTCCAGCCAAATACGCCCGGGATGTGGACATGGAATCCTCCCACTAAAACCATCAAAAACCAAGTAAAGATCCCAACTTTACCAAATCACCAAAAACTAAACTGAACTCAGAGCTCACTGAATACCAAACACAACACAAAGCTGCCACCTTTACCAGATTACCAAGAACCCAATTGAGTTCAGAGCTCAGTGAATACCAAACACTAATCAAAGATACAAACTTTACCAAAGTTGGGGAGATTCCTAGTCCTACCTGGAAACCAGATTGGGGATGAAGTCAGCAAGACGCTCGTAATCCGTCAGAGCATTCCAGACGGAATCGACGTCAGCATTTACGGAAATCTCGGCCTTGACGCGGCGTTCCCGCCAAGAAATCATATTTACTTCACAGCTCACTCTTCTCTCTCCTTCTCCTCCTTCCTCCGCCGCCGCTGTCTCTTCCGGGTTTCTCGGTTTCTTGTACACGGCGTCGTTTTGGTTGGGGATGAAATGGTGGGAGTGGTTCCATCTGGGTGCGTCGGCGGAGGAGGAGGAAGAGAAGACCATGAAGAGGTGGGAGGGTGGGCTCTTTATGAGGACCCATTTGGGTGGGAAGGAGAGGGGTCTGTGGGTTGTAAAGGTTGAAGCTTTGGAGATGATCATGGGAGTGTGGATGAAGTGAGCTGAGTCGGAGTGGGTTGGGTGTAGAGCACTTGAACTCCTCCGACCGTTGATTGGTGACCACCAGTTTCTTTTGGTGGTTTGGTTCCATGAATTGTGTGGCAGCTGTGACATTAGGGGTGTGTTCGTCATTTTATTAGAGATTGTGTGATTTGACTCTGATTTGACTTTCCTTTTTCCGGCGGCGGATGCCGATCGGAATAGGTCAACCATACTTGGTCAACTCATACACTTGAGAACAAATTTTCAGTGGACATAAATTCGATGGTAAAGTGTTTTATATGATAGTTATCAAATTGAATTTATGTACGTATTTCGGTTTTGAAGTCATCTTTATTTACTTTAGATGAATAAGTCCAAATTTGAGGGTCGCAATTCGAATCGTAAGACACCTTGTTACTTATTGATATTTTGTTGGTTTGAGGAGTTTGTTTACATGAGAAATGGTGATATATGCATCTCCTTCAATCGCCTATAGTATATGCGTTATTTTCAATTTTGTCACAATGACGTCAGTGGTCTACTTGTCTGTTTCCTTTAAAATGTTTTAGAAATGTGAATCGAAAAACATATAGACTAGTGTGCATACTCAAAATACTGATGTAAACAATTTAAGCTATGGTGAGGATTAAAGTTGTAGAACTAAAGACATGCTAAACTTGTAGCTGAAAAGACCTAAATCTAATGAAAGTCGGATTTTTATAAACAAATTCGACATTAGATCATCATATAAAAGATTAATTATTTTATTTTTATGCAGAAAAGGAAAATTGTACTATTAGTGTAACTTAATTGTAACCACACTCTCTACCTTTTCTTAATACTCGAGCTAATCACAATCAAAGTCTTGTAACGTGAGGGAAGTTGACTTCGTTACACACATATGGTAATAGTCATCAATCTCATTTTCGTTAAATTTGAATCTCAAGATTAAAATACTTAAAAATCGTGAATTAGAGAAGTGTTGAGGAATCGCACTTGATTTATAAAGGTGGTGATTAGTGTGAGACAATTTTAATTAACGAAGTTAAATTCAAAAACATGGTGCTCTTTAGTTAAGGATTCAGTTTGCCACCAAAATGCGAGAATGCAGAAGAAACACTCTCCCTCTTAGCTTGGATTGATTCATTAATCTTAACCACATTTTGGACATCATACTAGTGAAAAGATTTGTACATGTACCTTGTCATATATTAAACACTAAATCACCTCATTTGAAAAGGCTTGCCAGTTGCCATATATTTGAAAAGGGTTTGCCATTATTGTCATTAATTTATCGGGTCCTGGTTGTTTGAGAATATGGCAAACAACCACAATTCGCTCATATAGCCTACAAAAATTATCTTAGAAAAAAAAGGAAGGAAAATAAACTATGATACATGATAATGATAATGGCAAGTTTCAATTATCGCATTAAGCTCTTTTAAAATGCTCCTCGTAGAATAAATATGGTTAATGTTATAGCATGAAAGGCAATAAGAACGCGGTAAACTATTAAAATATAAAAAACGGTTAGAGCGCGCTCAATAATTAAAAAATATGCGCGCTCTTAGGAAACGGTTGATGTATATGATGTAACTAGAGTTCATACAATAATTAACGAGTAAATTTCCTAAGGATATAATTAAAAATTAATAGATGCAACATAATTACAATATCAAACCGAACTAATATTTTTCCTTGAGCTTTAGTACAGCCAATTCCAACCTGCCATTGCACCATTGTTTAACACTTACTCAACTACTTTACTTATTATTGAAGATGGGGATTCCAAACCGTTGAAGCTGACTGGTTTTCATACTTCATTGAATTGTTGAAGATACAGTACACACTTGTTACAGTATGAAGCTGATTTCATTTACTTTTCTGATGAACCAAAAATCTGATGATGAACAGAAAAGATCAAGTGTGAAAAAGAAGGGAGGGGCTGCAAGTGAATAGAGAAGCTTATAGGAAGAAACCAAAAATTACAAGCACTGTGTTGAAAACCCAGCTTGCAATTCATAACCAGTGATCATGAGAATAGAATCAGAGCTAAATAGAGCATAAAGACTCCACCTTTGCCCTCCTATCCTAAACACTTCTCTCTCTAGAAGAGAGTTCGATGAGGAGAAGAAGAGAGAAAAAGGTGAGGGGAATATGGGTAGTGAGATGGAAACTCCACGTGTCTGGAGCTGAGTGGTTGTGAGTTTTAAACAACAGAGGCAAACACCAACGTTAAACAAGAACAAGAAGCACCAGCTTCTCTCTCTATCTCTCTCTCTCTCTCTCTCTTGCCATGTCAGAGTGGTGTAACCCCGTCCTATGACCCCGGCGAATCCGTATTGCTTTCTCTCTCTAGAAATCTCAACTCTCTCCCTCTCTCTCTCTCTCTCTCTAAAACCCCAAAAGAAAATATGAAAAAAAGGGAAAAACAAAAACTATCTCTTTCCCCTTCTCCTATTTATTTCCATTTGTCTCCCTTCGCTTTCTTCTCTCTCTCTCTTTCTCGTATCTCCCCCCCCCAACAGCCTCTCTCTCTCCTCCTTGCCCTAAACCCCCATATCCCTCACGCAGCTCTCCTCTCTCAATCTGAGCCTCTTCCTCTGTTTCTTGGGCTTTTGATCCATTACTTTGATTGGTAGGCTTCTCAATCCATCTGGGCAACTCCTTGATTCCTGGCTTCTGGTTTGGTTGGTGCTTTTGTTTCTCATATGTGAATTTGGGAACTGACCCTTGTGTGTTTTGTTGCTCATTTTCACTTGGGTGTTGTTTGATTGCTTAAAATTTTTGTCTTTTGAGCTTTGATTGCTTAAAGATTGTAGCTTTGGTTGGTTGGTGTTGTTGCATAGTGATTTGTGTTCGGAATGTGGGCTGTGAGTTGTGGATTGGTGTTGAAATGGGGATTTTTGGTTGGGAGTAGCTGAATGTGTGTGCATGGTTGGGTTTTGTTTGATTTGATGGTTGGTTTCATCACTGTGGTTTGAAAAGGTGATGCAATTGTTCGAATTTTGGGTGCATAGTATGTTGAAATTGTGTGTAATGTTGTAGTGTACTAGTGTTTTCGGCATTGGGAATGTCTTGTTATTGGGTGCTGCTTCAAATTTGGCATTTGGTGTCTGGCAATGTACCTTATATCATATTTAAGGGAATCTGAACTCAGGTAGCTGTGTTGAAGATGTGGTAGCCTTCTCTTAGACCTTGGTTAGCTTGGCTGTATATTATGGTATACTAAATCTGAAATGCTGATCAATATACTATTGTCGGTCTAGGCATCTACATTCGTTCCCATTGATAGTTTGTGTAAACAAATGGTTTTTAACATTAAATGTTTGTGTCTGTGCGACTCTTATTTTTCTTATAACAGTTGAACTGTGTTTTTCAGAAATTGCAGTGCCCAAATGAGCGTGGAAAAGCTATGATGCCCTGAACAACCTCAATTCATGATAAGCTTGTTGTCTTTGTTGATCAAGTGTAAGAGTCAGCTCTAGAAGATGAAGGATAACAGCTCGTCAACAAGTACAATGCTTAACAGAAACTGGGTCTTGAAACGGAAGCGTAGAAAGCTTCCTTATGGACCTGCTGTATCTAATGGCAAAGAAGACGCTTCAGCAGCATCAGAATGTCAAGGGAAATCATCATCTTCGGCTAAACGGCGGCTGACTAATGAAATTATTTCTGATCGCCTTTCTTCCAAGAAGAAAGGAAATGATGGGGTGAGTTATCCCTTTTGTCGTTTTCTCCCCTGCACTAGTAAATAACTTAATGTGCTTGAAGTATGTTCTGACTTCTTGCAACTTTTTTGTCTTATCTTATGTCCGGTCGTCCAGTATTACTATGAATGTGTGGTCTGTGACCTCGGTGGTAACTTGTTGTGTTGTGATAGTTGCCCCCAAACCTATCATCTGCAGTGTCTTAATCCGCCTCTTAAGGTATATATATCTTGTTAGTGTATTACCCTGTTTCTTTCCCCATTCGCGATCCATTTCTTCTTGTTAGATGTACTAATGTCCATTTGCCTTTCTTCATAAATTCTATAATTCTGGAATTGCAGCGAATTCCAAATGGGAAGTGGCAGTGCCCAAATTGCTCTCAGAAAAGTGATAGGCCAGAGCCTTTGAATTATCTAGCCGATACCATTTCAAAACGAGCAAGGACAAAGGTTGCCACTTCTAAAGCCAAAGCTGAAATTAAGTCACCTGAGAGAGAGAAAGTTTCAGCCCTTTTTGGGAACACCATTGTTGCAAAGAAAAGGTCATCAAGCAAAGGAAAAGCTCAGGGATTTAAATCCTTCAAGAAGAAACCATTCTCCCAGATTGATTTATCTTCTAGCACGAAGGTCAGTCATTCATCAGCTGGCGGTTCGTTGGAAGGTTTCTCGCTGTCTGTGAATGTTGGGGAGGAAAATAAATCTAGCCCTTCCCCGCCAGATGATTCCACAACCATAAAGTTGATCTCTCCTGCTAAAGAAGTTTCATCTCATTCTAAAGAATCAGAGACAAATGAAGAAGCTCCAGAGGCAGCTGTTACAACTGGAGAAGCTCCTGAGGCATCTGTGGCAAATGAAGAAGCTCCTGAGTCATCTGTTCTTCCTGAAGTGAAGCCTAACCTCTCTTGTGATGATGTGACTCCGCGTAAGACCATTGTTCTTGCCATCAGTGCTGCTGCTGGCAAGGCTAGAAAAAGAAAACACAAAGGTAATAATGACAAGAGTAAAAAAAAGCGCAGGACAGAGAAGAGGAAAACTGTTATCAGTGTTTCCAAACACTCTGGGTCGAAAGCAAATACCTCAAGCCCCGGGACTCATATTCGTAAAGCACTTCGCAGGCATAAATCTCTCAACCATGGGGTTTCTGCATCTTCGTCAAGGGAGAATGTTGCAACCAAGAGTTCAGATGCCCAGATAAAAGATGAGGTATTTTCCAGATGTTCATTCTGTGTGCTTTACTTCTTGTGTGTGCTACTGCTTGTATGGACAAAATTTGCGTTCTGTATGTATGCGCACAACTTTTGTGTTTATTGCACCTTTTTTGGAGACATACTTTGTGTTGCAATCTGTTTCTTTTGGTTGCTATATGAGGATGATCATTCTTTCGTCTTCACATGTGAGACACAATTACTCAATAATTTGGAAAAATAACCATCCATGAATGTATACTTTTGACATTGTAAAAGCTCTCTAGATCTTAGACTGATTCCCAACTTAAATGTATTTTCCATCCCTCCTTGAACTTCAGTCCTCAACTTCTGGCTATTGTCCTAGATCCACACTTAAGACAAAGGTTTAATGCTATCAGCACATGCTTGAATTAAGGAATAGCCAGACATGGCTTTACATGAGATTTTTTGCTGGTGATTTGTTAACATTTTTCTTAGTCATGCTGACTTTAGATATCATGGTTATCATTCAGATAGCAGCATGAGATAAAACTTTTCTATTGTCCTTGTCTGTTTACTTACATGTGAATATGGTTGGTTTTGTTTCAGGATCTTACTGAGGAAGCAAAAGAGCAACCTCATACTGCAGATGAAGCTGGAAATTACGGAGTGGAAACAATAACGCATAATGATAGTCTTCCTACCGAACTTCTGCAGGTAAAGGAGATTTTCAGAACATCTTTTTAAAAGAGATTGGATGTTCTATAATATAGTGAATGTCCTTTTTTTTATTATATAGATGCAGAGAATGTGTTTTATATTTCGTTTACTTGACATTGCAGTATTGCCTTAAAGATCACTATATTGCATTGTTTATGTCATAGGTCGACCGGGTTCTGGGATGTCGAGTTCAAGGTAATCATTCTCGTCACTTATCTGTGACAGCTGCCCAAGATCTGAATTTTGATGATGTAAAAGCCACAGAAAATTTTAACAGACTATCAGAGGAGAATACTGCTTGTGAAACTGGCATGGATGTTGGGGCTGTTGAAAATCTCACCCATGATTGTGAAGAAGGGCTTAAGGGTGTTATTGGGGATGACAACACTAAAGATGATATAAGAGTGGACAAACTACATGTGTATAGAAGGTCTATGAACAAAGAAGGTAAAAGAGCTAGTTCTATGGATTTGTCAAGGAAAGATACTAAGGAGTCAGATTCTGCTGGCATAACTGATCACAGCCCAATCAAATCAGCTGTGAATGCTGATGATCCAGGAAAATCAAATGAAGTAGTGACTGTAGATAATATTGATAAATTGAACAGTAATGATGAAGAGAAAGAAGAGGTTCTGGAAATTTATGAAGCACATGTTTCTGTGGATACCAATGATAAGACAGCTGTTAATATAGAAAGTGGAACTGATGTCTGTGCTGAAAACAAAAGTGAAGAGCCCACACTGGCAGAATGTGCAGGTGATGGTGTTGGGAAAGTGTCGTATGAATTTTTAGTAAAGTGGGTTGGTAAGTCTCATATTCATAATACCTGGGTTTCAGAGTCTGATTTAAAAGCCTTGGCGAAGAGGAAACTAGAAAACTACAAGGCAAAGTATGGAACAGCTGTTATAAATATATGCGAGGAAAGATGGAAGCAACCACAGAGGGTGATAGCTCTGCGTGGATATAAAGATGGCTCAGGTGAAGCTTTTGTGAAATGGACTGGTCTTCCTTATGTTGATTGCACTTGGGAAAGATTAGATGAGCCTGTCATGAGAAATTCTCAGAAACTGGTTGATTTATTTGGTCAGTTTGAGCACCAAACATTGGAAAATGACGCTCTTAAAGTGGATTCAGCTAGAGCGAAGGTTAGCCGACAGCAAACTGAAATTCTTGCTCTGACAGAGCAGCCCAAGGAACTGAAGGGAGGTTTGTTGTTTCCCCATCAGCTTGAAGCACTCAATTGGTTGCGGAAGTGCTGGCATAAGTCAAGAAATGTGATACTAGCTGATGAGATGGGGCTTGGTAAAACTATATCAGCTTGTGCCTTTATTTCATCATTATATTTTGAGTTCAAAGCCACTCTACCTTGTTTAGTCTTGGTTCCACTTTCCACGATGCCTAATTGGTTTGCTGAGTTTTCATTATGGGCTCCTGAATTGAATGTCGTGGAATACCATGGGTGTGCCAAAGCAAGAGCCATGATTCGCCAGTATGAATGGCATGCTAGTGTTCCCAACGAGTTGAACAAGAAGACATCCGCTTATAAATTCAATGTTCTTTTAACTACATATGAAATGGTTCTTGCTGATTCCACACATCTTCGCGGGGTCCCTTGGGAAGTTCTCATAGTTGATGAGGGCCATCGTTTGAAAAATTCAGGAAGTAGACTTTTCAGCTTGCTTAACTCATTCTCTTTCCAACATCGTGTACTGTTGACCGGTACCCCTCTTCAGAATAACCTTGGTGAGATGTACAACTTGTTGAATTTCTTGCAGCCAGCATCATTCCCTTCCCTGTCTACATTTGAGGAGAGGTTTAATGATCTGACAACTTCAGAAAAAGTGGAGGAATTGAAAAAACTCGTTGCCCCACATATGCTTCGTAGGCTCAAAAAGGATGCTATGCAGAATATTCCCCCAAAGACCGAACGAATGGTTCCTGTTGAGTTGTCCTCCATCCAAGCTGAATATTATCGTGCAATGTTGACAAAGAATTATCAGATATTGCGGAATATTGGGAAAGGGGTTGCACAGCAGTCAATGCTGAACATTGTAATGCAGTTAAGAAAAGTTTGCAATCATCCATATCTGATACCAGGCACTGAACCTGACTGTGGGTCTCTAGAGTTCCTTCATGACATGCGGATAAAAGCTTCAGCTAAGTTGACACTGCTGCATTCTATGCTTAAGATTTTGCACAAAGAGGGTCACAGGGTCCTTATCTTTTCCCAGATGACAAAGCTCCTTGATATTCTGGAGGATTATTTGGCCATTGAATTTGGACCTAAAACTTATGAAAGAGTAGATGGATCTGTTGCAGTGGCTGATCGTCAATCTGCAATTGCACGTTTTAACCAAGACAGAAGTCGATTTGTCTTTTTGTTATCAACACGCTCTTGTGGCCTTGGGATCAATTTAGCAACAGCTGACACAGTCATTATTTATGATTCTGATTTCAACCCTCATGCTGATATTCAAGCTATGAATCGAGCACATCGAATCGGACAATCAAATAGACTTCTGGTTTATAGGCTTGTAGTTCGTGCTAGCGTTGAGGAGCGCATCTTGCAGCTTGCAAAGAAGAAACTTATGCTTGATCAGCTATTTGTGAACAAGTCAGAATCCCAAAAAGAAGTGGAAGATATTCTTAAGTGGGGAACAGAGGAACTTTTCAATGATTCTCCTGGTATGGATGAAAAAGATACAGGTGAAAATAATAGTAACAATGATCAGGCAGTGCCAGATGTAGAGCATAAGCATAAGAAGAGGATTGGTAGCCTGGGGGATGTGTATGAAGATAAATGTACAGAAAACGGCAACAAGATTGTTTGGGATGAAACTGCTATTTTAAAGTTGCTTGACCGTGAAAATCTTCAATCTGGACAGACTGATAATGCTGAAGTAGATATGGAAAATGATATGCTTGGCTCTGTAAAGGTAAAATATTTGAACTTTTCTTCTAAAAAAAAAAGAAAGATATTCGAACTTTACATCTAATGCATTTGTAAGCTTTATGCATTTTGTTGCATTCATATCAACCCTGTTATTCTGCTTTATGAACAGGTTGAATAATATTGTTATATATTTCCCCTTTTCTTTTTTTCTGATGTTGTCCAACCTAATGTTTAACCAGTCTATTGAATGGAATGAGGAGTCACTTGAAGAGCAGGTTGAATCACCTCCTGGTGCAAATGATGATGTATGTGCTCAAAATACTGAAATGAAGGAGGATCATGTGGTCAATGCTATTGAAGAAAACGAATGGGATAGACTCTTACGTCTTAGGTAATAAAATCTTCTAACGTCACCCATTTTAAGTTTTTCCATGTGTTAATACTGCTCTGTCTTAACTTCGTTTGCTTATATCTATCAGTCTACAATCAAAGTTAAGGCTTCTTAAGAGATTTCAGACTGCAACTGTGTTTCATATCCTTTTCTTTGGTTTGTAGATGGGAGAAATATCAAAGTGAGGAGGAAGCAGCTCTTGGTCGCGGCAAGCGAATGCGGAAAGCTGTTTCTTACAGGGAAGCATATACTGCACACCCAAGTGAAACATTGACTGAGGTACTTCTGTTTGACTTATGTTTTAATGAAGTATATTGCTTTTTCTGAGTTTCTGGTCTACTTTCATTTGTATTTGCTCTTTCACGTTGATTCTGTAACTATCACTAAACACATTGTTCCTTTTCTTGTCTGTGCACTTTCTTGTATGTGGTTGTGTACCAGCAAAGTTTGTTTCGGGTCTTCCTCTTCTAAAATTTAGTCTGTCATGCATGAAGTTGCAACTCTTAAAGGAGTTCTCCCTTTTATCCCTTAAGCACCTGAATTATCTGCCAAAAGATGCTTATCTTTCTGGCTTTCTAGCTAGTTGATTATATGGAGTAATTCAATTTTTTATGGTTTGTATTAGCAGAGTGGTGGTGGTGAAGATGAGCGTGAACCCGAACCGGAGCCAGAGCGGGAGTACACAGCCGCAGGACGAGCTCTTAAAGCAAAGTTGTAAGTTCAGATTCTCTTCAAATACTTCTACGGTTCTACCATAATTGCTTGATTTGGAGTGAAGATTGAATTAAAAGTATAGCACTATTATCATCTTGAATAGGCTGCTTGCAAAAAACTTAGTTGTTAACATATACATGGACTCATAGCACTATTCATGGAAGTACGACACTATTATAAATGTCAAGAACTTACTGTAAATTTCAAAGATATAAATGTGTAATTCTCATGCCTTTGAGGCATGTATGACTCGTTTATGTCCCGCATCTTGGGTATGGTTTTTTATTTCTGAATTCCATCAGATTTATTTATGGGGTGGGATGGCACTGCACACATCTCATGGAATTTGAGCACTCTCTTCAAATAACTTGATGATTTTGGAGTGTAAACTATTTCCAATTTTAGGTGACGATTGGATTGTAGGCATTATGTTTGGTCATACTTTCTAAATTAAATAGTTGATCATGAAATATTTTCACAGTGGATGCAACTAATTACTGTTTCTTTTACACAACAGTGCTAAGCTCCGTGCTAGGCAAAAAGAACGTCTATCGCAGAGGAGTGAAATTGAAGAACCTCGTCCCAGTGAGGGACTGCCTATTGAGTCACATCCGCAATGTCCCATGGACACTGCCGAAGATGTTGATCAAGCGACCAGGGATCAAGGGGCTGGATTAGTTCAATTTCTCAGTGAGAGTTCTGCAGTAATTGACTTGGAGGACAGCAAAGATGCTTCTATAGCTAAGACTGACTCTCCCTTAAGATTGGGCAAGCTATCAAAGCATAAAAGCAGTCGCCTCGATCTTTCTGTTAATCCGCTTGACTACGCATCTCCTGACATTTTGTTTCCTAGACACCAACATCAAGGAACAAGCATGACTCATTTGGTCCCCTCAAATAATTTGTTACCTGTTCTGGGACTCTGTGCCCCCAATGCTAGTCAAATAGAATCATCAAAAAAGAACTCGAGGTTGAATGGCAGACGAAGAGGAGCTGGACCAGAATTTCCATTTAGTCTAGCTCCTCAATCTGGGACGTTGCCTGAAACAGAAGTCAATGATGATGAAGTAAAGCTATCAGAAGCATCACAACATCTGAAGAGTAGCATTCCAAATGGTAGCTTGCCATTTAGACTGGTACATACACTTCTACCTCTTTCATTATCTTTTTGTGTCTGTGTTGTGTGTGAGCGTGTAAGATGATCACTTTATGCTTTGTAGAATACATAATCACAATTATCTCTTTGCAGTATCCCCCGGCTTTCCAAGGAAAAGGTTATGATCACCCTGAAAGTTCTGGTGCCACATTTTCTGAATTCCAGGAAAAGATGGCACTGCCCAACTTACCATTTGATGAGAAATTGCTATCAAGATTCCCGCTTTCATCTAAAAGCATGCCTAGTCCACATCTTGACTTCTTACCTAACTTGTCCTTGGGTAGCAGACTTGAAACTGTCAATGGCTCCTTGCAAGAGCTTCCAACAATGCCACTGTTTCCCAATTTAAAATTGCCCCCACAAGATGCACCCAGATATAATCAGCTAGACAGAGATGCGCATCCCACCTTGGGCTTAGGCCATATGCCACCTACATTCCCATCATTCCCTGATAATCACAGAAAGGTGCTGGAAAACATAATGATGAGGACTGGTCCTGGATCAAACCACATGTTTAAAAGGAAATCAAAAGCGGATACCTGGTCGGAAGATGAACTTGATTTCCTCTGGGTTGGTGTCCGTAGGCATGGTAGGGGCAATTGGGATGTGATGCTTAGAGACCCAAGGTTGAAATTCTCAAAGTTTAAAACTTCAGAAGATTTGTCAGCAAGGTGGGAGGAGGAGCAACTCAAGCTTTTAGAAGGGTCGGCTTTTCCGGTGCCAAAGTCATCAAGAAAGACTCCCAAGTCCTCACAGTTTCCAAACATATCTGATGGAATGATGGCCCGGGCACTTCATGGAAGTAGACTTGTTACACCACCAAAGTTCCAATCCCATTTGACGGACATGAAGTTGGGTTTTCCTGATCTTGCGTCTGGCTTTCCACATTTTGAAGCATCAGATAGACTTGGGTTGCAAAATGAGCAATGCCCTCCAATTCCAACTTGGTTTCATGACAAATTCCAAGGAATTTTTTCCAGAGATTCTGCTGCTGGATCTTCAGACAGACCAGGAACGTCTTCCAATGCACCCACGGAGCAGCCATTCGTTGTCACTTCTTTTGGGAGCAGTTGCTTGGGTTCATTAGGTTTGAATCCCTCAAGCAGCTATGATTTGCAGCAGCAGAAGGAAACTGAACAGGGTTACTATGGGAAATTGCCTAGTCTCTTGGATAGATCGTTGAATGTTCTGCGTGATATGAATAATCATTTTGCAAGAGGTGAACCCAGTGCTGGATTCTTTCCAGATCCCAGGAGAGGATTTTTTAAGGGTGAAGATTTTTCTGGAAGTAGTTCAGCAAAGGACAAGCTACCTCATTGGCTACGGCAAGCTGTAAGTACACCTGCCAAGCCCCCAGAACCTGAGCTGCCTCCTACAGTATCAGCAATAGCTCGATCAGTTCGGTTGTTATACAGGGAGGAAGAACCGACCATTCCTCCCTTTGTGATTCCAGGCCCACCTCCCTCACTACCAAAGGATCCAAGACGGAGTCTGAAGAAGAAAAGGAGACAGAAGTTACAATTCTTTAGGCGAATTTCCCAAGACATTGCCATAAGCAGCCACTTAAGTGAAAATGCTTCAAGCTCCATTCCTGTGGCCCCATCATTTCCATTCCTTTCACAATCAATGCCACCACCTCCAGGCTTTTTACCTATGGAATCTGACCTCAGTATGCCTCGGAGTTTACATATGTTAAATCCATCGGCCTCATTACCACATCTGAATCAACAGATCAAAACAACCATGGGGCTTACTCCTTCCCCTGAAGTGCTTCAGTTGGTAGCATCGTGTGTTGCTCCAGGTCCACATCTACAAGCAGATTCCGGCAAGACAAGCTCAAGCACCCCTGATATGAAGCCATCATTGCCAGATTCAACCGACCACGTAGGACTCTTGGCCTCACAAGCTACGTTGGCAAAAGATGAGGCAAAAGCTACCTTGGCAAAAGATGAAGCAAAAGCTTCATTGGCAAAAGATGAGGCAAAAGTTACACTGGCTAAAGATGAAGCAAGAGGTGAGGCCAAGCCAAGTTCGCCTCTTAAGGAGAATGATTCACCTCTGAAAGAAAGAAAGTCTGCTACTGAAAGTGGGGATTCCAGCAAGACTCGGTCAGATCCCAATAGAACAGAGCGTCCTGATGCAGGGGAAGTATCTTCTGAGGGCACTGTTTCAGATCACCCTCAGAGTGACCGGGAATCATAGCTGTTATGTGGGAGTGAAGATTATAACATAGTTATTCTTTCATGCTACTCGAGGCTCCAATGTGCTTGAATTTTTGTAGCTTTATGTAGTTTGCCACAAACTAGCCCGACATAGGATTATTTAGGATATATTGTGTAAAGCTTTTGTACCAGAATGAAATATAGTGTTGCCTTCTCAGTTTGCATTGTAATTTATCCATGCAGACCTTGGTGTTTCGCACATGTCTCAATTACAGAGACAATTTCTGGATATTGTTGCTCAATCAGTCTGGTGATCGAAAGATATTCGCTGTAGTCATCCTCGGTGTGATTTGCCGCAGTCAGATAAGTGAATCTCTCACTACCTGCTTCTGCAACTGTTTTGGTCATTTGAGCAACTGATCCTGTTAGTGCAAATTTTAGAACCATCCCAGAATTATTGAGATGGGACCTTCATGTCTTCCTTCTCCAGGACACTGAGCGGTGAGCTCTTGCTTGTATTCCCACTCGGACACAGGCCGTCGACAGGGGTGGAAAAACCCCATCACCCCCTTCATTGTCGCTGAACTTCTCAGGCTTCAATAATTCATGCTACATGCCTACATTTTTATGTTGTGGCAAAGTTACCATGCCAATTCTTTAACAAAAGAAACTTACTGCATGCTGATTTTACTTTTGGGGCAAAAATATTCATCATGTTACTTTGAATCTCAGCACATGACAGATGTGGGATCATGTGGGATGTTTTTTTTTTCCAGGCTTGCTGATAATGAACCTTGCAACATTAGCAGCACCAGATATTGATTAAGCAAGTTTAAATTCTACCTTGATATCTTGTCCTGGTGATCTGATTATGAACTAAGACTTATATACGTAACTAGTAGTCAGCAAAATGAAAGAAATAGAAGAAAAGAAAATGAAGAGAGAAAGATCTGATTGTATCATATCCACTAGTCAGCAAAATGAACTACTAGTAGACATGAATATGGCTTGTTAGCCATCAAGGTGGATAAACACTCTTTCTCTCTCCAAATCTCAGATGCCAACCTCTACTAATATACAAAATACCCATTACAGCACAGAATCATCACTAATATTCATCTCTAATCTCCAAAAGTCCTTGATTTTTCTAATGAGTGGTGGTGGTGATTAGTCTTGGTCTCTTGGACAAGAGGCTCCTGATGGGTTGGCCACAAACCTTGAAGAGAAGGCATAGAACTTGTAGTAGTCTTGGTCATCTAACAAGTTCCCATATCCACTGGCATCAAAGTTGAGAGAATAGCTCAGTGGATCATACCGGCATTGGAATGAAGAAATTTTTGCACAGCCTACCCTTCTTCTCTGTTTCCTCAGCTTCCTCACCAGTCTGGCCAAGCAAGTACAGTGAGAAGCTGATGGTGAGGCTTTGATGCATTTGGTGGTGGAGGTGGCTGTGGCTGTGGTGGCTTGAGGTTCATGACCACCAATCTTGGTGGAGCATGTGGTCTTGGGCCATGAAAGATGCCACATTGTTGGGGTACCTTCAGTACTTAGATGTCTTTGCTCTTGGGAAGAATGTGAGCTTGAAAACTGGAAATGAGCTACTTGCAAGTGATATGGGAGATGCAAAGGAGTTTGAAGTGTGTGTATATATAGGAAAGAAGTGAGCGTCCTGAGGAAGGTGTTATCTTAATTAACAATTAATATTTGCAACAATAAAAAAAAATAGGGAAAAAAAGAAGAAAAATTTAGAAACGTCATGCAGAGCCAAAGATTGAATGGTTTTGGTGTACTTTTCAATGCATCAACCACATGCCATTTGACAGAAGGCCATTGTGAGCCTAAAGGTAGGTTTCAAATGGAGGAGAACTATTATATTAAGGAGAGGTTAATTAATTTGAAAGAAAGGTTAGGAAGGTCATTAGCAAATCACAAATAAGAGAGTGAAATGATTAAAGGTAGAGATTAGCAGTGGCAACCCAATACCCAACATATATAAGAGAATCTAAAGATTGTCAGAGAGCAGAGAAATAATTTGACTGAGATGAAGATCCAAGTGGAGAGCAATAATATTATTCTCCAAGGAGTCCCACCTTTCAACTCTAAACTGTCAACTCCAAAGGTCTAATCCCATGATTTGCTCATAAAGTTGTTCAAAGAATTTTAATGATTGTTTTAGCCTTGTTTTATAGCAACATATCATGTATGTAATGGTTGTTGTAGAGCAACACTTGTATTGATTTTGAGTGTGGTTTCTTTGTTGATGTGCAACTGCATACTATTGAAAGAACTTGCAACTTTGCTAGTGAGTGGCAAAGTGATCAAAAACCTCCATTGATGGTTTGCAATGAAATATGGGAGGAGCCAAGGAGGAACATATATATACAGTGTCTGATTCACAAAGGGTAAACTGTTGTGAAGAATAAACACTTCACTCAAATTTAACATGATAATTTATAATTTAAAAGTCACTCTTTTATAAAAAATTTCTACCCAAAAGGTTGTGAATTAAACTGGAATCCTATCAATACATTATCTTGTTATACAATATTCGCTTGGAATCTAAAACTCCGACCGATCAAAGAAAAGGGATACGAATTGTGTAACTTTTGTCCCTCAATGAACATGAGTCCCCAATTTAGATTCTCAATTCACCATTTCTCTATCACCAGACTAATGCAAAACTATGGTCCAAAACTTCTAATACATCACTAAGGAATAAGAATCAACATGACCTATAACTAATCAACTATATTCTCTTCATTTACGGCCAAAACTTGAAGCTTGAAAGGCACTAAATCCAAAATCCAAGTAATTTCCAAGTCCTCTTTGTATATCAATACATGTCAGAATAAGGATATGAACAAAAACATGCAAGGATGGCATAAGTCAAATGGGTATGTGTGTGTAAGAACACCAAAACCCTAAAGTCATGAAAGAGGTCTATTGGGGCCTCATCTCCTTCTCCTCCTCGCTCCTCACTCACCAGTCTTCACGTGGGTGGCTCTGCGGGTTATTTACACTGAAAAAGAAAGAGAAGAAAGTCGAAGATAGCATCACTGCAAGCACATGGCTTTCTTCTTCCCGATCATGGCCTCATGAGGCTTGTTCTGGGTTCGAATCTATCATCACAGAGACGATAGGTAGATATGTCTCTGCTGAGTCGACTAGCTAGCCCTGACGATGATTGTGTGTCTTTTTTCTTGCCGAGAGATTAACTGGGACATGTTCATTAACTGAAAGTGAAAAAGGCCAAAGGCCAGAGACCAAAATATGTTCGCTGCGTCTCTTAGAACTCTGATCGACTCAGCCACTTTTGCATGCATGGCAAAAGATTTGAGATCAGGCATTTCAGACCAAGCGTTTGAGAGATTTTTGAAGCTTTGTTTTGGACCTTGTAGTCTTGTACCATAACGAGCACTCATGTACGTAAATTCAATGATTTTGCCTGGCATAAGGAAATGAAAAATACATGGCATCTATATTTCTACTGAATTCAACGGCTGAAAACTAGAAGTATTATTTTTATTTGGGTCAACATGATTCGTGAAACATGAGAACTTGAATTTTAGAGAGAACCATAATAGGGGTTTTTCAAATTGAACAATTACTGGATCAATCATGCATAATTTGTTAGTTTCCATATACCGAACAAATACATAAGGTTCTTTTTCTTTTTTTTCTTTTCTCAGCCCTATGTAGCCAATCATACCCAATTGGAGGTATGCCATATTGTGTTGTTAATCAAGACTCACGACTAGCTAAAAGTTTGATTTAGATTCTAAAAGCATGCGCACATATATAGATTTGCATTTTCTGAAGAATTTATAAATGATAAAATGCTAGTCACTTCTTACAGTTTTACAAACTCGATAGTTTATTCTTTCAAGTTTCAATTTCAACTGATCATTCCTCATACTTTTCAAATTCGAACAATCTGGTCATTCTGTCATATTTCCATCCAATTTGGGTGTTAAGTTCATCCAATTTATGTTTGCCCAAAAAACAACTTAACACTCAAATTGGATAGAAAGATGACGAAATAACCAGATTGCTCGAATTTGAAAAGTATAAGCACTGGTCAGTCGAAATTGAAACTTAAAAGAGTAAACTGTCGAGTTTGTGATAGTTTGAAAAGTGAGTAATATTTTGTTCATTTATAAACTAATAACATTACATGCAGTAAACTAAGATCGATCACGCTGCATTTCATACAGTTCCAAAACTTTCAAGTTCCAACATGTGAAAGCATGATATATTTTGGATATAGTATTCGTATAGAGGCGAGTGTAGTGAGGTTCTAAAGAAAAGGCATGAGATATGCACTCGTATATTGGTATTATATGATCATAGTTTGAGTTTCATGCATGATTTCATCATTCAGTGAGTGCAAGTTGCAAATAGTTAATTTGATCGATCTCGATCTGTACGTTTTAACTCAAAAGTTAGCACAGGCCGGTGTTATTATAATCACTTCATCAACATGCAAGCATTACTGAAAAAAAAAACTACAGTAATTGGCCAAAATTAAGATGAATTGATACTAATTCGTTACCATCGAGTGTATAATGGTCCAGCAGATCTATTCATTTGAACTGCGAAGAAAAAGAAATAGAACAAATGCTGCAACTTTGTTAAATCTTTGAGACATCCAACGTAAATCGACCGAAGTAAAACCATTACTATTTACAAAACGAGAGAAAATGACTTCACATTCATACATCGACGGATCGATATTATATATTTACCAGCATTTGCTTGCATTGACCACAAAATTGACTCCTTACAACAAGGAAAGAGAGGTGGAAATGTCTCCTTGCATGAGAAAGAGAATATATATACTACATTGTTACAATACGTATGCATGCATGGAACACTTCCCAGAATTCTTCAGGCTTCACTAGTATTATTGTCATGGTTTTGCACATCCCTTCACTAATTTCCTTTATTTAGATTACATAACCTATGTTTAAAGGGTGGATCACTTGATCGATGACCCACTTTTTGTAGTCAAAATAATATTGATCATGAGATTAATGTATCAATATTTAACATATAACTGGCTTGATTGGTCTGGTGCTCATCAAGATTCTCTTATTGACTATTTATAGGGCTTTTGGATAGAACATAGGTATTGAGTAGTGACTAGTATCTGAATTGGATTTTTGGTTGAACTACCAAACATTTTATAATTTCATTCTCTCCCTATATGCATGTGGTTAGAACATGCTCTTGGCAAACCATAGAATATAAGAATACAAATACATCGTACTTATATTCTCATTCATGTTCATGGTGCACAAATGTCTAAATTTTTTCATTCTAAACAACTTCGCATAACTTTCTGGGGTTAATAGAGCCGGATCCTAAGTTCCTAACCGTAGATGAAGTAATTTGAGCTTCAACTATATGGTGACTATGGGAAGAGTGTTTAGGAAAAATATGTACATAAATTCATGAAACCAATAAGGTTTAAATTTCATAATCCACATTCCAAGCCAACCGACCACTCTAAAGATTGTGCAGGGTATTGACTAGTGACTCATATATATAATTAAGAGTAATAAGAGGGAACCAGCATGCCTGGCTTAATATTGTCTCTCCCGATATATAGACTATAGAATATAACACAATCACCAGGCTGGGAGTAGCTAGGCAATACCAGCGAAGAGCTCAGACCACGGATTGATACCACCAGTAAAGCAGGAAATGGAAAAGTTTAAATGGTTAAAATGTGAAGCATGACCTGTGCAAAAACTAACGCTGGCTGAAGTATTCTGAATTTCCTTTGTTTTTTTAATACACCTGAATTTCAATGAAGATGAAAGAATTCAGTGGCGGATCCAATATTTCAGCACGGGGTGGGCTTGAAAATTTTTTATGCTATGGAAGTGAGAAGAAAACTTGGAGCTTTATTAATATATATATACATATGAAAATAGAAAATATATTACAACTCATCCAAACTATTTATTGAGATGCAAAAATTAAAAGTTCATTCTAATAATATTAGATAATCAATCATTATAAAAGAGATTTTGGAAAGAAAGAAAGAACAATATTTTCTTTGATTGATTATCTACTGAAAAGAAAGAAAAAAGAATATTTCCAAGAGGAGAAGAAAATGATGGACAATACTCACAATAAGATTTGAACCTAGGCGGACTGGTAATAAGACTAAAGACTTACCAAGCCTGCCACACATCAGATATGCATACAAATTATATGGTAAAAAATGACATCCTTAAATCTCGGTTGGGCTCAAGCAACCACACACACATATCTGCATCTGGAAGAATTGAAACCTTTTTATTGTGGTTTCATTTTGATTTTCAGACCAATATTGGTGATTCAAAAATAAAAATAGAAACTGATGACAAATACATGCATGATGAGAATTAAGAGCAGTAATACTGTAAATTTGCTACTGTAGCTTTAAAATTGTACTCTGTGAAACTATGTATACACGACACATGTATCTAGCTGCGGTTTTACATTATATATGCATCGGGACGAGTGGATGACGAGACTGTTGCGAAGAGTATAAACAAAGTAAGAAAAAGATACTATATAGACCGTCAAATTAGGTACGTATATATATACGGGAAAGACTTCATATTTTTCATCAAGTTTATTATAAATGTCATGAACATGCTGAACAGTTCGTTGAGTCCTTGAACATAAGATCGATGACAAGGATAAGCTTATATATGGTGATGAGTGGTCGATGATACTCGGCATATATACATGCATGTCTTGCCGTCTTGGTTAATTAAGTGATGATCGACCCACTGAAAACTGAGAACAACGTACGTAGCCAATAAGCAATAATTCAATAGTCATTCTGGTTCAATTCATCACTTCCAAATTAATGTTAACGTAAGCTTCTAGAAAAATCAAAAGAAGAGCTAACGGTTTCATGGGTTTTAATATGCAATTCGATCGGAGGAAACACATCGTGAACTTAAGTAATTACCGTCGACCTCCATAAACTTATATAAAAGGCGCGGCAGATGCATTGTTCATTACCAATTGTACTATTCTCCATTCTTTGGTAATCACCTTGAAGGCTTGAACATTGTGTTTGTTAACTGAAGTCTGAAGGTTAAGCAGAATTAGTTAACTAGCTATCTAGTAATATCCATCTATGACCATATATACAATAGTAAATAGCAAATTCCTACAAATTATTCATACGACATATGAAGCAAGGGAATTGAAATAGATAATTCAAAATAAATGAAATTTGTTCCCTCAAAGCAATTATATCTTAACTTTTTTTTTTTGAATAAAAGGTTTGTGCGGCTACCTCAAGTCTTAATAAATGAAACTGTTGAATACAAAGGGGAATGACATAAAGCTTGAACCCCTTGATTACAAAGATTTGAAATAATATCATAAATCTTTACAAGCAAGTACTTAACGAGACACCAACTAGTAAAGAGCGCGCTGATGCCTACTCTATTTGCTTTAATGTAGCAGTGTCATACCTGAAAGACAACTCGACTACTACGAAGCATAGTTACCAATTGAACAGCTTTCCCACTATGTTGCCGCCGAAGATTAGATCCGGCGACACTTAGTTTCACCATGCCACTAGGCGGCAACGACTATTTGACAAAATAAGAAACTCGTCGCCTACCTAAAGCAGACAAGGCACAAAGAGTGCACACACAGACACAAAACCTGACATCTCCTACGCAAGTGACTTAGGAACTTATTAACTTAAACACACAACATAAACTAACGAAAACTAAAATAATAAACACACATAGGGTTGAGCCCAACAGAGAAGCCCAAACCCAAACTTTATTGCAGGAGGAGGAAACCGCCGACTGTGCCCACCGCCTCCTCACATCAATGCCCGTCGGAGAGCAGCCGTTTGCGCCACCCCTCCTCCTCAGCAGGGTCACCACCTTTAATGGCTCATCAATGGAGCCGCTCCATGACTTCGCCATCCCACACCCCACTGCACCACACATATCGACTCCAATTTCGTCAGATCTGTGCCTCCATGGACTCGCCACCACTAGACATTCCGCAAGCCGATGACACATGCACTCCCCGACAGAAACCTTGCGAAGTAAAAGCCAAACCACAACCGACCACTTCTCCCCTCCTCACAACCACACACTCTCCCAAATACTAAATACTTATTGGTAGTCGAGCTGAAGCAACCCTAGCCGCGCGTGAGAAAAGGCCTCGGTGTAGCGCCTTGTCCGGCGCGACGCGCTTTTACCGTCGTCAGACGGGTACTGTTTGGTTTGCTTTGTCTGGTGTCCACCGATCCCGTAGCCTGATATTATATCTTAACTTATTAAGTTGCATTGATATCAAAATGACCGAGTAAATGAACGCCTAAGGATATCCCTCTATTAAAATACCTTTTGTTCGGAAAAATCCATTCGGTTAGCTATAGTCCCATGAAAACAATCATTTAGACAAAAAACCATGCTTGATTGATAATAGATAAACTTGGTTACAAGCTCAAAAACCCATTAGGCAAAACTTATAAAAGCCGTAACTGATTGAGCTGGATATAAACTCCGATTACAAGCTCGAAGAGCCATTATTGGAAATGAGATTTTATTTTGGTTAATTGAATTAAACAGATTAATTTTATAATTTTTAATGGGTGCTACGTGGAAAACTAAGGGGTGGGTATAGGAAGTTGGAAATGCGAGTATGGCAGTCGCGCTAGAAATCCCCAAATCTGCAAACCCTAAATTTGAAGACTTTTTCCTACTCGCTGCCCCCAATTGCTCAACTTACTCCGCTGATCCACTCCATGTAATCATAATTCTCTTTCCTTTATTGAAATCTCTTCAATTTCATTATGGGTTTGTGTTTAGTCCAGTTACTTATGATCTATACAATTCAGTGACTGTGTTTTCCTAAATTGGTTAAAGTTTATAGATTGTATGAATTGTATTGCTTTCCATTTTTATTCTGCTGTGAAGTGTGAAGAACTCTCTAACTGTTTCTGAAGTCAAGGTCTTTTTTTTTTCTGTTTGAATTGTATGCTCTGTTGGTCAAGTAAAGTATCTATTTTTTTTAATAATGTTCAGCTGTCAAAGTATAAAAGTTTTCATTTTGGATCACCATTTGGGTTTTTGGTTGAAGTTTTCTGGGTATTTCAGTTACTTGCTGTTATATGCAGGAATTTTGTTTTGGCTTCTGCTGTTTGGGTGTATGAAAGTTTCAATCTTTTGAGTGTTACATCACTTATATGTAATTCTGAAGTGGATAACTTGTGATTCAAGCATTTTCTTTAGTTGCTGTTTTGAAAATCTTGGTGTAGTGTTTGGACACTGTTAGAGGATTTTTTACTGTTGACTGTTAACTAGTGGGCAGTAGCTATTACCCTATGAGTGATTGTTTTGGCATTTCATGCCCTTGTGTTTGGTATTTCTGCTGTTCTGTTTATTTCCGGTGTTGTTTATCTCTGTGCCGCAGAAGTTACTCTGTTCCTGCTGGTTACGTACTTGAAACGGTTGTTTTAAGAAAGTTTTGGTTCTTGCTATGGGAATAGATCTTGAACTACCTTTGGGAGAATCTCACAAGAAAGATAACGGACCTAGTGGGAATAGTCATATGGTAGATGACAGAGAGGAAGATATTTCTGGAGATCAAGTCATTGTAGGTGTAATCAACGTTCCTGTAAATGATAAGGAGATTGCTAGAAAAACTAGAAATGTGTCAAATTCGAAAAACAGGGTAGATGCCAGAGATGAAATGAACTTGAATGCTCCAAAAGATATAGAGCTTCATGACAGAATGGAATTTGAATCGAAGGAAGAAGCTTTCTCATTCTATAAAGAATATGCCAAGTCTATGGGGTTTGTTGTATTAATTAAGGCTAGCCGTCGGTCCAGAACATCTGGAAAATTTATTGATGCAAAATTTGCATGCAGTAGATTTGGGACCAAACCAGAAACTAGTCAAGCTGTAACTACAGAGCCTGTTTCACATTCCAGAGAATCAAGTATCTGCCTTAAGAGAAAACGAGGAGGTCATACTAGCCGGTGTTTGGAAAAGACAGATTGCAAAGCCGGCATGCATGTTAAGAGAAGACAAGATGGTAGATGGACTGTTTGTACACTCGTTAAAGAGCACAATCATGACATTTTGCGTGATGCAGCCTACTATTTTCGAGGGCACAGGAGGTTAGATTCAAGTAGTGGTAATGTCAGCGGTAATGTTGATGGCTTGCATGCTATCCAGAGAAGAACAAAGAATATGTTTTCCAATATGTCCAGAGAGTGTGGGGGCTACATGAAGTCCAGTAATCCTAAGGGTGGTGGGAAAAATCAAATACTAAGTGCACAGCATTTGTCTCTAGAGGAAGGAGATGCTCAAGTCATGCATGACCATTTTCTTTGTATGCAAGATGAGAATCCTAACTTCTTTTATGCAATTGATCTGAATGAAGAGCAGCGGTTGAGAAATGTCTTCTGGGTTGATGCCAAAGGTAGACTTGATTATGGATATTTTAGTGATGTGGTATTTCTTGATACCACATATTTCAAGAATGAATATAAATTGCCATTTGCTCCCTTTATTGGTGTGAACCACCATCTTCAATTCATTTTGCTTGGATGTGGTTTACTTGCTGATGAGAGTAAACCAACCTATGTCTGGCTGATGCGGGCGTGGCTGAAAGCAATGGGTGGACATGCTCCAAGAGTGATACTTACTGACCAGGACAAACTCTTGAAAGAAGCTATCGCAGATGTCTTTCCTTATTCTCGTCATTGTTTTTGTTTGTGGCACATATTGGGTAAGATTCCTGAGAAGCTTGGATATGTGATTAGGCAGCATGGTCACTTTATGGAAAAATTTAATAAATGCATTTTCAAGTCTTGGACAGTTGAAGAGGTTGAAATGAGATGGTTCAAAATGGTTGATAGATTCAATTTAAGAAATGACATATGGGTGCAGTCATTGTATGAAGATCGTAGGCGATGGATACCAGCATACATGAGAGACATTTTCTTAGCTGGGATGTCTACAATCCAGCGATCAGAAAGTATAAATTGTTTCTTTGACAAATACATGCATAGGAAAACGACATTGAAAGAGTTTTTTGAGCAGTACAATACAGTCCTCCATGAGAAGCATGAAGAGGAAGCAAAAGCGGAATTTGAAACATGGCATAAACAACCAGCATTGAAATGCCCCTCGCCTTTTGGGAAACAAATGGCTATGATTTACACTCATGCAATATTTAAGAAATTCCAAGTTGAGGTTTTGGGAGTAGTTGCTTGTCACCCAAAGAAAGAAGCTGAAGATGGAGCAGTCAAAACTTTCAGAGTTCAAGATTTTGAAGAGGATCAACATTTCACTGTGGAGTGGAATGAAATGACGTCAGATATATCCTGTTTATGCCATTCATTTGAATTCAACGGTATCCTTTGTAGACATGTGATGATTGTACTGCAAATATCTGGTGTACACAATATCCCGTCTCAGTATATATTAAAACGTTGGACGAAAGATGCTAAGAGCAGCCAGACAAGGGGTGTAGGGTTGAGTTCAGTTGTGTCTAAAGTTCAACGTTACAATGATCTGTGCCAACGAGGCTTTGAATTGGGTGATGAAGGTTCTTTATCGCAGGAAAGTTACAATATTGCAGTTATGGTATTGGAAGAAGGTTTAAGAAATTGTGAGAATACAAATAACTCAACTCAGAGTGCTATAGAACGAGCATCTCCAGAGACTCATGATCCTCATGGCCCTGAAGGAATGAAGTCAATGAACCAAGTTAAAAGCTGTAACAAGATGAATAAAAAGAATAGCACATCTAATAGAGGACAGGTTAGTTGCGTTGTCTGCTGGTTTGCTGGTTACAACATTATAGTCTTCGTTATTTTATGATGTTTCTGAATGGTCACTCATCTTAATATTCTGTGAATTCTTTAGGTACACTTAGAGCCAGAACTTCTAACCATCGAGATGCAAGAGAGCTGGCGAAAAATGGTTAGTTATGTTATGTTTACACTTCCGACTTCTAAAGCACCTACTACAATGTCATACTATGAAAAACATGTTTCTTGATGGGTTTTATACTTGGGACACTCAAATTGAAGAGCACCAGCTCTTGTTTGTTCTTATGAATGACAAAAGAGCATGCAACGGATGGTACTGGTATAGTTCAGTGACACCAAAACTGTTTTGGGGAAAAAAATCTGTTTCTTACTTATATTGCTTTTCAGTCAGAATTCATGTTATCGTGAAAGTCATGAGCTAAGTATTTGTATCTTTGTCAAAGGAACAATTGAGCTCAAGAGCTACCACCCTAGATAATTATATTGGCCCTAGGCAAATCGTTCAAGGAATGATAAGAGATCATTTCATGACAAATGAAATTTTGGATTTCTGTTAAGGACCTGTATAACAAAATTAGTCTTGTGCTTATTAAAATAAACAATTTGACTCGTCTTCCTTGAATCTCCATGTAGGGGCCATTAAATACATTACCCTCAAGGCGTGATAATTATTGTAGCAATCAGCATTTACAGGGGCTGGTAATGCATATGAAATTTGTGACTTCTGTGTGTGGATGTTTTCACTAAACACAACTTTCTGATTGTCGACTGAAACAAAAAGAAACTTCTGAATGGGGTATTCTCTGTCATAGGGGCACTTGAACTCACTCACACCCATCCAGGATGCTCAATACATAAATCAGCAAAGACTGCATGCAGTGGTACAACATTGATGTTTCCTTATCAGATTTTGTAGATTCGTTTTTATCTGATCTTATCATAGATGGGAAGCAGGGATCGCTTTTGAGGGTTAATAACATACCATTACCAACTTACAGTCAGTTGTGCTTTTTGCATGTAATAATAGCATGTTGGTGGCTTACTTGCAGGGGAAATTGCAATCCAGACCACAAACTATTCCAGGTTTTATAATTGAAGATGATCTGCAAAATATGGTATAACTAATCCTTACCTAAGTTTTAAAGTTTGTCTTTGTTTGATTAGATTATTTATATGGTCTTTCACTCGTGCTCCAGGATCAGTCCACTGTGGGACGCGCTCAGATTCACGGCTTGGCATCAAAGCATTTGCAACCAAAACATCGCTCTCATCAGTAGCAATACATGGGTACAGGTGAGTCATAATTGACTTCTCTAAAATCAATCTTGGATCCATCATAGGCCACAATTTGATCATATATAATCCATAATTTCATTGTTGTGTGGCAGAGAACCGGTGCTTGTGTCGGCTTCTTTCCTGCAATCCTGCTTAATGAAACAAACTGTTATTTTTTTTCAGCTGGTGTGAGGAAACAGTGTAATTGCAGCAATGGTATCAAAGAAATGAACATCGAGAGTTGAACCAGATCCTGCAGTTGAAAAAATAATTCATTTCTCTTTTAGTTGTAGCTCTGTTGTATATATATCATTTTGTATTCGTCCATGTACAATTCCAGTTGTAATTCAGAATCCAAATTCTATAATCAATACAAGTTTATACTCGTCGCATTCTCAATTCTAGTTTCATTTTTTAAATCTATCTAGCTACACTAGTACAAAACTAAAATCTGGTATAGCGGCACATCTGGTAGAAGTGCATTGATACTGGGAACTTATAACTCAGCTGCACACCCTCATCTACACCAAGGTTTCCTGTCTATAATCATCAGATTAACAAATGTGCCTATTAAAAAGACATTAATAACGAATGATCCATTCCCTGAACCCAAAACAAGGGAATAAGAATCAAGGAAAGAGTTCATCCATGGGCGAACGTTAAACAAAATCGCAGCTTTATCGATCAGCTCAGATTTCAATACAACAAGAAATCAATCTTGAGCAAATTTCTCAACTTAAAACAATTGGAGAAAACCTGAGATATGTTTCATTTGGATTGATAAAATTCCAGAAAGCTGGTGGCCTGGTGTTTCCCAAGAAACATGAACTAATCTCATAAACTTCTCGTCATGGATTACATACGCATGTAGTATTTTATTTCACTCAAGAACAACTTTCGCTCCAAGAGCTTTCAGCTTCTCTACGAGTTGCTCTCCTTCCTCCTTTGAGACGCCTGCCTTCAATACGGACGGTGCCTTCTCCACTAAATCTTTTGCTTCCTTGAGGCCTAAATCAGTGAAGCTCCTCACCTCCTTGATCAGTTTTATTTTTGAAGCTGCCTCAAAGGACTCCAACTTCAATTCGAATACAGTCTTTTCTACTTTCTTCTCCTCCTTAGCTGCTGCTGGTCCTTTCATTGTCAATCCTATGGCAGCAGCTCCTGGCTTCATGACTCCAACAGTCGGTGGTACCTTCATTCCCTTTTTCTTCATAATGATTGAACCCAGCTCAGCAACTTCAGCCAATGTGAGTGACGATATTTCATCTACGAGCCTAAAAACACGCTCTGTGGGAGGACTCCGATGCTCTGTGGGATCAAAAGTTGCTGGATCGTAATCAGCCGGGAGTCTCCTTTGATCAATCTCCACTTGTTCCTCATCTTCTTTCATCGCAGGTTGACCAAAGTGCCGATATAACCCACTTAAGCTACCTGGATTCAGCGTCCCGAGTGGAGAAATAAAAGGTCTTCTGCAGGGCCCATTAGGTAAATGATTCCTCAGTCTTATGATCAAGCTCATTTCTGTAGGTTCCCACAAGACTTCGTTTAACAAATGCGTAATCAACAATCCATTTCACCACTCACTTTAGCAATTATCTGTACCTCGAATCCAGAGCAGGCCTATTAGGTTCAAGTTCATAAGGTCAATATGCAAGTCTTTAGTTCAAATCAATCTAAGTTTAATAAATGTTTAATAAACTATATACACAACTCAGAATCGTAAATGAACATACCCAAAACAAAATAAAACAACTAAAAAATTTGACTGGGGAACTAAATTTGTGAACTCTAGCCAAGTAAATTTTCAACATTGTGATTCTCTTCAACATCTCTTACTGAAAATCAAATAAAAATAGAAGGGCAAATTTGACTCCTTAATTTCTTCGGTACCCTTAATCAAAAGATTGAAACTTTTTCTTCAACTAAGCTTCTGCATCAATAAAGCAATAAACTTTCGAAGTTGGGGTTGAAAATCTATGATCCCATTTTCGCAAATCGTCAAAAACTTAATTGGGCAGAGCCACTTTCTCAATTCTAAGCAAAACAAAAACCCATCATTTCCGATTCACAAGTCCAAATCAAGCATTCTAAATTGCATAATCATATATATACAGACATTAGATACAGAAATATAGGAGGGAAGGAAGCGAGTACCTTAGAGAAAGCTGAGTACTTGTTCTAATCTGGTGAGAGCTGAGATGGAATAGAACCCTAGAAACTCAACTAGACTGCGAGAGAGGGTTTTAGACCTTTAATTCTGTTCCATTTATTTACCGGGTCTATAACATAACGGGCCGACCCGGCCCAATTTGGTGCAAAGCTATATAAACTGGTTTTGGGAAGAGGGCTGGAGGAGAGTTGTAGAGAGATGGAAAAACAGGGAAGGTTGGTTGTTGAAAAAGTGGGAGGAAGGTCAACTGTGACAAGGAGCTTCTCAAAGTACCCTCTCAAATTCATTGTCCCCAGAAAGGTCTCAGCTTTATTACTCTCTTTTTTTAAACTGTATTAGCAAAATTGGTATATAGTGGACCCCATTGGGGGTGTTGATTATGATGATCCCAGATAGGTTTCATTAGTAATATGGAGCTTGGCATATTTGGGTAGCTGTAATTTGATCACAGTAATATGAATGGATATTATTTAGGAGGCTAATTAGCTATGGTGATTGTTCAGGTGGGTTCTTCTAAAGCTGATGCTGTTTGGGTTTACACCCTCACCTATGGTGGTGGCATTGTCACTGTATGTAACTCTGTGCTGCCTCTTTTTTGGGTTGTGTTGTTACCCTGCAGTTTTGAATACTTCTAGTTTATTTTGTGAGCTTGCTGTTCTTGTGTTCAGGGAGATTCTATTTCATGTGAGTTTACCATTGGAGATGGTTGCACCACTGTCATAACAACCCAGGCTTCCACCAAGGTTTGTGTGTTGTTGGATTTGATATAATTAGCCCACTGGTCTCATTTTCTATGTTTTGTTGGATTTATGGGGTTTGGAGGATTGGCTTCATAAAAGAGTATTGAATCTGAGGTTCTCAAATAGGCTTATGTTCTTGCGTAGGTTTACAAGTCTCTGGGAGCCAAGTGCTCTGAACAAGTCATGGAGGTAACCACTCTGACCTAAACCAACTTTTGAAAGCATCCAATCAACTATTGATTGGGAGTTTATTGATATACTGTTAATCAAATAATGTTATGCTTTGCTCAGTACTGTTCATTACATTAATATTCGAAATATGTTGGTTGAATTCTAAAGTTATTGATTTCAAGTTACAGCAGCTTATTTTTTTCCATGCAGTAGGCAAGAGTTGGGAGCAATGCCCTTTTGGCTGTCATTCCCGATCCTGTGACATGTTTTTCCACTGCAAGATACTCCCAGAAACAAATATTTAGGGTAGTCGCTGACTCAAGTCTGGTCTTTGTCGATTGGATTACCAGTGGGCGTCATGAAAGTGGAGAAAAATGGGATTTTGATCTATATAAGAGTGCAAACCACATCTTTATAGGAGATGATGAGCCTTTGTTTCTTGACATGGTAATCATACTCTTGTAATTTATTACTTCGTTTGTGCATTTTAAAGAGGTTACAACTTAGTTCTTACAATTAATTTCCTCAATATGTCAATCAACTTTCCGTAATGCTCACCATTTCAGTTCACTGTTTTTACATAATCTCCCCCTTTCCTTGTCTTTTCAAGCACACAAATGGATACTGCTATTTCTTTATGTGAAAAAAAAAATTAAAGTTGCACAAGTTTTTTTTTTCCGGTAATCAGCTTGGTTGTGGAACTATGCTTTCTTTCATTCCTGTTGTCAGCTGGTTCAATGTTTCGAGGACAGGTGCACCTGGAGAGTGGAAGTGTTTCTTCAATTGCAGAACGCATGCAGGACTATCAAGTCATTGCAATGGTTGTACTGTTGGGGTTAGTAGCTTCAGTATGTATAGATACTATGAACCTTTTCTTTGTTGTCATTCTAGTTTTACCCTGGTATTCAATAGTATGTTTTGGAGATGGATGAAAGTTATTTTGTAAATCCAAATGTTATACTTTTTGGGTGCTTTAATTTAGGCCAAAGATCAAGCACATCCAAGACCTAGTTCAAGAGAATGTGAAAAGGATGATGGCTGAGCGATTGCACAATCATTCCACAGCCTCCTCAGGTCACCAAAAGCAAACGAATTCTCATTGTCACTTCACCAAACCAGGCTTTATTGCTTCTTCGAGTATTTTTGGCCCCAAGGTATAAATGATCATGCTGCAACAAGTAATAGTTGTCACATTTTCCTAATAAGATGGCAGGAAGCTCTTGTCAAAGTAATTTGCTTGTGGTGAAACTTATCAATGTGATTCTGATGACTATCAAATCTGGTAACGACACCAATATCATCAGGAATCACTCAATCTAAATAGTTCTTAATGCAATCTTAGTTGTGTAGTTCTGTTAACTTATCCTATTTTGCTTGAAATTCCAGTAGGGAGGTTCTGTTCAGTTAGTGTGGTATTGACACTTTGACAGCCATCTGAGCTAATGCATGTCATATTTAATGTGTACAGGGAATAGGGGTTGTTGTTCGTATAGCTGCCACAACAACCGAATCAGTTTACGAGTTCCTGCAGCATCAATTGGCCGGCATGGAGCCACTACTTGGTGTATCACCATACCGTTGAAAATCTGCATGGAGAATGTTCGGCAAGGTGTCTAGGCTATGATTTTGTTGTAAGCGTGTAGTCCTATAACACTCGAACTAGATTTATGTATTTGGCTTTCAATTATTTCCCTACTTACTATCATCAGCAGACTTCTTTTCTTTGTCTGCAACTCCTTCAGTAGTCTACATTATTTGTTACAAGTAACAACCATTTGAAAGTTAATATTGGCTCATCGAGAAAGTTTATATTGGCTCATTGAGATATACTTGAAGTCTACGTGATGTGATGCCAGTTTCATACTTCACAGGATTCCACACTACAGAGCCTTGTAGCCTACTTATGTTAGACCTTATCATCACCGGAAATTTGCCTAGCATTCTGCATGGGAGTCGGAATCCTCAACTCTGTAATTTCATACCATATGTTCTGTGAACTGCCTGTTTCATCTGGAAATGCATGTAACTACTCCGATCTGAGTTGGAACACTGAAGAAAATAATGTTCTTTAGCAAATGGCAGTTAATATTGTTGCGCATATGGGTAGCTGAATTCCTTTGCACTTATGCTTTTGATGATGCGATATCAGATGTTGTCATTATGATATCCTGTACACAACCCTGTGGCATCCTTTTTTCCCTTGTCATTTGTTTCAGTTTTCTATTATCCAAACAGTTCTTGGATTATTTGTCTAAAGAAAATTGCATGGTGTGAACCCTTCTATAATGGTTAGGTTATGGCATAATTAATCATGAAGGACACGCCAACCAAATGATAAAATGCAAAACATATATTGATAAAGTTGAAGCAACACCAAAACATCTGAAGACTGTCATTTTATACAACAGAAATATTCACTAATCTATCACAACACATCAAGGAGAAATGAACCTAACTCACCCACTCTGGCCGTTTCATGTAAACAAAGGAGCCGCACAAAAAAAGACAAAGCAATTCTTGTCACTTTTAGAATGTAATTTCACAAGGGGCATGGAACGTTCTTCCACGGCAAATAGCTTCTAGGTTTTCTCCAGCATAAGAACAAAGAGGTGACACCTCCACACCTGGTTTCAGGATCAATTGTGTCAAAATTTTACCCTTTGCATTGTCGCCGGCAAAAAATGTATTGGCTACATGTTTGAAAGCAAAAATGAAGAATTACCAGTTGCGTATAAGGGCACTGAATGTGTTAAGAATCCACCAGCAGCAACAACCCAACGAGTGTGAAGTCGAAGAACAAGAAGCCTAGCACTGTCTGGAGTGTCGAAATTTGACCCATTTGCATTTTTTACAGGTGCAAACTCTTCTTCACGCAATACCTAGATATTTTGGAAAACAAAATCAGCTGGTATACTACAAAGGTAGGGAAAGCGTGCTTGGGGTATCAGTTACAATGAGGGGGAAATTGAATCACCTCATAAAGTGCAGTTGATGGTGCATATGGAAATGCATCAAATATAAACTGCTCTAGTTTTAATCCCACTGTCTGTCCGTGTATAGAAGGAATCTTCTTCTCGGCAAGATGGTAACTGCATTCAGCAAAAACACATGTTTATACAGCAGAGTAGATAATACAATGAATGAGGAGCTAAAATCAGGGTGTGATGACGTAGAAACCAAAGTCATTTGATATCTGCTAATACTTTCTACTTCTTTAGCATATGACCCCAGTAATCAATGCCAAAGACAAATCGCTTTGGAAAGCTACCTGAGGTTCCCTTACTTAAAGAACATGGAACCTCTGCATACAAAATACAGAGCAACGACAATTTGACAACAACCACTGAAACAAGTTGACGTCAACCTTTGTCATTTCTAACAATCTAGATATGATTAATTGTTGGTTTGAACATTATTTCTGTTGGAGAATATTTAAAAGATGACGGAGCACAGATAAGAAAGCAAACAATCTACAGCGTTGTTGTGCAGATTCGATACAATGACATACAAAGTGTTTGTTAAAGATACATAAATACATATATACAAATGTTCATTCCTTTTCTTATTGATGTTTGTCTTCTTTTTTCCCCCATCAACCATTATTTAAGCATAAAACTCAGATCTTCATTTATATAAACAATTTTTCAGCTACTGTTACACTGGATTAGAGAGAGAGAGAGAGAGAGAGAGAGAGAGAGAGAGAGAGAGAGAGACTAACATGCTATCTTTCTCAAGGCCATTTGCCACTTGGTTTAGAAAATCCAGGGTAAACATGTGCAAACACACCTGAAAAACACAACGTGACAAGGAGCTACCATCATCAGTGGAAAGGTATACGACTATCATTGTGAAATTTTTAATCTTAAGGGGCATGCCAAGTGAAAATGCACGAAAAGAAACATAGTATCTATGCAGCTAAACATGATTGATCTAAAGCAGGAATATAGATTTTTAAGACAATTTTCTCAACAGCAAGAAACAATAGATTAAAGAAGGTGATGGAAGGCATTACATTACTCCAACAGAAGCGAAGACGTCCTGTTTGTTGATTGATTGCAGAAGACAGAGACGTGTCCATCTCACTGTATTCCACCACAGTAAGAGGTCCACCTTTTCCTCGCCGTACAAACACACCAACCTTTTCTTGGGGATAAGCCTGTAATAAAAAATCCAAGTAACTCAAGAATTCATATGCATATCGACCGTATGTATTTGTAAATAAATATATGCTGAGATGGATATGGGGTCAAAAGTAAACTTCGAGAATAACTCCATTGTTTCTGACATTATTAAGAAATCCATAAAGCCTAAGAATCACATATCACTGGGCATGTCCATAATTAATAACAGAAAGGGAGAGAAAACACATGATTGGAGTTTCTTATAAGAAAGTATTTGGATTCAATTGGATCAAACAAGGCAATGGAGCTATACAGCGATCCACTTTAATCGCTTTCTCAAACTTTTGAAAATTTAATTATATGACATACTAAATAATTTCATGCAGGGAAACTGGTTACCTTACGAACAACTTTTGCAGCCGATGCAACACCTTTATCAATGAAATAGCCTAAGAAAGTTGGATCAGATACACGAACCTGTTTTCAAGAACCCAATCAATATGCATTTACCATGAGAAAGAACATGTACATCTTCAACATAAAAGTTTCAGTCCCCCTTGGTTAAATTATTAGAACCAAAAGAATGAGCTGTAATATCTCTCTTAGTTTATCAAAATAGTGTGTATCAAACAATATAATTAATTTTTTACCCATCCTTATCCTGCATCACCAATTAAGGTGAAATTTCGTGGGAAAGCGAAGTGAAACAGATTTGCAAAAGAGAGAATTTCTAATCCAAAACAAGGTTTTTTTTTTCAGAACGCAAACTGATAAAGTGATCTGGGGTTCACATCTAAAATCAATTGGCAATGGATGGAGTGGCCCAAACTCTTATAAACCCACAGGCTAGGTTCCAATTCCCAATGTGAGATTTATATTCTCAACACGCCCCCGCACGTGTGATGAATTTTCAAGCCATACACGTGGACAACATTTTGGGTGACGTGGAGTCTGTGTGGCCATTTGGACTTCACACGTGGACGTGGGTAACCCGCTCTGATACCATGATAAAATGATCTGGGGTTCACATCCAAAACCAATTGGCAATGAATGGAGTGACCCAAACCCTTATAAACCCACAAGCTAGGTTCCAATTCCCTGATAAAGTGATCTGGGGTTCACATCCAAAACCAATTGGCAATGGATGGAGTGACCCAAACCCTTAAAAACCCACAGGCTAGGTTCCAATTCCCAATGTGGGATTTATATTTTCAACACGCCCCCGCACGTGTGGCGAATTTTCAAGCCATACACGTGGACAACATTTTGGGTGACGTGGAGTCCGTGTGACCATTTGGGCTTCACACGTGGACGTGGGTAACCCGCTCTGATACCATGATAAAGTGATCTGAGGTTCACATCCAAAACCAATTGGCAATGAATGGAGTGGCTCAAACCCTTATAAACCCACAGGCTAGGTTTCAATTCCCAATGTGGGATTTCTATTCTCAACACAAACTTTATACAGAAAATAATAATTCTCACCAGTGCGTTGTCAACTCCGTAGCAATCCACATATTTAACTCCTCTTGTAGCCATATCTTCTAATAATCTCGAAGACTTCAAAGCTAATCAACAAAAGGGCTCCAATTAAATAATGAATAGATCATCAGCAGTAATTAAGCTCAGCTGCAGTGTTCTACATTTTTAACTAAATGATATAGAAAAATACCTGAGTATACTCCTCCATTCCCATCTGGAGCCTTAGCTACCTGGCTTAATAAGTAAACTGATGTTAGTCACATACTCTTTTGTTTTGTGATATATCACAATCTATAAGCATATACAAGAAAATATGGAAGGTGAGAACAAGATAAGAAATATGGAAGGTTACTGTCAATAAAAGTTAGTGAAGTTGTATCAGGGAAATGCTATCATACTTTCAGGGTTAATCTAAATACTCTCCAACATCTAAGATCCACAGAGGTTGACCACTAAAAGGAAAACACTAGATTTCAGTATCAATTGAGCTTATCAGGCAATTCCAAGATGAGTCTGAGTAAACGTCCCGCCGAATCCTACGTTAGATGCTTGTTTGCTTAAGTTTTAGTTTGACAGCTAGAGCCGCAGAGTGGCAATTGTTCGATTTATAATCCATATCTAAGTTAGCAATCTACTTATATTCTACAAATTCTGAGCATAAAGAGTTCAAGTACCAAAAATCATACCCTGTATGGAGTTTCCATGATATATCTACCATCCCCTGAAACACAAGGTATGGTACCTTGCTGAAAAAAGGTGACCTGCATCAAGAAGTGTGACCTCAAAAGGTAAGCAAAACCTGTTAACCTTCATAAGATGAAAAGTGACAAAGAACAAATGACCATGAAATCTTCTTACCTGATCAGCTTCAAGACCAAAGTATTTATGACTTTCAAAAAATCTTCTTGTGGCTTCATCAGTAAATGGACTGGTCATAATATACCAATGTATTTGCACTGGTGTGGTAGAACCTGAATGATATTGTGATTAGTATCTTTTTGAGAAACTTGTGATTAGTATCTTAAATTGCTTAAAGCTTCCAACGAATGACAAGATTTCTAGCTTGGCTCTTAGAAGCCTACCGTATTTTAGTGGGAGGCTACCTCATTTAAAAGACGTAGCTCAAATTTCAACCTCACCAAGACCAAGGGTTTTCTCTAAGTGGGAGGTTGACTTATTTTGTGGTGCAACCAGTGGAGTTAAAATATAGCTATGCATAAAAATAATTGAAAGCCTACCATCATTTGTAGACTGAGCAGCTAGTCTCTGAACGCACAAAATCCGCTCAGCTTGAAGTTGAAAAAGTGACTTTCCAGATGGTAGCCCGATATCTAACATTCAAGTACAAAAAAGACAATAAGATAATCATTTCAGGTAACTCACTAGAAAAGTATGTTGGTCTAAACCAGGTGTGTGAAGGAGAAGTAATAATACTCACTGAAACATCCCTTTGGGTCTGAACTTCCGAGTCGGGTTCCCTGCATAAATCAGCCAAACACACTTGACAAGATGAGGCATGCAGAAAATGTGCAGAATCAAACATGCCAGAAAAATGCTCATCATGTCAATTTTCCCAAAATATGATATGTTTGATATTTCATTCATAAGGAAAATCAGTAGTAGCTAGCATTATCAGAAAAATGTATATTCATATGAAGCTTGTACATTTCAATGTCACAATTAGTTGTGCACATATTAAAAGTCTGAAACAGATTGTTATTTGAGTCATGAAGCTGGCAAGATGCCCCTTTATATGATCTTCATGGGCTATAAGAATTTTGTCAACAGTATTGGCCTAAATAAGGACTCCAAACTTCTAACCAAAAAAAAAAAAGGAGGCTAAAGCTCAATATAATAATACTAAACTAGGTCGGATTCCTCCATTATGAGGTTTGCAACCGGGGAACGAGTTACAGTACTCAGAAAATTATTAATTTGAAACATACCCCCCACCACCCTCTTGCCTAAGAAATAGAAGAAATTAATGAAAGCCTTGGAATCCTATAAAGCAAACTATGTTGTAAATAATCATACTCGAGGGATAAACCACATTCTATGCTTTTTCTATCACTAAGACGAAGTGGTGGTATCCACAATTATAGCAAATGCACATCAAGAAGAAAACAACATCATACCAACCAGAGAGAGAGAGAGAGAGAGAGAGAGAGCGAAAGTTATTGGTACAAAGCAACATCATACCATAATAATAATAGTTAGGAGTTGCTGATTAAGTCCATTATACACTCATAAAGTTTGAATCTACATTCATAATGAACACATCTCATTTCTATCAACTTGTCTTTATGTGCACATAACCCCGAAATGTGACATCAAACCACAAAAGTCAGTGTTTGCAAGAGAGAGAAGCATTATGAATCTAATAGTAATCTTTTGGTGCAGTGATAAAGTTCAACACTAATTAAAAAGAACAATGAGTAAAAGCCACATTATGCACCACATCAGAAAGTTAAAAGCTTAATTAAACTTATAATGTAATTAAAGATTAAAAACTCATACCTGTCCACCAGATAAGAGCAACACGGCCAGCTTTCCGTCGTGGATTGCTTTCAACCCCATCTTCCACCACCTCTCTCGGTCCTCAAGACTCCTCTCCTCCACACTCGACACGCTGCTCTCCGGCACCGGCTCAATCGCCGCCGTCGGCAGCCCTGCGAGAAAATCCAAACCAAATCAAAATCCATCACAATCTCAGCCTCTCATTATATCACAATGTTTGCTAAGAACAACAATACAACACTCACCGTGAGATCGAAGCGAGCACCGTATGATCCGATCGATTCTCGAAAGATCCAAGCTCTGTTGCATTTCACAAAACTCAAATTACATCCAATTCAAACAATGCAATCAAATTTTCAATCAAAAATGGCTTGGATCAAGTCATGTGATCTAGAGGAGGCGGAAATGACCTCGATGTCCTTGACGAGGAGCTGACGGTCGTCGGGGGAGAGCTCGTCCCAGAGGGCAAAGGCGTCCTCCTGGCCGTAATCCTTGAGGCGTTCCAGCAAGGCTTGTGGCGGAGGAGGCGGAGGTGGCGTCGGCGACACGTCGTTCACTGTCTCCCTCATTTTTTTTTCCTGTTTAATTTTCTCTCTCTAGAAATTGAGAAGGTCTTCTCTCTCTCACTAGAAAATTGCGCCAGATCTCTCTCTCTCTCTCTCTCTCTCTCTCTCTCTCTCTCTCGTCTATAGCAGCGAGCTGCTTAATAGTAGTGAGGAGAATCCAGAGAGGACAGCTCAACAGTAGCAGTGGCGAGGAAGACAAGAATCAATCACTTAACCACCTAATGGGTGAGAAATGCCGGAAATGCCCCTGACCCGGTTGAGTCCGGGTTAGATTGTAGGGGTGTGGGACCCGTTGGAGGAGGGGATGGTTCGATACTTTGGTGTGGGGGGGGGGGGAATCTAGGAGGAGAGAAAGTAGAGAGGCTGTAGAAAGGGGGGCTTCAACTACCGAATTGTTTTTATTCTGCCGACAATACCCTTTTTGGCGGGTTGGGGGAGGGTCCGTGCACGACCCGAATCCTGTAGCAAAGCGGGCGGGTCTCCGTAATTTTAAAATAAATTTAATTTTAGTGACGGAAAAAAATAAACAGAACGACGTATCTAAAGATTGATTTTGGGAGAGCAGCGATTTTAAGTTCCACTAACAAATTGGATTTGGGATTTTTGTGTTATTTGGCGAGAGCAAAAGGAGGATTTGGTATTAAGATTGAATTTGAATACTAGCACCGACTACTTCAAACAAAATTATAACCGAAAAATCCTCAAATTAATGGAGCCTCCATTTAATGCAACAGCAGAGATTGAGATCCAATTATCATTTGATTTGGATGCTATTAATCAAATCATACCATGTCACTGCTATCACTTGGCTAAAATCATACTGAAGCAAAGTAATGGAGGTTAAGGGGTTTTTCGAAATTGGGAGAAGAGGAGAGAGGAAATAACGGTGAAGGTGTGAATTAAGAGAAATTTTATTTACACAACTCTATATCGTTGTAGCTACGTAAAAATACCACAAAACACATCCCTTTGATAAGAACATTTGTCAACTTCAAGTGTTAATCTTCATTGACTTTCAATGTAAAAAGTAAACACTTATAGTCCGTCTTTATTAAAAATTAGGTAAAGAGTTTACTTCATCAAAATTTGGGTAAAAAATGGTGTACGTTCTAACTTCTAATTATTCACTAAAAATTAATAATATTGGTATATTCTTTTCCTTTCTTTTCCTTTTTATATATTCAATCTGTTTATACGCCATGAAAGAAACTTATCATTTGAGGAACGGACCGAGACTTATCGCATTCAATTCAGCTATCACACTCAGATAAATTCCATGCATATATTATATCTATAAATCCTTTGTTTGCAACGCAATCCATGAATAAATACTCAATCATTATTTTGTTGAGGTGTTGTTCTCAATTATCGTTACATATAGATCTGATCGAACAGCTACCAAATAATTAATCAATGTGAGTGGTGGCCAATCCCTTTCGTAGTCTTTAGTCTTTACTATTCTTTGAAAATAATACTAATAACATCAGATTATCAATAAAAACGTATAGTATGGTTTTCAAAAATGACATTCAATTCCCATCGCTCGAACACCATATATATGAGTATTTCAGTCAATTATCTTTACTCCCAACTGCATGTGTTGAAGTTTAATGATGAGTTTGGAATCTGTGTAAGTCGCAATTGATATATAATCTCTGAGGGTACGTAGCTTCCTACTAAGGTTCCAAAGTACAAATTATTAATATTTCGTAGTGATTCTAATGCGCAAGATCGACCAGTGTGCTCTGAGCATCTCTCACTGCGTGAGCTGATTAAGTTTGTTACTTCAACGACTTGCATTTTAAATTGTTGTTCGTTCTCCCTTGAAAATTATATTTCTGAGGTGAGTGAGGTCGATCATATCTTGCTTGCTACAGACCAGATGAGGTGGTGATATGGACTCGCTGCCCTAACTTGACCAGAAATCTACATTAAACACCGAAGTCGACGTACGTAGAAAGTCTTTGATCGATGATGGAGGGGTTGTCTTACAGTCCAAGTTCTAGAAATATGGGTCGAACACTGAAGAGTTTGAAAGTCTCACCACGCGGTACGTTCTAGCTCCGACGCCGGCCTAATATATTCACTTGTTCTCAGCACCCCAGGCATCTACATCAAACCAAGTGAAGTAATGTACTGAGAATAAATTATGGTTCAGACCAAAAAAAAGAGAGAATAAATTATGGTTGTTTTCTATGCTTACATGAACCCTACACCTCGCCACATCGTTGGCTTCCTTTTGTTATTTTTGGCCTCTTCATGCTTAAATACTTGTACTAATGTGGTAAAATCATGCATGGAGGAAGAGAGACAAGCCCTTCTCAGCTTTAAACAAGATCTCACCGATCTGTCCGGCCGGCTTTCTTCTTGGATATGTTATGAGTGTTGTCAATGGAGGATTTCATGCAGCAACCGCACGTACTGGTCGTGTTGCAATGTTCGACCTCCGTAATCCATATCCATACCTCTATGTTGATTTAGACTGGAACTCCACTGAATTTGAAGAATCTTGTTTGGGGGGTAAGTTAAATCATTCTTTGCTTGGCTTGAAACATTTAACTTACTTAGACTTGAGCTACAAGGACTTCAAATCGCTTTACATCCCCAAATTCATAGGGCAGCTTACGAATTTAAGATATCTCAATCTTTCAAGTCATCACTGGATTGAATATTCACTTCTAGGAGAGATTCCTCCATCTTTTGGTAACCTCTCAAACTTAATTTATCTTGACCTCCAGTGAAATTTCTATCTTTCTGTTAAAAACTTGAACTAATTTTCCCATCTTTCTTCCATAAAATACCTCAATCTCAATGGTGTGGACATCGGCAACGCAAAATTAAGTTGGATACAAGATGTTAACGACCGTCCTTCACTCTTAGAGTTGCATTTGTCTACTTGTTGGATTAACATTGATGGCAAGCAATTTCCCCGCTCACTACCTACAGTTAACTTCACATCACTTTTGATCCTTGATATGTCAAAGAATTTGATCACTTCTTCATTTCCCAAATGGATGTTTAATCTTCTTACAAAAATTGATATGGCGGGGAATATCAATTTGCGACCTTTCTTGATAAATTTGCGACCTTTAAATCTCTAGAAGACCTTGATTTATGTGGTGTAGGACTAAAAGGTAAAGTTCCCAAATTCGGTGGAAATTTGTGTAAGCCCAAGTCATTAGGTCTTGCAGGCAACATATTTGATGGGGAACTTCAAGAGTTTTTAGGTGGTTTTTCAAATTGTTCAATTCATCTGATAAAATGGAGTCACTAGATTTGTCTAGATGTGAGGTAGTAGGCAAACTGGCTAGTTCGTTGGGAATGCTCAAGGTATATAAAACCATTCAAACCAATTCGTATACCAATCGTATTAAATACGTTAGTATACTAAATACTCAGTACACTGTATGTGGTACAATATATCATACTAATATTAAAATACGGTATGGTATGTGGTATATATTTTTCGTATACCATGGTATATCGTACCTACCAACTTATATTATATTAAATTATTTAATTAAATATATATATATATCTTTAAATTTCAACCGTAGATTTATTGGAAAATAAATTTAAACAGCATAAATCTACTAATCTTAATCTAATCTCTCTGAATTTTCTTTCTCAAGTACATTTTTCTCGTCTTCAATTTCTTTACTTAGTTACGAATGAATCGATTCAATCGAATTCCCAAGTACAAATGCTTAGACCTATTAGTAGCATCATCACTGCTTACAACATGTCAACATATATCGTCTTTAAACCTATTATTTATTTTTTCAATTGTTTTGAGAATTTATAAGTATTCTAACAGTTTGGCTATTTGGACTTTGGTTTTCTATTTATGACTTTGTATTTGGTAATTTGGTTGAAGTTATATAAGACTTTGGAATTCTATTGCTATTCACTTATTTGTTATTAGTTATTTGGATTGAGCCTTTAAATTTTTGGGTCTTAAATATGTTGGTAGAAGCTCATTACCAACCTTACCAACCGAGTACCAACCGTACCACTTAATTGGTATACCAACGTTATTAGTTGGTATAAATTGTGGATTTTTCATACCAATGATATATTTGTTGGTGTATGGTATTAAAAAATTAAGACTCGTATACCAACCAATCCACCCATACTTGAGACATCTTGATCTAAGCTATAATCTTTTAAATAAATTCCATTCCTGTAAGTTTGGGACAACTCACTCAGCTAGTTTATCTAGACTTATCTCGTAACTTATGGGAAGGCATTTTAACCGAAACTCATTTCATAAACCTCACAAGATTAGAGTCTTTTACATTAAGTACAGACAAACTAGCGTCCATCATTTTCAATTTGACTGATTCGAAATGGATTCCTCATTTCAATCTCCGCACACTTTACGTGGAGAATTGTCGAGTTGGTCCTGGCTTCGCTATATGGCTTCAATCTCAAACTGACCTCGTGCATATCACACTTAAAAATGCTGGGATTTCAGGTGCACTACCAGAGCAATGGTTCTCTAAGATAACTTCCCAAATCCAATATTTGGATTTATCTTACAATCAAATAAGTGGATAGCTTTCCTTCCAAATCAACTATCTTAATCTATATAGTATAGATTTAAGCCATAACAAATTTGATGCCCTGCTTTAGCTTTCCTCCACAAATGCTCAAATATTAGCTGTACTATTCTTGGTTATAATTACTTGAATGGAACTATCCCATCATGTATTTACACCATTCAATCTTTGATTACCCTTTCTCTGGAAAACTATGTAGTACCGACACCGACACGGCGCGATACGGCAAATCTTAAAAACTTAGATTCCGACACAGGTCGACACGGCAATTTATATATAATTTAATATATATTAATATGTAAACTATATATATATATTAATGTTCTTCTGCTACTGTTTAGATATATATTAATATATATATATATATTAATGTTCTTCTTCACATATAGCAGATTCTCAGCAGCCAAATCTTTCTTGGGTTCTTGAATTCCAGAGAGACCCACTTCAATTCCCATCACAGAATCACAAATAAAGCTTTTTTGCGTCATTCTCAGCTTTTTTGCGTCATTCTCTGCTTTAAAGCAAAACAGAAGGAAAGTTACGAGGTAAGAACTGAGTGTTAAGGCTTAGGGCTTAGGTTTAAAAAAAAAATACTGATGTGGCGTGTCAAAAATAGTAGGTGGCATGTCGGGCCGTGTCAAAAAAGTCAACATTTTCCGACACGCCACGTGGCGTGTCAGACACCGTGTCGGGCATGTCGGGCAGTGTCGGATACTCCGACACTTCAACTCTGAAGTGTCGGTGCTACATAGCTGGAAAACAATCGGTTATTTGGGAAATTCCCTCAAGAATGGCGTTTGTAGAGTAACATTCAATTTGTGGATGTCTCGAACAACAATATCTCTGGTAACGTCCCAACCTCAATGGGTATTCCAAGTTATCTTCAAGTATTAAGGATGGACAACAACCATTTTAGCAGAAAAATTCCTTCTTCCTTACAAAATTGCTTGTCATTGGTTAGACTATCTCTTGGAGGCAACAAATTTACTGGAAGCATACCTTTCTGGATAGGATCAGAAGTATCTCAATTAAAAGTGTTGCAATTGCGATCCAACTTTTTAAGTTGGCATATACCTCAACAATTGTGAAATCTTCCATACCTTAAGATCCTAGACTTGGGTCACAACAACTTATCAGGGATTATATCGAAGTGTTTGATGAATTTTACTTCTCTAACCCATGTTAGAGCATCCGCACCCATAAATTGCATTTGCTCAAGCAAATGGTAGGGCCAGAAGCAAATTTTGCTTCAAGCAAATCGATTTCATATTTTGCTCAAGCAAATCGATTTTTTCACACACCCATTTACAATTTGCTTGAGCAATTCAATTTTGTCTTGTTGTGAAATAATTAATTTTTTACCAGATATATTTACAACCAATAATAATGTGCCACGTGTCATTATCGACTCGATATTATTCAAAATTTCCGATAAGATTTTCGACTAATAGATAATTGACAGGTGTCACTACCACGTGTCATTGTCGCTAAAATAATTGGAGCAGATTTCCGATAAGATTTTCGACTAGTAGAGAATTGACACGTGTCACTGTCAGCAAAATAATTGGACCAAATTTCTGATAAGATTTTCGACCAATTTGCTATAAAAACGTCTAATATCACTCATTATAACTCATCCTTCAATCTAAACACTTAGCAACATTTCCTTGTTCATCACTCTGATGAATCCTTTAAGCTTCCACAATTTTTTCAGGCGGAGACAACGTCAACAAGAAGAGGATGACGATATGGAGCAATCATTCGTGAATCAGGTGGTCATGGCGGAAACACAACACGATGATGAATCAACACGACCAAGCGGTTCACGTCGCGGTAAAAAACCGAATAAGCCACGTCAAAGGCTATCTAGGGAACACAATCTCATGGAAAATTACTTCATCGAACGTCCAATTTTCGACGCTCAAGACTTTCGTCGGAGGTACAGGATGAGCAGAGACCGATTCAACATTATCATGACGGACCTCTGTAACCACGACATGTCTTGGCATCAAAGAGAAGACGCCACTGGTTTGCTAGGGCTACTTCCCCAACAAAAGATGACCGGGGCTCTACGAATGCTAGCGTACGGGTCAGCCGCAGATCAGTGTACTGAAATTACAAGGATGGGGGAATCGACTACCCTGAAATGTATGAAGGAGTTTTGCAGCCAAGTTGTTCATCTCTATGGTCCAAGATACCTCCGCAGTTCAACACCGGCAGACCTCACGCGACTATTAGCTAAAGCAGAACGCCGAGGTTTTCCAGGTATGATTAGAAGCATCGACTGCATGCATTGGGAGTGGAAGAACTGCCCAACCGCCTATCAAGGGGCATACTCGGGCCGAAAGGGTCGCCCAACGGTTATCCTAGAGGCAATGGCCTCGTATGATACGTGGATATGGCACAGTTTTTTTGGCTGTCCTGGAGCACATTAAGAGCTAAAAATGACATTAATGTGCTCCACCTATCGAATGTGTTCTCAGAGATCCTTGCCGGAAGAGGCCCAACTGTCGTCTACGAAGTCCACGGACAGAGGTACACCACAGCTTATTATCTGGCTGACGGAATATATCCAAGGTACTCTACATTTGTCAAAACAATTTCCAATCCCCGGACGCCGCAAGATAAGCTCTTCGCAAAGAAACAAGAGGCATACCGGAAAGATGTGGATAGGGCATTTGGCATCTTGGAATCTCGATGGGCAATTATACGTTATAGTTGTACATTGCACCACAAATCGGTAATGACTACCATCATGTTAGCTTGCATTATATTGCATAACATGATTGTTGAGGAAGAGTATGTGGATGATGAGGATGATGATGAGGAAGAAGAAGAAGACTTGCAAAACCCATCGAGGGCTTTCCGGGTTTATGATGGGCCGGTGAATGCACAAGGGAATCGAGTTCTTTTTGAGCCAATCAGTAGAGATTGAGCTAATATACAACGGTTTCACGACCATGTTGCCGATCTCGAATCCGCTTACATCCATCGAGAGCTCCAGAAAGACTTGGTGAAACACATTTGGAGAGTGGAAACCGGTGAAATACTTTAAATATGTTTTATTGTGTGTTTTCATGATGTTTGTGTTTAATTATTAAGCTTGTGTTTTAATTTAATGTGTATTTCAATTTCAACTTAATAAATAAATTGCATTTTATTTCTTGAAAAATTTAAATTACATAAAATGACAAGCCAAGCCCAGATTTATTCTTAGTACAATACTATAACTACTATGGAAAAAGCACGCGATTTGGGTGATAACAATCCGAATATGTTTCATCGGTAGGTTGATCTTGACTAGCTTCTCCTTCATTAAGGATTGCTAGTTTCCTCTTGGTAAAATACCTTTTCGAGATTGGGGTCATAGCCTCCAAATCCATTGTCATGATCCTTGTGTCATTCTCTTGTTTCTTCAATCGTAACTCTTCTTCCGCCCTTGCTTCTTTTCGCTTTTGAATGTCTATGTACTCCGCATAATAATTAAGCTCACTTTCATTATGGGCTAGCCTCTTGGTATGCCATGATGCTTGGTCACTTGCAATGGTATGCAAAACCTCCACCCGTTGCTCAATAGGAGTCTTACCCTGTTTCTTTTGGCGCCTAGCTTCCTTTGCCGCCTTGGTTCCCATTGGTCTAGGTGGACTCGATGGAGCTGCCGTGTTGCTTTGAGGTGTCTCATTCAATTGGTCGTCATCCAAATTGATGGTTGGAGATGATTCAGTTGCGGAAGGAGTACCGTGGTAACTACTTGCATATGGAGATGGAGTAGTAGGTAGCACCGCAACGAAAGATGGATGATCTTTAACCACTTCCCAACATTCAAAGTGTGTAAACTTTTTCTTCTTGGCATTATAGTAACATGATTGAGCTTGTCGTTCCTGATGTAAAAAACTTATATTAGGTATTTATTTAATTACATAATTTAAATAAATTGGATAAAACAAATAATGTAACCAATTAGATATATTAAAACAAATAATGTAACAATGCTACATATTTAAACAAATTAAATAAAACAAATAATGTAAATAAAATTAGATATATTAAAATAATTAAATATGTAAACAATGCTACATATTTAAACAAATTAGATATAAATTACATAATTTAATTCATATAATCAAATAAAAATTATAATATATGATAACATAATGTACTTACTTCGTCCATTAGCGAAGTGCCGCTAGCTATACGTTGTCGTGATGCCGCCAAACATTCGCCCCATTTTTGCAAGAGTAGCTTGAACTTGTTGTAGTGAGAAGCGAGCGCGATTCGGGTCCTTGGCTCCTTCGGAGGTTTCTCACCCGGTGCTAGCACCCAATTTTGCATATAATCACCATGAATTGTCTCCCACAATTTGTCCCTCTTTTGTTTGTTACCGTCATATTCATCAATGCTATGACGGACAAAAGAAATGCACATTTGTAAATCTTCGGAAGGAAGCCAATGGGTGCCCATTGTTTTAGAAAAAAATGCTAAACGAAAAGAGAGAGGAGATGGAGGAAGATGTGAAATTTGTTGTGCACAAATTGGTGTGAGTTCATAACAAATTGAAGTAGTATTTATAGGCAATTTTTTGGGAGAATTTTGAAATTTTGGGGATTTTTTTACAATTTTTTGGGTTTATTTCCGTTATGATCAAATAGTAGCCGTTGCCAATTAATTCTGGCCGTTGGATTGAAATTTTTGATTCAAAATGGAAGGCCCAAATCAATTGGACCGTTGGCCAATCAGCTTGACACGTGGCAGCCATTCATTGGCTCGTTTTTTTTTTGCGCGTGCAACGCACGCGCCTAACATAAAAAAATTCGCCCGTGCCTGATGTCACCCACGGGCGGTGGGCTCCGCCAGGCGATCGAGCAAACGCCGGAGCAAAATTTGCTCGAGCGATCGGACGAGCACTGCGGCTGGGTTGACTGGGCGAGCAGCTCGCCTCCTCCTGCTCGCCGGTGCGAGCCTCCCCTTCTCCTGCTCGAGCTCCTCCGGCTGGTCCCTCCTCCTGCTCGAGCACGCCGGTGCGGATGCTCTTACGAGTTACTCGCCAAACATATTTGGTAGTCAACAAGATGATGATCCAACAACTGTGACTTTGAAAGGAAGTGAATTAGAATATGACTTTTTAGTTTTTACGTGTTGAACTTCTAACCATCATTGATTTTTCATCAAATAGTTTGGAAGGTTAGATTCCAGAAGAAATAATTGGTCTCATTTCATTGGGTACCATAAACTTGTCCATGAACCAACTGGAAGTATCTCTTTCAAGATTGAAAGCTTGTTGTGCGAGAGGTCAAGATTCCCCCAAGTATCTCTTCTTTGACGTTCTTGTCTCACTTGAACTTGTCATACAACAACTTGACAGGAAGAATTCCTTCCGGCAATCAACTTCAGACGCTAGATGATTCATCCATTTATAAATGCAATCCTTCACTTTGTGGGTTTCCTCTTTCAAAATGCTCAGAAGGAGATGACATGCCTCATGCAGAGGACAATACAGATCATGCAGATGTTGGTGAAAAGCTTGCTTTGTATATCAGCACTGTGATTGGTTTTGTTATAGGCTTTTAGGGTGTCTGTGGCACGTTGATTCTGAACAAATCATGGAGGTATGCCTACTTTCAATTGTTTGACAATATCAAAGAGAAGGTGGCACTGGCAGTTCATTGAAGGTAGCTCGTCTGAATAGAAGAAACTAATGGAGAAAGCATGTGTGACTTGTTATTTCATAATGCATGTATGATACGAATTGACATTCTGTTTTGAACCAGATCGACTTCAACTGCAAATGTCCTCATCATATGATGGTTTATTAATTCTGTCCTTTTTTTTTTCTTTTGTTGTGTTCATGCATGATTGAATCAGACTTCAATTGGAATGCTCAAACAATAATCTTGATTATAGCTAGTGATCTTGAAATAACATTGTAATTTTAAGTGTTTTCAAGCAATCTAGTGGATGCTAATATCAGTACAAGATTGCCGGTACTTAACTTCTTTATGGCATAATCATTTATCAGCTCAATCCTTATACAACTAAATATATACATGATAGAACTGAGCTTATTGGTAACTCTTCATCCTAGACCTTCACTTGCTTCCTTCTCCATATAGTGGCTTGTAGAGCAGATAGAGAGCTTTTATGTGGGCAGTCATTTTACCCTATGAGGTCCATTACGTAAAAACTAGGAATGTAATGCATGAATGCCTGCAAGTAAAATTTGCAGCTTTGGATCAAAAGTATAGAAGACATTTCCCCAGCTTTCTTTTGGCTAAATTATCTTCAGATCAAGCTTCCTCTTAATTCCTAAACCCTATATTAGTATATTTTCAAGCAGCTTTTACGGAGGATGTGTTCAATGAATGAAAAATAGACTGATGATGAAGACTTCAACAAAGAATGAAAAGTAGAATGGTGGATGAAGGAACCGAACTTGATTTGGAAAGAAGTAGCTATAAGATAAACATTACAGTTAATCCATAATTAAATAGCTGAATAACTAGAACTTGATATGGAAATCTATCAGACCTTGTCCATCATCTAAACTAAAGAAGATATCAAATTTTCATGGCATCATAAGTGTCTGCAAGGCTAGAGTAATCAAGTGAAAGATGCCGCACTCGTGCTCAAGTGCTCGTAAATTCAATTATTCATTGGGTTAATGTTATGGAAAAGTAATGTAAATCGTGTCTAACCTTTTAGAAAATATGCAAGAGTAAACGACAGAATTAAAATTAGCAAAAGATTGTCACTCTGAATTGGGCCACTACTTTTGGGCCATTCAAGATCCTCTCCTCAATCCAAAAACAGATTAACAACAGACAAAAGACAAAAGTGACAAACAAAGAAGAGCAAAATCCAAACCTGCGAAGCAAAACTGTTTGTCCCAACGAGAATGGCAACTGCCTTCTCTTTTGCCCAGACTGTTGTCTTCTCCGAAGCCTCACTCCCTCTCCGCACCAATGCCCTCAGAAGCTTCACATTCTGCCTACCCTTCTCTTCTTCTTCTTCTTCTTCTTCTTCTGCAGCTCTCTCTGATAAGCCTCACAGCAAGAAATGGAGGCAGCCAGTGACTTCTGCGCTGGAGCTCGGCGGCGTCAAGATTACTAAAGATGGTAAATTTCACTGTCTTCCTCATATTTCTAAGCTTCTTTTTGTTAAAAATGGTAACTTTATTGGTTTTGCAATTTGTGTTTCACTCAAAATGGTGTTGGCTCAGTGTGGAAGTGTGATATATGAAGTGGGCAATCTCTTTTGGAACTTGGGTTGGTGCAGCTTTTGTGATTATTGTTCATATACTGCTGGATTTGCTTTGTATAATGTGCAGTTTGATTGTTTGAAAGGTTATGCGTTTTGTGTAGTTCTGCTCTGATTTAGTGTTAAGGGTAATTGAATTAAAGACACTGGATTGTTTAATTCTGACAAAGATCAATGTTTGATTGATACTAACAGAGGCAAAGCCGCTAAATTTACTGTCATGATGTAAACTTTTATGTGATACAACCTACTAGAAAGCTGAACAACTTATGTTTGAATGTGTATGGGATAATATTTTTAGTATACGGATTGCAGATATGTTGATAAATTTCCCCGCAAATAATGTTCTGGATACAGTTTCTGGGAGGCTGTTCTTGCTTTTGGAAAACATGTATTGGCCTAATGTATTTTGGGTTATGGTTTTGTAGATGTGTTGAGGGATGATCCTACAAACAATGTTCCGGATACAATTTTTGCAAAGCTTGGAATGCAATTACATAGAAGAGATCAGCACCCACTTGGAATTCTAAAGAATGCTATATACGATTACTTTGACTCCAATTACTCAAACAAATTTGAAAAGTTTGATGATCTCTGCCCACTTGTATCTGTTAAAGAGGTATGACATTGATCAAGTTCTCTATTCTTGATCCCTATGTTGCATCTGATGTTGTATATTGCCTTTTTTTTTAAGCTGTATTTTTTCCAAAAAGAAAAATCTTGCATCAGATGTTTGATTATAATGCACAAGTCTGATTTGTTTAGGAGACACTGCATCTAGTCTTTCAATATGAGCTGGGAGACACTGCATTCTTACATGATAAATCTGAGGCATACAGGTTTCAATTACAAGAATCTTATGGTTTACAAATGTTACATTTCTATTTGTTACTTTATCATTAAGTTAGTCATTCATATAGAACTATTACTCCATCTGCCAAACATCGACACTTACAAGTAACTGTAGACAGTGGGATGTCCAAGTTTTTACTGTTATTGGTGCAAAGTCCATGAAAACCTGAACTCAAATTTTTAGGGAGAGACTGCATGTGTACTGCTATGGCTGATGGCCGATGATCAGCCATAATAATTTGGTTTATGTTGTATCTTGTTCTCTTTAATTTTCATCAGGCAGTGCTCTTTATTATTGTAAGTTCTGTGACTTAATTCTTGACAACAAGTCATTTTTCTCAGAATTTTGATGATGTATTGGTCCCTGCTGATCATGTGAGCCGAAGTTACAATGATACATACTATGTGGACTCTCAAACAGTTTTGAGGTGCCACACGAGTGCTCATCAGGCAGAGTTATTGAGAAGAGGACACACTCATTTTCTTGTAACTGGAGATGTGTACCGTAGGGACTCCATCGACTCTACACATTACCCTGTGTTCCATCAGGTCTTATATCTATAATGAACTATAACATTGTATTGCTGATTAGCTTGTTGGAATTTTATGTCATATATGATGAAATAGCTTCTACCCATATAGATGGAAGGGGTTCGTGTATTTTCTCCAGAAGATTGGGCAGCATCCAGGACAGATGCAAGATCTTATGTAGCTGAGGACTTGAAGAAATGTCTTGAGGGCTTGGCACGCCACCTATTTGGTAAGATAAGAGTGACCACCATCTTGAATCCTCCTCATCCCATTTTACAATAATGTCATTTGGGAACACCATTTTGAAGACTTGAGGGATTCAGCATCCAAAAATTATTGTGCATGAGTTAATAATATGAAGGCTAGTTTCCTAAACCTTAGAATATCTAATGTTTTTATACTTATTTTTGAACCTTCGATTTTGAAGAGATCAATGTTTTTAGGTGCTGTGGAGATGCGCTGGGTTGATACATACTTTCCATTTACCAATCCATCATTTGAACTTGAGATTTTCTTTCAGGTATGACACTGATTCAAATCACTGTAACAGGTTAGAACTTTGAATTTTAAACTATGTTTATCGATCAATGTTGTGTTATCGTTCTGTTTGGGATTCTTTTGTTCCATTTACAGGTATTCAAAAAGCTATGCAATATACAGAAATATGTGTTAGAAACTTATTGCAAACAACTTTTAAGAACAGTAGATATTCAAGTAAGATAAGATGAAGTAAAACAATCTTCTTGTTTTAATATTTAGGGACACCAATAGGTGATGAAACCATTGAATAAGACTTGCAGTAAGACATAAAAAACTCGTGTCAAAAATTGGACATCATTCCCTGAATATGTGATTCTTTTCTATAGAAAGTTTGTTGACTAACTTTGAATATTACCTCAGGAGAAGTGGTTGGAAGTTTTGGGCTGCGGAGTAACAGAACAAGAAATTTTGAAGAGGAGTGGTAAAACAGACAATGTTGCTTGGGCTTTTGGACTTGGACTGGAGCGGCTGGCAATGGTTCTATTTGACATCCCTGATATTCGGCTTTTCTGGTCAACTGATGAAAGGTTTACCTCTCAGGTGATTCTTGTACCCATTAGATAACTTAACCGTATTATTCTCCTTTCTTCTTTTTGACAAGTGAAAACATCAAATTATCAGTCCTTGATACTTTTGTGATCCGCTGATATCTTTTCCTTTCCTTGTTCCATTACAAGTCTGATTGTTTAAATTTGGATTTTTGGTTACAGTTCTTGAAGGGCCAGCTGGGAGTCAAGTTCAAGCCATATTCAAAGGTACTTTGCATCACACACTGAGAGAAAATACTTTAGACAGTTTAACAAATGCAATGTGAATGGTTTCTAGTAATCTAGTGATGCTTTATATATAAAGGAAAATTTTCATACAGGTCCAAAAGTAAACCTATGTATTACTCACCTGAAGGTGGTTTGTTATATTATGTAGTCCTCCGGATAGTTACTGCTGGCTACCATTTCTTATCCTATCTGTTCTTTCCATTTCAGTATCCTCCGTGTTACAAAGATGTTAGTTTTTGGATCAGTGATTCTTTCACCGAAAACAATTTATGTGAAGTTGTTAGAGAGGTCGCTGGTGATCTTGCTGAGGAGGTATGTATTTTAGTGTTTTCAGTTGTAGAAATTTCATGGAGGCGTGGCAGTTGAAAATCATAAATCGAAGGCATTTCTGCACCAAGAAAATATATGAGTTCTTGTGGAATCAATCCCTGCATTTCACACTTATGTGATTTAAATTTGAGAGATTTTTCAATCAGTTCGATAATCCCCTAAACTTGCCTATGGTTTCTGTAATCTATCAATTTGGCTGTACTTTTTATGCAATTTACTGACATATCTCTTGTATAATTGCCAGGTGCAACTGATAGACAATTTCACAAATAAGAAAGGAAGGACTAGTCACTGTTACAGGATCGCTTATAGGTCCATGGAACGGTCACTTACGGACGAGGAAATCAATCAGTTGCAGGTAGTTCATATACTATGAGGACATGACATTTCTTTCATTCTTATGAGACACAATGCATAACCTCAAAACTTATTACAAACACTTATGCAGGGCGCTGTAAGAGAGTTGGTTGAGAGCAAGTTGAAGGTGGTGTTGAGATGAGAGTTCCCAATGGAGTAGCCTACTTCGGAGCTCGAAATTGTGTAAATTCTGAAATTCGTTTACAGGTGCTGAATTTTTGCTTTACAATGTAAACCCTTTCTTTTCTTGGCCAGCTGTAAAAGCCTGCCCAATACACATGAATTGAGAAAAAAAATACACCTAAAAACCTATCTGGGTGACAAATCTGGCATACCTCAACAGGTCTCTTCAAGGCTTCAAGCAATGTTCCTGCATAACTATAGGTAGGGCCAGTAATATTGAGCCAAATACAACCGTACCAACACCTACCAACCGCACCAATTATAGTTGGTTATTAATATGTTGCACGGTAATACTGAGTCAATTCGGTCGGTACCGTAATATCAAACTTCATTAAAAACATTACAATTATCATGTCAATTTCCATATATCAATTTTATTCATTCAATTTTATAGATTTAATATCAATAGGTAATCTCAACTCTTTATTAATACTAATAGTTTGATAGTCGATTTCCATTCAAAATTTAATTTCTTTTTTTGGTTTGTAATCTTTCACTAGAGATTTAGAATCAATTGAATAAACAGTATATATAATTTTTGTATAAACTTGTCTGTATTTTGAAAATTTTAATTTTTTTATTTTCGGCAAAAAATTTGTACGAGTTGTTCATATAATTAAGGCTAAATCATATATCGGTAAAAATTTATTACCAACCCAAAGTCTTAATATACGAAGAAGTTGGTACACGGATTTCTGTAATTGATAATGATAATAATTTTCTCTAGATTAAAATTTAGTAGATGGCATGGTAAAAATAAGTCGGTATCGTACTATCGTATCGAACTCATACCGTCCATATGTGAGTTGCAGATATCTATGACAACTTGTGATAATATTGTAATCAAAGTCGACAGACAAAAAATCAGTAGCCAGCTAGAAGGATATAGTGGTTATTAATCTATCATCAGGTTTCAGGGTGGTTCAGAAACAGGGTACGTAGGGCAAACTGCAGAGTCAAGGGAGGACAGAAGCAGAAGCAGAGTCAAAAAATAGGGACAATGATAGCTTATGGAATATCTCTTGTATGGTCCTTTTCCATCTCTCTCTCTCTCTCTCTCTGGCTAGATGTAAATGACGAACATGCCCCCATCTGCATTCCTGCCTGCAGATTCTTCAGTCATTTTTCTTTTCTGGGATTTAAGGAATATCAAAAACCTTTTTGTAAGAGAGTTTGTAACAAAAATTGGCTATTGCAGGGCTCCGGCACCTACCTAGAGGTGCTTCACATCAGAAAGTTTGATGTGCTTTGTGTATAAAAACACAGAGAGGTCAGAGGAGATAGAGAGCTGTAGCAGCTCACTGTTTTCTTTCATACAATTTTCTAGTTGCTCCACTCTAAATAATTAGCTAGTTATGGTCGATCAATTCTATGAAGCAAAGACGATTAAGATCTTATTCATCTATGGTTGAAGAAGCAAGTTAAAAAGGTTCTCACTCTGCATGGGATGTTTGTTAAAGTCCTACATAAGTACCCCCTCAAGCACTTGCATCTTACTCGGATTGTACCAAACCTCATCTTAGTTTGATTGTACATGGATACCTCATCTTCATTGTTTGACTCTGTACTAGATTACGATCATATCATTGTGAGACTGAAGTCACTGAACTCAAACACACATTAGTATATATGCTTTGTAAAACTCAACACGTTACAAATCTGTTATGCGTTCGCTTAAACTTTTAAAACAAAGTAATATTATTCGACGTTAGAATATTATGTTGATATAGAGATTGACTAACTCTATGTATCGATCAGTAGCTCGGTCTCGACCTAACCTAATTGATTGATTTTGGAGAATCAATGCTCAGATACAGTGGTGTAGCCATAGAGCCATACCAGTCGAATGAAAGCAACTTTACGGGCTAGAACTCACGTCCAACTTGTTTATAGATTAGAGAAGAGACTAGCTCACACAAATGCACCATTTCCGGCGCCATTGATTTTCAGTACGTACTAGCTGGCTCGCTAGTGACTTCAGGGAGCTAGAATGATGATGGTTTGAACGGAAATTTTGGTCAATACTCGTTTGATCATTTCAAGTGGGTTCCAGATTGAAGCTTCTCTGGAAATAATGATAGTAAAGGCTTCTAGTTCTATTTCACGTTCGTTAATCTCATCTACCTTCTGCAAAAGTTACTGTGAGAAGGAGACTTCTGATTGAAAGAAACAAGCCACTAACGAAAGCGAGATTCTTGCTGCGAATCACAATGTAGATCGATGCATGTATAAACATCAGGATTGGATCGAGTGCTACAGCTCACCTTATCATGTTAAAAGAACCCTAGCTAGCATGTATGTACATGCATTTAAACCTATTCCCAAGATTACATTATAAATTTGAAAAACAGTTTCAGATATCAAAGGATTATTTAGTTCTTTGTCCTTTGATGAAAATCTGATAACCTGGGGGAACTGTGTTGAAGCTTCCAAAACTGATCGAAATCAGCAGGTTTCCATCTTCATGTATATACCAGTAGCTAATCAACTAAACTGTAGTAAAATTGTAAAACGGGCGCATCACTTCTCGTGGATGTAGCATTGCGACAGGAGACTGCCAATTAGTACAAACAGCTCGATTAATCTAACTATCCAAGATTCCAAGTAGCTTTAAAGGTGAATTCAACTCGATGAGCGCTCCCACGACAGAATTGGCCCCTAGGTTCCCTCTGTGATTGGGGGTACGGTTAGCTGTAAGCTATTTGTATCAACTCGATCACGAGCCTTGTAGTTTATTGGCTACGTTTCAACTCATTATCAATTTGATTATAGAGACTTGGTTCCAGAATTTCAGACTTTCAGGTGGGCTGGAAGTGGGAGGTGGGGTTCGGTATGAGTTTATGACTTATGACACAATTTACATAACCCTAACCAATATACGTACAATTTTCCCCAACAAGGCAACAAGAACTCTAATCAAGTCGATCAATTATTAAGTTTTTTATTTTCTTGGACTTGGATCTCCATCAGTGCATGTCTATATTTGGAGGGTTTTATAGATTGAATCTGTTTATAGTATCCAAAGATGAGAAAATGAAATTTTCACCCATTTTTTCTTCATCTTCATCCAACTGTTGCTGAGATACTAGAGGATCGAATTGGTTTGATACATAACTGTTACGGGTGCTGAATTTAGGGGATCATACGTCTCGTCGCATGTATTCCGATGTAACAGCTCAGTAGAACATGCACACAACAAATGCCAAGTCAATTGGGCCAGCGGTGCGTTGGTCTTTGACCCTCCGAAGCTTAAGTTAGTATATGAAGTGAAATTCAAGTTCGGGAATTAAAGACTTAGGAACTAAGCTGCATGGAATCGGGCGCGGGTACGTGGAAGCGAATTGTTTGGAAGCGCGGAAGCGATTTTTTTGAATTTTTTTTGAAGTGGATACGTTTTAGAAGTGTCATAATAAAATAATATATATTTATATCTAAAATATATTATATAAAACAACAATTAATTACTAAAACATTATAGAAGAACAATATGATAAAAAATTAGCCCAATAAACATTTTATAATGGCCTAGAATAAACAACACAAACATTTGAATAACTAACATGATACTAGTAGTGTAACTAACCACAAATGATGCGTATCACCTTTCAGTTAATCCATCATACACCTGACAAGCTCTCTAATCACACTAACCAAGTGTGTGAAATAAAAAATGCATATATCTACATTTTGCAATGAGCAGCGCACCCTAAAGCTGAATGTCATTGCGCTCTCTCTGATCTTCATCTTAGTCTAGCCCCAAAATCCACAGCATTGATTTTTCACTCATCTAGTTTCAATCAGTATCTTGCTCCAAATCAAACTCATGTATAATCTTATATGCCCTTGTTGTCCCACACAAAACTAAAAGCTCAAAACAAATCCTCAAATCTCATTAAACTTGCTTGAACGATGCTTCAACTGTATGTTTTATGGGTTTTCATTCAATTCTAGATTTTGATTTATCTTTGGAATTATCGAGTCCTTAGAATATGAAGATTTTATGAAGAGATTTATATTAGAGACGGAAAAGAGAGAAGAAAACTATAAAAACCCAACAATTCTCGCGCTTCCACGACGCTTCCAATCCGGAAGCTTCCGCTTCCGATTCTGATTCCGAAGCGGGAATCGGACCTCCAGTGAAGCTTCTGTGCATCGTAGCTTAGGAATACATTACCATTTTAGGAGGTTTTTGGCTGTTTTATAGGCACATTGGAAAAAACGCAATTCCCTATTTCCGATGTGGGAAAACGTGTATGAGCACTGTGAATTTACTATTCTAGTGAGTTACTTTGGACGCCGCCAACAATAATGCATGAACCAGAGATTATGTGGCAAGTCATGCGCCAGCCTGGCACCTGGCTGCGTTGGGCCCCTTCCTTTCGGTCCGGCGATTAGAATAGGAGGAGATTTCGCCGTGAAATGTCTAGTTAGAGAGAGGTGTTAACAAGTCCCCAGTTGGGAGATTCCTTGGGTGAGGAGTTTAAATTATTTATTTCTGGTGAAAAAGTCCCCGAGCCCTAGCGGCTCGGGTTCCGGGCTGGTCGGAGTGTGACCTAAGATTTCGGTGCTAGGCTCGAGGGTTAACTAGCAGCCAGAGTACCCATGGATCTGGAGAGTGATCTAAGATCTCGATGCTAAGCTCGTGGGTTAACTAGCAGCCGGAGCACCCATAGATCTGAAGAGTTACTTAGGATCTCAGTGCTAGGCTCGTGGGCGAACTTGCAGCTGGAACACCCATGAATATGGAGAGTGACCTAGGATCTCGGGGCTAGGCTCGTGGGTTAACTAGTACTCGGAGTACCCATGGAACTGGAGAGTGATCTAGGATCTCGGTGCTAGGCCCGTGGGTTAACTAGCAGCTGGAGCACCCATGGATCTGGCGAGTGGCCAGGGTTATTTAGCGTATATTTGTCCGGAGTACCATGGTGAGTCCCTAAAGTCCCCAGTCAAGGAATGTCCATTTAAATTAACTAAGGTGGGCCGGGGCAAGTGGCGAACTTACCGTGAGGCTTATCATTTAATGTGATGGACAAGAATGAGTCCTTTGAGGAAGTGAGTCGTCACTGATGTCGACCGTTATGATAACGCCATGGGAAGTGGGTAGAGTTGCCGGTAGCATGTGATAACGTCATGATAACGCCATGGGAAGTGGGTAGCATGTGATGCGTGGTTGGGGAATTGTGGCATTTCAAGGGTTAGTGGGGCACGTGCTGATGATCCAACGGTTGTATATTGTTGGATTCCACGGCTCAGATTAAAGCTGGTGCTTATATATAAAAGGAAAAGAATTTGAGTTTCTCTTTCGCATTGTCTGAGTTTTGAGAGAAAATGAGAGAAAGAAGAAAGAAAAAGAAGAGAAAAATGAGAATTTTTTGCGGTGATTAGTCGTAAATGGACAAGATCCCGGCATTTGCAACCACCAAAATCAACTTTGAGTCCAACTACAATCACCTCAGGTATCTCAAAGCGTTTATGAGTTTTTGAATTTGGGAGAAGTGGGTTTTCTAGGTTGGACTAATTTTGTGAGTGTCGTGGGGATTGTAGCACATGGGAAAGTCAACCTAGTCCTCGGCCTTCTCTGGGTCGAACACCCCAGAGTAGTCTGTCAGTTTGGAGGAAGGCGGAGCGGCGGGTTTATTCCCAATGAGCGATACGGGGTCCACAAATAACCCGCTCGGTCTTTTGTTACAAGTAATCGAATAAATGCCAAAAATGAGAGAAACTGAGGCGGGTTCTAGCGGGGCGCAAAAGGATGGGTTTTGGTGATTTTCTGGGATGAGCACCACCGAAGAGGAGATATCAGCCATGCAGATGCTCTTTAAAATTTCAGCGGAGATCGTTCTAAGGCCCTTGGCGAATGGGGAGTTGGTGCACGATCCACCCTCGGCGAAGTGCTGCATGTCGGACCACGCGCTGGTGTATGGGTTATCACTCCCACTACCGTGGTGCATGTAGTATACGCTCTCGTGCCTCAACATCACTCCGGGGCAGGTAACCCCAAACATGGTGAAGTAGTTGCTGGGGACCATGGTGATCTTCCGTGCCAGGAGGCAGTAAAAGCCATGTTGACCGGAGTTCCTGACGAGTTGGGTGCCAAGTACTCCGACAAGACAAGGAGCGGGGGTTGCGTGAGTTTGGCTACTCGGGGCTAAAAGTATGCCCCATTGGTAAATGACCTGCCCAGTGGTACCCAGATCACTAGCGAGAGCGGGTGTTCATCGTGGATGGGGCGTGGAATAATCTTGACACACACTTTATCGTGCTCGGGTCCTTTCAACCAATGTGTAAGTACATCTCCCTATCAACGTTGTTCTATGCACTGTAATGTGTGAACACTTGTTTATTCTTGGCAGTTCCCATTAAGACCAGTCTTACACCATAGATGGAGAAGCGGTTGACGAGGTGTATGCTAGCATTTTCTCCGGCAGATAGGTCGACATTCCGGTTGTGCCATCCAGGGGTATAAATTCTACTGCTTTGGGAGATTTCCTGGTAAGTCACCATATCCGGGGTGTTGAGTTATTTGTTTTTGTTTAAAGTGAGGTGCTAATCATTTTTTGATTGCAGAGGCGCTGGTGGAGGCCGCGATGCCCCGCAAGAGGAACCATGGTCCTTATGATCTTCTAACAGACCTCGAGGTCCGGGAGGCGTTAGAGGAGCACTAGAAGGAGCAATATGAGTTTGATGTGGACGTAAAGACCATGTAGATGTTTCCTGCTGCGCTGCAACTACTGGACGACAAGGGGTTCTACCGGATGTTGCTATCGGTGAAGGAGTATTTGGAGCTCCCGGAGGAGGTTGCCACATTTTGGGGGTGACGATGGCCGAAGAACCCCTTAATGGTCTGAAGGGTGTGGTGGAGCCGCTTAAAGGCCTAGAAGTTACGGAGGGGTTGGTTGTGGGGTCACCGGGTGAGAGGAAGAGGCGAGAAGGGTGATGGTGGAGTTGGAGTTCGGGTCGTAGTGGGAGAGAGAGATATTGGGCGAGTCCCTTAGAAAGGAGCAAGTATTGCCACTGGCGCGACTGGTCGACCCAACTCGGCCGGCAAGAATATCGGAGGTGGTTGAGTGGACAGCGGAAATGGGCATCGCTCCAGTCGTAAGGGGCAGCAGGGGTGATGGTGCAGAGGTAGGTGGGGCGATTGTTACGTCTGAGGCCCACCGAAAGAGGAGTTGTGGTGAGGGGTCGGACCAAGGGTCTAAGAGTGCTAAAAAAATCAAAGTTCTCCAGTGGGGAGATCTGGTCCAAGGGTTGACCAAGGTCGGGGAGTTGGCACCCCACCTACGCCGAACGGTGGAGCATATGGGTCATAAGTTCTAGGGGCCCACCCTTCGATACAGCGAGGATCCGGCGGAAAACTTCCGGGAGGAGAAGAAGAACATAGTCCGGGTATGTGCAACTCCCTTTGTTGTTTTTCCTTTGTTTTCGTAACAGCTGCTGGTTCTTGATTAACCGTTTGTTATCCGTAAGTCCTTGACACCAGGGACTTCCTGGAGCCGCATGCCCGGGGCGAAGTGGCAGAGAAGGAGAAGGAGATGATCATTGAGGAGTATGTGGCGGCGAACCCACGGCTCCTGATAAAGGTGAATGAGTTGGAAGATCAGCAAGCGGGTGACTCGATCTGGTTGGCTGAGGAGAATGGGGCGGTGGAGGATCTCCAGATAAGTAAGGAGTTGGTCACCGCCAGCGATGCGAGGGTGGTAGAGCTGATCTGGGAGTTGTCAAAGGTGGAGGAAGAGATGGCGACCATGAAGGCCAATAATCACAAGAGGCATATATTTGACGCCATGATGGAGTATCGGTTGAAGGCGTGGGAGAAAAAGAAGGCATAGTGGGAGTAGGAGAAGAAGCCCTTTGACGAAAGGCACACGGCGGCGCATAACGAAGAAAAACGACCGGCTGAGAAGGCAACTGCAAGCTTCCGCAACCGCCCAGCTACATATAAGGCTAAAGGAGGAGTATGAGTGGGTGGGAAGCTGTAAACCCGAGAGGACGAGTTCATGAAGCAAGTTGAGGAGGAGAAAGCTGTGGCCGCGGGGCGAGCCAGGGAGGTCTATTAGGAAGGGGCCATTGATGGGTGGCAAGAAATTTTTGAAATCGGGCTGAAGCTTAGATTATTAATTTCAATGAGCCTCATATCTACTTGGAGGAGATCAATGTCTGAGCGGCGGAGATGGAGGAGTAGTAGAAGAATGGCCTCGATAACTATCTAGGCCCATCATTTTTTTGTAATGGGCCAGGATAAGCTTAGATATTTTAGCTCATGGCCCGGCCCAACCCGAGCTATTTTTGGCCCAGTATGGCCCGGACACGATAAATTCATGAGCCGGCCTGTTAAACACATAATTTTATATTATTTATATAAATATTTCAATAATTATAATAATGAGAATTGAATATTAAACCTTTTAAATATAAACCTCTTGATTATTTCAATATTTTAATTACATTATGTCACAAATATCATCAAAATAATGATAAAAAAAGTCATAGTTTTGGCATATATGACGTTTTAGAAGTAAGATTATAAAATATGTTGTAGTATTTTATTTATTTCACTATTCTAAATAGTTATATAAAACAAATATTCTAATTACACAATTTTTTTTATGTTAATTGAGTCTTATAAAGCTAATGGGTCGGGCTGGCCTGTTTTCTACCTGGCACGGGCCCGAGCCTGACCTAACATGGGCTTGGGCCGGGCCGGGTTTAGCATTTAAGCAAACGAGTCGGCCCAAACATGGCATAGGCACAGTTTTGGCCCGCTTAAAATGGGCCAAGCCGGGCCCGTTTGCCACCTCTACAATCAGAGTGTCGATATAAACTTGTCACTGAATCAAGGCGAAACATTACTAATCAAAACTTATCATTTAACTAAGTCTATAGGACAAATAATACATTGGCAAACATTAGAGAAAATAAACTTGGAGAAAACAAACTGACAATTGCTAACAATTGATTATGTAACCGGGTGGTCCATTATTTGGGAAAATAATGGAGATGTTGGGCGTTCCAAGGGTGGGTGAGTTCTCGGCCATTGGTGTCTCAGAGGTAAAATGTTTCCGGGCTGGCACAACAAATTATCTCCAAAGGACCTCCCCACTTGGGCTTGAGTCCGAGTAGCCTAGGGATGACCTCTTTCATGACCCAATCGTCAATGACTAAGTTTCGCGGCCGGACCTTCTTATTGTAGTGGTGGGCAATTCGTTGTTTACTGTTGACATTTCAGAGGTGGGCATTCTCTCGGCGCTCCTCTAGTAAATCCATGTTGAGCTGGAGGCCGACCATGTTTGTTTCCAAGTCATAGGCTTCAACCCGGTCTGTGGGGACTTCAATTTCAACTGGGATTACTGCTTCTGTCCCAAAAGCCAGGAGAAATGGAGATTGGCTAGTGGCTTCGATGGGTGTGGTCCAGAGCGCCCATCTAACCTCAAGAAGCTTGATGAGCTTGTTAACGGCCACAAGCTGACCTTTGGTCTAGGGATGAACTAGAGAAGCATACAAAGCTGTAGTGCCATTCTTGAGGGCAAACTCTTAATTCTTAAAACTTATTGTTGTCAAACTGTGTGCCGTTATCCGTCACAAACACCTCAGGATATCAAAATGACAGTAGATGGAGTGCCACAAGAAACTTATCACCTAATCTGTGGTGATCTTTGCTAAAGGCTCGGCCTCAATCCACTTGGTGCGGTAATCAACCGCTACTATAGCATACATGAATTGTCCCGGAGCGGTTGGCAATTCTCCAATCAAGTCTAGTCCCCACTGTGCAAGGGGGCATGAGGACAATGACAGAAAGTGGTGTCGAAGAGTTTTTGGTGTAATTGGCGTATTGATGGCATTGTATGCATGCTCCGAATATGGCCTTTAAATCTGCTTCCGTGGTGGGCCAATAGTATCCGGTTCGGAGGGCCTTAAATGCCAAGTTCTTTGCCCCGACGTGATTACCGCACACCCTGGCGTCCCTACTCTGGAGCTAAACACTTACGCTCGGGAAATGACTGGCCCATCTAGTATAATTGTCTATCCCAGACCATATATAAGGCAGCCTTGTGGCGTAGGCGCTTGGCCTTTGACCCATCATTGGGAAGTTCCCCCGTTGTAAGATACTTGACAAATGGATCTATCCATGATAGTGGCGGTAACTGGTCGATGGAAAATAACTCATAATAGGGTTCAGAGATGCTGGGTTGACCCAAAGTTTCCACGTGGACACCTGGTATGGTTGTTCGGGCACTGCCGTTGCCAACTGGGCAAGTGCATCTGCCCTAGCGTTCTTGGTCTGGAGTATCTACTTGATTACATAGGAGTTAAACTTCCGGAGTAACGACCCAGCCAAATTTTGATACAAAACCGAGTGTGGGTGGTTGGACTGATAATTCTCATTAACCTCATTGACTACCAACTAGAATCACTGAATATCCGGACATTTGTCGCCTCCAACTCGCGATATAGCTGTATCCCAACGATGAGTGCCTTATACTCGGCCGTATTGTTGGACACTTGGAATTTAAACCACATGGCGTAAGGGTACTCATTCCCCTACGAATAAGTGATAATAATGTCAGCACCACTAGATGTCTTGTTGGCAGACCCATCAACATACATGTCCCAAGTTCGTGCGGGTTTGGCAATCTCGAGGTTGGCCCCAACCGAGGCTCTCTCTGGCGGAATGAATTCTGCTATATAGTCAACGGCTTGACCTTTAAGGGCCATCCAGGATTTGAAATGAATGTCAAACTCTCCAAGTTCTATAGCCCACTTTACCAGCCGCCCAGAGATGTTCAGTTTCTGAAGGACTTGGCAGTGTGGATGGTTAGTCAAAACATAGACAGTATGAGCCTATAAATATTGGCGGAGGCGTCGGGTTGTGATGATCAGTGCCAGGGAGAATTTCTCGATTTTCAGGTACCGGGTCTTAGGGCCATTGAGAACTTTTCCATTGTAATACACTGGAAACTTACTGTTGCCCTCTAGCCGGACCAAAGCGGAACTGACCGCTGTCTAGGAGACTGCCAAGTAAAGATACAGGGTTTCGCCGGGCACCAGAGTAGAAAAAGCCGAGATCGAGGTGAGATAGGTCTTAAGTTGGAGAAAAACAATCCCTTACTTCAGGCCCCAGGATATGTGTTCTTGGTGATGGGTCCGAAGTATCTTGAAAAGAATGGGGCACACTTGTCCGTCAGATGAGAGATGAACCGGGCCAAGGCCACCACCCGACCTATGAGACACTGAACTTCGTTCCTGGTCTTTTGGGGGGCCATGTCTAGTATCGCTTGAACCTTCTCAACGTTGGCTCATGCCTTGCTCACTGACCATGAAGCCCAAAAACTTACCTCTGGCCACAGCCAGAACACACTTGGTGGGGTTAATCCGCGAGAAGTATGGAGAAAATCTTATCTATATTGACGATATGCCCCGAGGAGATTTTACTTTTGATCACCATGTCGTCCACGTAGACCTCCACGGTCTTCCCAATCTCTAGTTCAAACATCTGGGTGACCGCCATCTGATAGGTCGCCCTAGTGTTCTTCAGCCCAAAGGGCATGACTTGATAACTATATAAGCTCTTATCAGTCACAAAAGTAGTATTCTCTTGGTGATCCAAGTGCATCTTGATTTGATTGTATCCGGAATACGCATCCAGAAAACTTAGCAGCCTAAACCTGGCTGTGGCATCAACCAACTGATCTATCTAGGGGAGAGTGAAGGCATCAATTGGGCAAACTTGGTTTAAGTTGGTGTAGTCCACACACATTCGCTATGACCCATTCGATTTCTAGACCATCACCACATTGGAGACCCAAGCGGAGTAGTTGACTTCCCAGATAAACTAGATGTCCTGGAGGGTTGAACTTCTGCCTGAATGGCTTGATACTTTTCCTTGTTATAGGCCCTGCATTTTTGGCAAATTGGCCTGAGCCCTCAATGATATTAAGCTTGTGAGAGATGAAATCAGTGGAGATACTTGACATGTCCACATACTACCAAGCGAAAACATGTTGGTGTTTCTGGAGATATGTCACAAGCTGGTCCTAGAGACTTGGCTCCAAACCCATTCCTATCCTGAATTTTCAATCTGGGAGGCTCACTCACTTTGTGTCCTCTATTAATGCTAACCTAGCTTTTGGTAGGTGTTTATTGAGTTTCTTTTTGCTTGTCTTTGAAGGTTCCCCCACCAGGAGATCATCTCGAGGGTCATCGATGGGTTCCATCGGGGCTAGGGGCATCATCTTAAGACGGCTACGCCTGACGGTAATGAGATCGATGTGGTTCTGGAGCATCCACCTTGTCCCCGGTGACTGTCAAGATACCGTCCGGGGTCGGCACTTTCAACATGAGCTTATATCCCGCGATTAGACACGGGATCCCCCATAATATATCTCGTCCCAAAATGATGTTATAGGTAGAGGGACAATCAACAACAAGAAACCGGGTGATGTTCCTAACCAGTTTGGACCGTGATCCGAGGCTTAATGTGAGGCAATCCGACCCGAGGGGCTGGACAATCTCCCTGACGAAACTAACAAGTGGTTCGTGGTTACTGGAAAACTTTGTTTGGTCCCTGTGGAGTTTACGGTAGCAATCGGCGAACATGACACTGAATGTTGCCCCGATGACGACCAATGCACGGTGGCTCGAATAATGATCCACATGTACCGTGATTAGTAGTAGATTGTTCTGAGAGGCCCAAACTGCTGTCTGGAGAATTGGATCGTGTCCCAAACGGCCGGGGCGGCCCGTACTCTCTGTTCGAAATATCGGCGATATGGCCGATATATCCCCGATATATCGCTGATATTTTGAATCCGATACGATAAGAGCATATCGGTCAAAATTTATCGGTCAACGCAAAAATGATGGTCAACGGTCAAATATCGGTCAAACTTTGATTTTTTTATTATTTTTTCAATTTTTGTTTAATTTTTTAATATTTATTTCTTCTTCTTTTTTTTTTTTGAAAAACTTATATTTTTTTTTCATTTTTTCATATATATTTTTAATTTATATAAATTTTAAATATATATGATGAATTTCAAGTCTAAATAATCATTCTTAAATACCTTTTTTTATTATTAGATGTCGTTCATGTACTTTAATTGTCATTAAATCAAGTATTTATTTTCTTTAGTTTACTTAGTACCGTTTTTTTAGTTTATTTGGTACATAATGAAGTATAATTTTATAAATTTTATTGAAAATAAGCAAATCCGATAAAACCGATATATCCCCCGATATATCGTTTTACCTCTCGACCGATACGATGCCGAAAACGATATTTAGACCATTGCCCGTACTCCTTACCGAAGATCGAAAGCTCATTGGTTTTTTGTCGCTTCGCTGGTCTGTGAGGCGGGGGTGGAAGGGCCCCGCCCCATAGAGTCAAAATCACCCCATGAAGTTGTATTGCGTTGCCATTAGTACCCGGGGTCCGATAATGATCCAACCGACCGGACTTGACAAACTCTTGTATGGCAGTCTAGAGAGCATGGCAAACATTCGCATCGTGCCCACTATTTGCATGGTAGGCACAATGTTTCCGAGTCTTTCACATTGGTCTCTTGTCATACCTCTGTCGTTGAGGCTGTGACAAAATATCTTTATGATGCTCGTATATTTCAGAGTAAGACGTGGTGAGGTTGGTGAAAACTTCGTTCCAGGGGGCGCTGACCTATGCCTTAACGGGGATCTTTGATTCCGGACCGGATAAGGGTCAACTTGGACCCGGTTTTCTCAGTGGTACATGTCTCAGCGCCAGTCTCCCGTTTGATTTTCTTGTTGCCCTGCATCCCTAGAGTCATCCCTGCCCTGGGCGGACTGCTGCCCGCGGTCCGGCTCAACACACATCAAATTGAACTGGGAAGAAGTACTTGCAGCATTAGGGTTTCCATAGGTGTGGTACTCAACCTATGTCCATCGGGTTGATGCTTCCATTAACTCTTCATAGGAAGACAGAGGGTTCTCGTTGATCTTCAAAAGCAAAGTCCCCGGGTAGATTGCTTGTCTAAACACTGCCTCGGCGATTGAATAATCCAAGTCATGGCACCGTGCCGTGGCGGTCTGTTATCTGGATACAAAGTCTCGGAGGCTTTCATCCTTCTGTTGGTGTATCTTGAACATAGTATCGGTGGTATGATACATACTGGTTCGGAGGATATACCGGTTATAGAACTTATCAGTGAGTTGCCCCAGACTGTCTACCGAATCTTGTGGGAGGTTTAAGAACTAACTCAAGGCTTTTCATTCGTGAGGGTTTCTTAGAAAGCATGACATGTCATGGCGTCCGTGTATCTGGTACAGTTCAAAGTGGATTGGAAATTCTCTATATGAGTCCATAGGTCGAAGTGATCATTGTACTTGGTGACTTAATGGGTTTATCCCTAGCAGGCCGCCATCTACTTGTATTTTTTGGGTGAATTGATTGGCGCGACAATCACATCCCCCTTGTAATGGGCGTGGCACACTTCGGATCTGAATCCTTCTACCCTTGTAATGGGCGCGACAATCACATCCCCCTTGTAATGGGCGCGCCAAATGTTACTGGTGCTGAATCTGGGGGATCTACTCCTCGTAGCCTGTATTCTCATGTGTCAACTTAGTGGGACTTGCACACAACAAATGTCAAATCAATAGGTCAGGTGCGCCGGCCTTTGACCCTCCGAAGTATAAGTTAGTATCCAGAGCAGAATTCAAGTTGAGAGTTAAAGACTTAGAAATACATTACCATTTTTAAAATGTTCCTAGCGGTTCTTTATAGGCACATTGGGGAAAGCACAATTCCCTATTTCCGATGTGGGAAAACGTGTCTGAGCACTCCACATTTATTGTTCTGACGAGGTACTTTGGATGCCGCTGACGATAATTCTGAACCAGAGATTATTTGGCAAGTCATGCAAACATAGCACCTGGCAGGATTGGGCCCCCTCCTGCCGGTCCGGCGACCAGAATAGAAGGAGATTTCACCGAGAAATGTCTCGTTAGAGAGATGTGTTAACCATAACTGTCTTCAGTCAATGTGGTAGTTTCGATCGTGATCATCTTCAGGTGATATAAAAGATCCATTTGTTGTCTAACTTATCAGTTATCACAGATAAGAATAGATTCTTTCAATTTAGATATAATAGTGACCAGCCAATTGATCGGTATATGTGATACAGTCTGCAACCGCAACCTGCATATGGTAGTCCATAACTTGGTCATGGGCAGTGTTCCTTCTTTATTGGTGTTAATTCAGGACCTTCCACTTTTCTGATGAAATAGGAATGCAGAACTATATGTATGGATGTGTTTGCAAGACAAGAAAAACTAACAGTCCCAAAATTAGTAATTGTATGGTTAGATGTGTACAAGAATTTATGGTAATTACTCGTAAGTGAGTCTATGTTGGTACAACAAATGGTGATGTTCCGTCAAAATGTACATGAGAGTTTCCGACAAGCACGACATTTAAATACACGACTCAATGTGAATTACCAAAATAAATGACTTTAATATAAATTCATAATGATCAATATAAATGGCTAAAATTGCATTTTAAAATTACACACCGTGCATTTACTTTAATTTCTACAAACGGTCCGGTATACCCTAATAACAGGGTCATCTCAACCATTTTGAAGGCCTTGTGCGAAAGTTTACAATGCGGCTCTCAAAAGCTTTTTCTTATATAGAACCTAAAACTTCAACAAACTCATAATATGTAACCAAATACCTCTGTATTTTAACAATGTAACAATGTGTCCCTATAAAATTTTACTCATATATAAAATTTAATTAAACTTCAACAAACTCGTAGTATAGGCAAACTCGTAGTATAGAATTAATTAAATAGTCGTGCATTCAATGCCCGAATAGTGAAATTACAATTCAAGCAATGAGTTATAAACGTAAAATACCTCATAGGATAAATGAACCCACAAATAAAGTAATTACATATCTATTACAAGTATAAACTTACAATAAAAGATAATTATAAAAATGTGTTTGATCTAAAAAACAATTAAACTTGTGACTTATAAGAGATGTATTAAGGTGGGTTGATGAGGTGAGAATTGAGATCGGGAGGAAGACAGAGCGCAAATGGCCAAAGAACTTTGTCGAATAAAGGTAATTTTTTCCTATTTACTTTTAATTTATATTTATTGTAATAAAAAAATTAATAATGTAAAATGAGTCATATCAAGATGGGAAAAAACTACTTACAATTCCGTAGCCTTATATTACACATTAGGAAGGGCATAGTTTTAAGTCTAATGATCACAATAATGCATTGGCATAGTTTTTAATGGTTTTCTATACCAGAATGACCACTACAATATTTAATCAACCAATTGTCACCAGTAGCATTCATTGTTTGATATGAATTATGAAACATCATGACATATTGATGCGAACGCAATTGATGCCAGTTTGTAGAAATACCAACGAATTTGATGGCAAATACTTTCTTCTTTGGATTGAATAATGAGATTGAATTCTCAGACGTCTGAAAACAAACCTGAAAAAAGAACAATGTAGAACTCCATGAATTTCAACAACACATGCCAAAAAGATTTGATAGTAATTAGTCGAATCCTATGGGATCGAGAAGAACTGGCTTTAAAAATGGTGTAGAATTCGTAACCAAACCTATTGGATTTGACGGAGAGTTTGATAGTGTCTCAACTGAACAGGATTATTAGGAGACGTGAAGGAGAGGGGGACTGGAGGAGAGATGTGCGCACGTACTTGTCGGTGTTGAAAATTCTGTTATTGTTTAACTTTTTACTATTCTATTGACTGAACTGGAGAAGTGGAGATTCGGATGACGTGAGGGGAGAGGGGGGGGGGGGGGGTTTACGGAGAAGTTGAAGATTGAAATGCCTTTTACTGTTTTGTCCTTTAGGTGTTTAGTTTTCTTTAGGATAATATTTATCGGGAGGGGTAGAAAAAGGAAAGAGTTGCAATAACTTCTACCATTATTTTTTATATTTTTCATTTTGTTAATTACAACTATATTCTGCATATATTAAAAATTTATTGAAATTAATCTATAACCTAAAATTAGTTATTTATTTTAATTGATAAAATGTGTTTGAATTATTAATAGTATAAATTATATATAGTTATATACACAAATATATAACCTGAAAACTATTTCATTTTGTGGCCCTATACAGTCGCCCATTTTGCACATGCTTAGAGCTGCCTAATAAGATCACGTTATTTCGATTAATGTATGACAAACTGCTCTATTTATATCCTCTATTTTCAACTATTCAACTTGTGAATCCATCTCTTCTGCCCTTCTGGCTATCAAACTTTACATATATGTTCAAAACTAAACGTAATAGAATCATTTCGGTTCACTCCACCAACATTATTATCTATATCATAAGACCTATTATTCTATACTCAGATAATGTTGGATGATTGTCTATTCGAAAATAGTTGAAGTGACATGGATTCAAAATATATACGTCTCCTGCATGGTAGTGATGCCAGGTGTAATAACCCCAAGCATGCCGATGTGCCTAGGTTGGGAAGTTCCTAAGGAAACCCAAAACAGAATGCGACAGAGCCATGTGCATCACCCTGACTACACCTACCCAATAATGGAGATGTTTGATTCTCATCATATCTTAGGACTAAGAGCCTTGGATACCTAAGTAGCATGGAATCAGATTCAAGTACGTGAAAAAAAAAATGTTTAAAAATGTAAGAGTGATTTTTTGAATTTTTTGATAAGATGGTACATTTTAGAAGCGTTATAATAAAATAATATATATTTATATTTTAAAATGTATTATAGAAATAACAAATTAATTACTAACATTATAAAAAAAATATGATAAAAAATGAGCTCGATAAACATTTTGTTATGGTTTAGAATAAACAACACAAACACTTCAATAATTAACATGATACAATTAGTGTAGCTAACCACAAATTATACGCATAACCTCTAAGTCAATCCATCATACACTTGGCGATCTCTCCAATCACACTGACCAAGTATGTGGAATTAAAAATATATGTATCTACATTTTGCAATGAGCAAAGCACCCCAAAACAGAATGAATTTGCGCTCTCTCTAGGTTTCATCATAGCCTAGTCCCAAAATCTACAATATTGATTTTTCACTAATCTAGTTTTCAATCAGTTTTTTGCTCCAAATCAAACTCATATATAATCTTATATACCCTTATTGTCTCACCCAAAACTAAAAGCTCATACAAATCCTCAAATCTCGTTCAACAAGTTCAAATGAGGCTTCAACTGTATGTTTTATGGGTTTTCATTCAATTCTAGATTTTGATTTTATCATCATGAAATATCGAGTTCTTAGAATATGGAGATTTTTAATAGGGATTCATATTAGAGCCGGAAAAAAGAGAAGAAAACTATAAAAACCCAACCACCGTCGCGCTTCCTCGGCGCCTCCGCGTCACTTCCAAAAATTTATTTTTCGGGAGCGCGCTTCCGCCGCGTTTCTGATTCCGAAACGGGAATCGGACCTTCGATGAAGTTTATGTGCATCGTTGGGTGTACGTCATGTTTTTATTAGTTGAGTTACATATGATATACGTGATCATCGTCTCGAAATGACTAACTTAATTACTCTCGGTCTTTAACTCATTAAATATTACGTTTTGGTTAATACTCAATCAAAACTAAATTGATTTTATTTGTTGTTTCCAACTTATCATTATTTAGTTTACTTATTTTACTAATTTGATGTACTGAATTTATAGTTTACTATACTTTTATTTTAGTTTTTGTTTTAAGTTAAATGCGAAAAATTATTACGGATAATAAGTTATATAACTAAAATCGAACCAAACCGAACCGAGTTGTAGGTTAACCAAAATCGTGGTTTTTAGATATTTTTTCCGATTTCAGTTTCAAGAAATACAAAACTGAAAAATCTTGATTTCAATTTTTAGTTAGTACTCTTAAACTGAACCGATAGAATCGAGTCCACCCCTAGGCCCAAGTGCTTCTCAAAGCTTCAAAGGTACATGTTGACTACGAGTAGAAACAAGTTGTTAGAGAGTAACAGATCGATGAATGTCATGGCGCTAAGACATGCATGAATGCATGATAGTGGTGCACAATAGATTTGTCGGTGCATGTTTTATGGATTTCATAATATATACTATGTATGTGTATTCTTCCCTGAGGGATTTTTATTTATAAGATCCAAGGGTGATTCTCTTATATAATAATATAGGGTTTAAGAGACTCACGGCATTTTAACTGTAGTTTGTCGGTCGATGTGAGTGTACATTTTTGGAAATTAGTGACCGTTAGATATTAAATTATATCTGAGCAATAGACTTAATAAATATGTCAAAAATATGAACTGTTGCAATTCATAATTAAATAAATTAATACACCACATACATTTTTGAATACTTTTATGATTTTTTATTCGATGAAAAAAACATAATTTACTTAAATATGTATGCTTTTACACTGAACGTCGAGATGTGGATATGCAATCTAAATGCATGCAAGACAAGATCTACTCTTATATGTGTGCTTTTACACCCATTCAATTTAGACATGCAATCGAAATGCATGCAGATAAAGTAAAATAAAACCATTAAATTGTCTTCGATCATTTTATAAATGCTCGTTAGAATAGCTACCCGATCCCATATATCTCCAAGGAATCTCGTCTCTCAATATCAAAAATAATTTCTTGCATGCATCGCTTATTGAAGAAAAAGGCTAGGCAAACCTAGTGAAAAGAAGGTAAGGGGTAGAGGTGGATGAGACTCGGTAAAAGCAAATGAGGCCGAGAAAGAGAAACGCAATAATAAAGTAGTAAAGGGTGGCTGACAGGATCTTGTTTGTCAAAACTCAAAACTAAAGATTAGAAAGTAGTAAGGCTCAATTGTAGTGCAGCATGTGGAGGCAGCTCAGAAGTGCTCGATCAGCCTCAGCCTCTGCCGCGTCTGCCCGGGTCTACAAGCTCATGTCATCTTGTGTGTGCTTATTATGTGCTATGATTGCTGCAAAGTGCAAGCCAAACCAGCTCACCACATTGGAGACTGGCTAGCTAGTAGCTACTACACCGGCGGCAGTCTCATCACTCGCATGCCTTCATGTCATCAATCATGTATCCTTCTGTCGTTGAAAATGTTGGCCATCTCCTTAGTATTACCAGGATTGAGGTATGCATGGACACATTTATCTGGGTTTGAGTGTGAGATATGAATTGTTGTTGGAAGCAATTTCAGAGATTGCAAGCTCCAAGAGCTGTATAAATAGTTGATGGACATATCATATCTTGTACATAATCATTGATGGACAATCACTTGCAACTTGGTGCCTACGATACTTTTCAATCTTTATAATGAAGGTTCGAAAAATATAATGGTGTATTAAATTTCTGATCACACGCTTTTAAAGAGTCTTTCAATATATCTTTTGTCTATTGTATCGATTTGTTAAGTTGATTGATAGGAGAACTAAAAATTCACATTGACTATAATCGTCTTGCATAATCATAATGCACACATATATAATTAATACCATTCGCTCCATGTGCAAGATATCTCTACTCTGGAGGGTTGGGGTTCCAAACTTATTGCCAACTAATTGCATTGGTTTACTCCGGCCTCCAGGCTCACTGATTGCATTGTACACTAAGAAGTATGTGAATAGGAGATTACTTTCGTTTCCTACTATTCAGTGTAGTGGTATGGTATCAGCAGTTAGTAATTACTTTGTGAAAAACAGTTAAATGCCTGCTTAATTCAGTTAATTGCATGGCTGATAATTACATCCCTCTAGTTAACAGTTTAACTTACTTGATAGAAAATGAAATTGAAATTTACAAACTACTGTAGTCTAAGACGTAAGGTCTGTGGAACCCATAACCGGGCCATCTGCCCTTCTGGAAAAGGAGCTACTCTGACGTCTGTGCTTCCTCAACCACCATTGTTTCTTCGATTAAGAACTAGCCACTGCTTACTCTCTGCCATGCCCCCTCAGCTATCATATATGATATATCAGACCTTTATAACAGTTTGCGACTTATTTGCGTTGGTCAAAACCGTTGCCGAAAACGAAAGCAAGATCAGAAAATGAAAACTTTTTTTCCTCATTTTGGCTTTGCTGCTTTTAACGAACTTCTCTGCGTCGACCATCATGAACTGTTTTGTATATTTTATTAACCACGACGTCGTGAACTCGTGATCATCACCTTATTTTTTCCATACAGTACATTACACCACCACCACAGTCCTCACAATTCTACGATTGATTTCACTAGTACTGTTGGCTGCATTTATTTAATGCTATGAACACACGTACATAAATAAGTTGACTACATAATTAAAACACTTAAAACAATCTTAAGTTAGTTTATATTTGAATTATAGTATTATAGCAATCTATTTGATGTATGAGCACTGCTAGGTTTAGGGTCGTTACAACATAACGTCAGATTCGACGTCATAATCATAATTGGTATGCACTGTCAACTTATCACGTCATTAATTAAAATAATCATTAAATGTCTTTTTTTAATGAAAATATAATCATATCTTATTAATTCAACAGCTCTAGATTATTATAAAAATTAATTTTTACGAAAATATGCTTGAATATATATATATATATATATATATATGTGTGTGTCTGTGCAAAAAATATTTTTAAAATAAAATTCATCCGATAAAAATATAGACGTGTGTATCCTAAATAATTTTGTTAGAATTTTTTTCATATTTTTGTAATCTATTTAATATTTCGATAGAGAATATATGGTAATTTTAGTAATTAATTATAGCCATTAATATAATTCGTAAATATAAATAAAATTTAAAATTTGAAAAAAGTCATAAATTAATTTGAAAATTTTCTTGACATATTTAGTGATAGAAAAATGAGATTTTTTGGGTAAGATTCTTAATTAAGAGGAAACACAATTCAATGATAATTGACTAATTCAATTAGATAAAAAGTTTTTGGTAAAGATTCTTTTATTTTGGTGATTAATTATCCCTTAATTATTACCGATATCATCTCTAATAAATTAAATTAAATTATTTATAAAGATATAATTGTTTTTTATTTAAAAATAAAATTTTGTGATATTTTAATTACTGACGTGACATACCACATAAGATTATGTTGACGTCATATTGTGACGCCCATACATTTTACTTGATGTATATAGTCATTTTAATATCTTCATGGTTTTCTAAACGGTAAACCTAACTAGTGATATTTCAGTTTGTGATATGGTCATGAGTTATTATAGGTCATTGTACCTATCCATGAACTTAATAATGGTTCCATCACTTCTATACATGTTCGATCAGTTGCATCCAAAATTACTGCAAACAGAAACAAAAATGAATGGGGATCAATTTGACCAGTCCAGCACCAAACAGTAGAACTGTATAGAATAACAATAACTCAAAGAAGCAAATAAATTTAAAGCATATATACCAGCAAAGGTCCATCGTCTTAGCTTTACATACAAAACAAAATTGGTAGCGCTGAGAGCCTATAAACCCTTCAGATAATAAGATAATATACTAGCTCTCAGCAGCCACCTAAAGCCAGCAATGGAAATGCTCCCATGCACATTACCCCGTAATTAACACTCACTAATACAAACAATACATTACACAGAAATTTAAGCTATATTAAGTTATTAACCGTGGATCTAGACCAGCCCTTTGTATTAGTACCTAGTTAATAACATATTTCATAGGCTGGTGTCGATAATTGAAGCCCTACGACCATTTTTTATTATTCATGCATAGTTGATAGTTTGGCCGGTCACTAAGAAAGAGGAGCCCTCTGAGGAGCCCCCTTTCTCCTGCTGCTGAGAGAGAGCATGATCCCTGGGATGATCCCTTTCTTCTTCCTCTTGACGACGACCTCTGGTTCACGTGACATTACCGAGTCGCTGTTGTTGGAGCATGATGAGCCTCTCCACTGCATTTCAGGATCCCCTACGATAGAGCTAGCCATCATTTGGCCATCGTCATCGATCACCTCCGAGCCATCCATCCGCAGCCCCTCGAATTGAGAAATTGTGAAGTCAGATTCATCAAACCGGTAGAGTATCCCGGATAAATCTTCCTCTTGGAGCACCAAGTGATTGACCTGAAATAAGTTCTCGGTTTCAATCTACATCAGCGACACATTATGTGATAGTATCAATTAATTATAACAATCCTACACTAGAGAACCACATTAAGTGTCTGAGATATGTGTCAATTATCAACTAGCTTAGAATCTTATGAGGATTTAGCTATGATAATTGTAGGGCAAGTGTGTCAGAAACTGTGGAAACCCTTGAAATAGGCAATTGGACAATGAGAATTGATATGGACCTTGCATGAGAGCGAACAAAAGCGAAAGGGCTCTTGAAGAATCCTGTCACAAGTGAAACAGATATTGGCGGCAAAGCCTTTGTTGCAATTAGTCCGGGACAGTGGCCTTGACTGTGGCCTCTGATTCAGGAATATAACTTTGGCACCGTTATTGGAGTAGGGCTGCAGTAAGTGCATCCAAACAATGAATACAATATAGCGAGGCATAATGGTTAACAGAATTGAGAAAACAAAAATATACAGCAACTTGTGACTAGGCGAGTGACCCGATTCATACTTCTTTCACCATCATGATTCATGAACACATAAGAAGAAGACAAACCACACCTGACATAGCCTAAATGCATGTCTTTTTTCTTCTTCTTAGAATATATATCATGCGTTAAATTTTTATTTATTATATAATAATCTTACAACTAATTGCATAACATTTACAATTCAAACAAGCATACGGTATTAATAACAAAATTACTATATTTAAACATACGGTATTCACACAGTTACATATAACTAAACAAAAGACAATTAATAAGAAACTTGTTAAAATGTTCCAAGTGAAGTAATCATCTTTAGTAGAACTATAATCATCCAAAAATTAACTCTTTTGTACCATAATGACAACAATTTTATGGATATGTCTGTAAATGTCGGTATCACATGCATGCAGGTAACTGTGGATTTCCCTTGCATTATATACACTTATCTGAAACACAGCATGATATAATTTTTGCTTTACAATTCAGTTTGTTTGATATTGAACCAAAACCTCAATATACCTGAATATAGGAACAGTCAATGAGCTTCTCAAGATCTCCCAATCTAACTACATCATGGTAGACATATCTTCTAACCTGTCATATGGAGTCAAAAAGATTATGTCAATTGGAACTTGTCTGGCCAGAAACTAGTGTTACAATACCAAAGAGTTAACTGAACAAAGAACATTTGAGCTGATTTTTTAAACCCGATTGGGTTTGAACCCACACAATTGAGTTATGCATATGACATCAGATTAAGATGATTAACAGTAAACACCAAAGTTTAGGTAACTTTCAACTGCAGAAATTTCCTTTCCAAACATAGTAATTTATCAGAGATAACCATAAGTTATTACCTCACCAGGAAACCAGTTAATAATTTAAGTGCATTCATTTATGTAATTGGAAAGATCTAGTCAAAGTTTCACTTCCATTGAAAGCAACAGCTGAGAGGAACTTTTGCAGGGTGCAAATGGATAAAAGGAAATCTTCTACTGATAAGGAAAAAAGGAAGCAAGTCTAAAAAGTGGGATACAGAGAAGTCATAATGAAACTCTTTCTGGGACATCACTCTATCAAAATTAAAAGAAATTGCATGAATACAGAGTAGTAAATGAGACACATAATTGAAGGATCCAAAAGTTTAACAAGAATTATCTTCTTCTTTTTGTTTCTTTGGCAAATCAAGATCATCAGAAATCAAAGAAAGTTTCTGAAGAAGTAGAAAGTAGAAGATTCAATATAAGTTGACAAATTTCTGGAGTGTGAATTACAACATTTCAGCTAAAAATTTGCAGAAAGGTATCATGGAAAACCAAACAAAGTACTAATCAAGACAGAAATTAGGAGAGACCCGAACTAATCCAATTCCTAGAGTTTGAGAAAGATCCATAAGAATGAATTAGTTCATGGGTAGCATTCAATTAAATGAAATCTTCAGTGAAAATTCACCCTGATTGTGCAAGTACTCGAAAATCCAAAGAAAGACAAAGAACCAGAACTTCTTTTTCTTCCCAGACAAAATAATTAAGTACAACAAAAATTCAAGGCCAAAGTTGCAGAGCTGCACATGAATTCAACAAGTAGCTGCAGAGTGCAGAGGGTAAGAGAATTCTACAGTGGAATTGCAAAAGAATTTTGGACTAGACCCAGAAAAAGTACATAACAGAAAAATCCAAAAGGAAATTTGCCAAGAATGAATCGAAGTTGAAAACTTGAAACCAGAAAGAACCATAATTTATAAGAATTGAAAAAGTAGTCAGAATTCAACAATTCTAGATGAAAGCAAGCTTCAATTGTAGATGAACAAGAAGATGATGATGATATTTACTTAACCTGAAGTAGAGGATGGGAGCGATGAGAATGAAGGCAGTGTGGGCAAATAGAGAGGCAGCAGTGCAAACAGAAGACGTTCTTCTCGCTCTTCCTGCGGTTCTCATGGACCCCACAACCACCAAAGAATGTCTCCCCCATCAAACCTTGTAGCCATGCAGGCTTCATGTGATTCATTTCATCATCCTCCATACATGTTGTGGATGAGGAAGAAACCTCTCTCTGATGATGATGATGATGTCTCACCATAATTCAATTGATGAGATTCTCTCTCCACTGTCTTGAAAGAAAGACTCAAAGAGTGAGTGGTGTTGGTGTGTGAGCTCAAAAGGGGTATTTAAGCTTATGGCCACCCAATAGCAAATTTGATTTCTTTTTTATTTTCCCAAGCGGGTTTGAAAACCCTAAACCAAAACTTGGTCTTTTATAGCAGGGGAGGTTCCAGAACTGTTGTCGTTTAGAGACTCAGGGAGAGAGACTGAGGGAGAAGGTTTTTATTTGAGAAATAATCAAGAAACTCCAGAAAGAGCAAACATTTTTGCAATAGAGAGAGAGTGGTGACTGGTGACTATTGTAGGGTGCGGGGGAGTGGAGTTAATGGCGGGAAGACAGCCCACCAATCTGTACTTCTTCTTCTTGTGCAGTACTACTAGCTAACTCGCTCACTGCATTTGCATACTACAAAATTGAAAATTCCAGTTCCTGCAATCCTGCTTATAGCTATATATTACAATGCACTCTTTGCTTTGCTTTATTTGAAGGGTGCACTTATATTTTATGTTTTTGGCCAAAGAAATTTGTTCAGAAAGCTTGGAGATCAGAAGAACGATGTCTTAAACAAGCTTCAGTTTGTGTCAAAGAGTGGCCACCTATCAATTCAAGTAATGGGCTATGTCCAAGCTTATGCAGTAAGTTTCAATTTCCAACAGTAAAAGGCACAATGTTTTACATCGTGTGCAGTAAGTTAAGTTGTACGACTTGTGCAGTAAGTTGAATTTTACATCTTGTGCAGTGAGCTGCTACAGCAATATTTCTCAACTCACAGCTCATGTTATAATCGAAAATGAAAAAAGAAGAAGCAACACTCTTCATCATTGGCGGACCTGTTTGAAGGACAGTATAGCTGCAGCCCATACTGTTTTTTCAATACACATAAACTTTTGCACACACTACTAAAATCTTGTGTTCAGTTAACTTACTATCTTTACAAGCACACCCCATATCCTGGGTTCGAACCTTAGCATGGATTTTTTTTCTAACTTTTTACAGTTTTTCATCTTTCTTTATTTTCTCCTTCCTTTTTCATAATATATATTTCCTATTTTCTAGTTTTTCTTGTGAGAGAACCTCTTTTCTATGTAAAAGTACTATTTTTCTTCTTATTTCCCCCCCCCCCCCCCCAATTTTTCCTCTAAAATTGGGTTTAATAAGGTGATTGTATTGAAATACCATTTTAACTAAAGAAAAAAAAATACCAAAATTATATTGACGTAACCGATTGCTTACAGGGGAGGTAAATTAGCTTAGACTAAATTCAGTTCCTAAATCCGCCTCTGCTCCTCATATGGTGAATAGTGGACTTCTGGAGTAGATCGAGGCATCGAGCAATAGCAACCACAAAATCAACTAAAATCAAAGCTATTATCACATTTTCCCTTTTTATTTTTTGTCTGACAGATGCATAACTTTGGAACCATGAAGTTTGTTCTATGAGGTTTTGATTGAGTTGCATTATTTATTTGCTGGGGTTCCCATATTTCTTCAACGTACAGAAAAACCCTACAAGAAAAACACACAAAAATCTTTCTTTGACCATAGAAAGAGAATACATGCAACCACTGGGAACCACTGGGAATGCATGTATATTAGTTTCAGTTCATCAGCAGTACTACATCAATCAAAAAAGCGTTAATTACTTTAATCCTCCTGTTCACGAAACATATAGGAGATTAACAACAAGAAAGAAAGAACTTCGAAATCTAGGAGTGTCCAAATTTTATATGCAAAGCTTAATGAAGAAACAATGGGAAAAAAAAAAGGATTTCAAAAAGAAGAAGAACAAGGGTACTCTCTTTGAGTATCATTATTAAAATGGCCCTGGCCGGGTTGGTTTGTCTATCTTACCTATAGGTACAATCGCACTACCTCGGTTGAAAAGCTTTGGCATATGACCTACAGGTCCTTTACTTGTATTTATGCCTACTTGGTGTGTCCTTTTTCCCCCATTTTAATTGTCATGCAATAATTTTATGAATCATATTATTTTTCATGCATAAGGTGATATACTCAATGGTCTGACTATTGTTTATCGGGATCGTATCGGTTAAGAGATATGATATATTGAGGATATATCGGATTTATCGTATTTACTATTTTTAATTAAATTTATTAAATTTATCAATTTTACTACAACCAAGTATTAAATAAAAATACATAAATGGTTTTAAATAATAATAATAAAAAAGTGTCTAAATAACGATTTGTTGGATTTTGAGGCATATAGAAAGTGGTTTGACTTCACATATAACGTTAGAGGTTTCAACTGATGATATTTTTGGCTTCTCTGATTAAGAGATCGGCGTTCAAAATTACTTTGAATATGAATATGAATATGAAGTTTTTGTGTTCGTAAAATATGAAATTTTTCACTAATATAAGACGCATCGCGTCTCAATTTTAGATTTAGTCATTTTTTATTTTCTTGTAAAAGTAAAACGATGACATTTTTATTTGAAATAAAATTTAAAAAATCTAATATATCGGATCAAAATCTGGTTGACCCGATATATCGAATTTTGACTATGAAATTAGGGTTGACCAATAACTTGAAAAGATATATAGAATATTGTATCGTTTTCTTAATACCGAAGATATATCGAGAATATATTAAAGATATATCTGGATATTTAAAACAGTGGATATACTTCATTCATACTTGATCTGTCCATTTTCTGGATATAAAATTTCATTGGATTACTCGAAGAAATATTTTGTATGGTATGGGATGACTCAATAACACAATTAGGTGGTCATGTTTGTCTCCTAATTTGGGGAGGTGCGTCCTATTTTGGAACTTACCCAAGTCCCCTTATGCTGTGTTAGACTGTTGTTACTCGCTTAACTAAACCTAGCAGTGATTTTCAGGTGGGGAAGGTCTCATAGAGAGAGAACAGCCTCATTGCACGTTTACTTGAGTGAATGAATGAATGATTGCAACGTACAAATACTCATGTATTTACTTATTAACAGTTTAACACAAAGGAATCAAAATGATCATAATGAAAGCATTTTTGTGTCCAATAAAACATTAAGGAATCGCTATTTGTACACTCATGAATTTGATTACGCATGGAGGAGATGACTTTATGAATCAAATCATTTGTAGCCATAATGATCTCTTCTAACATTCCACTTGTCTTTGATTGATGATCAGTTAAATTGAAGTAGGCTCCCGTTTTACATATCTGAAATATTAGAATTATTCAAAGTACTATGATAATTTGATTAATATCAAACATACACTGAAGATCATGTTCGAATCTTTTTTTTCTTTTTCTTTTTTCCTTTTGATCTAATTTATTCAAACGTCAAAGGTTTTTTTTTTTTTTTTGGTTTAGTAATTGAGCAAGATATTGAGAAGAAAACAAAGAGAATGTGCCCTCATTCTGGAATTTATTTGGTGTGATATTGTTACTTACGCAGAGACGCACGTGGAAATGCATCGGACAATTAGCTTTCCAAAATATTCCCATAGATAGTTAGGCTTAATAGGCTATAGATCTAACAACACTGTTTGGTAAGTATATAATAATCTGGAATAACTAGGTTCATTCTCCAAACAACATTATTTGATGGTAACTGAATGTTGTGGTAGCTTAGGATTCCAATTGTTGACTTGGTAACTAAACGTAACGTCAAATTCTTCCACATCAAACGTCCAAACATATTCGTCTTTGTATTCATTCTGAGTTCGGCTCACGTTCGAAATAGAAGTTAGATGTACGACATCATTAATAGACAGGCACCAAGTTTGAGTCAAGGAGACTATTCAGGCCAAACAAATTACTTAACATTTCATCCATCGCACAGGTTCAGACTTCGTAAGGTTTCAAGATTTAACACAATAAGGTGCTAGTGGGTCAACAAAAGACAAGTCAGTGGGGAGAAGAGAAGCTTATAATCAGGTAGTACCATGATTTCATGTTGCATCTTTTGCTGGCAGCTCCACTAAGACGAGCCTTATTTGCTTCTCTCTTTGTTCACAAGTCCGGCCTGCAGCATAACAACATTACTCAGCTATGATTTAATGGTAGGAATGAAGGTGAAAACTATACGGTTTAGGTGAAGTTAATAAAATCCACTTCCTCCGAATAATATAATGGTCTAGGAATAGCCATAACTGCATATATATCATGGGTACATGCTTATTAACTGTGATTGTAAACTGCCGTTAACTATTCCAATAATAAAAAAAAACTAGAACATAATAATATCAGCATTCTGGGCTGAGGGAGATGAAGAAATTAAGGTTACAAGAGAGCATAGGATATTTAAATGAGTTTTTTTCTTGGTCAAAATGAAAGGCATGAAAATGTCAAATAGATGGGTAAAGAATTACTTGTAAAGTTGTTCAAAAGTTTCTTTCAAGTGTGCAGCATCAGCACCAACAACGTCAGCAGCTATTTTCCCGTTTTGAAAGAAATGGAATCTTGGCTGCAGAAAAATGCACATCAGCAAACTAACATTCTCTTTTCTAAATATAAAATGTCTGAAACATATATACTCACTTAACCAACTGTTTAGCACCCTTGCTAAACATTACCTGATATCTAATTCCTCTAAATTCACAATGCCATATATCATACTGTTTATGGCACATCAATTAGCACAGAATGAAAACAGCAGAGGCAATGACAATGATGCAACTGAACATCCGTATTACAGTTATAAGGAATTGGAACATCGGAATACTGATAAAGAATATATTCAACAGTGCAGTGCAAAAAGAGATAACCGCCAGTACACGTGAACTGTTGGACCACGGAGCAAATTATATGCATTTACACTTAAAAATATAAGAGGATCAAACCATTTACCACAGCGGAAATACCGAACTTGTCCAATGTGCTTCCAAGGCCCTCCTATAGAGAGATCATATTAGTTCTACAGTTATGAGGTATAACAAGAAATGATATCATATTTCATCTATAATATTCTGCATGTTGAACAATAATTAGTCTATTAGAAAAATTAACTGCATGGGCAGGACATTGATGCATTGCCAATAAATTATGTTAAGACTTATTATTTACCAGATACTTAGCCTAGATGAACAGACAAGCATGGGAGAAACCTCATGCAAATGCAAACAGAGGCCATGTCGGGTAGTTTATGGGGTTTATTTTAAGCTGGATCAACATTAACTTAGAAGTTAGAATATTATAAATTAATCATGCAAAGGTCTGCAGTAAGAATTATATGGGATCTATGGGTCAGAATGATGCCCTGGTTGAACTGAACATACAGAAATAGCTTCAACCTAGAGAACTTTCTAAGGATCATAAATTGTTTGTAGGTTTGTCTATACAGAAACATTTTTTTATTATTATTGTTAATTAAGTAAAGGCAATTTGCTTTCATACTGTTACTTCCAACAATAGCTTCAAAGCATCGAGTCAGGATAGTCTAATATGTATATGATATCAATTATACAATTGCATCCAGCCAAGATATTCCCCTTCAGCATACGACCTAATATAAGTATATATTATACCATCCCGGCCAACTACATTAATGATTCAGGTGTTCTCCATTTTCTCATGTAACTTGTGCCCTATTTTGTTTCAACATTAAACCCAATTTCCCCAACAAAAATAGCTCAATAGCTCATAAACCAAAGCATTCTGAACTCAGTCTTACCATTTCTAAGAAGCAATAACAATTCGACACCGAGAACATCACAATCCTACGACAGAATTGTTCTGACTAAACTGCAACCTAATGTAGCTATTTTCCGCATAACTAGAACTCAAAACAAACCAAACAAAAGTAACTCATCATACTTAAGAACCATAACAACACAATTGACAACTCAATCAGCAACAACTACAACACACCTCATCAATGTCAATCTTAAATGTTGTCACATGCGGGTATTGCTCACTCAGCTCCCCAATTACTGGAGCTATGAACCTGCCTGCACAACAGAAACAGATATCAGTAAAGTCACAAACTCCTCACATCAAGTAAAAAAAGTAAAAAGTAAAATCTTTTACAACTTACAAGGCCCACACCAAACCGCAGTGAAGTAAAAAACAGCTGGCAGATACTCATCTGTCACAAAACAAAGTAAAAGATCAAAACTTTGGATCAAAGTTACCAGCTTTATGGAATTCAAAGAGGGGTAAACAAGCAAGTATTCACCTTCAGCTTCGCTGAGTGCGCTCTTCAGTTGTTCCTCGGTCTTAATTATTACAAGGTTTGAGGGGGCAGCTGGGGAAGATGAGAAGGATCGAAAAGATGGGAAATTGGAGGAGGGTTTTGGGTTGGGAGGAGGATTTGGGCCTGGTGAAGATTGGGGCTTTGAGAATGAAGAGAGGGTTCGGATTGAATAGGAGGGGAGGTTGTTGTGGTGAGGAAGAAGGGAATTGGCAAGCAATTGGCGCACCAGGAGAAACCCTGAGTTTCTTCTCGCCATAGTTGTTGCGTGTTGATCTGCTGCTTCCATCTACAGATGGGTTTAAGAGCAAGAAGAAGAAGAAGAAAGCGGGCCTTTAAGGAATCAAGTAGAACAGCCCACAGTATATGGGCCATTAAGAAATTTGGTTTTTTGTTTTTTGGGTTTAGAATACGAGTCTCTTAGATAACTATGAAGTTATCCCATGTATCATTTGGTACAGTGCCATAAATTATAGAACGGGGAACTTAAGTCTCTGTGTTGATTGCGCAATACTTTCAAATATTTTTGTAACAAAAGCACACTTTTCTCTTTGGATTTAAGCAGAAAGAATGTCAAAATTGTTAATAACTTAATTTCGTGAAATGATTAGGTGTTTGTAATATTATTGTCACGGTGTACATTGTTTACTTTTTTTTTTATATCAAGAATGATGGTAACAGATACATGGTTCATGGTTGGAGCTTTGAAGGCTACAGATGCGGGGTTGAAGACATGTAAAATGTACCATTACCACAATGGGATAGAAATTATAGAATGTATCGCCATTAGGTGTTAGAAACACTACAATGGATGTGTCTCTGAATCTCTGATTTTGCATTGTTTGAACATCAGTAAAATCTATTGCAGGATTGTATTGTAGTAGCAGCAGGATTGTATAGTTGTTTTATTCTTTATAAAATTTGCTCAATTATAGATGTATTGATAGTATTTTGTGGGTGCCATAGCCCACAGTCAGATTGAATTGCTTCCCCAAGTGGTATTGGAAACACCTGACAGTCGAAATATACAAGTTTTCTAGTAGGCTTTACAATTGTCAAAAGCAAGTATTCTATGATCCAATTCACAACTTCCATATCAAATCCCAATCTCCAAGCGCAATCGTTCGGGCAATTAGCCACGGAAACAAAATTCAACCTATGCCGGCCACAATTTCACAAGGAAGCAATTGCCTCAAAATTTTTTTTTTTGAGAGAGTAATGAATAATTCATTAATCAAGGGCAATCCCAAATTACGAAAATACATAACCATAGAAAGCAAAGCCAGTAAAATACGCTAATAACAAAGAGCGTATGTCTCCAACTTGATCAAATTAGAAAAAGTGACAAAAGACCCACAATTCATTAATATAAATGCAACAATACTAAGATATCTACCACACCCACCACCAATGCTTGCTAACATTGTTGTCGCCATCAACGTCGCCACCAACAACCACAAGGTAGTGAGGAGTAAAAAATCAGAGCGATGATGCTCGAGAAACTGAAGCCAAATGAATCCCATGGTTTATATCATATGGAAAATCACGACCCCGAAGAATAAATCTCTCAAAACAACAAACAAACCATTATTGAAACCCAAATCATGAAGGAGCTGAGGCTGACTAAAAGGGACCAAGAAACGTGACAAAGAACCATAACCAAATAAAATGGGAAGTGATAAACTCACGTGTGAGCACCCATAATCTGACAGGTAAGTGTCAAACTCCACTTTAAGCGTACAGGCACTCGAGCTCTCATAAAGGTACACAATGGTAATTGATAGATAGTTTTGGTAATGAGTAACCACAAATCCAGAAACAGATGGGATTGATTGACACCAGAGTAAGAAACCAAGTCCTTCCGTTCTGGACAAAGCCAGTGTAATCCACAAAGGGAAAAAACACCACATGGGTGAATCAGGGACAAAAACAAGTCGCTCGATAAAGCTAGAGGTAGTAATTAAACAGAAACTCAAGATAAATACCTCATATTGTCCAAAACTAGGGGTGGGCATAAAAAACGGAAATCCCGATCTCGTCCCGATCCCGTCCGGTTTCATAATAGTGGGACGAGACGTGGGACGAATAATTTATATCCCGCTTCGTCCTGTCCCGTCCCATCCCACCTTTAATAAAAACTTAAAAATTCTTATATATTTGTATTAAAATGAAACTAATTTATGTTTTTAATAACTCCAAAATTATTTCAACTTGCTAATATGCTAAATTATAATATTTTGAACATAATATGCATTTTTTTTGTTAACATTTCATTATTAAATGTTACTTTGTTAATGAAAAAGTAAAAATTTAGGTTTTTATTTAACTTCATAGGAAGTTGGGATTTGTCCCGTCCCATCCCGATCCCGTCCCGTCCCAACCGGGATTAATCCCGAGTGGAATGCATTCTTAAAAACCCTCGTCCCGTCCCGATTCAAAAGAGTGGGATGAGACGTGGGATGAGCTTCGTCCCGTCTCATCCCGTCCCGTGCCCACCCCTATCCAAAACCCTAGACCCAGGCCAAAGCCCAAAACCATGCTATCAGATCATAAGGCCCACAACCCATTGGTACACCAGGCCCAGTGTACCTTTGCAGTACACCCAACACATTCGACTGCTGCACCGTAACCACCACACCGTTGTTGTAGTCGTCGTCGTGTCGTCAGATCCAACCATAAACCCGCCAGCCTGCAAGAAGAAACCATAGTAGCTAAGTAGCACGGACACGAACACGAGTGTCCATATTGGACACGATTCGATACGTAGACACAGTATATATAAATTTTTTTGGACAAGGAATGTGGTGGACACGTTAATTAAATATTATTTTAATATATATATTTATTTTATAAATATGAAAGTATTAGAATTTTAGATGTATATATATGTCAAAGTGTGTATTAAAATTAGAGGTGGGCATAAAAAACGGAAATCTCGATCCCGTCCCGAAATTCGTAGGGACGGGACGGGACGGAGGTCTAAAAACGTTCGTCCCGTCCCGATCCCGTCCCGTTTCATAATAGTGGGACGGGACGTGGGACGAATAATTTATATCCCGCTTCGTCCCGTCCCGTCCCACCTTTAATGAAAACTTCAAAATTCTTATATATTTGTATCAAAATAAAACTAATTTATGTTCTTAATAACTCCAAAATTATATCAACTCAAATAATGATGGTAAATTATAATATTTTGAACATAATATATATTTTTTTTGTTAAAATTTCATTATTAAATATTATTTTGTTAATGAAAAAGTAAAAAAAATGTTTTTATTTAACTTCATAGGAAGGTGGGATTTGTCCCGTCCCGTCCCGTCCCGATCTCGTCTCGTCCCAACCGGGATTAATCCCGAGTGAGATGCATTCTTAAAAACCCTCATCTCGTCCCGATTTAAAAGAGTGGGACGGGACGTGGGATGAGCCTCGTCCCGTCCCATCCCGTCATGTGTCCACCCCTAATTAAAATGATGAAAACATAACTTGAAATAATATATATTTATTTATTTTATAAATTCGAAAGTATTTAGAACTTTAGATGTATATATATGTCAAAGTGTGCATTAAAATGATGAAAACATAACTTGTTAGAATGGCTAAGGACTTGATAAGTACATTGGATAACCAATGTTCAAATCCCACCACAAGCATTCTTATTTTTATCACGAATTTCTGTCTTTATATATATTAAAGTGTGCATAAATGTAACAAAAAACTAAATATGTTGGAATGGTTGAGGAGTTGTTGAGTGCCTTGGATGATCAAGGTTCGATTCTCACCATAAGCATTTTCATTTTTATTATGAGTTGGTGCGTGTCCGCGTGTCCGATTCGGATACTCGCGTGTCGGGATCGTGTCAAAAGTCAGTTCGCGTGTCCACGCGTGTCCAAACGTATCTGTGTCGGACACGCAATACGGTACCATGAGCACGTGTCCGTACTACCTAGCATAGTAGGCAGGTACACCAAACACAAACCCTCTCAATCTCATTCGACTGTTGCACCGTAACCACCACACTGTTGTCGTGGCCGTCTTCATGTCGTCAGATCCAACCACAAACTTACGAGCCTGCAAGAAGAAACCATAGTAGATCTGAGAGAAATCCAGATCTATGGAGACCGCAAACAAGACGAAGTGTAGCGCATCCTTCCAGCCACTTCAGCAAGCCGACTCGTCGAACCACTGACTCAGCCGTTGTTCCTCATTGCATTACCATCGTAGCCAATGCTCTGCCGTCAGGATCGGTTTCCCACCAGCTTAGCAGTGTAGAGACATCTACACACCCCTCAGCATAGAAACACGTTTCCTCATCGCAAATCTGAGTTGCTCTATCGAACCACTGGCACCGGCATTGACCTCTAAAAGGTGATATTCCAAATCCCTTGACCAAAGCCCCATCAATCTCCCATAGTAAGAAACTCACTGCAACAACCCCTTGAAACCGGAAATAATGTGTACGAGGAGTGAAACCTCCCATCCTTTGAGTATCGCATACATCAATAACAAAAATAGGTCTCATCCAGTCGATCGTATCGTGTGTGCCAGCATGGCTAAAAGCCCCCCTAGCATTGCGGCGCAGCCAAACGAGAGCGAGAGAGACCGAAATGGAGATCTAGGTTTCGCGGGTGAGGCGAGTACTATTTTTCCTAAGAGAGTGCGCATTTTTTCACTTGTCAAAAACATCGGATCTCATAGGATGGTTCTTCTTCCTTGTTCGTTTGTGGTCACTAAGCATTAAATTATTGGAGTTTTTTTCTTGTATCTTTGCTTCTGATCAAATTGCCTCAATCATGTATGCAAAGTAAGTAACTTTCTTCTTCATCTCCAATACATGACTGTTATGAGCTGGGTCTGAATGTTTTTTCTGGTTGAATCCTTATTCTGCTCGGTGCCTACAAGACAAAAACCATGTCAAAGATCAAGATCGATGGGGTGTTGGCCTATGACTCTCTGATGCTTAAGTTACCAAGTATTAGACTCTTAAGCAAGAGGTTAAGGGCTTAGATAAAAGTTCATAATCTATTTTGGAAGATTTTAGTCCCTTTTATAGGCTTTGGGAAATGCGTATGTTTTTCCACACATCGATGTGGGAGACTGTCACTGTGAACAATGGTTCGGCCGTCGTGGCCGGTGCTAGCGGCGCATCTAGGCACCAATTCTCAGAGGCGGGAGTGGTGGGAGCAGATTCCACCTCCGCCCCCCCTGGAAGGTGGTTGGAAGTCGGAGAAACTCGCCAGAAAAGTCTCCATGACGAGGTGGAGTTAACAATGACAATGAATCAATGGCCCGTCATACAACCAAACACGTTAGTACGTTGTAAAATTCTATCAAGTAAAATGCATTGTGTAAGTTCTTATATAGAAATTGTAATCCACATACACAACAATAGTGTATTAACAAGATAACGAGATATATAAGATGAAATACAACTCGACTCTTCCTCCTTGTTAATAACTATCTATGTTTATTTTGGAAACAGCATAAGCAGCACGCCCCGATCAAGTCCCCAATATTTTAAAGCACATTAAGTTTAGACATGCAACGACCCATAACAAATTTTGCTCATAGCTAGACGTTGCACCAACCAGTTAAGTTTTAGCTCACCTGCTTAACCTATTCCTCAAGAAACATCACAACCTACTTAATCCCCTTATATCTCAGACAAGGACATTGCCCAGTTTATGTGTCTCTATCTCATCCAGTTATGGACTTAACTTGAAGCAATTGGGACGGATGGGTTTAATAGTATTCAATCAGAATTGGGATTGATCACCTAATACATTGGTTAAATGACCATATCACCCCAGTACCACAAAGTACAGGATGAAATCCCAAATCCCAAATCCCAAATCTTGAATCATGTTTGCCCCTTTCTCATTGGAGGACATAGATGCCTTTGAGTGGAAGCATGAAGGGACTCCCATTGTTTAATTTTAGCCTGTGTTGTCTTTATTATCTTGGTGAGTGTTTTTAGTGGATTATATCATTCAATCCTTTTTGCAACTTTGTTTCTCCAATATAGTTAGTGGAAATAATGTCATCTTTCCAACCAAAATTATACTCGTACATGGAAATATTGTAGAAGTTGAATTAAAACAAACACTAACAGAATGAAGAGGAAAAGTAGCGGTCATTGTTCGTGAGAGCAAGTTATAAGATTAAGCAGACACCATGTAAAATCTCTACATTAAGTTTGGGCGGTCAAAAGTGATTCGCTATCCATATTAGATTTGATTTAGATGTCAATTCTTAGTACTAGTCTAATCCCCATGAGACAAAAAAAAAAAAAAAGGAAACCCTAATCGTAAGTTCGGTTCGTAACAAGTCTTAATACCTTCTAACTCCTAGTTTGAAAAATAACGGTAAACCTACTTTTACCATTCAAAGGCAAGGGACCTCACAACTCTATGAGTGACCAACTATTTGGAATATACATCACTATGAAGCGTATGAATACTCTAGGGGAAATCTTATATAACGTACTCCAAGTTCATTAAAGGAAGGTAAATTAACTCCCTAATTATTTTGACATGCCTCACCAAGTTCATTACTCTCATAATCTCATTTTCACCGAGAAGATTATGACAAAGAAGGCAGGAGAAGAAGAAGATGTTGAAGAAGAAGTCATCAGCGTAAGCACTTGAGTCACCGTAGAATTAGAAGCCTGATCAAGCCATTGGACGGCTTCCGTCTCCTCCATTACGTGCAAAACAAGATGTTGACGATTTTCCGTTACACCCATCAGGCCAACACTAGTCACTGATATACCGAGACTACCCTCGTGCAAGTCCCGCATTTTTCTTTGAAGATTTGGTAGGCGTGTGAGGGTCACGTTTTTTGTTAAAACTTTTGCTGGAAAACACGTTTTATAATATGACGAAATCTGTTTGGATTTCTTGTTTTTCGCTCCTTACCGACGGAAAATATCAAATATGACAACTGCAGTGAAACTGAGAAGAAAAACATTTAATAAAAGGACGAAAAGGCACATGGTCAGGCCCCTGGAAATAATCATATTATCGGAATATTAATTGACTCCTTGCCTGTTTTTTAGAGGGAAGATTCTGAAATCTATATTATTAATAACTTAAATATATTTTATCAATTAAAATATCTGTGAAATTACATAAATTATCTTAGATTATATGTTAATTTAAATAAATTTTTAATATATAAAAGATGTAACTGTAATTAACAAATATATATAAACAAGAAAAAATAGTGGGTAGAAGTTACTACAAAATAACTTCCATATCCCCACTTCCTATCTCCACTACTTCTATATTTTTGAGGGAAAAAAATGTGTAGGTGAGTACTAGTAAGAATAACAAATAGAAACCCAGTGGGATAATTTAAATCTAAATTTGGTATTTAATGTATAATATAGTATTTAAGTAACACGAAGTTAAGATTATATGTAACTTCCTCTACTTGTCTCTGTGTCATTTATAGTGACATTTTGCTTTCGTACTCATTGTTTATTGGTATGATAATTTTATATAAATAAGTTTAACTTATACTTACGATATCAAGAAATGTATCGCTTTTATATATATAGAAACACATGAGAATGATATATATATTTTTTGTAAATAGACTTTTAATTATACTGTAGCTTACCATGAATATAAGTTTCATCATCGATCTACTTTTGGTCTTCTACATGTCTTCTTTGTATTCGGTATACTATCGCTATCTATCTGCAAGGAGTCCATTTCTCTTTTTGATAAGTATAATGGATTCTAATTATAGTACAAGAAATAAGAAAGTCTCACAATTGTCATGAATGGGTCATATTCTCAGATGACTCATACACAATTCATGTTTCCCACCCTTTAAAGAGTCACAAAAGTCATATCATTAGTGTTCATGTCTTAAGAAAAGTTAAGCAGTCACTAATAAAAAGGTCTCATAAAACATGCATAGCTAAAGAAAACCTTTCTCATACATTATCATCACCAAGGAAAAGTTCCCATTAACAAAACAAAACACAACTGAAAAAATAGTGCATAAAAAAAAAACTCTTTAATTCACACGATCACTTAATGAAAATTTATCATCAAACAGTCTAACATGTTATATCGTTAAACTACTACTATCCGATCATCGCATACTTTCTTCACACGCTCATGGATGCACCACACCATATGGCTAAAATCAATATCGCTAAACGGTAATATATTACTAAACAGTCTAATACGTTATGTGATGCTTACGAATGTTCCCCACACCTTCTTACACCCAAAAACTTGACAAAGCAAACCATCTTTGTACTACACAAAACCAGCTCGTACAAGTACAATTCCACTCGTCAAATGCGAAAAACACCCAGAAGGCCAAAAGCGTAATTCCCCCAACCTCCTTTCCTACCAGCTCAGGAACTTCAGTTAAAAAATTGCCGTCTCACCATCTCCCTCGGGAAAAGTCTCCTCCCCTCTTCTTAAACCATCCCCTCATTCTTTCTCTCTCCCCCAAAAAAAATCAAAATCCCCCCCGGAATTTCACAAATTCCGACTCCTCCGTTCTTTTCTCCGAGCTCGGTGTTCACCTTCCTCGCAATGGCGCCGAGCCTCAGGGACCTCCAGCTCACGCCGCTCCCCAAGTCCTCCTCCTCCGCCGGCGGAGACCTCGAGGACGTGAGGCTTTTGGATTCGTACGAGAAATCCGGAGAGGGAGCTGAAGAGGAGGAGGGGATGCGGAGGGCTCAGGTTAGAGTCACGGGGATGACGTGTGCTGCTTGCTCTAATTCCGTCGAAGGCGCTCTCCGCTCCGTCAATGGCGTCCTCACCGCCACCGTGGCTTTGCTTCAGAACCGCGCCGACGTCGTTTTTGATCCCCGCTTGGTCAAGGTTAGTCAATTCTTAAGCTTTTCTGGTTTTGATGATCGGAAGCTTGGGATTGTATTAGTTGATTGATTTGTGGTTGGATCATGATTAACGCCCCCTAATTATTCGGGAATTGGGGTTTTGTGTGATCATTAGAATCTTGAAGCTGAACTGTAGTTGGTTGTGATCATGTTTTAAATTCCGCATTACTTTTTCTCTTCTTACTTTATGCATTTGGGTCTGCAATAATGGCACGTATTGGGGTTCAGTGACATCTTAGTCCTCCTCTACTTCTCTTTAATGATGAGCTATGCAACTTGGATTTCTTCCTCCTTTACAACATTAATGTAGTTTTGGTTTGACTGGAAACTAGATATCCTCTGTGCATTATGATTACAAGTCCAGATTTTCGACAATCGACATAGCTAGTAAATGTCTGAAAATTAGAAGTAATGCCAAGCCTGTTATAATGTAGACAACGTTAGAAAGATAACTTGGCATCAGTGTTGAGAGCATGAAGCTTGCTTGGAGTTATCTTATGTGTACTGTGTACTTGGCATCAGTGTTTAGAGCATGAAGCTTGCGTGAAGTTATCTTTTGTGAAGTTCTTGAGCCGGTGTAGTTTACTGATATAATTTAGGCCACTTTTGATGCTTGCAAAATTAAAGTTATTGGGTATTATGCTTCTCAAATTTATTATTTAATGGACAACTACTCCACTGAGTACCCAATAGAATACTTTGCTGCTAAAAAAATGGATGCTTTGCTTCTTCTTTTTGTGATTGAATTGATGTACTTAAATTTTTATTATTTTGTGTTCCCTTGTTAATTGCTCGAGGATATAATTTTTATTTTGTATCCGTATGTTCTTTTCTCTGATGATGCCTTTATCATTGTATTCAGAAGTAGGGGTTTTTATATTTTAAATAATTATAGTAACTTAAGATATTGTTAGCTTTCTAATGTCAGGAAGAAGAGATAAAAGATGCAATTGAAGATGCCGGGTTTGAGGCAGAGGTTATACCTGAGCCCATTACAAACGGTGCAAAGCAGCATGGAACCCTGACGGGTCAGTTTTCGATAGGAGGTATGACATGTGCAGCTTGTGTGAACTCTGTTGAAGGTATTCTTAAAGGGCTCCCTGGGGTCAAGAGAGCTGTAGTAGCTTTAGCTACTTCACTAGGAGAAGTGGAGTATGATCCTACTGTAATTAGTAAAGATGACATAGTCAATGCCATTGAAGATGCTGGTTTTGACGGATCGCTTGTACAGAGTAGTGAGCAGGATAAAATTATACTGGGAGTTGCTGGCATGTTCACTGAGATAGATGCACGGGTTTTAGAAGCCATACTCAGCAACTTGAAAGGGGTGAGACAGTTTCGTCTTGACAGGATTTCAAGAGAACTTGAAATCCTGTTTGATCCTGAAGTTGTCACTTCTAGATCCTTGGTTGATGGGATTGAGGGGGCTAGCAATGGGAAGTTCAAACTCCAAGTAGCAAACCCTTATACAAGAATGACTTGCAAAGATGTTGATGAAGCTGCAAAAATGTTTCGGCTTTTCATTTCCAGCCTGGTTCTCAGTGTGAGTACTTCTTCTCAGTATCCACATGTATTTTCTGCATCATATCGTTAACCCTGTCATATGTTTTTGCCCACTATTCTCTCTTTACTATGTTTCCTATTTTTCTTGTAAGAAAATGGACTTCAATATCAAAGACAATCGTTACATGTTTATACCGAGTATATCAAGTTTAAAATTTGGAATAATAAGCATATTTTTCTTCTGTAGTTCATTCAGAATGGATAGACCATCATAATTTGGATCTTTTTAGATACACAAAATAGTGATTAAACTGTAATAGTTCTCATATGTTTTACTTTTTATATTAGTTACTGACTGACATTCATCAATTTTGTAGGTTCCTGTCTTTCTCATTCAAGTAGTTTGTCCTCACATTCCACTTCTGTATTCATTAATGCTCTGGAGATGTGGCCCCTTCGAAATGGGTGATTGGTTGAAGTGGGCGTTGGTGAGTGTTGTTCAATTTGTAATCGGGAAGCGCTTCTACATTGCAGCTGGAAGAGCTCTACGAAATGGTTCCACTAATATGGATGTTCTGGTTGCCCTGGGAACTTCAGCCTCTTACTTCTACTCTGTTTGTGCACTCCTATACGGTGCAGTTACTGGATTTTGGTCTCCCACATACTTCGAAACAAGTGCCATGCTAATAACATTTGTACTGTTGGGTAAGTATCTGGAATGTCTTGCAAAAGGAAAGACATCAGATGCTATCAAGAAGTTGATAGAACTTGCTCCAGCTACAGCTTTGTTGCTTGTCAAAGATAAAGGTACTGTTTTGTGTTATTTTTCTGTTTCCTGCACAACCTTACCAATCACTATATTTTTGTTATAGACTAAATGATGCAATTTAGAGTAATGCTGGAATTGAAATAAAAACTTCTGAGTAAATGGCTAGTCTTGATTGTATTGTTATTAGGTGGGAGATATGTTGGAGAAAGGGAAATTGATGCTCTGCTAATTCAGCCCGGAGATACACTGAAAGTTCTTCCTGGTACAAAAGTTCCTGCTGATGGTACGGTTGTGTGGGGTTCAAGTTATGTAAATGAGAGTATGGTCACCGGTGAAGCTATACCTGTTTCAAAGGAAGTCAACTCATTAGTTATTGGGGGAACAATAAATTTACATGGTGCCCTTCACATTCAAGTTACAAAAGTTGGATCTGATACAGTTTTACATCAGATAATTAATTTGGTGGAGACAGCTCAAATGTCCAAAGCTCCTATTCAGAAATTTGCTGATTTTGTAAGTAATTGTGGCTTTTCAATTAATATATATGTGTGCTATATCATTTGAAGTGTATTTGAATTTTTTAGTTCATTTGTTTCTGACCCCCTAGAAAAACATATGCATAGAAGGTTTCTTGCTTTGTCCGTATTAGCTACCTCAGAAATGACGTTATGATAAAGAAAATGTCTTCCGTATCAGCCTTCTTTTTAGTGACTCTGCATCCTCTCTTATTAGTTTTTTCCCTTGTTTATATTTGTGCCAAATTAGAGCTAAAGCTTGGAGGTGTTCATCGATTTTTAATTGGAAATTTCCAATACTCAAATAAAAAGTTATTTCTGTACCAGGGCCTGAATTTATGATGTGTGTAGTACATGTCTTCAATCTTAAGTGCAACTAGTGTCTTACATGTTGCTTAACTTCCTAATATCTGCAGGTTGCTAGCATCTTTGTTCCTACTGTAGTTGCATTGTCATTGTTGACGTTTTTGTGCTGGTAAGTTCACAGTGTGTGTTACATTCTTTTCACATAATAAGTTAATTTTAAGTGCTAAAATGTTCATACCTGTGATTGACGTGTATAATCCATTGATTGTTGTAGGTACGCTGCTGGAGCCTTTGGAGCTTACCCAGACCAGTGGCTCCCCAAAAATGGAAATCACTTTGTTTTTGCCCTTATGTTTTCCATATCAGTTGTGGTCATTGCATGCCCCTGTGCACTTGGCTTGGCAACACCAACTGCTGTCATGGTTGCGACAGGGGTTGGTGCTAACAATGGTGTGCTGATAAAAGGAGGGGATGCTTTGGAAAGAGCTCAAAAGGTTAACTACGTGATATTTGATAAAACAGGCACCCTAACCCAAGGAAAGGCTACAGTGACTGCTGTAAAAGTTTTCACTGGAATGGATCGTGGATATTTTCTCAAGTTGGTGGCTTCTGCCGAGGTAAATTTTTTATTTCCACTAGTTTCCACATGCAAGATTAATCATGCTCTGATAGTTTGATTTCTTTAAATTGGATGTGAAAGATGACAACTGTTTGCATATTTATATTATACATGGAGAAATGTGGATGTTGAATTTTTCTTGTGCCTTTACATTGGTTCAGGCTAGCAGTGAACACCCACTGGGCAAAGCAATAGTTGAATATGCACGCCATTTTCACTTCTTTGATGAGTCTTCTGTAACCAATGATGCAACAAATCAAAGCAAGGAGCTTGTGATCTCTGGATGGCTTTATGATGTCTCAGATTTCTTTGCTTTGCCAGGTCGAGGCATCCAGTGTTTAATAGATGGAAAAATTATTCTGGTAAGTTTTAATTAAATATGCCTTATTCTATTCTCTCGCTTTGCCCATTTTAAAGATTGCTGACCAAATGTATCGTATCTACAACAGGTTGGTAATAGAAAATTGATGACTGAAAGTGGGATCGACATTCCAACTGATGTTGAGAACTTTGTAGTAGAATTGGAAGAAAGTGCAAAGACAGGCATACTCGTCGCATATGAAGGCAATTTAGTTGGAGTATTGGGGGTTGCTGACCCACTAAAAAGAGAAGCTGCCATAGTCATAGAGGGACTTGGTAAGATGGGTGTCATACCAGTTATGGTTACAGGAGATAATTGGAGGACAGCACAAGCTGTTGCTAAGGAGGTTTGTATTCAACTGACTATACGTTCCAGCTTTTTAAATAGTACCGAACCTTGTATACATATGCTCTCATATGCAGCCGTTAGTAGCTTTATATGATTGGTTAGTAATGTAGTAGAGATGTTTAAACGGATTTGGGTTTTATGTTGCTGGGCAGGTTGGCATCAAAGATGTGCGAGCAGAGGTAATGCCGGCTGGAAAAGCTGATGTTGTACGTTCATTTCAAAAAGATGGAAGCATAGTCGCGATGGTTGGTGATGGAATCAATGATTCTCCTGCCCTAGCTGTTTCTGATGTCGGTATGGCAATAGGAGCAGGAACAGATATTGCAATTGAAGCAGCTGACTATGTATTGATGAGAAATAATTTGGAGGATGTGATCACAGCCATTGATCTCTCAAGAAAGACCTTCACTCGTATTCGGTTGAATTATGTGTTTGCCATGGCCTACAACGTGATAGCTATTCCTATTGCTGCAGGGGTTTTCTTCCCTACACTGGGGATCATGTTGCCGCCATGGGTAGCCGGTGCATGCATGGCTATGTCATCTGTAAGTGTTGTATGCTCCTCTTTGCTCCTTAGGAGATATAGAAAACCCCGACTGACTGCCATACTGGAAATAGTTGTAGAGTAGAATGAAGAACAAAAAAGTAAAAATTGTAGGGTTTGCAGGAACTAAAATGGGATAAAAGATTCCGAGGTGGAAGTAATCCCAGTTTTGTGAAAACGTTTTCTGTATGAGGTGAGGTGAGGTGATGGCGTGTAATTTCTTTCTCGTCATTTGTACATTCCACTTGTATAATAACTCCCTCATCATTGTTGATTTGTTGTTGTTCCCTTTTTTCTTCTTTTTTACATTGATTTTTCAACTGGATGTGAACGTGCCATCATATTTTTACATCATTAGCAAGGAATACAGATCACGGATGACCTGTAGACAGTTCACAGATGCATCCTAGTTTAAGATGTTAGGATGTAGATTTCATTAAGTAAAAATACAACAGAGGCGTTATGTCTCGTTGAGAACAGTTTACAACAACGTAAAGAACGTGTGGTTATTCATGATACACGAGCAACGAGAGAATCACGAGAAAATTAGGATCCTAATTCCTAAAATATGTACTTGTGCCTTAAATTAATTTGGACTCTAATTGAAAGTTTCCTCCATATATCATCACACTGTAATTTCATATTGCGAAAAATAGTTCGAATAAGAAATTCTTTACATTTTTCAACTGCATCAACAAGTAGACAGTTTAAGCTTTGTAAATGATTTCTGAAGTTCGAATCTTACAAAGATCTCAAATGGGACATTTATCATGCATGTATGTCAGTAAGAAAACGTTTAGATAAAGTCCAGCTACAATTGGATAGGAGATATGAGTATTGCTTTAAAGTCAGAGATCCATCAAGTTTATTCTCTCACTTGTATGTATAACGAGGAGAGTGAGTTCATAATACGAAGCTCAATACCTTTTAAATCAAGTTTCTTTTATCACATGTCTGCATCTTTACAGTTCGAAAGTTTCATGTTGATATATTAATCGATGCCAAATTGAAGTGTAAGTACCCGAATCAAAATTTCAATTTCTAGGGTTTGTGAATAGTGCCGATTTCATGTTCTTCGTTGTTTGGACTGTTTAGACTCGGATTTAGACCTTGGTGTCAACTAGGAAGTTGTTGGAAATGTTGTTTAGATTGTGGTGGTGAAATTGGTGATGATTGGTGGCGGTCGGTGAACAGTAACGCCGAATAAATAGTAACTGTGAATAGTAACTCCACATGAATAGTGATCTGTAACTGTGAATAGTGATCTGTAACATTAAATGTGAGCAGTGTCATGGTAAAACAGTAACTTGAACAGTGTTTTGGTAAAACAGTAGCTGTGAACAGTGGTTTAGTAAAAACAGTGATTAGTAAACATGAACAGTGTTCCGTGAACAATGTTTTATGAACAACATTTAGCTGTGCTGAACTCGTCACCTGATATTTTAAGTATCATTTTCTAAGCATTTATCGTGCTATTAGGTGACTGACGAAACGAGTGAGGAAATTACTTTCAGGGTCGTGGAAGTTGCACGCAGGAAAGAAGGTGAGTAAAATCTCACTTATTTACGAATCTACCCTTGCAGTGATTCAAGATTTTGCAAGAGTTTTTAATATTGAATTACGACACGTATACAATATAGTGGATTACATATATATCGTATAAATGGTAATAAGTACATATATATATATAGTTTGTTATATTATATACTGTTATGAATTCATTGGAATTGGTCATTTCGAATGACGAAAATTAAATATTGAGCATGTGATTTGATTTTTATACAATATGAGGTGTGATTATTGTACGTGGTTTTAACATGAGTTTGTTAAAATGTTTTGTCTTCGGACGAGTTTTTTGTCTTCGGACGTGTTTATGAAATATGACATGTATATGATATAATGGATTATATATATATATTGTATAAATGGTAAATATGTACATATATATATAGTTTGCTATATAATATACTGTTATGATTTTATCGTGATTTATGTCATTTCGATGACGAAATTTATATATCGAGCATGTGATTTTGATTTGTACAATATGATGTGAGATTATTGTACGTGATTTTAACATTGAGATTGTTAAAATGTTGATTTGTCTTCGGACATGATTTTTGGTACAATATGATGTGAGATTATTGTACGTGATTTTAACATTGAGATTGTTAAAATGTTGATTTGTCTTCGGACGTGATTTGGTACAATATGATGTGAGATTATTGTACGTGTTTGGCAAGTCGGAACCTAGCCTTTGGCCGGGCGAAAGTTACGATACAGTTAGAGCTCTAGTCTGTCTGCCGTAGTACTGCATGTGAGGTAACGGGTGGTTATCTGCTCATGGGTACTCAGATTGTTTTGGATGTTGGGTAGCAGGTGGCTATCCAATATCGGCGGTGTATTACGAGAGGGGTAACAGATGTGTACCAGCGTTCTTGGTACCCGTAATATAAATGCATTTGGGTAACCAAAAGGGTTACTTAATTTCTCATGAGCGTTTTATTTCATATTTCTTTAGGACGACCAGATGGGCCGTCCATTGACTCATGAGTGCATTTATATTTGTTTGATTTCTGGATTTTCGTATATATTGATATGCGAGTTGTATATTTTCATTTTACTCATACGAGCTGTAAAGCTTACCGGGTTTGTGTTTACAATCCCGGTGCACCAATTCGATGGTGTAGTGGATAACTCTGCAGGTGTGGATTAGTGGGAATTGACGTACCGCTCAGTGGACTTAAAGTTATTTATCTCTAGCTGGTGTGAGGATTTTGTGTGACTATCTTGTGAGTTTGTTGTGAGGATTACGCAATTCCATTGTTATAATATTGAATTATAATTTGGGTTGTAATAATCGGTTTGACTGAGTTGTATTTTGAACTCAGAGATGATCCGCTGTGGCATTTTAAATGATTTCGATTCGTTGAGATTTTTGGTGTTTAACGATTTTGAAATTTTGAGTTTTTATACTCGAAATTTTGGGATCGTTACAACACGTGAATTACCTATCTTCAAATCCTTTTTCATAATCGTTCGCTGCTTCCTTACTTTTATATTATTATGATTTAATTTACTTATTCCTTATGGAAAATTCTAATATATATCAATGTATGCTATATATCTCATATTCGATGGTCGATATTGTTTTGTGAGTGGAGTCAGAAAAATAATATCCGTTGTCAACCGTCAGATATGAGATGTATAATAGATTAACCCCTTTCTTGTCCTGTATCACTAATTTCTGAAAATTTTAGTAAATTTGATTATAGTTTGGGTATTTGTAATCAATTGTGATTTACTAAACATGAACACGAATAGTTGATGTTAAATAATTTTTGTTTGTTCATATATATGACCTGGTTTAATATTGAATGATTATCAATTTGATTGAAAATTATCACAAAATCCATGCATAATGAACTTAAAACTGGACGGTGAAGATACCGATATGTGACCAGAAGTCCAGAAGCTTAGTTAATTAGTGGTGGGCTCTAGAGTTTTCCCCAATGTATAACATCTACAAATTTACATTTGCTCTCACGTGTCGTGTGTGTAACATATTCAAAGTGACACTATGTAATCAAACAAACAGAGAAGTGAATTCCAAAGTATTATACCTCATGGCTTACTGTAAAACAAAATGGCGAAAATTGTGGTATTTAGACAAATTGTGAATTCATGTTCGAACTTTATCTAAATAGCCATCAGTCTTTTATGCACGTGACTGACGGTGTGGGTTTTTTCACGGGGCCACATGTCATACACATGGTAATTGAGGGTTTACACTTCACACCACACACTCCAACTCTGGTGGCCGGGTTACATTGGTTCAATTAGATCATACATGTCAGTCCTTGCTCTTCAAATTTGGGTTGTGTAGTCCGCAAGAAAGGTAAAAGAAAATGATAGGAGCGAGAAAGAGTATGGCAAACATTCAACTCGGTCTTCCATTTCTAGCAGCTTGATTAATCAACCGAAGAATCGATCCCAGCTCACTGGTGACGCAAAGAGGACATGGTCAGACCTAAATGTATGTGGTGGTCGGTCAAAACATATCCTAGCTTGATCATGATCGATCTGCAAGGGTTGGAAACAAAGAGTATAGATTAGACGATTAGTGTTGTCTTCTTGAGGTTAATAATTATTGTTTCAAAGAAATTGTCCATCTTTGAGACTTTGACCCAATATATTCAACCCTTAAATTTTGTCACCATCATATTATAGTACAAGAGCATCTAAGTGAGACTATACCTTCACTATTTCACAATTTACACACAGCTAGTTCGGAAATTAATCGAACCAGCTCGTTATAAAACTAGACCGAGTTCATGTACGATTACTATATATGATGTATCTATACACTAATTTAGCCTGATCTAGAGGTAATTTGCGATATAGGTAGCTAGTCTACTACTATACTTAGACAACTGATTTATATTTGGATAATATTTGGTGTACTGATACATCTATATACCGTAGACATACTTATACTTCTCGCCATGCTGTTAAAATTTGACCTTCTTTCTTTAGAATACTACTTTGGGAGTTGTCTTTGCAAAAAGCATAATAATTGATATATAGTCCAAATTATTTGCCTGGATGATAAACAATGCCGATCTAGACAATCTAGGATTACGATCGGGGATTTATAAGACAAGTTGAGTAAAAGAAAACTGTAGTCCGGAGGGAACCTGAAAACATAGTACGTTTTGATACAGTTTGGACTGGGTGTGAACCTAAAAATATAATCCATTAAAATTTCGACTTCCTAAATCTTCCGAATTTGTGTACTTCCATATGAGGGAGAGAAACGTACGACGAGAGTTGGTGAAGAAACTAAATGTTTCTCGCATTTTTTTTTCTTTTGAAAAATGTTGCATGCATTATGTTGTAAAGTTCCCTGGTGAGTTGGTGATCATGAAGAAGATATATACTTTCTACATTTGGAAAATATTAGCCTCGTGAGTGTTTTTAAGACGAGGATAATTGGTTTGGTAAAGCTTTGTATACGACAGTTTGGGTTTACACATTGCAGGACATTTGGACATATATAGAAGAACGAAACAATTTTTTACATCAAGGAGTATAAAGTGGTCTCGTTCAATTATAATTCATAGGGAAGAGTTCCACACTCCAAACTATGTTACAGGCTGACATTTGCATCCAAACTAGAACTAAGCCAAGCCGGTTCAATTTTCCACCAATAAGAAGCCAAATTAGAACGACGCTATTAAGTATTAACACACAATTTTTGTTATTCGCGTGTTACTAAACTTTAACTTTATTTGTTTACAAACTACGAGTTTAAAGTTACTTCTCATTGTCTCTCATCATAAAAAAGTATAAATAGGTTGCTTCGAGAGCAGGGAAAAATGTGTAAATAGCACCATGCAATCTATATAGAATCAGTGAATCACCATAGGTGATCGATGTGTTGCCAATTAATTTATTTCCAAAGACAAGAAAGACCTTAAGAAGTGTTCAAAGGATCGAGTGTAATCTTTTCTTTTGGTCAAATACCACATGTTTATAAATATATGTCAACTTGCCCTACAAGCCAATTCTTGCTAGTGACTCCATATAAATGGAGAGGCCCACTTATTTTGCTTCACTATATATGTATATCCGATCTGTTTATAATTAAAGAAAGTGTGATTGTTTACAACCTTTGAAAGCGAAATAAGTTGGGATTAGTTTTACTGTACACCAGACCCAACATATCACACTTGAAAAATAACTCAAGCAATTGATTTAGCTGTTCGATAATCTCTCCAATTACCATTTTTTGTATTATAATGATTCAAGGATGTTCATAGAGAAAAATGAATGAAATGAAGTACTACAATCGAATTGTGCAGTGTCGTGAAACCACGAAGGCAGTTGTTGTTACGTTGTGAAAAGAGAGAAAGAAACCAAGATATATATGGCGGACTTGAGGTCTTTGAAAAACCCTAGCTCGATAATCGTCTCCGTCGCTTGCTACCAAAAATTCTGAATTTCGAGAAATGAGGGTTGATATTAGACATACACACAGTTAGAGAGAACCCGTGGTTCCGTTGATCGATCCTAGTTCTCTTAAATAATTTTATTTTAAGTTTTAACATTTCCCGTTACTTTCTTTTTTTAGAACATGGAACCTGGAACCTGGGGTTTCCTGCCAGTTCTCTTGAATCATTTATTTTTAAGCAATTCTGTTTATCTATATAGTGAAAGTTCGATAAACTCATGAAGTGTTTACATATTTATTCCCAATCATTCAATTTCTTTCATTCTCTATCTTTGGTTTGAACTTGACCATTGACCAGCTAATGCATTATAAATGTCTTTCAGTTGATATGATACATTAATTAATTGATATGTTATATCATTCGCAATGAGATAGTGATCGATAGGGGAACTTGTTCAACTTAGTGGACGAAATAGCCTATTGATCGTTGAATTCGAATTTGATTGAGCTTAGAATTGAACATAGAAAAAGGCTATCCCATCGATTAAAATACAATGTTTCTATTGATCGATCAATCACCCATATTCATCAATCGAATATGATCGGTAGAAAGTAGGAATTTGTTTTCGGTTTCTGTATACTGTAGCTGACATTTGAGACAATTGAGAGTGGAACCTGCAGTGGAGTAGGCAATTCATCTCCCTAATAATTAAGATGGTCGATGTCATATAACATAATAAAATGCATGGATCGATCATCAACCCATCAAATTAATTAATAAATTATAAGTTTCGCTGAAAGACTGAAATGTAGTAAAAATACTATTGATAGGTGCGATGAGTTACGCGTGTAGATTTGTGTACGTTCAAAGTGGAACTCTAGTTCCAGGTACGTGAAAAACTGAAAATTAGTGAGAAAGCTGACTTTGGTTAAATCGTGCATGAACTCAATCCTCATATATATTAATTGGGTTATAAAGAGTAAAACCTACCAGACTGCTAACGCGGATATGTTATCATCTTCGATTGGCAATTCTTTTGAACAAAAGATGATGCCCTCGAAGATCCGTGCACGCTAGCGGTAGTATTAATCTCTAGAAACTAAATCATTAGATAATCCTCTAAACAAAAGCTTCAACGCTAGCTTCGTGCTCAAGTAATCAAGAAAAATTGTATATCTTGATACAGAAGTAGTCATCCTTGCAGCGAGAGCTAGCGTCACCTTTCAAGCTGTTTAGACAAGGAACAGTGAAATACGACCTCTATTATCTATTAAGTTGCTAGTATCTTTGTTGAGAAATACGAGTATTAGTATAGTATGAAGTAAATAGTATCATCAAAGAATGCTGTTAATAACCTCCAAAAACAATTTATGGTATGCTTACGGAAACCAATTTTCTGACCACCCTTTATTTACCTACTTTGTACCAATCCTTCTAAACTCATGTCATATGTCAAATTGCTCAATTATAATCTAAATATGAGTTAAGAAAAGACATATAACATGAGTTTAGAAAGGTGAGACAAGGTGGACAAATGAATGATTGTCGGTAAATTTGATTCCCTCTATTACCAGATCATTCATGATATCATATTTTTTCTTTAGATAGTGACAATGCTACCAGATCATTCATGTTGCCATCTTCATATACTAACTAAACGCATGCAACGTGTAGCCGGTGTAGAGCATTGTCTCACAAATTTAATAAGTAATTTAAATATCAGTTACTAGATAAATTAATTGGATCATAATTTCTTCCTATTAAATATGCGGTTTTCATTTACTCTCATAAGTTTCATGATATTCTGTGGCATTCCAGTACGCTTTTGCTTTGTATTGCATGCATGCATAATTATGTTGATGATCCACTTAAGCTTTACATGCTAATTAACAAATTTTAAGCTTTTAGGATATATAATTTGCTTAATTAGATAGCAAATGTATCATCAGACAGTACTACAAATGTACGTTCGCTATAGCTCCTCTCAGAGATTGGAATCACATAATTTTCTTGTAAGACTCCGATCATTTGTAATCATGCATTGGATGCCAATATATCATGTGTTCTTCAATTATATATGCCGCCATGTATGTAGAGACGTACGTAGAGTTCATGTATACTAAAATATGTATTCAACTGTGGTCAAATTAAGAAACATAGTTGCTCATCCACACACTGTTAATTCAAGTCTTATGATGCATGATTAAGTTCATAATTAGTTAGTCTCTTTCTCTCACTGAAATGCATTCACACATGAAGCCCCCAATTAGTGCTTGTTTGTTCGTGATTATATGTTTATTTCTCCTTATCTGAAAAAACAAGGATTTGTTAGGTGAGCAGTAGAAAATCAAAACTAGAGAAATTATTATATATACCCGCCACATATATCACGTGGTGTACTCTTAATGTTATTAGTATATTTTTATTGTGATTGTTTCTGATTGGTTATTATATGTAAATAAAATTTTGTTATTTTCACCGCGTGCATGTTAATTATACAATGTCGTAATATAATTGACTGAGTATACCACATGTCAGTGTGACGGGTACACAAAATAATTACTCATCAAAACTAATCAATCAGGATAACTAAACCCTTTCTTAATAATGGTTGGCTTCATTTAACAATTTTCTGACCAAGAAAGCACAGACCACCTCAAAAGGCCAAACATCACAAATTAATTCGAGAGTCGGAAAGTGATGTGGATATGTAATTTCGAGGAAACACCTTCATAGCATATAGATATTTCTATCGTCTTCTCTGAAATGAAAGGTCAATATGGTAGACTTGTCCTAAGCTTGACCAAAACAAGTCGCTTATAAATACAATGTAAATAGAAGATCAATCTTTCATATGCACCACTTCGCTAGAGTTCACAACAAAACGAGACCATTAAAATTGATTAGCATCATGGCTCCTGGTTCTAATGACTGGGAGCAATACTACCAGAAAAGCTTCACTGCAACTCCCATGAATGGAGGAGGGATCATTTCATCAGATTCAACTGCTGTAACAGCAAGTAGTAGCGCTGCTGTGACTGATCAAAGCTTCATCAGTACTAGCCCCAGCAATGGAGGTCAGCTAACTCCTACCGGAAGTGTAGCGAAACCAATCCGGCGGAGGTCTAGGGTTTCCAAGAAGACCCCCATCACTTTGCTTAACGCCAACGCCAACAACTTTCGTGCTTTGGTGCAACAATTCACAGGCTGTGCCGCTTCAAGCACGCCCATTTCGTTCGGGAACCAAAAGGGACCGATCAATTTGAGTTTCGGAGCCAACAGTTCAGGTACTAGTTCTGTAGATATGGCCCCTTTTGAAAACTCCAACTATAGTTACAACCAACAGCAGCAGCAACAATTGCAGCGGCTAGCACAAGTGCAGCAACAACAGCAACAACAACGGCAACCACTACTGCAACTGCAAGAAAACCATGTGCAGTTGCATCGAGAAGAGCAACAGCGCATGTACCCGTTTGATAATGTGAGTGGTAATGATCATGTGTTTCATTATTCATCGAATTCGAGTAGTTCTGGCTATAATCTTGTGCAAGCTGGTATGGAGATCGGTGATGGGTTTGATGTCATGGATCAGGAAGATATATCTTTACATGAGTTGCTTGATTAGTTGCTAGTTTCTACTAGGAGAAAAGATCGATAAAAGGTTCTTATTATTCGAGTTTATGTTCATTAATTTATGCTGCAATAGAACATATATATCTATCTACTTCTGAATAATTCATCATCTATATATGTATGACGTACGTATACTCTCTTGAATCAGTAGTCTTTTGCCGATCAGCTCGTATTACTCGGCAACGCGATTGAGCATCTAACCTTATACTTGAAATAATTCACCCCATTACTTATGTATGAATGGAATTGTTTTGTGAGATTAAGAACATTTCTTCTTTCTTAGTGACTAGTACTCTTTTGCTATCTGTCGGCAAACGATCTGAGTCTCAATCCTCTCTTTCTCATTTCTTTCTTTATCATGGTAAGGACCCGAGTTTACTAAACGCTTCGATTTTAGACATCTATTAAAATGGAGGCGAATTATGTTTCCAGCTTCTCTTTTCGCTTAATGTCCCCCTTTGACACTGGGATTTGTTCATTTTGTTGTTCCTATTTCTCACACGAATATATATTAAGGGTCAATGTTCTTTAAGATTATTCAGTGTACGTACGTTGTTCTTTTCTTATTTAGACCACGAGTTGAGTACGTCCCCCAGTTCATTTGCTAATATATTAAATTAATAAAAATACAAATTAAAAGATAGGTAACTAAAATGTTTGAGACTGTGATGAAGTACTTGATTCAAAAAAATTGATCCATTAATCCACTTCATTAAGTCTTGGAAGATTTCACAGATCGAAGGACCTAATGGTGCAGTAGTATATGTTAAGTAGCTAGGGTTAAGAATGTGAGATCATTTTGAGTATATATAGAAAGAAATTAAGGGTGAAGACTAGCTCGCTGGACAGTATTGACTAGACAGTGGAGAGTGACTGAGTGAGAATGGGGTTGGAAGGATCGGAGCAGGAAAGTGCTTGCGATCAATATCAGCTGCTCCAGTTGCGGGTTTGAGGGTCATTTGCTTGATCGATGGAAATTATTCTTCCTTGGCTTTATCTTCAAGTCCACCATTCATACATTGTTGACGAAGAATCTTAGATAGTTATCTTCTCTTCTATATATTGTCTCGGTTGGCTTGCCAAATGCAAAATTGGACTCATTCAACATTGTTTCCACACTGTTCAGAAAAGTAAGAATATGATAGTACGTAGTAGTGTTGTTTATGTGGTTTGGATATCAAAAACTAATTCTATTGACTGCTTAACGAATCATGCGATTGGCATCCAAGCCTTGTAGGTGTAGAAGATTCTTATTAGCACCCGTTGGAAATGACTCAAAAGAACCTTCTGAAATATGTCTTATGATAAACACTTTCTCTTCATCAGTAGCTAAGACGTGCTTCAAACATATATAAGTTAGCAGGACTGCAAGGGGTTGTGAGCTATTGTTCTTCAGAAGTGTAAGTAGGAGTTGCAAACTACTGAAACTAGCTAGCTAGATGATGATGATATGTGCACGTCTAGTATATACAAATTGTTCCTTATAACTCTATACAGATTACAGACTGTGTGAGCTAGGTATTTGTAGTGTATAAGTATGCTGCGTCTGAAATCACTATACACCAAGTAATGTTAATCGAGATGGACTTGAATTTAGCTGTCAATTTTCTGGCCCGTAGGGTATCGTTCTTAATTAGGGTTGACTCTGATCTCACAAGCCGCCAATATGGGAGCTTTATTAAACTTGAGAGAGAGAGAGAGAGAGAGAGAGAGAGAGAGAGAGAGAGAGAGAGAGAGAGAGTCAAAATAGAAATGAAGCTACACTGTACCATCGAATGTAATGTCCACAGTGTAAAGAAATTAAGAAGGCATTATTTTTCGATCCAATAAATAAAATCACTCATTTTAAAATAAAACCACATAAGGTGGTACACTGCATCAATTGCATTAAAATTATAAACTACCTATAAATTGCCCCTGATTATGGGAATCTCTTCGCTCGTCTCAGCCAGACCATCCCATAGTTGGAACATTTCAGATGCTCTGAGGGAAAACGTTATGAGGCTAGAAAGTCTTCGAAGTACCGTAATACTCTAATAACAAAAAACCAGAGCTTTCAAAGTACCTCCAATTATTTCTCAACTCCAATCTTTTCAATTTCATATTTTCATTTCTTTTAGGTAACAAAATAGCACAACGCAAGGGTCGAGACCTGAGACCCATCGACAAAAAGACGCATGGGTTGAGAGGCCCATTGAATTCAATAGATTCCAGCGGACTGAGAGAAGATTCAGGCAGGCCCCCCGGGTCGGGTCAAATCCACTGCTTTTTGTCGCATTATTCTTTGTTGGCTGAAAGCCTGAAATTGATGAAGCCGTGAAGAGAAGAGAAGAGAAGAGAAGTGCGAAACTATGTGGGCAGCAGCTTCAGTCTCTTTTCCGTCGTACAACTATGGGAAACCCATCAACACTCTTCAAGCTTGTGGCTCTTTTCCTAGGACGCCCAAGTCTTTGAGGCTCAGAGCTTCCTTCTACGACTATCCTCTCGGAAGCAGAATCATGGTCAAAAGTATGCTCTTTTGTCTGTCCCTTGTTTCTTGTTGTTTGAACTCATTATGTCTCTGTTGATTGTCTTGAACTGTCCTTTTACTGTCTCACTATGTGAATTGTGATAAAGCTGGGCTCTTTAGTATTGGTTTACTCTTCTCCTGGTTTTTGTTCAGTTTGTGAAATTTATGAATGTTTTGTGGTGGATGAACTCTTGTTTATTGATTTCACTATGTGGTCTTGTTGAAAGTTTGGATTTTGACATGTTAATGTTGTATTTTAGCTCTTGGTTATATAATTGGCATAGTTTAGCGCATTGGGGATCATGATGATCATCTCTGGTCTGGACTATGTTCTCGCTTATTACAGGTTGCAGAGGTGAGAGTGTGAAGTTTCTTAGGGGGGAAGAACTAGTTAAGTTGAGACGCAAGCAGACTGAAGATGTAGTATAAGTGAGGGAGCTCTTTTACTGACGACTAAGAGAAACACAAGGGTGACTGATTTCGTTCTTGGGGTTCGGTTTATTTGAATGGAAATAGACTGCAAAACCGTTATTGATAATGAGAATAAAATGAAGGGAAATGCCTATTTGTGGATTGGTGGAATATGATATAGGTTACTAAGGCTGTTACTAGGAACATCATGTGTACCTTTTGCAATTTGTTTTTACATGGAATGGAAGATCACTTTTCTGTAAGTTACTTGAAGATTAATCACCTGCTATCTTTCTGCTAAAACTAGCATTGATACAAGTGGAGTCAAAGTTGCTAATCCGGTTGTAGTTGCAAGAGGGAGGGGTTGGATGAAACCGTTACTGTACTTGCTATATTGATCCACCATGATACGGTAGAATGATACAAGATGTCGTATTAGGTTTCGAGCTTTTTGTTGACCATGGTAACAGTAATAGAAACCTCACCTCTATCATCATTAATATATTAGGATAGTTGGTGATTTCTTTTTGTGCTTTGTTTTCTGAAAATATTTATTATTTATTTATTTTTTGATTCATTTAATTACTTTTGTATTACATTAACCCTTGGAAAAATCTATTTTTATGCCTCTCTACCTTTCAGTCTTATTTTAATCAATTATGGTTTCTGCCTGCTCCAATTCCAGATGTTAATTTGTATTTCTAGCCAGTGACTCTTACTGACCTTTCTATCTGTTCTGTCGCTTGAATATGACGCTAAGAAAGACACTTGCATCTGGTACTAAAATTATACCAGAAATCTGTTGTTACAATTCTAAAGTCACCAAAGAGTATCGAAGCAATTTAGAACAAAATTTTCATTTCAAGTTGTAAGTGTGCTGCTTTATATTGCAGATATACCTTATTCCACGTGTGAAGATAGTCTGCAGCAGAAGTTTTCAAATTTTGGAGAGATAGCTGAAGGTTGTATATCTTCTTATCCTGTCTCACCTAGTTGATTACCTTGGATTAACATATTTGGGTTCTTTGTCCGAATACATTTCTCCCAGTCATATGACTGTATTACTGTTCCTAACAGTTAAACTAGTGAAGGATAAAACTTCAAGGAGGTCGAAGGGGTTTGCATTTATTCAGTACACCAGCCAAGATGATGCAATGCTTGCCCTGGAAAATATGGACCACCAGGTTCGATCTTCTCATGTTTTCATGCCACATATTTCCTTGGAAGTATTGTGCTTGTATCTCATTTTGTTTGCCTATTAGACTTTTGATGGCAGGGTCATCTACGTGGAACTTGCAAAACCTGGTAAAGATGCTTATGCAGGATGCCCAAAAACCACTGGACCCCCAAGTAAGCTGTATATGCAGCATCAAGAGGAAGTTACAGACTGCTGGTATTGATATCAAACGAACAAACAAGAGAATCCAAGAATTACTGAATGCAAAGGTACATTTGACTTGGCATCTCAGTGTGACTCCTAGGCCATTATTAAACTGACTGACAATCATTCATTTCTGTATATTTTTTTGTATGCTTACTCTTTTTGTATCAGAATGTATGGGTATAACTTTTTCTATTACTGGGAGTCTCAAATGTCTACGTGGTCATGGAAAAAGGGAACTCGAAAGATTAAACGAACTATGTTTGCATTTAAAAAAGAAAAAAGACTATAGATAATGATATATGTAGAAGTGTAGGATTGGTTTGTTGAAGTGTGTTAAGCCTTGACAAATGTAAGAAACAGAGATATGATGTCAATGAGGTATGTGCATATTCATCTAGAGTTTATGAAGTCATATTATCAAATTATCATCATCCTAATCTATTATGTATAGAACTGATCTGCATCTCATCAAATATGAATTCCTTTAAATTGACTTCACTTGTATGCAACAATTAGAGATCAGTAAGTGCTTCTTTCTTCTTTATCTGCAGCCAAATGAATTCTTCGTCCTGTTAGCGTGAATGTTCACCATCATGACTAGCCACTATCCTTTAATCCATTCATTATGTCTCTCAATGTGAATACCAAAACAAAGAATAAATAGAAAACCTGATCCAGACTTCCAGGGTAAGTACTTAATATCAATTAGTTCTTCCAGGTATCGCTAAATGTGGAAGCCGCATCTTTTTGCAAAATTCGGAATCTGCACGGTTCTGACTTTCGAATCGATTTCTATGTTGATTTTTATTATCGTCATTACACATGCTCAATGTCAAGAGTCGAGACTAAGAAACAATAGAATGAATAGAAAACCCAGGGCAGAGAGTATTCAATATCCATGCCTCCTCAACACCTCAGACAGAGTGGAATTACAAGACTTCTACCATGCCTGACTGAAACAATGGAGCGTAATATCGAATTTAGTACTCTTGACTTTAACCTATTCCTTCCTATAAGTACGCTGTCACCCAGTTGCAACAGAAAGTGCTATTTTCTACCAGTATGGGCAAACTATATCCTCTTTCTGTTGTTGTGCCCATATTTTTTTATTTCCAGTAAACTTTGGGTGATGTTGAACTTTCAGGCGGTGCGAAATGCATCGATGAAGAGAGACGAGTGCTTCTCACCTTCAAACACAGTTTCTGATGTCGAGTGGGATTTCAGGGACTACCAACAGTCTTGCGTGGGTGGTAAGATACATCCTTCTTTGCTTAGCTTAAAGCATTTATCGTACTTAGACCTAAGCTGGAATGATTTTCAGGGGATTCACATTCCCAGCTTCTTGGGGAAGCTTACGAGCTTAAGGTATCTCAATCTCTCCAGTGTTGCATTTTCGGGGGAGATTCCCCATTCTCTTGGTAACCTCTCAAACTTGAACTATCTTGCCCTTGACTATTGTCGTCACAATAACGGTCCTGATGCAGCCCCTTCTTCCAAAAGCTTGAAGTGGCTTTCTCATCTCTCTTCCCTGGAGTATCTCAATCTGGCAGGAGTTGACCTCGGCCGGGCAGGAGTGAGTTGGTTACATTCCGTCAACATGCTACCCTCACTGTTAGAGCTGCACTTATCTGAATGTGGCTTCGATACAAATCAGCTTCCACTGTCCTTCCCGACTGTCAACTTCACATCCCTTTCAGTCCTTGACATATCTCAAAATCTTTTCAATTCTTCCGTTCCCATCTGGTTTTCTAGCCTGACAAGTCTGAGGATACTTGATCTAAATGGCAATTCTTTCACTGGTCCCATACCCAATCAATTTGCTAGCTTCAAAAATCTTGAGCACCTTGACTTATCTACCAATCGACTTGATGGTCAAATTCCCAAACTCATTGGGAACTTTTGTACCCTAAAGACATTAAATCTTGCTGAAAACCTGTTTGGAAAGAAAGGTATACGAGATGTTTTGAATGGCCTCACAAAATGTCCGAATGCAAGATTAGAGTCACTAGATTTGTCTTTCAATTCGCTTTGCAGCAAATTGCCTGCCTCCATAGGGGAGTTACACAATCTGCAATATCTCAACTTAGACCAAAACTACTTTGTAGGATCAATTCCAGAATCTATTGGGAACTTGTCATCCTTGAAAACACTGATCCTCTCTGCAAACAGTATGAATGGATCCATTCCTGAAAGTTTAGGGCAGCTTTCTCAGCTAGTTCACTTAGACCTGTCCCAAAATCTTTGGGAAAGCATCTTAACAGAATCCCATTTCATAGGTCTTAAAAAACTAGAATTTCTTGCATTAAGCAGAGGGGCCTATGCCTCTCATTTTCAATCTGACCTATGGCTTTGTTCCTCCTTTCAAGCTCGATGTTATTGACATTGAGAATTGTCTAGTCAGTGATGCATTTCCCGTCTGGCTTCAATCACAAACTGAAGTATCAGCTGTCTCCCTTATTGGTACTGGCATTTCTCGGATACCAGACAAATGGTTGTTGAAGATATCTTCCCATGTTGAGATTTTAGACTTTTCCAACAATCAAATCCAAGGAAAGCTACCATTTCGATCCAAGTTCCCGAAATTGTTCAGATTAGATTTGAGTCGCAATCGACTTTCCAAGTTTAATCCTTTAAATTTTGGACCACTAATGCCAAATCTAGGACATTTGTTACTGTCTGATAATCAGTTAAAAGGTAAAATTCCACACTGTTTGTGAAATGCAGTATCTTGAAACCTTTTCTCTTAGAAACAATCACTTGTCTGGCAAGTTCCCTCGAGCATGGAGTTTATGGCGCGAAATTGATGCTGTGGATGTCTCAAGAAACAATCTCTCTGGTAATATTCCCAGTTCAATGGGTATCCCAAGTAGTCTCTTTATATTGAAGATGAACAACAATAACTGGTGAAATTCCTTCTTCCTTGCAAAATTGCTCCGGCTTGAGTAGAATTGATCTCGGCGGCAACAAATTTTCTGGAAATCTACCTTCATGGATATGATCAATGGTGGCAATGCGTATGCTTCAATTGCGCTCAAACTCTTTCAGTGGTCACATTCCCCCATCAGCTGTGCAATCTTCTCGACCTCCATGTCCTGGACCTTGCTCAAAACAACTTTTCAGGCACCATTTCGAAGTGTTTGAATAATTTTACTTCCTTGGGCAGTGAAGGGTCCGATTGGGATCCTTTCAACGGTGAAGAGTCCGCTTGGGCACCCTTCCACTTGTATTCCGAGCAAACGTCAATAATTTCAAAAGGAAGAGAACTGGAATATGGTCCTTCCAGTTTAGAATTGGTGAAAAGCATTGATCTTTCTTCAAATAACTTCGAGGGTGAAATTCCTGGGGAGATAGGCAATCTCATTGAATTAACTACCTTGAACTTGTCGAGGAATCATTTATCTGGAAAGACTCCCTCAACCATTGGAAACTTGAGTTCACTTGACCTCTCACACAATCATCTCTTTGGAGAGATTCCTCAAAGCTTGTCTGCCTTGTACTCCTTGTCTCACTTGGACTTGTCTTATAACAACTTTTCTGGAAGAATTCCTACGGGCAGTCAACTCCAGACACTGGACAATTCATCCTATGATGGCAATCCATCATTGTGCTGGCTTTCGTCTTTCAACCAAGTGCCCCGGAGACGACAAACCTACAATCAGTGGAAACCTTCCGGTTCAAGACAATGATGATGGAGATGACAATGGAAAGCTTGGTCTCTACGTTAGCTCTGTGCTTGGATTTATCATAGGCTTCTGGGGTGTTTGTGGCACATTACTTGTGAAGAAATCGTGGAGGTATGCCTATTTTCACTTCTTTGACAACATCAGAGAAAAGATAGTAGTTGCAATTGCAGTGAAAGTAACTCGTCACCGAAGGAACCTTTGATCGGAAAAGGGACATGTACTTATCGGTGTGTTCTACTTTTGTAAAATATGTATGATGCAAGGTGGATTTGTTTTCTTTGCCCTGCATTCCTTGTTTTGTACAACACTAACCCATCAGATTGCAAGTTGAAATAAAAATGATTGTTCTACCAGGAATGCTTCTGTTTATAACAACTCAATTAAGTGGCAAACTCCGGCTCATACTTGCTTCAAAATCAAAGTAAAACCATCCGGCATGCAACGAAAAAATGCGATTGTTCACATCTATATCACTATATGTTTAAATACCATATATACATCCATATTAAAGTATTTAATTTAAGTACTCGTCTTGAGTCGTGTATCTACACGCAGTGTACTAAAGACTTACGAGGATTTAGGGGTGACGGGGAATATATACTAGTAAACGTCTACGAGCCAGATCGATCACGACCACTGACGGCGGAGTTTTGATCGGATCACCATTTTTAGCTTCTAGGCAGATCGATCACGACCACTGACGGCGGAGTTTTGATCCGCCACAAAAGTACGCTCATTTCTTTGCCTGGTTTGTTGCATTTATAACTAATCATCTGCTTGATTGAGTGTTTGAGCTATCTTTATATTGTTTATGTGAATCTGATATACGTTTTGAGGTTGGTGAACTGATGTCTATTGATTTTACTATCTGGATTTTATTGAGAGTTTGAATCTTGGCATGTTAATGTTGTACTGCTGTAGTTTAGTTCTTGGTTAAATAACTATCGTCAATCGGTCAATCCTTGTTGGGTTACTTGAAAAAAGTAGCAAGTGTCCTTAGTTGCTTCCAGCATGTATTTCAATGTGCAGACCAGAGCAGTGCTTAATATCAGTTCTTCCAGTTCCAGGCATCCCTAAATAAGGAACGTGCATCATGCATGTAATAACCCGACTTTTTCAGAACGATGTTTGGTTGATTTAATTTCTATAAAGTTGTGAAATTCATTTAAAATGAAATTTAGTTGTTTGCGACATTTCGAAACAAGAACGGAAACGTTCTCGGAACGTTTATTTAGAAAAACGTTACGTTTCCGCGACGTGAGAATCGATTTGTATTCCGTCACTCGGTTGTGAAAACTTCCTTCACGGACGTTGTAGAGCTTGTCGATACGAGTTTGTGGACATGTCATGTGTTCGAATCGGACGTCGGACGTGAAAGTTATTAACGACGGAAGTTAGTTTCCGATTTTAGAGGGGGGTATAAAAGGAAACTTTGTGAAGTAGGGTTTCCATTTTCGGAAACCCACTTCTTCTCTCACCCTCCCCGAGCCCTCTCTCTCTCTCTCTCTCTCTCTCTCTCTCTCTCTCTCTCTCTCTCATAAATCTCCGCTGCGATCTGGCAGCTCCGGCCTCCGTGGCTCACACCGCCACTCTCTAAGCCACCGCGAGCACGACCCCTCCCCCTCCTAGGCAAGACGCGACCTCCTTCGTCGCCAGGAAGCTACGCTGAGCTCCTGCGTCTCCTGCAACGAACTGCCGCCGCCCAAGCTTCCTCCGATCGAGTTAGGGTTCAAGGCAGGTGCATCTCCGCCGCTCTTCAACCTCAGTACCACCTACAATCGGAGGGGAAACTCAACGCCTCGCCGCTCCTCACCACGAATCGAGCACTGACGGTCCGACGAGCTCCGGCGCTTCCAAGACGTTGATTAGGTGAGAATTTGATTTAAATTGATTGTGTGATTGTTGTTGATGATTTCGGGTTTGAAACGGAGTGATTTTGGAGGAGGATCGGAGGTGTAGGTGGAGAGTTGAGCACCGCCGCCTTAGGCGGCGCGTGTGAGTGCGTGAGGCGGTCTAGAGGTGGCCTTGGGCCGTCCAGGGGTAGAGGAGAAGGAGAGGGGGAGAAATGGGGCGGCGGTGGCGTGCTATGCGCCGGCCTTAGGCTCGGCGCGTGTGCCCCACGCGCTGCTACAGTGAGTGGCGCGTGAGCGCCATGCGCGGCCTGCCGGGAGTGGCGCGTGTGTCCCACGCGCCGTCACGTACGGCGGCGCGTGAACAGTGTTTTCGAAGGGTAAATTTATAATTTATTTTTACGTGCGGTAAATGTAAAAATGTGATTTACGTACAGTAAATGTAAATTTATTTTACGTACAGTAAATGTAAATGTAAATTACTTTCAGTAAATATAAAAAGTAATTTCGGAAGGGTAAATCAGTAATTATTATTTACTGAGACAATATTTACATTTGAATAGTATTCATATGTACAGAAATACGTAAATAGTATGTATACGAACAAAGATACGTAATTGATGTGTATTTGTATAGAAATACGTGAATAGTAAATACATGAATAGTAACCCCGTGAAACAGTAATTTCGTGAAACCAGAAATTGCTGAACAGTAACTTATTATTTCTGTTTCGGCATTTAAGGTTTACGAAACGATTCTAAATTCTTTTCTTATCCTTTCAAGGTGATCGATAAATCAAGGAAATGAATACCTTCGGAAATTGTGGAATTACGCTCGAGTTGATAAGGTGAGTAAAATCTCATATATTTACGAATCTACCCTTGCGGAGATTCAAGATTTTGCAGAGTTTTAAAGATTGAAATACGACATGTATATGATATAGTGGATTATATATATAATTGTATAAATGGTAAATAGGTACATATATATATAGTTTGCTATATTATATACTGTTATGATTTCATTGTGAATATGTCATTTTGATGACGAGAGTTACATGTTGAGCATGTTGAGTTAATTTGTACAATATGAGGTGATGATTATTGTATGTGGTTTTAACATGGAGTTTGTTAAAACGTTTTGTCTTCGGACGTGTTTATGTATTCGGACCAGTCTTCGGACGTGTTTGGCATGTCGGAACTAGCCTTTGGCCGAGCGAAAGTTACGATACAGTTAGAGCTCTAGTCTGTCTGCCGGAGTACTGCATGTGAGGTAACAGATGGGTTATCGGCTCATGAGTACTCATATTTTTGGACGTTGGGTGGCAGGAGGTTGTCCAATGTCGGCGGTGTACTATATGAGGGGTAACGGAGGTGTACCGGCGCTCATGAGTACCCGTGTTATAAATGCATTTGGGTAATCAGAGGGGTTGCCCAATTTCTCATGAGCACTTTCATTTTATTTTTTTTATGGACAACCAGATGGGCCGTCCATTGACTCATGAGTGCATTTATAATTGATGTTTTTGTGGATTTTTGTATATGGTGATATACGAGTTTTATTTATGTTTTACTCATACGAGCTGTAAAGCTTACCGGGTTTGTGTTTACAATCCCGGTGCACCAATACAATGGTGTAGGGGATAACTCCGCAGGTGTGGATTAGCGGAAAGTGACGGACCGCTCAGAGGACTTGAAGTTATTTATTTCCAGCTTGTGGTGAGGATTTAATTGTGGATTTTTGTGAGAATTTGTGAGGATTACTACATTTCCATTTGATGTAACGTTAAATTATAAATTTGGTTTGTAATAATTGGTTTGTCTGAGTTGTATTGTGAACTCAGTAACGATCCGCTGTGGCATTTAAAATGATTTCGATTCATTGAGATTGTTTTAGTGTTTTCATAACTTCGAAATATGAGATTTTATACTTGAAATTTTGAGGTCGTGACAATGCATGATTCCAAACGTGGAATTTCGACGTTACTGACTTTCAGATAGACTGCTATGGTGAATTTAGTATCGCCATTACACATGCTCAATGTCAAGATTCATGAGCAAGAAACCAATAATAAAATGAATAGAAAACCCAATCCATGCCTCCTCCATACCTGAGTAGAGTGGACCTTGCTAAGTTTATAAGTTATCACATGCCTGGTTGAAATTTAGAATGTTATCATATTGAATTTAGTACTAGAATTTTCCCTCTCCTTCGTATAAGTTCAGTGCAGTTCTCATTTCACCCAGTTGTAACAAAGGAATCATCGTTTGTACTACAATGGAGTGCGTGTGGCGAAATTCGTGTTGTGGATGTGTCAAGAAACAATCTCTCTGGTAATATTCCGAGTTCAATGGGTATACCAATTACCAAGTACTCTTGTTTTATTGAAGATGAACGACAATAAGTTTGGTGGCGAAATTCCTTCTTCTTTGCAAATTGCTCCGAGTTGAGTAAAATTGATCTCAGAGGCAACAACTTTTCTGGAAACTCTTGGTTACCTTGCGTATGCTACAATTGCGCTGAAACTCTTTGAGTGGTCACATTCACCGTCACCTGTATGCAATCTTTTCGATCTCCATGTGCTGGACTTTGCTTAAAACAACTTTTTTGGTACCTTGCTCATAACGTCTAAAATTTGCACGATAATTGGTATGTATGGCTATGAATTCTGCTTCTTTCTCCTTCCCTTTCGCCTCTACATATTTACTGATGAGTGATGACCACCAGAGTGTTCCTATGATGCACTGATGCTTTTCCACTTTCCACACTCTTATGCATCGACGGTGGGAGACTGGAAGTGCTTCTAAAAAAACACGTCATATTGTAAATAGAGATGATCCATATCCTTATGATCAGTCCTGTTTGGAAGGTTAGATGGATCCTTGTTCGCTTGCTTGATAAAGGATAGTACAGTAGAATGAACTGCTCTCGCTTGCTCAGTTCTCATCCTGCTAACGTGCTACGTTAACGCTCATGACCAGCCCCACGTTCCTTAATTTTCCTTGCATTATGACATTATGTATCTCAATGTGAAGACCAAAACAAAGAATGGAAAAACCAATTCTTCCAAACCTGAGTCAGAGTGGACTTGCTAAATATTGAAGCTGCATCTGCATTATTCGAAAACATGAAATCTGGACATCCTTTCGAATTGATTTCGACATCGAATTCAATATTTGCCTTTACACATGCTCGACTCAATGTTAAGAGTTGTATATCCATCAGAGTGGACAACGCTAAGCTTCCAACATGCCTGGTTGATACTTAAAATGTTAAATGTTATTAAATTTCTAGTACTCGACTGTATTCCTTCCTGTAAATTCAGGTTAATACTCAGTTGTCACCTACTGCAACAAATAGATCTTTTAAGTTTTCACATGCCTCGTTGAAACCTAGAAAGGGTATCATAATGAATTTAGTACTAAAATTTTCCCATTCCTTCCTATAAATTATGTTCTAAGCTCACTTGGCACCCAGATGTAACAAAGAAATCCTGTTTTGTACTACAATGGGCAACTTTATCCTCTTCCTGTTGTTGTGTCTATATTTGTTGATTGCCAGGGAACTTTGTTTGGGTGATGAACTTCCAGGCGGTGTGAAATGCATTGACGAAGAGAGACGAGTGCTTCTCACCTTCAAACACCATCTTACTGATCCTTCCGGCAGGCTTTCTTCTTGGTCAGGCCGCAATTGCTGTCAATGGAATGGTCTTTCATGTGACAACCGCACCGGCCATGTTGTAAAGATGGACCTCCGAAATCTATATCCGCACACAGTTTATGATGTCGAGTGGGATTTCAGGGACTACCAACAGTCTTGCTTGTTGGGTAAGATACATCCTTCTTTGCTTAGCTTAAAGCATTTATCATACTTAGACCTAAGCTGGAATGATTTTCAAGGGATTCACATTCCCAACTTCTTAGGACAGCTTACAAGTTTAAGGTATCTTAATCTCTCCTATGCTGCATTTTTCGGAGAAATTCCCCATTTTCTTGGTAACCTCTCAAACTTGAATTACCTTTCCCTTGACTATAGCCGTAGAGGTAACAACATTGGCATTGGCCCTTCTTCCAAAAGCTTGAATTGGCTTTCTCATCTCTCTTCCCTGAAGTATCTAAATCTGGGAGGAGTTAACCTTCGCACGGCAGGAGTGAGTTGGTTGCATTCTGTTAACATGCTGCCCTCACTGTTAGAGCTGCACTTATCTAAATGTGGCTTTCATTCAAATCAGCTTCCACTATCTTTTCCAACTGTTAACTTCACATCCCTTTCTGTCCTTGATATGTCTCATAATTTTTTCAACTCTTCCATTCCCATTTGGTTTTCTAGCCTAACAAATCTGAGGTCGCTTGATCTAAACAGCAATTCTTTCACTGGTCCCATACCCAATGACTTTGCTAGCTTCAAAAATCTTGAGCACTTCGATTTATCTACGAATCAACTTGATGGCCAAATTCCCAAACTCATTGGGAACTTTTGTACCTTAAAGACATTAAATCTTGCTGAAAACCTGTTTGAAAAGAAAGGTATACGAGATGTTTTGAATGGTCTCACAAACTGTTTGAATACAAGATTAGAGTCACTAGATTTGTCTTTCAATACGCTGCAAAGCGAGTTGCCTGCCTCCATAGGGAAGTTGCACAATCTGCAATACCTCAACTTAGACGAAAACTCATTTGTGGGATCAATTCCAGAATCTATCGGAAACTTATCATCCTTGAAAACACTGATCCTCTCTGCAAATCGTATGAATGGATCCATTCCTGAAAGTTTAGGACAGCTTTCTCAGCTAGTTCACTTAGACCTGCTTCAAAACTTTTGGGAAGGCATCTTAACAGAATCCCATTCCATAAGTCTCACAAAATTAGAATATTTTGCATTAAGCACAGACGGGCCTATGCCTCTCATTTTCAATGTGACTTTCGACTTTGTTCCTCCATTTAAGCTCGATGTTATTTACATTACGAATTGTCTACTCGGTGATGCATTTCCCGTCTGGCTTCAATCACAAACTGAACTGTCAGATGTCACCCTTAGAGGTACTGGAATATCTCGCATACCAGAGGAATGGTTGTTGAAGATATCATCCCACGTTGAGTTTTTGGATTTGTCCAGCAATCAAATTCAAGGAAAGCTTCCATTTCAATCCTTGTTTCCAAAATTGTCCAGATTAGATTTGAGTCGCAATCAAATTTTCAAGTCTATTCCCTTGAATTTCGGACGGCTAATGCCGAATCTAGAAACGTTGTTCCTGTTTGACAATCATTTGAATGGTACCATTCCACCCTCTATTTGTGACATGAAGAATATGTGGATGCTTTCTCTAAGAAACAATCAGCTATCTGGAGAGTTCCCTCGAGCATGGAGTTTGTGGAGCGATATCATAGTTGTGGATGTGTCAAGAAACAATCTCTCTGGTAATTTTCCGAGTTCAATGGGTATCCCAAGAAGTCTTGAAGTATTGAAAATGAACAACAATAATTTCAGCGGCAACATTCCTTCTTCCTTGCAATATTGCTCCGAGTTGAGTAGAATTGATCTAGGAAGCAACAATTTTTCTGGAAATCTGCCTTCATGGATAGGATCACTGGTCTCAATGGTTATGCTACAATTGCGCTCAAACTCTTTGAGTGGTCACATTCCCCATCACCTATGCAATCTTCTCGATCTCCATGTCCTGGACCTTGCTTGCAACAACTTTTCAGGTACCATTCCGAAGTGTTTATATAATATGTCTGCTTTGCGTGGTGAAGATCCCTTTGGTTGGGGTATCTTAGATTATGCTGAGCAGACAATAATAATGACAAAAGGAAGAGAACTCGAATATGGTATGTTAAATAATGGAGATTTGGTGAAGATTATTGATCTTTCTTCAAATAATTTGGAAGGTGAAATTCCTCAAGAAATATGCAGTCTCATCGAGATGGGCACCTTGAACTTGTCGAGGAATCATTTATGTGGGAAGATTCCGTCCAACATTGGAAACTTGAGTTTGCTGGAAACACTTGATCTCTCACACAATCACCTTTCTGGAGAGATTCCTCTGAGCTTGTCTTCCTTGTGCTCCTTGTCTTACTTGGACTTGTCTTATAACAACTTTAATGGAAGAATTCCTTCAGGAAGTCAGCTCCAGACACTAGACAATTCATCCTATGAGGGCAATCCATCATTGTGTGGCTTTCCTCTTTCAACCAAGTGCCCCGGAGATGATAAACCTACTAGCAGTGGAAACCTTCCTGTAGAAGATAATGATGAAGATGACAATGGAAAGCTTGGTCTCTACGTTAGCGTTGTGCTTGGCTTTATCATAGGCTTCTGGGGTGTATGTGGCACACTACTCGTGAAGAAATCGTGGAGGTATGCCTATTTTTGCTTCTTTGACAACATCAAAGAAAAGATAATGCTGGCAGTTGCAGTGAAAGTAACTCGTCACTGAAGGAACATGTGCTTGGATGTGTTTTCTTTGCTTTGTATTTCTTGTTTAGTACATCTTGTTTTAATAAGATGTTCACATGACAATTTGAAATAATAATGAATGATTCATTCCAGAGTTGGAAAACAGGAAAAGTAAGCATTAATGTTACAACGATAATATATCACACATTCACACAAGGTACTGCAGATTTTTATTCAACTCTCTGAACTGCGCAATGCTGAACATTCAGCAAATTAATGTTGGGTTATATGATCAATCTGTTCCACTTTATATTGCTAGAAGCCACACATAACAGTTAGCATAACAGAGTAATCTTGTAGAGAAAGAAAGTTGTAGGAAAAGCAAGAACAATGTCAATCACTGTTGGTTTCTCGCATTGATGTACATATATGTGTTTTAATTGTGTTTGCGTTCATTTCATAAATGTCGCATCTTAATTTTGTTACAAGAACTTTGAGGTTTCAAAAATTCTCTTGTAGAGTTCCTAGTAGTTATATTGGTGAGGCATGCATTGAACATGAAATAGAATTTTAGAATGGCTCTCGTTTGCTTTCTGAAAGGCAACAAGTAATGAAGCTGAAGCCTCGTGTATGTAGTTTGATACTTTGATTCACTCACAGGGACAGCTTAACAGTCAATAGCCTGCGATTTTGTGGACTATAAACGTATGGCCAAAAATTTCATTTTGTTGTTTGTGTGCTCTGATAGTTTGATCAGACTCTTGATGGCAGGGTCATCTAAGTAGAGCTTGCAACGCCAGGTAAAGATGCTTGTGCTGCAGTATATCAAGCAGCAAGGGGAAGTTACGGACTGAAGGTACTAATAGCAAACAGACAAACGTAAGATTACAAAAATTACTGGATGCAAAAGTACATCTTACTCATTGCTCTAGTTTTATTAGCAGCATGTTTGAATTTAACCCTTGTAATTACTGGAAGTCTCATATGTCTGTTCATGGAAAAAAAATTGGTGTTTCTTTATGAGAAAAGAGAGATGAATCCTTGTTCGATTTCTTGAAAAAGGATAGTACAGTAGCATATACGACAGTTTCGCTTAATGTTTTTTTTGGTTCAGTTCTGCATATGCGCACATGCATACAAGTTTTAATACAACTAGATAGGTGCCCGCGCTTCGCTGCGGGTTGATAACTTGGAATTAGCAATAAAACTGTACATAATCACTGATTTTTATATTTTCAAAATATTCAGAGTGAGAATGAAGATCAAGTCGGAATCTAATTTATGTCACACAATAGTATTCAATTGTTCCGCTCCAACTTGTTGCTTGATGCTTTGAATCATACTGCTCCATTGTTCTTTTTTCTAACAGAAGAATGTAGTGGACCTGCTGATTGGTTTGATGTTACAATCGTATAATAAAATGATGATAAGTATAGGTATCATAATTTTCTAAAATTGGCAAAATAATTTGATTTTCATAATGATGGACCACATGAAATAATTATACTTCTATTGTGAAAAGATAAACTAAACAATCCAGCATGCTACTTCAAAAAGGTAAACTAAATTAAAAAAAAAACAACAACAAACAAACAAAATAGGATACAATACTTGATCACCAAAGGACCTAAAAAAAGATCAACTACTGTTATAACTTATAAGGGTATTGTGCAACATAACATGGAATCATACCATGATCACAATCGATTATCCTTCTTCCAACACCATTGTCATCAAAGGGAGAACCATCTTCATTAAGGCAACATACATGTAAACAAACACGATGTATAATTGACTCGGGGTTATAGAGAAAAAGATTGTGCGCCTACTAATTGGATCGAGAGGGCAAAAGATCAGTCGTCACTGAATTGTTTTAAAACTAATACCGAATATCTACATATACATCTGTCTATACATTCAATGGACAAAACTGATCTAAGAGCAAAAATGGCCTATGATGTCAAAATGAAAGATTTGTTGATAACATAAAATTACTCGCAAAGACTTGAAGAACTCACCAAACTGCTTCTACTTTGTTATTAATCACATATCTCCAACTATGATATCTGCAAATACAAAAGCATGTTAGTCACTAATTAATGTTAAAACTTAAAAAAAGAAAATTACTAAATTCTTTTAAGGCTCCATGATTTCTCAATTTAAGATATCCCTCATGCAATTCATATACATTTTCTAATTAACTATATCGAATTACAGATACATTTTCTTTTTTCAGTGATGGCCAATAATGCATCACATTATAAATGCAATTATTTACACTCATTTATTTGTTTTTCTCCAACACCCACATTATTAGCAATTGGTACTTTTTCACATAATCTTGAATCGAATAAAACTATGCTCATTCATTCCTCATATTAGAATGTTCATTTGTCATTCGTTATGAAAATATTATTCTTTATTATCTCGTGTAGAATTATTATTGTCAGGAATCATTGTTCATTTAAGAATTCTCATGTAGCCTCTACCGTCTCTAAACCATGTACAAAGAAAGAAAAGGTACACTACATGCACTTTTTTAGCAGACCCAACTAACCCTGACAACTACAACCTGCACACATAGCCTATAAAGATATAGGTGCCCTCTAAATCAAAGTTCAAACTATTGAGTTCTTTGTCACAACTTGCTATTAATCAAAATTTAATTTCACGATTACAAAAATAGTAGAAACAAAGTCATTAGACCCTAAGAAGAATCAACCACCCCATTTTGGCGAATAGTATAAGGGGAGGGGGGGGGAGAGTATGCTTCCTTTACTTCCTTACTTTTCTAAGAACCCACAAACATAAATCCAAAATAAAGCAGTTCATTCAAAAAAATACATTTATTTCGATCTAGAAAAGAAAACCCGGTGATCATCAACATGAAATAAAAATAATGAATATTTATGATAAAGTCAGGATCATTTTATTGGTATGATCTCATATGAGATCCCTATAAATAATCTTAACAAAATTCAACCTGTATGAAAATAATAAAAATATCATGTGTTAATTGATGACATTACATATCTTATTTCCAGACCATGTTTACACAGTAAAATCTTGTCTGACCCCTAACTGCTTAATTTGGTTGATGAGATATCTACCCCTTGCCATTATGGCCTAAGTGTATGGTGACTCTTTCAACTATATTAAATCTTAGAGTTAATATCCTATCAATCTGTATAGCTTTACCCAATTGAATAGGTCTCGAATTATGCGCACCGTCTCCACTCATAGTTAATATGGCAGCCCATATGCAAATGGCCATGATATGTAGTTCATTCGACAAAGTACTTTACCTCTTTTTTTTAGTTTTGTCATCGATAAAATCTACTAATCGAGCAGTCATAATAAGTAAGGTGAATGGACGAAAATAACTTACCAAGCCTCTCCCGCTAGCAATCCTAACTAATTTACCGTATCCATTATTTACTTATTTAAGTTGTCAAATTTTCAGACCTAACAAATACGTGAAATCACTTGGCATTTCATTTGATGGAAGGAAGCAGACAACATCAAACCTGTAAGCTTGTTAGAGCTGCAAAGTATCCACGAACATCACTATTGGCGTACCCCCATCCTTCGAGATTTGCAATGGATAAAAATTTTCCTGCCCGCCCTGCTAGCATTCTGAAAGATAAATACGACAGTGAAAGAGTTGCTACCTAAATTTGAGACCTAATCCAACCACATTATCTTCATAGCACAATTTCTTGAATAATTCTAAAACATCACTAACCCATTTCCTTTTTGTAGCGGTGATAATCATCCTTTAAAAAATATTTGATTAAGCTGATAGAACTACAAATAATTTACAGTGTGGGAGTTACCAATGCCATAAGAATGTGTGAGTTACCAGGCACATATTTGTTCAACAGTGTACACTTTAAGACCTTCAAAGCAAAGGAACAAACTTTAAGCTGAATGCAAGTTACATGGAATGTTAACCGAATCTAAGTCTTAATGTTTGATATATTAAAGCCACATTATGTGCATGCTTAAGCATTACCACAAATACCCCTTAGTACTGTAATTTCTTAGTTCATTATGAAAACAAAATTCCCAGAGAATCTAGTGGTACATACATTTAAACTCCCCTAGCTTGGTGCGCTTATGCCTCCCACCATAGACAACAACAATGGGACGCCTCTTCTTGTCCCTCTTATTATGGCTAGTTCTCTTGGAATCTTCGACTTATATGGAGCCATCTATCACAAATGCTTTCTTCAAGTTGAGGTACTTGAGGAATTTTTTAAAAGCCTTGACATTGTCATGATTTGCGATCCCGTAGAAATCTCTAGATCATGATTGAAATCATCCACTTCCTACACACCATAATTCACATAGAAAGAAGTATATCAACAATGTGGGCAATCAATATACATCTAAATTCACTTCCTAACTATACTATCAGTTTTGAATAACAAAAACATCATCATGGGGACAATCAAAGTTAGAGGGACAAACTGCATGGACAATCCGATAAAACTGAAATAACTTGAATATCAACATAGCATTTCCAATTCGTGCATAAGAAAATGAGAATTGATAAAGAAACAGTCTCATTATTAAGTAAATTAATGTTGTTTTTCTTTTCTATATCATTCTGATATATAGTTCTTTCGGTTCTAATAACTAAAGCAGAAATTGGCTATTAAAACAAAGAAATAACACATCTCACTTGGAAACAAAACCAAAAAAAAAAAGAAGCAATCCCAGCACCGACAAAGACCAAATCATATAAACAGTTGACAAAGCCAATTATGAAAGCCATAACCAAAACACTACTCTCGCCTTGCAAACTTAGAACTGTACTTGAATAAGAAAAAACAAACAAACAGGGGAGAAATAAAAAATGGCAAAAAAAAAAACACAGATGTTTGGTGGAAGAAGCAGAAAGAATAAGAGATGAAATAACCCCTAGGAAATATTGTCATTACTCATGGAAGGAAAAAAACAACTTTTAATTACTGAATTGATGCCTTTTATGTGCAATTCAGGATACTTCAACATTCTTTGCATGTTAAAGGATAACATGACAGAATTATCATAATAAACGAATAGCAATTGTAAAACTTGTAACTCAACAAACTACTAAAATTCAGTAATTAACTAAACATTTACCTTGAATAACTTCAAAACCAATATCAATCAATCCTTGTAACTATAAACTGCTCAGAAGTACCTGCAAAGGAAATACCATAGACTTAAATTAATGAAACTATGAAACAGAACATGTAAAAGTTTTACCCTTGCCAAACTCATAAAAAAACAATCACGTATCATCCAAAACGAAGCTAGAAAATTGACATGCATTAATCTTAATTATATTGAATACACCCAAAACTTAATAACAAAATGATAACTAAGCTGAAAGAACTACCTCTGGAACAATTTGAGCTGCTTTAAAAGGACATGAACACCTATTACTGAAATGAAAATACTGGAATAAATAATTTTAATCTATAGCTACATAATTCAATCTGCAAGCCAAAAAAAGAGAATTCAATCTACACCCCATAAATGCAGGACAATTATACCACCATATAAACCCAACAACTCTTCTTATGCTGATCTGCCAAAAATTATGATTATTTAAAAAATAAATTAAGATAAGCCTAACTTGAAGTGCTTGATTTTCCTCTTCTTTGGCTGCTACTTTGGGAAAATAATCAAATTTCCTGTCAAATTGAAAGATTAGTTAAGGCATGAAATAACCAATAATGAGGGAAAATTCCAACTGTGTATCTGAAACGATATGGAATAGCAAATTCCAATCAAGCGCAAATGTATCATGAATAAACCAATGAAAACGAATGAGCATCAATAGAATTTGATCATACCATCCCATCGCTATTACTTCAATATCTGTTTAACTAATTCAATTTTAGTTCATTGCTATATGGGTCTGTTCATTATCCCTCAAGTGATATACATATTGCAATGAATAATGGTTAAAGTTAGAGTCCACATAAGTTAGATTATCAAATATCAATATTTCTTATATAAGCATTGAAATTTAAAAATAAAGGTTACTGGGACTGGTAAAGGCCCGCATGGCCTAGGCTTTAAAAAAATAAAGGTTCTTAAAAGTTTGAACAAAACACATAAGAGTCATGGAAAAATAGTTATGAAACCTTGAAACTAAAGCAATGCCAAATTTGGATAGATGTACAAAAGGACCATAAGAAAAACTTTTATTTATCACCAAGATCTACCAAAAGTGTAACACATGAAAGCTTTCAAAAGTTCAGAATTGCTGGCAAGAAAAATCGAACCAATAAAAGGACAGTAATGAGGTCAATTCCCAATGTACAATATGTAACAGTTCTTTAATAGATAGGCAGCAAATGAAGCAGACAAATATATTTCCTTGTTACCGCTCACGTACTTTAAAAATATTTTGATCACTTGGTAACTACAAACACTAAACATTTATATTTCCTTTAATTATATTGATAGGAGGATCATAAAGTAATGAAGTAAAAATTTCAATCGACATTGACGGAGATTTGCAATGTCGCAGAGGAAAATATTGCCTATAGCTTAGTAGTTCTTTTCAGTTTGTAGCCTGGTGTTCATTTAAAAATGAAACTAATTATGCAGTTACTTATTTAATCAATGACTATGACTATGGCATAGAATGACGTCCAGTATCACACACAACATGATAGAATAGCAATCTAAGCTCATCTGATACTCAATCATATACATACATATACTAAAAGCTCTTATTATGCTATAACCAATGCCACCATCAAAACCATTGAAACGAAACGACCCAGAAGAAGAAGAAGACAGTAGGAACAAAAGGAAGAGAATAATTTGAAGAAAAAAAAAAGCTTTCAAGAACACAGAAACTAATGACTAAATTGAAGGAAACCACTAACAATTACTCTCAGCAAGAAAGAAGGCATGCAACATAAAAAACCCATGACCAAAACTGAAATCAAACAAAACCCCACAAAAAAAAAACGAATTCCTTCGTCACATACCATTTAGCAGAGCAGTGACGATGATTTTCTTTGGAAACGGCGTCCTTTATTTGACAATGACCACTTATCGAGTTACAAAGGAAGAACACGAAAGTCGCAAATGAAATCAAAGAAAACTCATCCCTAACTCAATGAATTTCTATCTTTCTCAAGAGACCACCTATTCCATGATCCAATTATGTTCGTCTGAAGGCAGAGCATATGAGAGCAAGAAAACAGAGAGAGACAGGAGCTGAGTGAACAGAAGCAGAGGTGGGCTGGTCATCGTTCTCCTGCGTTTGAAGAAATTAAGGAAAATAATATACCCAAATGTTACTAAGTAGTAAATTATGAGTTAAAATTGAGGAAAAAAGCCAATTTCATCCCGAAGTGTTGTAAATCTTTTGAATGAAAAGAAAACCACATGCCGCCTCTACCCTTTCCTAACAAAATTTCTCCACCAGACCAGAAAAATTTAAAACTATCACAAACACATTCACACATATAATCCGAAAGGCAATAAAACCAAAATTGATTGCATGCAAAATAGACTAAACCACCACCCAACAATTTAATGATATTAAAATATGGTCTTTTTATCTGAATCCGAGAACAATATGAAAAACAATCAATCACATAACCACAACCAACACCCCCATAACTCGATTGATATAAGATAACCCAATCATTTGACTTTGTTTTTATAACTGTATGCTCATGATAAAGTAAAACTAAAAACCTTGATAACAATGAAAGAAGAAACATATTTACAATTCACAAAAATCAACCAAATTCGACAACCAATAACTACCAAGAGATACAGAAGAATCCATATAACAACCAAGAGATACAGAATAACCCATATGATGATGGAAGAAGACATTCGCAAATTCAGTAATAACTATATGTAAAGAATTTAAAATTTTCTAGATGGTTAACCTACACTTTCTTCAGATAGTCTCTTGCTTCTGCTCTTTGCAAAACCAAATTCTCAATTGATCAATGAACAAAATAAAATAAAAAAGCAAAATCAGAACAAAAGCCAGCAAGAGACAGATTACCCAGACTTTGAAGACCTTATCTTTGTTCTTTTCGCTTCTGCTTCCGAATTCTCAGAGATAGCCAAAATCTTGTGACTGAACAAAACATTCAGCAAAAATATAGAGATCATCAGATGAAAACCTAGAAGAAGAGCTCAAAATGGAATTCGAATCTAACTCACCACTTTGATCACTGTCGATCAAAAATAACTGTCCCAAGCCATTTATTTTCATTTTCGGAGAGAAGCGCAGAGGGAGAAAAAGATGGAGAGAAGGGGGCAGCGTCAATCTCGACCAGTCGAGCTCCTATATAGCTGCCTCGCTAGTTGCATGGTAAACAACTTAATCAGACACGCGGTAGCAGCCGGGCTCGCCAGACAGCAACACAGGGCATTGGAACAAATAAATAGAAAACTATGGGCAAAAGGGTCCGTAAACGGAAAATTAAGGGCAAAAATATATTTTCCTCCGTGGAATGAACAGTGCAGGAAGTGTTGTGCTTTAGTATATAGAATTTGCACGCTTCAATTTGCACCCATGTTGTGTTCTCATCCTGTTAACCTGCTACATGCACCCTTATGATTGGCCACTGTCCTTAATTATATTCCTTGCATTATGCATCTTGATGTAAAGACCAAAACAGAGAATAAGATGAATAGAACAACCAATGCAGCCATGCAGGGTATTAATATGAGTTCTTATAATCAAGTCAATATTGAAGGTGCATCATGCATGAACTCAAAACTCGGAATCTGTGAGTTACCAAATTCTCGGATTTTTTTATATGATGCATTTAATATCATCATCACACATGCTCAGTGCCAAGAGTTAAGACCAATGCAGGAAAACAGTAAAAGGAATTAGAAAACCTAAGCCAGAGAGTAATATTCGATATTCATGCCTCCTTCAATCTGAGACAGAGTGGACTTTGCTAATTGTTACATGCATCGAGTGTTACCATATCCGATTAGTACTCGACTTCATCGCATCCTCAGATCCTCTCCTATAAATTCAGTTCAATGCTAAGTTGTCACCCAATTGCAACAAAGAATTCTTCTATTGTGCTGTGATGGACAACTATATCCTCTTTCTGTTGTTGTGTCCATATTTGCTGATTACAAGTGAACTTTGTTTGGGTAATGACGAAGAGAGATGAGTGCTTCTCACCTTCACACACGGACACACCATCTTACTGATCCTTCTGGCAGGCTTTCTTCTTGGTCAGGCCGCAATTGCTGTCAGTGGAGTGGTCTCTCATGCAACAACCACACTGGCCACATTGTAAAGATGGATCTCCGGAGTCCATATCCGTACACATTTTATGATATCGAGTGGGATGCGGCGGAGTACAAACACTCATTCTTGAGTGGTAAGATAAATCCTTCTTTTCTTGGCTTAAAGCATTTATATTACTTGGACCTAAGCTGGAATAATTTTCAAGGGATTCAAATTCCCAAGTTCTTGGGGAAGCTAATGAGCTTGAGGTATCTCAATCTCTCCTATGCTGCATTTTCTAGAGAGATTCCCCATTTTCTTGGTAACCTCTCGAACTTGAACTATCTTGCCCTTGACTATAGCCGTCACAGCAACGGTCTTGAAGAAATCCCTTCTTCCAAAAGCTTGAATTGGCTTTCTCATCTCTCTTCCCTGATATACCTTAATCTTGGAGGAGTTAACCTTGGCAGGGTAGGATTGAATTGGTTACATTCTGTCAGCATGCTTCCTTCACTACTAGAGTTGCATTTACCTGCATGTGGCATTAATCCCAACCAGCTTCCTCTCTCTTTACTTGCCTTAACTTTACATCCCTTTCAGTTCTTGATTTGTCTGAAAATTATTTCAATTCCATTCCCAGATGGTTTTGTGATCTTACCACTCTAAAAACACTAGATCTACACTACAATTTTTTCAGTGGTCCCATTCCTGATGAATTTGCTTACTTCAAAAATCTTGAGCACCTTGATTTATCTGGTAGTCGACTTGAAGGTCAAATTCCCAAACTCATAGGGAACTTTTGTACCCTAAGGACATTAAATCTTGCTGAAAATCTGTTTGAGAAGGAAGGCATACTAGATGTCTTTGAATGGTCTCACAGACTGTCTAAATACCAAGCTAGAGCTACTAGATTTGTTCTACAATGTAGGGGAAAGCCAACTGCCTGCCTCCATAGGAAAGTTACACAAACTGCAATATCTCAACATTGGCCGCAACTTCTTTTCGGGGCCAATTCCAGAATCTATTGGAAATTTATCATCCTTGAAAGAACTAAACCTCCTTGAGAATTCTCTGAGTGGATCCATTCCTAAAAGTGTGGGACAACTTTCTCAACTAGTTCTGTTAGACATGTCTCATAACCTTTGGGAAGGCATCCTAACAGAATTGCATTTCATAAACCTCACAAAATTAGTATCTTTTGCGGTAGGCACAGACAAGTCGCCTAAACGCTTTGTTCTTTTCCTTTTTTCTTCTGTTTTCTTTCCGGCCGTCGTCCTCTCGTGCTCATCGCCGCACTCCGGCGTCTCTCGACGTTGCCGTCAATCTTCCGCTGCTCCTCACAAGTCGCTGCCCTCCGCACTCCGACGCTCATCGATCCGCAGTCAACCCGATATTGCCATTCCGCTGCTGCTGCTGCCCCCAACGTCGTCGTTCCGCCGCTGCTGCTTCCCCGACGTCGCCATTCGACCGCGCCGCCCCTTCCACAAATTTCTCGGATCAAATTGGGTTTGAGAATTTTTTTTCAGAGGTTTGGGAATTCTATCGGAACCTCAACCTAAATACCACCCGGGTCAAATTTCAACCTGACCCAGCCCATAAACATTTCGACCCGGCCCGACCATATCCGACCCGGAAAGATTTGACCCGGATTCGATCCGACCTGGACAGATTTGACCCGTCAACTCAACCTGACCCGGTAAACCTAACCCGACCCGGTCAATTCAACCCGACCCGGTCCGGCTAGCTTCAGTCAATGTATACTCACCGACAGTGCAAGTGCACCGGCGACAGATTGTTCTCCATCAGTGTATACTCACCGACAGTGCAAGTGCTCCGTTGACAAATTGTTCTCCATTTCTTGTATTTTTTACGGTCTAATCCCTGATTTTTACATTGTTTCCTTTTCAATGGGTTCTGGACACGAAGCGGAGGGTTCTCAGCTTCCTGATGTTCCGACCTTTGAAGTATATGTCAAAGGTTCTGACAGTGGTTCATTTGGAGGCGTCAAACTCAACGGAACCAATTTCCGTAAATGGAAACGACTTATGGCTGCTCACCTTCGAAGCATGCACAAGATGGGACATGTCACCGGCGTCACTAAGGCTCCTAGTCTTGAGGATATTGTTGCCTACAATAAATGGGACGACGATGATGGTCTTGTTATGTCTGTCTTGTGGAAAGCTATGAATGATGAGATAGTTGATCTGGTGGAGGCATGTACAACTGCGCAGGCAATATAGGAGACACTGGCCGGCTTATATACTAATGATTCTGATTTCATACAGGTTCATGAGTTAATGTGCACAACTTTGACAATACATTAGGATGGGCAACCGGTGGCGCACTATTTCACCAAACTAAAGAATATTTGGGTTGAGATTGATGTGAAACGTCCTTGCATGATAAAAAATCAAGAGGATATTGTTTGGTACCAAAAGGAGAAGGAGCTTGAACGAGTTCACCATTTCCTAAAGGGTCTTGATGCAAAGCATACCAGTGCAAAAGGCGAATTACTCCGAATGACCGAACCACCTAGCCTACTCATCGCTTTCACCTATATCCGAAAGGATGAGTCTCACCAGGAGAGTATTCTTCAGGCACCGGCTGTCGTTTCCAGTCTCACTGTTCATGCTCGATCTCCGGCACCACCCCTTCCACAAGCACCTTCTGCTCCCCTTCACCGACGAGGACCACCACCAGGCTTCGGGAATCATCCTCGTCCTCCTTGCTCTTATTGCCATGATACTAACCATGCTCGTGCGACCTGCTGGCAATTATATCGACACCTTAGGCTTAAGAGGCCTAGTTATCTTCCCCGGGCTAAAGCAGCTCTGATACCAACTTGAATGAGGTAATTATACTGCTTGATATTGATGAATATGATCTGATACAAGTCTAGCTATTTATAGGAATTGATTTGAACATTAGCACTATCATTAATGATGAATCCTAGTTGTTCTACCAGTATGAGTAACATGTTTATTGCTTTACACAACTCACACACATCTCACTTATGCTAACAAATTCCTTCATCCTTGCGAAATTGCACCGAGTTGTGAACAATTGATCTCGGAGGCAACATATTTTCTGGAAATCTACCTACATGGATATGATCCATGGTGTCACTGCATGTACTACAGTTGCGTTCGAATTCTTGAGTGGTCACATTCCCCAGCACCTGTGCAATCTTTACGATCTCAATGTTCGGGACCTTGCTTACAACAACTTTTCAGGTACCATTCCAAAGTGTTTTAAACATATGACTTCTTTGGGAGGTAAGGAGTCTAGTCTTTGGTTTCTAGTCTTCTGTAATCTAATTTGGTTTATTTGAATCACTAGGAATCTTGTGCGTTTCGAATGTAAGATTTTTAATGTGTTGGAAGCCCAATGCCATCTTTTGAAATTGTTAAGAGAGTCTGCTATGCACTTCTTTCATCCTTACAAGAAGCATCACGATATGTATATTTTCTCTATTCTTGGTATCTTACAATTGTCTGCCAATACTACCAGCTTCATCACGTCCTTTAATTTAAGGGTTTATTGGCTGAATGTTTGCTATTTGCTAGAGATTTTTATATCTATGGTTTTACATGGGTGGGTGTACACATGCCAGATTAAGCTTTTGTTTATCCTCTTTGTTAGAGTTTATCAGACATAGGAGGTTAGGTTCTTTTATCCTCCTCATTTATTAAATAAATAAATAAAAGGAGTCCAGTCCTTGGTCTTTCTTCGAATATATTGAGCAAACAACAATAGTGGCAAAAGGAAGAGAACTTGAATATGGTAGTCTCAATGTAGATTTGGTGAAAAGCATTGATCTTTCTTCAAACAACTTGGAAGATGAAGAAGAGATAAGCAGTCATTGATTTGGGTACCTTGAACTAGCCGAGGAATCATTTACATGGAGAGATTCCCTCAACCATTGGAAACTTGAGTTCGTTAGAATCACTTGATCTCTCACACAATCACCTCTTTGGAGATATTCCTCAAAGCTTGTCTTCCTTGAGCTCCTTGTCTCACTTGGCCGGACTTGTCTTATAACAACTTTTCTGGAAGAATTCCTTCAGGCAATCAACTCCAAACACTGGACAATTCATCCTATGACGGCAATCCATCTGTAACGACCCCAAAATTTCGAGCTTAAAAACTCAAAATTCTAAAGTCGTTAAACACCAAATAATCTCAAATAAATCGAAATCATTAAAGCGTAACAGCGGATCTCATCTGAGTTTAAAATATAACTCAGTCAAGCCGATTATTACAAACCCAAATGATAATTCAACATATAACAAATGGAATTGTATAATCCTCACAACACACTCACAAATAAAATCACACCAAATCACACACACAATCCACGCTGAAACCTCACCACGACTGGATGCGATCGACTTCGAGTCTTCGGGTCGTCACTCAATCACCACTACTCAGCACCTGCGGAAGTATCCCCTACACCATTGAATTTGGTGCACCGGGATTGCAACACAAACCCGGTAAGCTTTACAGCTCGTATGAGTAAAATATTAAAATAACTCTCGACTCATAAAAGACACAACTCCACATCAACACAGTAAAATGGAAACCATGAGAAAACGAGCAACCCATCTGGTTACTCTAATACTTTCACAAAATGGTAACTAATGAGCGCTGGTACACGTCCGTTACCCCTCACTTAGTATACCGCTGATGTTGGGTAACCACCCGCCACCCAACATCCAAAACAAGCTGAGTACCCATGATCAGATAACCACCCGTTACCTCATGCAGTACTATGGCAGACAGACTAGAGCTCTAACTGTATCGTAACCTTCGCCCGGCCAAAGGCTAGGTTCCGACTTGCCTCACATGTACAATAATCTCACATCATATTGTACCACACATCACGTCCGAAGACAAATCACAATATTTCACATTTTCCGTGATAAATCATGTACAATAATCACACATCATATTGTACGTTTTAAAACTTTCACGATATATCCACAATAAAAATCATAACAGTATATTATATAGCAAACTATATATATTCGTACTTATTTACCATTTATACAATATATACATAGTCCACTATATCCTATACATGTCATATTTCATAAACACCTGAAAATTACGTACGATAATCTCACATCATATCGTACCATTTAAATCACACACATGCACAATTTTTCTGTCACCGAAATGACTATTTTTAATGAATTAATAACAGTACGTAATTTAATGAACTATATATATATATATATGTACTTATTACCATTATACTGTATATATGTAGTCCACAAAATTATATACATGTTGTAATTCATCTGATAAACACACTTGTAAAAATGTTGAATCACCACGAAGGTAGATTCGTAATTCAGTGAGATTTTACTCACCTTATTGACTTGAGCGTAATTCCACAATTCGCGATGCTAATTCCTTTCCTCGATTTAACGATCACCTTAAAAGAATAAGAAAAGAATTTAGAATTGTTTCGTAAACCTTTAAATGCCAAAACAGTAATATACGGTTACTGTTCAGCAATTTTGGTTTATACGAAGTTACTGTTCACTGTTCACTATTCACGGTTACTGTACAATACTCAATTAATACGTATTTCTGTACGTATAAATATTATATACGTATTTCTGTACGTATAAATATTATATACGTATTTTTGTACGTATAGATATTAAATATGTACTTCTGTACGTATAAATATTAATACGTACTTCTGTACGTATAACTATTAATACGTATTTCTGTACGTATAAATATTAATACGTATTTCTGTACGTATAAACATTAATACGTATTTATGTACGTATAAATATTAAATACGTATTTCTGTACGTATAAATATTATATACGTATTTCTGTACGTATAAATATTAGATACGTATTTCTGTACGTATAAATATTATATACGTATTTCTGTACGTATAAATATTAATACGTATTTTGTACGTATACGTACGATTTAAATGTAAATACAACTCAGTAAATAAAATTTACTAAATTACCCTTTTACAATTTACTTTTTACATTTACCGAAAGTAATTTATAATTACATTTACCGAAGGTAAAATTTAATTACATTTACCGCAGTAAATAAAAATTACATTTACTTTTACCGTACACAATAAATTACAAAAATACCCTTCTGTCAAAACTTGTCCCACCGCCGCACGTGGCGGCGCGTGTGGCACACGCGCCACCTCCGGCGGGCTGCGCGTGGGCCCCACGCGCCGAGGCTAACCACGGCGCGTATCACGCCACCGCCGGCCCGAAACCCATCCTCTCCTCCTCCTCTTTCTCTCTATGGTCGCAGACCACCCCTAGGCTGCCCCATTCCCCTTCACGCGCCGCCTCTAGGCGGCGGTGACCCTCTCCCCCATTCCACCACAAACTCCCTCAAATCAAATCAAAAACCAAACAAAATCATCACCACAACCATATTCCATCATCCCTTACCTCGATCGAGCCGTGGGGAGCGCCGGAGTAGCTTGGCAGCGGCGGAGGAAATCTGCAGAAGGTTCGGTAGTGGCTCACTGCTTCACGACGACGAGGTATGGCTTCATTGGCTCGGGGTCCGACGCGGAGGTCCTTGCGGTGTCGTGTGAAGCGGCGGTGAGGACCACGGAGGGCTGGGGTGGTAGATCGGCGAGAGGAAATTCGAAGGGGGAGAAGGAGAGTCGGGCCGAGAGAGAGAGAGAGAGAGAGAGAGAGAGAGAGAGAGAGTGAGCGGCGGAAAATGAAGGGTTTCCTGTTATGGAAACCCTAGAAAGAAAACCATTCCTTTTTATACTAGTTTCCAAATCGGAAACTAACTTCCGACGTGAATAACTTTTACGTACGATGTCCGTTTCGAACGCGTCACATACCCCCGAACTCGTATCGATGAGCTCTACAACTTTCATGAAGGAAGTTTTCGCAACCGATCGACGGAATAAAAGTCGATAATTACGTTCGGAAACGTAACGTTTTTCTTAATAAACGTTCCGAAAACGTTTCCGTTTTTCGTTTCGAAACATCGCAAACAATCACATTCATTGAAACTAAAATTCAAGTCTTTATAGAACTCAAATTAACTCAAATAATGTATTTGAAATTTAGGGTTATTACACCATCATTGTGCGGCTTTCCTCTTTCAACCAAGTGCCCGGAGACGACAAACCTACTAGCAGTGGAAACCTTCCTGTAGAAGACAATGATGAAGATGGCAATGTAAAAGCTTGGTCTCTACGTTAGCGCTGTGCTTGGCTTTATCACAGGCTTCTGGGGTGGGGTGTCTGTGGCACATTACTTCTGAAGAAATCGTGGAGGTATGCCTATTTTCGCTTCTTTGACAACATCAAAGAAAGATAACAGTGGCAGTTGTAGTGAAATTAGCTCGTCTCCATACAAACATTTGATCGGAAAAGGAACATGAATTAATCGGGTAAAATCGATTTTTTTTTTGTCTTTGCTTTGTATTCCATCTTTAGTAAAATGTTTCAATAAGAATATCACATGGCAACTTGAAATAATTCAATATCATTTTCATGTGGGATGTGATATTTAATTCGATACCAGGTTAATAATTACACTAAGTGAGGCTTACATAAAAATTATGTAAATCTCTAAGCTTCACAATGCATTTTTTTTCTGGACAAACTGATGGTGTTGAAAGCTAATGTACTTTGGGTAGTTTAGTGTATATTACTCATTTACCCACACACCTGCCTCTTTCAAAGCAAAGAAGACATGGTTTTCTGAATTTGAAGATTTTTTTTGAATGCAATGCATCTATCTGGCAGAATTAAAATGGTACTATAGTAACTCTACCTCTTCACGTTTTAAAATTATAATTCTAACCTTGGAGTTCAGAGCTTCCTTCTACGATTAACCTCTCGCACGCACAATCATGGTCATACGGTATGCTCATTTCTAACTCTGTCCTTGTTTATTGTTGTTTTCAACTGTCTTAATATTGGTTCGATCAGTTTGTGAATTGTGATCAAGTTGGCCTCTTTTGTATATCTGATGTAAATTTTGAGGTAGCTGAACATGTAATGAAGCGAGGGAGCAGTTATACAACTTATTCTGATGACCAAGAACACAAGGGTGACTGTTTTCGTTGTTGGGGTTCTGTATGTTTGAATGAAAGTAGATTTCCAAGTGATTTTTTATGATAAGATTAAGGGTTATGTTCTGCTCTGTCCTATACTAAATACTGAAGGTAAATAGGCAACGGAAACAAAGGGAGACAGAGATAGTTCCCTGCATTGAAAGTTTGAAACTATACCAGAAGTGTGTTAATTTAAAGTATAAAACAATATAGAATTTGTTTCTTATTTAAGTTCTGAGTGATTTACTTGGAATTGCAGATATACCATATTCCACCATTGAAAAATAGTCTGCTGCAGGAGTTTCGAATTTCGGAGCTGAAGGTAAATAACAGAATGAATAACCAATCATGATTATTTAATATCATTTTCTTCCTGATATGGCTTAATTTGGAAGGTGCTTTATGCATGATTGGCAAAACTTGCGCATCGATTTCTATGTTACAATATAATATCGCCATTACACATGCTCAATATCAAGAGTCAAGACCAAGAAAACAAGAAAATGAATAGAAAATCTGAAATATGCCTCCTCCACACCTGATACAGAGTGGACTTTTGCAAACTTTTAACATGCCTTGTAGAACAAAATAATATCCAACTTAGTACTCAACTTTATACCATTCTTCCTATAAATTCAGTTCAATGCTAAGTTGGATCCAGTTGCAACAAAGAAATCCTCTTTTGCACTGTAATGGGCAACCACAGCCTCTTTCTGTTGTTGTGTACATATTTGCTGATTACTAGTGAACTTTGTTTGGGTGATGAACTTGCAGGCGGTGTGAAATGCATTGACGAAGAGAGAAAAGTGCTTCTCACCTTTAAACACCATCTAACTGATCCTTCTGGCAGGCTTTCTTCTTGGTCCGGCCGCAATTGCTGTCAATGGAATGGTCTTTCATGCGACAACCGCACTGGCCACATTGTAAAGATGGATCTCCGGAATCCATATCCACACACAGTTTATGATGAAGAATGGGATTACACGGATTACCAACAGTCTTGCGTGAGCGGTAAGATAAATCCTTCTTTACTTAACTTGAGGCATTTATATTACTTAGACCTAAGCTGGAATGATTTTCAAGGGATTCGCATTCCCAACTTCTTGGGGCAGCTTACGAGATTGAGGTATCTCAATCTCTCCTATGCTGCATTTTCTGGAGAAATTCCTCATTTTCTTGGTAACCTCTCAAACTTGAACTATCTTTCCCTTGACTATAGCGATCGCAGCAACGACCTTGAAGGTACCCCGTCCTCCAAAAGCTTGAAATGGCTTTCTCATCTCTCTTCCCTGAAGTACCTCAATCTCGGAGGAGTTAATCTTCGCAGGGCAGGTCTGAGCTGGTTACATTCTGTCAACATGCTTCCCTCACTATTAGAGTTGCATTTATCTGCATGTAGCATTACTTCAGACCAGCTTCCACTCTCTTTACCGACTGTTAACTTCACTTCCCTTTCAGTCCTTGATATGTCTGGAAATCTTTTCAATTCTTCAATTCCCAGCTGGGTTTCTAATCTTACCCGTCTAAGGACACTAGATCTACAGCACAGTTCTTTCTATGGTTCCATTCCGGATGATTTTGCTAGCCTCAAGATACTTGAACACCTTGATTTATCTGAAAATGAACTTGAAGGTCGAATTACGAACTTTTGTACCTTAAAGACATTAAATCTTGCTTCAAACTGGTTCACAATGGAAGGTATAGAAGATGTTTTGAATGGTCTCACAGACTGCTCAAATACCAGACTGGAAGAACTAGTTTTAGCTGATAATTATTTGGAAGGCGAATTGCCTGCCTCCATAGGAAAGTTACACAAATTGCAATATCTCCACTTTGGCCGCAACTCCTTTTTGGGATCAATTCCAGAGTCTATTGGAAACTTATCATCCTTGAAAATACTGATCCTCTTTGAGAATAGTATGACTGGATCCATTCCTGAAATCTTGGGACAACTGTCTCAGCTAGTTCACTTCGACCTGTCTAATAATTTTTGGGAAGGCACCTTAGTAGAATCCCATTTCGAAAATCTCACAAATTTAGAATCCTTCACAATAGGCACAGACAGGACTAGGCCTCTCATTTTCAATGTGACTAATTATGACTCACTTCCTCATTTCAAGCTCCAGGCTATTCGCATTGTGAACTGTTTAGTCAATGATGCATTTGGCGTGTGGCTTGAATCACAAACTGGATTGTTAGATGTCATCCTTAGTGGTACTGGAATTTCGGGCATACCAGAGGAATGGCTGTTGAAGATATCATCCCAAGTAGAGGTTTTGATTTTCTCCAACAATCACCTCGAAGGAAAGCTTCCATTTCGATCCAAGTTTTCAAAAATGTACATATTAGATTTGAGCGGCAATCGATTTTCAGGGTCTATTCCCTTAAATCTTGGACAACTTATGCCAGATTTAATTGAGTTGATCCTGTCTGATAATCATTTGGATGGCATCATTCCACCTTCTATATGTGGAATTCAGTTTCTAAGGATCCTTTCTCTAAGAAACAACCAGCTATCTGGAAAGTTTCCTCGAGCATGGAGTTTGTGGAGCGAAATTCAACTTGTGGATGTCTCAAAGAACAATCTCTCTGGTGGTATTCCCAGTTCAATAGGTATCCCAAGCAGTCTTGTTATACTGAAGATGAACAACAATAATTTCGGTGGCAAAATTCCTTCTTCCTTAAAAAATTGCTCCATGTTGAGTAGGATTGATCTCGGAGGCAATAAATTTTCTGGAAAGCTACCTTCATGGATAGGATCAAAGGTGACATTGCGTATATTACAGTTGCGCTCAAACTCATTGTTTGGTCACATTCCCCAGCACCTGTGCAATCTTTTGAATCTCAATGTCCTGGACCTTGCTGACAACAACTTTTCAGGTACCATTCCAAAGTGTTTGAATAAGCTGACTTCTTTGAGCACTGGAGAGTCCAGTGAATGGACTGTCTACAGTTATGCTGAGAAAACGACATTAGTGTCGAAAGGAAGAGAACTAGAATATGGTGCTGCCGGTCTATTTTTGGTGAAAAGCATTGATCTTTCCTCAAATATTTTGGTAGGTGAGATTCCTGGAGAAATAAGCAGTCTCGTTGAACTGCAAACCTTGAACTTGTCGAGGAATCATTTACATGGAACGATTCCGTCAAGCATTGGAAACTTGAGTTCGTTAGAATCACTTGATCTCTCACACAATCACCTTGATGCAGAGATTCCTCAGAGCTTGTCTTCCTTGAGCTCCTTGTCTCACTTGGACTTGTCTTATAACAACTTTTCTGGAAGAATTCCTTCAGGCAGTCAGCTCCAGACACTGGACAATTCATCCTATGAGGGAAATCCATCATTGTGCGGCTTTCCTCTTTCAACCAAGTGCCCCGGAGACGACAAACCTACTAGCAGTGGAAACCTTCCTGTAGAAGACAATGATGAAGATGACAATGGAAAGCTTGGTCTCTACGTTAGCGCTGTGCTTGGCTTTATCATAGGCTTCTGGGGAGTCTGTGGCACATTACTTGTGAAGAAATCGTGGAGGTATGCTTATTTTCGGTTCTTTGACAACCTCAAAGAAAAGATAGCAGTGGCAGTTGCAGTGAAAGTAGCTCGTCTCCGAAGGAACATGTGATCGGAAAAGAAGCAAAAACTAATCGATGAGTTCTACTTTTGTTATCTATGTACAATGCAATTGCTTTCTATGCTCCGTATTCCTTCTTTGCGTACATTATGTCCCGATGAGAGTATCACATGGCAAGTTTAAATAAAAATGATTTGTTCTCTTCGTTCCAGCAGTAAGAATAATATTAGTGCTTACATCTATACCATTTGAATATCATAGTAGGTGCTGCAGATTTTTATTCAAGTTCTCTCAGCTTGTATATTGGCACGATATATTGTTTTTAGTTTGAGCATAAGCTCTTGGAACATGATTGACAGACAGGTCACAGAGACCCGCACATTCTTGACTGAAGATTTCGAGCTCTCTCTCTCTCTCTCTCTCTCTCTTGTTATTTTTTCCATTGAAAAAGAGTGAAAGTTTGAACAGCAACACTCTTCCTTTTCCCACTGATTTTGACTAACTCTAAAATCAATTCAAGTTTGACGTCTGTTTATAAAATCATTTTTTGTGATTACTGTATCCGTTTAATAAATAGTTTCCGTTTGCTTTTTTTTGATATGGACGTGCTGGTCATGTCCTTAAAATTTTGAAGTATCGAAAACTTATATTAGATTTCGACTTGACATGATTGAACGCTATAATTTCTTCGATTATTTCATGAAAGCAACAAAGTAATTAGAAATTTTATATATAAAACCACTTGTATCATATTAGTCATTTATATTTTGAGCCACCACATATTTGTTATAGATAATGTTCGTAGCACGGAGGACTCCCTAAGTAAATAAAACTCATGTGCTGTGATAACATTTCTACCATTGTTTGCATCACCTCACTGACCTGATCCGTAAACCAAAAACAATTGTTAGTTTTTTTTAGCGTCTAAAAAAAGAAGAAGACATTGATAAAAAAAAAAGAAGAAGAAGAAGAAGACAACCTTAAGTTGGCTGTAGGTTGCAGATTAAACAGACCAAAACTGTTTTTCAAAAGACATAAAATTTGAAGAGTCAGATTAGCAAGGGAGTTCATATCCTAGTAAAACTCGAAGTCCCGATTCGCGAAGAGAAACCACCTGTCCCAAGCCCCTGTTCTACTTTTCTTCCGTACAATATTCCTTCACACACACAGAGACTGGAAAAACAGAGAAGACGAAGAATAAGAAGAAGTTGAACCTCTTTGCTCTCTCTGTTCTCTCTGTTTGCAATTTTGAAGATGGAGGACCAGAAGAAGAAGAAGCAGAGTAGTGAGGAGGATCGACCTGTGAGAGTTTATGCAGATGGGATATATGATCTCTTTCACTTCGGCCATGCCCGTTCTCTCGAGCAAGCCAAGAAATCGTAACCCTCTCTCTCTCTTTCTCTGTTCCTCCCAGTTAGTTCTATTTTTCTGTTAATTAGTTGGAGTGGGTTTTCGTTATTTTTGGTTAAATTTGTTGTTTTCGTTCTTGAAAGTCAAGCAATTTCCTTTTTGGGTTTAACCTTTATAGTTAACTTCTGGTTAATGAGGTCTTGAATGGGATGATTTTGTAGTGGAATTGGAATTTTGGGCCAAAAAAAAAGACTTTCTTTTTGTAGTTTCTGCTATTTATGCTCAGATTACTTGGTAGTGAATATCAGTTATTTGGATGTTATTGTATGGCTTCGTGTTTTTCTTGGGGTCATGGCTTCGATGGAGTTTGATTCAGCTTTGGAGGTGTTTGGTTTTTGATGAACTTCAGGTTCCCAAATACATACCTGCTTGTTGGCTGCTGCAATGATGAAGTTACCCACACTTACAAGGGCAAAACTGTTATGACCGACAAGGAGCGCTATGAATCACTCCGACACTGCAAGTTAGTTTTTTGCTACTTTATGTGATTTAGAACACTTTTTTGAAGCACTTCTGCTGTTAGGCTTAAGCTTGTGTTGCATCTAATGAACAAAGTTTAGTAAGTAGAAATTAGCTTTCCTTTTAATGCATTCTGAAGTTTCACCATCTTGCTTTATATTTAGCTATTTATGGTTAATGAAGTTGAATAAGAAATATATCCACGTTTAGCTCATGGGCAGGTCATGTTACTGAATGATTGTTTTTGCATCTGCACATCACAGCTATCTTGCATATTCCTGCTGTTTTTCCTAAAGCCATGTTGCTATCCTGCGTCTACTGTTTTTTCTAAAGCATTTTCTTGTAATGTGTCTAATACAGATGGGTGGATGAAGTTATCCCTGATGCGCCATGGGTCCTCACGCAAGAGTTTCTTGACAAACATCAGATCGACTATGTTGCCCATGATTCTCTTCCGTAAGTAAATAATCCCAAAGAAATTGCTCTCATTGAACCTGGTTGAGTTCTGCAAAATGTTTGGCCGACTTTTGGGGGTAAAATGGAGCATCATAGACATGAGTAGAGAGGCATCTGAGTTTTGTGTTGACTATGCTTATATAATGAAATCTTAGGGAGTACGATGTATTGTTTGCTTATGAACTCAGAGATGTAAGTTATGTGGGGAGACCTGCTTCTGTGTGTTTAGTTCACAGATATTGATCATTGCTTGACTTCTTCTGTATTTTTGAATGTTGTTTGATTTATGATTGTCTTCGTGTAACATGATATGTGGTTTTCAGGTGTCAGATATTTCTTTCCAATATGTTAATTTTATTTTGTCTTATGGTGGTCATACATAACATTTATTGTTATTCTGAAATGTAGCTACGCTGATACAAGTGGGGCTGGAAAGGATGTCTATGAATTTGTAAGTCATACTGATGGCAATAACACAAGTTGTTGGCCTACCTGTATTTCTCTTTTGTATATCTAATTTGTTATGTTCCCTGTAGGTCACAACATTTTATTGTTGAAGGGACTAGATTTGGGATTCTATAGGCCATGATGTAGCTACTTTTCTTGCCTTTAGATTCTTGTATCCATTTCTGCATCTGATGAACTTCTTTACAGGTTAAGTCTGTAGGAAAGTTTAAGGAAACAAAACGAACTGATGGTATCTCTACATCTGATATCATAATGAGGATTGTCAAAGATTACAACCAGTATGTCATGCGTAATTTGGACCGTGGTTACTCAAGAAAGGATCTAGGTGTTAGCTATGTGAGGGTATGTTCCTGTTTACATCTTATGTTCCAGTAATCATTCTTTTGTTCTACTCGATAAGGGATCCAACGTATGTCTTTCTTCTTTCTTACCCTTAGGAAAAGCGGCTGAGAGTGAATATGGGACTGAAAAAGCTACGTGAGAGGGTGAAAGAGCACCAAGAGAAAGTTGGAGAGAAGGTTTTATTCCATTATGCTCAATTAGTTTTGCTTTATTTTTATGTTTCAGTCAGGTTTGTGTGTAGACATGTTAACAACTAAAAAAGAATTTTGTAAATCTTCATCATATTACTAGATGATTACATGAACACCTTGCCGATTATGTTCCTTTTCTACTAGTAATATGATTGTTTGTGAGTGTATAGCATTTCACCTGTTGATTTATAGTTCACTGTCGATGTAGTATTTCAAAGTGCTCATTTTTTTCCAGCTTTTGTCAAAAGGATGACTAGTAGAAAATTGATTTTCCTTTTCCTTGATGGTGATTTTGCAGATACAAATTGTAGCCAAAATGGATCGTAATGAATGGGTGGAGAATGCTGACCGATTAGTTGCTGGATTTCTTGAGATGTTTGAAGAAGGTTTCCATAAAATGGTCAGACTTCTTGCTCTCTTAAATGATTCATTTACATTGCTACTAGCAGTTGTATGTACCAAGCTGATATAGGGAAAAATTTATCATTATTTTTGACCAGGGAACTGTTATAAGGGACCGAATTCAAGAGGGAATTAGGAAGCAACAATTAAAAAGGCTTTTATATGATGAAGACGATGATGATGAGATATACGGTGATGAATATGAAGAAGAAAACTTATGATGAGGACGAAAATTAACTAAGTTATTGTTCAAGTTGTCCTCTGATTGGCTGATATACCTGGCCAAGAAACAGCTTTCTTTAGCTTCAATCTCTACACAATTATTAGAAAATTCTATAATTTCTGTTTGATGTAATTAGCACATAATGCACATTTGTATGGCGTGGGCATTTACTGATCTATATGGGCATTGTACGAAGAACTTTACTGAAATGGATGTCCATTTCAAGATTTATGTAAAGGTCCAAGAAGCAGTTGGTGATTTTTGTCCAATTTTTCTCATCGTCTTATGAGGCCAAGAAGTGTCGGAACATGAAAGGGCTTTGTGCAGTTCCCACAAAAACCAGATGCAAGTGTACTAGGAGGAAGCTCAGACAAACATTTTCAACTCTTTTCATTATGATTGAGCATAATGTGATCCCTCTCACCAGATTATTCACATGGAGGAATTAGTAGTGCGGTTTTTGTCCTTGAGGGACCGTACGGGAAGTTAGTGCTCGAGGTTTCCAACTTTCCATGACGATAATTCTAAAACAGTGTAGATTCTCTTTTCCGCAGGGCAATATATCATTCTTTTTTTGAAATGGTAAAATTGTATCGCAAGAACAAGGGTCATAAGACATCTTACATTATCATACCCTCATCGTTAACACATAAGTACAAGAACCAATACCCTCATTGTTAACACATAAACTCATTATAGAGCCTCGGACTACAAGCAAGAAACGGTTTCAGATGTTCCATTATTTCATAAGGTTCATCATTAGTAAGAAGAAAGAGCAGCCACAGTTTCAAATGTTTCATTATTTAAGATCACTCTTCATAATAAAATATTACTCAAACATATATACTATTACAGGATATTACTACTAATACTACATGGGTGCAGGCTGCAAAAATACTCATTCTAAACTCGACGAGGAAGGATATTAGAGTGGCTACGAATCTGAAATAGAGAATAGAAAGTACATATTCGATAAAAACGAAATAATACTAATCGATTAGACCTCTACTAAATCTGAGCTCTAGCTAGGTTGTGACAATCTCAGAAAGAGAAAGCATGGAATCACTGGAAGACTTGAGCCGGTGCCGGCAAGTAGGGCAAGAAGAGTGAGACTGCAGCCACTTGTCAATGCAGGCAACATGGAACCGATGGTTGCATTTCGGCAGCGTTCGAATCTTGTCCCCATCGGAGAAGTCTACGAGACAAATAGCACAGCCTGGAGATGCTGATGCTGATGGAGAAGGGCTTGATGAGTTCGAGTAAGTTGAAGTTGGCAGAGCCACCATTTCCTTTTTCTTTAGACCTGAGTTGAGCCTACGTGAAACCACCCATTGGACTGGTTCGGTTATGGAGCGATTTGCGCACTGAAAAACGCATTGCAGCATGGAGTTTAGGCCGAGGGCACAAACAAAAGCGCAGAAAATGGCTGCCAAAATGATCATAGCATTGAGATCATGATCATGAATGGGTTGATTTATAGCTTGATCATGAGGGTTTTGGTGAGTTAGTAGTACTGTTCTAATTGAAGTGGGACTAGGACTAGGACTGAGAGTTGGAGTTGGAGTTGGAGGGGATGATTGAGCCATACTGGATATGGTGGAGATGTTTGCAAGTGGTGGGGATTGAAGCTAGAGAAATATGGTGTTTAATATAGTGGAGAAGAGAGCTAGGCCTGAACATGATAAGAACAAAGTTGATAGTACAGCTGAAATGAAAGGGAAAAGAGCGAGTTGCTAGACTCAATTATGGAGTATGTAAGAGTAAACCTGAGATGAGGAAAATGGTGCGGGATGGGATATGCTTACTTGACATCCACTGTCTCTTCTTCCCTATCTTTTTTGGTGAAAGTGTATTCCGATCACTCTCTTCTTCCCTTTAGTTCTGTTTATGCGCTTCACGATATATGGAAAAGTATGTTTCTCTCTGCAAAAGAAAGGCTACAAATATCTATTGGTTGTTTCCATCAACTTGCATTACAAGATCGAAGTTTATTCGGCCAGATTCTTACGTGGGGCAAACGTACCACGCATCTTATAGCTGGATTATGTCAATTAGTTCATTGCATGGCTTTGTAAGTATTTCATTTTGATAAAATACGGATAATTTTAGAAAATTATTTTAAATTTTGTGAGTTTATGCGCTACAAAGTTACATTTGTTATATGTATGGGGAGGGTAACACTAGGGTGAGTCGATGTATAGTGTGCATCAAATTTATCTTAAACTTATAAAATGAGTTATCAAAGTGGTAATGTTGTTCTTAAAATTATAACTTGAGTCATTAAAGTTATAAACTCTAAAAATCATTTGAGTCGTGAAATAAGTATTATTAGTGTTGAAAGTAATACTAGAGTCTTCAAAGTTGTAATCACAAATTTCAAGACTCGATCTCAAATTTGGGGACTTATATTACTACTTTTATTTTATTTTTATTTTAGGATAGCATACAATACGACAAGAGTTGAAAGAATGTACGCTCTTATCTGATATATCTTATATTGATTGTCTGTCACTCAAATTAGATCGACCCTAAGGCGATTCAGGTGAGGCAACACAGTAATCAATATGGGAGGTTAAGGACGAACCCACATAACCAGTAATTGATTGGCTTACATCGATATGCATTTTTATCTCAAAATAATTTATCTTCTAATCTGTCAAAATACTTTATATCATAAACTATTGTGTCACCTTTAGACTTCTACATGCATGTAGAGTTTAACCAACAAGTTCGTAATCGAAAAATTAACGAAACTAACGAGTTCTACTCACGTCAAAAAAATATTATAAAGAAACGTAAAATGGAGCCATGGACAAAAAAATGACATGCGATTTGGGGGTAGAATGGCGATAACATATATGTAGGTAAGTTGGTTGAAATGTGAAACTTCATTTTATGACCTCGGCCACTCATCATCAAATCATCAATGGATTCTATGCAGGAATTTTTTGATTGAACTACCCGCGTGCAAATATATCATATGATCAACAACACAATGAGTATCTTCAGTGAAAAAAGAAACCGCATGATCAGTGCATGCTCTTTAAGTACCATTTGTACGAGAAACTGAGAATACGTGTACACACTTGGTTTATAAAGAATGATTACATCGAATTTCTAATATCACATTAAGAAATCATCCTCCAACCATAATATTTTACTGGTGAACGATCATAGAAACCACACCATTTACCTCATTTTGACTCTCTACAACCACCACATTGTTCGATACATTTGTCACAGCATGTGCTGTAAACTTGGTTTCCCCTTTCGTTTGTAAAGAATACTGAAAATGATTAATCCGATTGGGAAAGACCAACTGAGAAGAAAAATCAGCCACCCATTTCGTCCCATTTCCCTCCACACTTAGTCTCCCTACTGTTGATTTCAAGCTCATCCCAATCACATTGTTCTGGTCAATCACCACTTGATCAATGTCCACAAATTGCCCATCTAATTGAACCATGGGAACCATACTTTTGGGGTTCCCAGTGAACATATTGTTCACAATATTTAACCCTAAAATTTTGCCATTCACAGATTTCAGCACCACATTACCATCACCCAAAAAGAACCCATTGGTCACATGAACTTGAACTGGGTCTTCCATGACTATAGCATTGAAATCCAAGTAGCAATTGTCAATCCTAGTTTGTGAGTTTCCTGCTAACTTGACCAAAATGCCTACACCCCCAAAGCCAGTTGCCTTGTTATAACAATGTACCCCTGTGACCATGTTAGCCTGACCCCTTAAAACAATTCCGATTTCAGCCGAGAAAATTACGACATCAGTTACGGCGTTGTCATTGCTAGCGAGATCGATGGCTGTGCCGGTAAATTGTCTCTCGCCTTTGTCACCACCAACTGTGGAGTGTTGTCCCAAGAAGGTGTTTGATATGTAGGTTTCGTGGCCCTTTTCGACTAGAATCCCTTGTGTTGTGAAGTGTAGGAAGAAGCAATTAGTTATACGAATTCGAGCTGAATCAACTATGTAAATGCCTCCTCCTCTGAAGCTTGAATCGAATAGTATATCTCGAAAGGTGATGTCTTCGTAGTAGATTCCTGCACCGGTTGCGACTTTTTTATCAAAGAAGAATTGATTGCTGATGGAGGTTTTCTCTCTAAGCTTTTGGGAATTTGTAGAACATAGTTCGACTAGGTGGCGGTCACCGGGAAATGTTTCAGAGGCTCGCAGCGTTCCTCCTTGTATCTGATTGTTATCATATATTTGTTCATGGTTTAGTATTTTTCAGATGGATTGAGTATGAAAGTAGGACTGACATGAATTAGCTATGTGACCAACTGACCATAATCATAACTTTTAAACAAAATAAGAAACCTTCACTTGGCATCTACATAATGCATGTGTGATCAAATTTAATAGGGTCAAACTCGCAGAGTTCTTTAGTGAACAGAGCAAATAAAAATCCATCACTTAATTATAAAAACTGGACACATGCATGCATTATACATCAACATACCTTTATCATATATGGTTACTAGTTTCAATTCTTATTACTGGAAAGTTACTATTGCACGTTGAAGTTAATATCTTACTAACATCTTGTATATTATACTGTAATTGACATATCGACCGTTTCTTGTGTTTGATGTCATCCTTTAACATTATACTTGACAAAATAATGTCTAGAACAAATTAGAAGAATCTCATGTAAGTGGGTGCAAGCGCTGAAAGAAGTAAACTAGAAGCTTAATTATATTATCTCAGAGACTCAGACTATCTTCGACTGGTTGCATGTTGAAACGGAAAGTAATTCTCAGAAATGCATTGCATACTATACAAATAAAAAATGTAACCCAGTAGAAAAAGAGTTGGGAAAGATTTAAAAGACTTCTACTCGTTTTAGCTAGCTTCAAATTTTTAACATCAAGTTGATTGGTATTAATGGACCTTGTTAATTTCTACAACAAGTACCAATAGTTTTACAAAACGTATCATGTAAACTTGAGTTCGATGTAAAATTTAATGTCCTGGCATCAAATATGGCACAGAGAGCCTCATCAGAGTAAATAAACTAATGCTGAAAAGGGCGGGAATGCAGTTCTTTGTTAATGAGCACGAACTACAACATGGAGACGTGGAACCAACCCACATGCCCTCCATAGGTTATTTCTCTTTCACCATCTTTCTTAATTTCCAGGACCAGTGGTAATTCAGAAATTCAGAAGGTTTCAACTTTGACTCGAAGACTGGCATATATGGCTATAGACTCCGATGGGAACAAAGCAGTTGATTTATTCTTGGAGTTGCAGTGTTTTGATGTGCACGATGAGACAGACAATGTAAGAAAGGGAGTTAGAGAGAGAAACTGACCACAATGTTGCCTCTGTTTGGAGGGAACCTTAAAGGCTGGGCAATCTTGTAATTTCCACCTTGGAGATCAATGACAACGCCTCCCAAGTCTGTGATTCCAGGAAGCATTTCAAGCCCGCTTTCCAACTGAAAAGCTTCCTCCAATGCTTTTGCTATGGCTTCTGTGCTATCATTTGCTCCGGTCGGGTCTGCCCCGTACCCGATCGGATAGAACACTCTCCCATCCTAAGATGCATAGCCAAATTTTAATTTCAACTAAATATACTGGGAAAATCATGAATGAACTCTACGAAACCGTGACGATATATACATGTATTCATCTACACTTACCCTAGTGACGTTTGAAGCTTGGAACAGTGACGAGAGAGGCGGTTTGGTTGGACCGGTGAGTCCTCTTTGATGAAGCTTTGCCTGGAACGATGAGAGCATTTCATGTCTTCTGGAAAAGGATGTAGCTTCTTCTGCTAACAGCATAAGTAGGAGGAGACAACACAATGCTGAGATGGGTCTCATTCTCAGTCTCTTCTTTTTCTAACACTGCAGGACTGTACACCCACGCGGTGTTTTATAGAAAGAAATAAGAGAACGAGGAGGCTAGGGGGCCGGCGGCAGCCTGGTATTGGTATTAGGCAATAGCTTTGGTATTGTTTGGCCTGCTTTGGAAGCTGAGGGAGGAAAATGAGGATTTGTTGGCCTGACTTTGGGTCTTAAACTCTAACTTGGTATATATATATTGGTGGCTGGTCTTTCACTACCCACGGAAAGGACTCACCCGTCACATAATATTTTCTTCCTTTACAGTCTGCCCAGTTAATTGTATATTCTTCAAGTCCCCCTTGGTATTCTCTTCTAATCAATTCTGATAGATTGTCATCATTATTAATACTAACCTTATGCTTATATGCTATATTTTGTGATTTTTTTCCTCACATAAGAAGAAAAATGTTTAATTTCATAAAACTGAAATAATGAGAGGTTAGCTTAATGTAGATTGCATAAAATATACCGATAAAGAGGTTAGGGAAGGAAATCGATTATGTACACAAAAGTGAACCAGTTCATTTACAAACCTTCACCAACAAATACAATTGTTGCATTCATATTGAGTTGGACGTCACTACATCCGACTTGTAATTAAGAAAATTTAGGGTCTTATCTAAGTGACGAAACCTTAATGACCTTATAACTATTAGTGTGAATATCCATCCAAGATAACACAACATAATCCAAAGTTCCAAACCAAGAAAGCCAATGGACCGAAGGACAAAAGTTATATAATAAAGATAATAGAGAACAACAAATATCACAACAATTACAATGTGAATTCCAAGTTTATGATATAAAATCCTCAGAAAGTATTTGTGTGAAACCGAAATGATCAAAAAGAATTAGAGCTACATGTAAGCTACGTCATTGCAACATTCTCTGTTACATCCAACGTACGTTCATTGCCCTCCCGGTAAGGTAGTTTACTTGTTTCATGAAAATTTTCCCCTAGCCTCTCAAACAAAAAGTACATTGCAACCTTTGCAAGTTTGCAACATACATCAACTCCAATTTCCTCTCAAAACAAATACAAATGCTCATTAAAAATCCTACTATATGAGGTCTATTCCACAAATTAAAACATATAAATAGACAACCAAATTAGCTTTAGGAAAGAACCTGTTGATGATCTTTATAATAGGTTAGCTAGTTTTCTATAGCTTTTTCTTTCCTCGTTTCTTTCTGCAAGAAAGGCAAGTATTCAGAGATGAATCGCAAATGGTCTGGTACACTTTATTTCACAGAAAAGCATAGAATACGTTTGCTTGGATTAAATATGAACATGATGATGGTAGTTGACATAGCTGTATTCATTGCCAATTTCTGCAGCCGTGTTGGAGAAGTGTTCGTGATTCCTCCTACCTGCATAAAAGGATTGCTTTAGACAGAAATCTACATTAACAAAATCATAGCTTACGTTTGTGCATTATAGTGTACATAATGTAGATGAATACACATTACAGTCTTTAACATTGTATATCTTGATCAATTTAACACACATGTTTCGATCATAACAGCAATCAGAGTTAAAAAAATGTTTTAGAAAGGAACCAGAATAAAACTTTGTACGTGAATAACGTGATTCTATTAGTATGTCGCAAGTTTCTGTTATCTTAGACATGATTTAACACCTGAAAATTTAGGGCCGATAGAGGATTTTATATATAGAGCATGGCTATGAGCTGTGGATATTCTCTGTTGTGGGCTTTGTGGGCTTTCAGGATTTCAGGTTGGTGGATGAGTGCTCATAACTCATATGCATATGTCCATGTGAATCCTAATCCAGTTTAACTGTTTAATCATAAACAATGCTCAAACTTCCCCATTAGTGTTTAAATTTCCATATCTTTGGGTTGATCGGTTGATCGATGGTAAAGTTAGTAACCAAATTCAGTTAAACTCTCAATTTCAAAGCTTCGGACTTTTGGTCCCTGGTTTTACTACATCAAACTTCTACCTGAAACTAATTTGTATAAACAAACTTGATTATCTTAGTATATATCATCACACATTCACAGTAGGTTTTAGTTTCATACAATCACACCCACGTTAACATCGACTACATATCATTCATACAATAGAGACCCTCTAGATCGTTTTTGAATGATGTTCAACGACGTTGTTGCTCAATCAATTCAGGATTTCACTTGTGTTGATTCTTTACCATTTTTCAAATATGATCTTGGAAAGAAAAAAAAAACAGAGAAAACCGTGACCCAATTTATGAAGAGTCTACTATGCGACCCAAAAAAGAGATAGAGAAAATTGTTATATGATATATCTTCAACTATTACAGCATATCATATGCTTCAATCCCGTATTACATATAACTCATGAACGAAAATTAGCGGTAGTTTGTAAAGTTAAAAATGTATCCATATTCCAACCTATTCACAAATGACAATTGTCGCCCAATAAATTTTGACACAATTTTCAAGCCATTAGCTTCAGCCATCCCTCAGCTTGATGCTCCTTGATCCACTGTGACAAAAACTGAAGCCGGAACCGCCACATCCGCCTCGATCACCACCCGGTTATCGGACACATTCCTCAGGGCATGGTTGGGGAACACATTGCTAGCAGCAGTGCTCAAAGAGTACTGCACATGCCTAATGAGATTAGGAAATAGAAGAATTGGGTTGAAGTCTATATCCCATGAGCTTCCATTGCCTTGCACAGTTCTCCTTCCAATGGTGCCCTTTATGTTCATCCCCCTCACAACGTTCCTGTCCACAACAACTTGCTCAATCTCCTTGAAACCCCCATTTGATTGGTCCAATTGAACAATATCAATCCCCTTGTTGTTCCCACTGAACATGTTGTTAACTATATTGACCCCATTGGCAACACCCTTCATTGATTTCAACACAATATATGCGTCACCAAGGAAGAAGCTGTTTGATATATCAAGCTGAACGGGGTCTTCAGCAACTATACCAGTATAGTCCATGTAAGAATTCACAATCCTAGTCTGTGTCAAACCAGGCAATCTTAGGTAAATCCCAACGCCTCCGAAACCTGTGGCCTTATTGTAGCAATGTACACCAGAAAGTATATTAGCCGGTCCGGAAATCATTATACCTACAGCAGCAGAGAAAATCACCACATCCGTCACAGCATTGTCATTTCCCTTGAGGTTGATTGCAGTGCCGGAAAAGTTTCTTTCGTTGTGATCACCGCCGGCGGTGATTTGCTGCCCTAGAAAGGAGTTTCTGATGTAGGTTTCATGGCCACTTTGGACTAGAATACCATCAGTGTAGAAATGTGTTATGTAGCAATTGTCTATGCTTGTTCTGAGTGAGTTTATGACTGAAATGCCCCCTCCTCTGTAGTTAGCGTCTAGCATAAGGTCTTTTAATGTTATGTACTCATAGTTGTAGGATGATAAAGAAAGCTGAGCAGACACTGATGATGAGCTCTCTCTGGTTTTCTCATTCTTTTTGGGGGATGATGATGAAGCAGATAGATCAATCAAGTATCCATCTGTCGGAAAGTCATCTGAGGCTCTCAATGTTCCTCCTTGAATCTGTTTCCATCAAAACTTCAGATCGAACACAACATACTTGGAACTCACTATTCTTTGTTCGAATGATAAAGAATTGATATAAATTGACATATTTAGATATCTTAAAACAAAAGTTTTGATTGGCTTCTAGATGGAGAAGGTGAACGTATGAATTGGGGCATACCATAATATTTCCTACTCCGGCAGCCGGAAACCGGAGCGGTTTGCTAATCAGGTACTGACCACCTTCAAGATTGATCTGTGCACCACCAAGGTTGCTGATTCCCTCCATTAAGAACCCTTCTGATGGACCACGGAAAGCATCTGCAAATGCTTGAGCCACAGCCTCAGTGCTATCTCTGTTCCCAGTCGGATCAGCACCGTACGTTGTGACGTGATACACACGAGGACTAGTCCTCCCCTGCATCGATCACCATCACCACCGTTAAGTTTCACCAACCATAAACTAATTAGTTCACCAAACCACATATAAAAAATTTGAAGAACACCAAGAACTGAACCAACAAAAACAACAAGAAAATATATATTTATACATGAAGCTATTGAATTACCGGCGGTGACTGAGAAGGGTTGGGGCTAGGAGCAGGTGAGACTGAAGATGGTGCAACAAATGAACCGGAATCGCGTCCGGTTAACGAGGCCTTGAACTCTTGCAGTCTTCGCATTTGGTCTCGATAATCACTCCTCGAAAACTGACCTATCTTAGAGGTTTCTCCATAAACATGAACCGTGATAAACAAGCTACAAATCATAACCCAGAGTAGAGTCTTGCCTCGCATTGCAGCTTCCATGTCCATCTCTGTTTTCCTCTGTTCTCTCTGTTTCTTCCAGAGTTGGATTCAGGTGGTTAAAAGACTTGGAACCATGAAATGGTTCAATTCATCACTTTATATCTGCGTTAGAGAGAGAAGAAGGTAGAGAAAAGGGGACATGGAAAGAAAAGGGTCTAACCAAGATTTGCTAAGAAAATGAGACGAAATGCTTTCCTATTGGATCATACACAATGCACCACCCCCATGGTTGTTTTGTTTTGGTGCATCTTTAATTGGGGTATTTATACTACTAATAATGACAGTTTGCGTTTTCCTTTCGATAATTTTTTTCGTTACCAACTTCTCACTTTAACGACCTCAACAAGTTTGACATTCAGACATAGAGCAAGGCAAAGGAATTGAAGGGGTAAAAATGCATTATGAAAAAAAAAATGAGGATTTGGAGAAAAAATGCCAATTTTCAACTCCAACAGTTTCTCCATCTCATTCTCCAAAATAGAAAAATGGATGAAAAAAAATTGATTCTCTAAATTTGCAGCATTTGCCAAAAATTTGCATAACCAAATATTAAATGTTTGTACTTTCTTCAACAACTCAAACTTAAATTACAACCAATAAAATTTCTAAATTAAATATATCAAGCCAACCATATGAAATTATGAAATATATTATGATTATGATAAATAAGAAAATAGAATATTTAATTGAAATAATAAATGTAAAAATTTATAAAATAAATAAGCTGTTAGAGTTGGAACATAATGTTTTTAGAGATTTTAAAGTTTGTTTCTCTATTTTAGAGAAAATATGGAAAAGTTGTTGGACATGTTTTAAGAGAAAACTCGTAGCAGTGTGAGAGCTTCACGTAACATATCATAGGTTGGCTACCAAAGCATCATTGCCACTCATTTGATGGTTGATCAATTTACCAGATTTTGAAAAACATGAGGAGAAAACTAAGCGAATTTAAGGACTTGATAATTGATATCATGGTTCAGTTAAGAATTTAAGTTGGTGATGAAAATAACACATTCAATGGAACAAGTAGAAGAAAATTTCAAACTACTCCATTCATTCGATTCAATGCTTTTGAATGAGAAATATAATGAATGTTATTCAAATCATGATCTCAATCGAAATGAATAGCTTTTCACAAGATTGTTTCATCATTCTATCGATGCAAACCCACAACCATATAGTTGTTTAGGACATATAGAAGATTACGCAGCTCACGGGCATGCATTAGTACATTTTCACAGTCTAGAAAGACCCCAAGCTTATAACCAAACAAGAGAGTACATTCACCTTTTCATAGGAATACAATTTGTTTCGTCCATTTGTCTATTACACGTTTTGTCACCATAATATGTCACCAGATATATTTGCCATCACCAAGATCAAGTACGGAGATATTAGGTCACTTAGATGCCCTGACTCTTTCATTAATTTTATCCTTATTTTTTATGTTTTGTATAAATTTGAACACCATCGCATAATTATTATAAATTTAAGTTAAAATGTCAATTTGCACCCCAAATTTGACCATAATTATCACACTCCAAACTTGCATTCGAGTCAATATACTGATTTGCACCTCATCCGTTAAATTTAATATTTTTCATCCAATTTTAAGTCACATGTCATGTATTTGAGAGACAATATTGTCATCATATATTTATTCATATTTAATAATGAAATAAATTAATAAAATTACTTAAGAGGAACACTTGCTACTATTTTTATATATTTTTTTTTTAATATGTTATGGATTTATATATTTATTATTTTACGTGATATGGTATGTTAAAAGATATTTAAAAATTAAAAATAAATGTGTACATATAAAAATATATATATACACAACACACTATTTGAATGGGTGGATATATAATTCGAAGTATGGTTAAGTATATAGAAAAAATATGTAAATAAATAATTTGATTAAAAAATAATCCTCCTTTTAAAGAATATTTTTATTTATTTTTAAGAAAAATATAAATAGAAAATGATAACATTATCCCTAATCTGCATGATATGTGAAGCAAAATTGGATGGAAACAGTTAAAGTTTAACGGATGTGGTGCAAATCGGCAATTTTTACAAAGTTTATGAGGTAAATTGACTCAAATGCAATTCGGGTGTAAATTGACAATTCTGCCAAATTTAGAGTGTATTTTGACAATTTTACCTAAATTTAATGAGACTTGTATAGGGGTCAAGGCTTAGGCTTACGGATGGAGTATATTGCCATACGAAATTTTAATCGAGTAGGCATAGACCTCTGCAACTAAAGTATTCTTTCTCTAAATGGCTACGGTATTATTTAGAAATTACCACGCAAGCTATGTTGATAATGTGACGATTGGAGTTAAAAATGACTGATCGTCGAGGAAGGTGTCATATGAAAGTAAAGAATTATCTATATTTATCATGGCGCTTTGCACTCATTGATGCTGTTGGGTAAGGTTACCTCAATTTCTTTCTTCTTCTTGAAGAAACTAACACAATGAAATCAAAAGGGACCTTGATTCTTTTCCTTTGGCTAAGAAAACCCTGAAACCCCCATCTAGCAATCTTTGATCAACTGTATACGTAAAAGCATGAGTTGTGGGCTAAACAACTGAATAGGTGAACATCAAATTGAGTGTATGATCTCTAATATTGCACATTGTAAGAGGTCCAATACGGCTGAAAATTGTGAGCCGGAATTTAAGGTAATTTAGGATGAACTTTGGTACGTAAGTCTTTAGCACATTTCAATTAGATCCCTACTATTTTCTACGGGGTCCTTAGATGAATAAAAATTAAAGACCACATTACCATTATTGTACGTAGTATTATCAGTTAACTTGACGTGTTCTCGATGAGGGCTACCATCCGTTTGGTAATTCTCATGATCGAATGGATGAAAATTTCTAGAGTTTTGTACACGTTTTTCTTTTGGTGGGAAAGCGTTCTTTTTCAAATGGATGATTCTGATCCTTGACATTGTTGAATGATTTTGTCCAAGCTAGCTAGCTTCATTTTCCAAATCAAACATAAACATATATTTGTCTTCACATTCCAAAACTTTCCAAAAATCATGTTTTGTTGAACGAGGTCTCAAGACTCAACATTACTAAATAAGTAAATAGCAATAGCTCTGAACTTTCTACGTGAGAAAAATCTATCAGACTACTTGAATATATTTGTTCTACATCAACATTCAGTCATTTGATGAAGCTTTTCAACAAATGTTACTATAGGGCTCGTCAACGGGCCGGGCTCGGCCCGGCCCATGAGTGACGGGCCCGGGCCAGCCCGGGTCGGGTCTTAATAAATTTAAATAAGTGGCGGGCCGGGCCGGGCCGGGCCGGATATTTTCAAAAATACGAAGATCCAAGCCCGCCCACCTAAGGCGGGCCTTACGGGCTTTTACGGGTTACGGGCTTGTATTAGAAAAATAATATAATACTCTAATTTAAGGGTTTGAAACAATAAAAGAATTGTTAGAAAACATTCTAAAACAAAAGTCACAAATAAATTCTAGTTTCGAAATATTGTCGATCGACACTAATAGATGTGATCGATATATATATTTAGGGACCGTGTAAAAATTTCATCCAATTCGGACCTCGTTTAACTGTCGGAATTTTCGGTTAACAAAAAAAAGTGTCGTTTTCACATAATAAAATCTCATTGACCGGGGCTTTATCAAATAGATTTCTTTAGTTCGACCGCGCACGATAGGTAACAAAAATTAGGTGATTTCAAATATGTAAACAAATTTCCACATTCGCATCTTGGTAATTGGTCCTCCCTTAGGGCATATTAGTGTTGTTTTTGGTTTACCGGAAATTCCAACGGTTAAACGAGGTCCGAATTGCATAACATTTTAAAATGATCATTAAATATATATATTGATCACATCGGATGGTGTCGATCGATTCCGAGAAGTTTCCTTCATATAGTCGCTTCATAATGTGATAGTTTTATTATAAACTTAATATAATGTTATAATACATTAGTGGACACTTCGGCGATCGACAACTCAAATTAAAAATATGGTCGATCGACACCAGTAGATGTGATCGGTATATATATTTAGTGAACCCGTAAAAATTTCGTCCGTTTTGGACATGGTTTGACCGTTCGTACCAACGGTCAACTAAAAAAGAGGCGTTTTGACATATTTAAACCTCATTGACCGGGGCTTTGCCAAATAAATTTCTTCAGTTCGACCGCGCACGATAGGTAACAAAAATTAGGTGATTTCAAATATGTAAACAAATTTCCACATTCGCATCTTGGTAATTGGTCCCCCCTTAGGGCATATTAGTGTTGTTTTTGGTTTACCGGAAATTCGAACGGTTAAACGAGGTCCAAATTGCATGAAATTTTAAAATGATCATTAAAATTGATCACATCGGATGGTGTCGATCGATTCCGAGAAGTTTCTTTCATAGAGTCGCTTCATACTGTGATAGTTTTATTATAAACCTAATATAAGGTTATAATACATTAGTGGACACTTCGGCGATCGACAACTCAAATTCAAAATATGGTCGATCGACACCAGTAGATGTGATCGGTATATATATTTAGGGAACCCGTAAAAATTTCGTCCGTTTAGGACATGGTTTGACCGTTCGTACAAACGGTCAACTAAAAAAGAGACGTTTTGACATATTTAAACCTCATTGACCGGGGCTTTGCCAACTAGATTTCTTCAGTTCGACCATGCACGATAGGTAACAAAAATTAGGTGATTTTAAATATGTAAACAAATTTCCACATTCGCATCTTGGTAATTGGTCCCCCCTTAGGGCATATTAGTATTGTTTTTGGTTTACCGGAAATTCCGACGGTTAAACGAGGTCCGAATTGCATGAAATTTTAAAATGATCATTAAATATATATATTGATCACATCGGATGGTGTCGATTGATTCCGAAAAGTTTCCTTCATATAGTCGCTTCATAATGTGATAGTTTTATTATAAACCTAATATAAGGTTATAATACATTAGTGGACACTTCGGCGATCGACAACTCAAATTCAAAATATGGTCGATCGACACCATTAGATGTGATCGGTATATATATTTAGGGAACCCGTAAAAATTTCGTCCGTTTTGGACATGGTTTGACCGTTCGTACCAACGGTCAACTAAAAAAGAGGCGTTTTGACATATTTAAACCTCATTAACCGGGGATTTTCCAACTAGATTTCTTCAGTTCGACCGCGCACGATAGGTAACAAAAATTAAGAGATTTCAAATATGTAAACAAATTTTCACATTCGCATCTTGGTAATTGGTCCCCCCTTAGGGCATATTAGTTTTGTTTTTGGTTTACCGGAAATTCCGACGGTTAAACGAGGTCCGAATTGCATGAAATTTTAAAATGATCATTAAATATATATTGATCACATCGGATGGTGTCGATCGATTCCGAGAAGTTTCCTTCATATAGTCGCTTCATACTGTGATAGTTTTATTATAAACCTAATATAAGGTTATAATACATTAGTGGACACTTCGGCGATCGACAACTCAAATTCAAAATATGGTCGATCGACACCAGTAGATGTGATCGGTATATATATTTAGGGAACCCATAAAAATTTCGTTCGTTTTGGACATGGTTTGACCGTTCGTACCAACGGTCAACTAAAAAAGAGGCATTTTGACATATTTAAACGTCATTGACCGGGGCTTTGCCAAATAGATTTCTTCAGTTCGACCGCGCACGATAGGTAACAAAAATTAGGTGATTTGATATATGCAAACGGCTTTCAGCATTCACATATTTGTAATAGGTCCTCCCTTAGGGCATAATAGTGGTGTTTCCGATTTACCAAAAATTCCGACGATCAAACGAAGTCCGAATTTGATGAAATTTTTACAAGGTCACTAAATATATATACCAATCACATCGGCTGGTGTCGATCGATCCCAAAAAGTTTTTTTCATATAGTCGCTTCATAATGCGTTAGTTTTAATATAAACCTAATATAAAGGGTATGATACATTTGTTGACGCTTCGACGATCAATAAATTTAGTTCGAAATATGGTCGATCGACACCAGTAGATGTGATCGGTATATATATTTAGGGAACCCGTAAAAATTTCGTCCGTTTTGGATATTGTTTGACCGTCCGTACCTACGGTTAACAAAGAAAAAGGCGTTTTGACATATTAAAATCCTCTTTGACCGGGGCTTTGCCAAATTGGTTTCCTTGGTGCGACCACACACAATCGGTGACAAAAATTAGGTAATTTCAGATATGCAAACGACTTTTGGTGTTCGCATTTTGGTAATGGGTATTCCCTTATGACATATTAGTGTTGTTTTCGGTTTACCGGAAATTCCGACGGTCAAACGAATTCCGAATTGGATGAAATTTTTACAGGGTCACTAAATATATATACCGATCATATCTACTGGTGTCAATCGATCCCAAGAAGTTTCCTTAATATAGTTGCTTTATAATGCAATAGTTTTATTCTAAACCTAATAAAATATGTATGTATAATATTTTATTATTTGGCGGGCTTTTACGGGCCGGGCCTTGCGGGCTTTTGGCGGGCCGGGTTTCACGGGCTTTTGGCGGGCCGGGCCGGGTTTCACACCTCTAATTTAAGCCCGGCCCTCTACCCACGGAAGCGGACTTTGGCGGGCTTTCTCGCGGGCCGGGCCGGGTAAAAGCCCGTCGGGCTTGCGGGCCTCCGCGGGCTTTTCGGGTCCGCGGGCTAAATGATGAGGCCTATGTTACTAGAAGGAAGAGAAAATGATATATGTTTGTATATCAAGAAATACTTTATGATACTAATACACTGGCATAAGTTTTAGGAAATAGGCAATTTAAACTTGGAAATTTAACATATAGAAATTATGGAAATGTCTTACATGCTCGAGGTACCGCTTAGACGTGTTAATAATACAATGATTGTATGTTGAATTTATTATTAATTAGAATTTGACGGTTGAGATTGATATCAAGATAATCAAAATATATAAAAATATTCTGAAATTGTGGACGAATGAGCGTTTATCTTTTAATCTTCTCGTCTATATATTAGTTAGGGGTCTTCTCGTGCATGCAAGTGCAACAGACAGCCATCTACATTGCTTCTCTTGCTTCTATTACCAGTCCCTTTATTTTATGCATGTGTTTTTAATAAGTTACTAAAATGAGTCAAATGACTCAAATCTAAAACAAATGTAGAACAGTAGAAGCATTCAGAATAAGACTATAAACACAAAAAGAAGCAGAGAAAAATGCAGAAAAGGAGGGGTATTGACCCCTACGAGTGACTAAGGCCATCGGCATGAGAAGTATTTGAAAAGCCCCTTCTCCTCGAGACAGGCTCGATGTCTTGGGCCTTGTCTCCTAGATTACCTAATAGTCTAAATGTCTAATAGCTTTTGTTTGAAACTGACATAAGCTAAACTGAATTCTATTTTTGAGGTTCTTATTTCCAATACTGTAATGATTTTGGTGTCAACATTTTTACCAAATTCTTGAAATCTCTAAAATGACCATGCTAGAGATAATCCCCACTATTATAATGGGAAGCATGACTTTAGTGTCAACAATTTCAGCAAATTTTTAAAGTTTCTAAAATAATCATGCTAGAGATTTAAAAAAAATATGTGGGAGATATAATATGATAAACTACAAAAAAAAGTAAAATAAAATTTAGAAATTTAGGAGAAGATTGTGGGTATTGAGAAATAGATAAACTAAAACTAACCTTTTTTTTTTAAAGTGATTGTGTAATCCATGAAAACTTACACAGATCAAAATTAATAAAATAAACTATAGCAGTTGGCGTTGGTTTATTTCATAGTTCTCCATTTTAATGTGTCTCATCTTTATTATACAATTTGTGAATCTTGGCTCATATATATATATATATATATATATATGAAATAAACTAGAGGAATATTTTGTAGGTCCAGGACTCCTCTCGAATCTTCAGAAATAATGATGCACTGAATAATGGTATAATATTAATAGAGGAATTACTCGTCACCATGCACATGAAAACCACTGCTCGATTTCCAGGAAATTATAAGCATGAAGTCAATGGACTCCTACCTTCCCTTGCTAGGATAATTAGAATGATGGTGTAGGAAAAAAAAAAAAAGGTGATCGTTCCGTGTTTGCACTAGACACTCTACTGACCCTAGACGTCTTGGCCAGAAGAGGAAATCGATTCGAGGCTATGATTGCTTGCAACTTTGCAAGTGATTTAGAAAGCCAGAAAACTTGGCTTCCCGTACATGGAGTATACCATGATACAAGAAGTTGCTATAGGCTATAGCCAGCTAGATACAAGCTTGCACATTGTATCTGCTTAACTAATTAACTTAATTAGTGGCCAAACATCAAAGGTTATAATTAGTTTATGACAGCTAGTCTGGTCTTGCGGGGTGGCCACTTCAATTCCAAATGAAGAAAAGAAGTCACTTACGTAACTTTTAGTCTTTACCATGATAGCTACATATACGTACGGACGTATATACATATATAATTTGATTCTCATAATTAAGGTATACTGTTCTCCATACAAAACAAGTGCATGATTCTGTGGCTCATTAGTTGAATTACATTTTTTAACTCACAAAATCTGAGCAAATATTTCTTTTATATTTTCATTTTTGGACCTCTCTGGAAATATAATATGCTATATGAAATATGTGGTGGTGTTTTCAGTGGCATGAAATTAGTTTATCAAGTAACATTTACAATAAACTAACAATAATTCAGACCTGATTGTGACTGGAGACCACCAACTGCACTCACTCACGAGTGCCCTAATAATCTTGTCTTCATCGTACATAATGGATCTACAAAATCATTCTCCAAATTATTTATGCAGAGACAAAATATAAATACATGCAGTGAGGGCTAGACTGATAGAGTACAAAATATAAATACATGCAGTGAGGGCTAGACTGATAGAGTGAATTAGTAGTGAACTGTGAAGTATATATAAGATTTTGATTATGTGATGGATGACAGTGCAGGTACCAGAGTACATTTGCTGTTTTAGTCTCTTCTACTCTTTTACCTGTCATCTTAATTCTCTATAATATATTAATCACAATTTATCTAATATTGTTTGAGAACATAAGGATTATGTGAAGTTATATGACAATTCAGAGAATACTGTCGTGTGAGATTTCAATTCAATTCTTGATTATTTAAAAATAAAAACAACTGAGGAAATTCTATTAGTGAGTCGTAGTATCACTAGTATGTTCGTTAGCTAGCCTAATTGAGTTTAATTTTCACGCCTTTTATGTAAGACCGGCAGCTGGTTAATGTATATCCCATAATTTCAATATATATATTTTTTAAATAATGAAGTGTTAGAAAATTAGAAGAGGCAATATAGAAATTTGGTCCCTCTTTCTTCATAATTAGTGTTAAACAATTACTAACCCACGAGAGCACTGACTTCCATGGTCATTAGTTCGTTCTTGCATGGCTCGCAGTATGTACTGCAACCAAGATTCTGCCACGTCACCGAGGACCCCACGCATCTCCTGGTGGGTCCTTACATCACCCTCCACCAGTCCACCTCTAGCCGTCATAACCCCATCTCACCACAAAACAATCACATATACCAACGCCTTATGCCTCTTAAAGGATCACAGAGCTTTGCACCGAGCTTCAGTTTGCGTGTGGCTTGCCTCTCTGAACTGGGTTTCAGGCAGCCATGGCAGTTGTCACACGTGTCTCCCCGAGAACCCATTCCGGCATTAGTTTCACCTCCGGTTTGGCTCTGGCTTTCCATCTCTCGCTTCTGGTCTCTTCAGCCATCACTCCCTGTTTTGGGGTTTCTGGTAATTTAATTTATGGATGTAGCATGTTGATGTTGGAAAAGGTTTAATCTTCTTTTGGGGTTTGAGTTATTAAAGGTTCAATCTTTACATGGCATTGATTTGTTGTTGATGATGATGTGATAGGTGTTGAGGGAGAAGATGTGGAAAACAGAGGAGGGGATACGTATCCTGAAATTTTGAGGGATGAAGCTGTGGCAAGACTTCATCAGCTTGGAAAGGTCCCACTTTTTATTTCTGTATACAAATGTTTCAGCTATTGTCTATTTGAAACTACATTCGATCAAAAAGAAGGATTATTGTTTTGTTTCGAGTTCTGTATCAGCAATCCTTTGTAGCTCATTCGTTCAATCTTAAGAATCAAATAATTACCTCCAGTCATTACAAAACGGTTAATCTTTAGTTCTGTACAAAATCCAATTTATGTACGCTACCGAGTATTGGTACAAGATGGCGATCATTTAGTTAGAGATATCGTCATCTATAGAGACCAGTCAAAGGATTGATCTGTAGGGAGCCCTTCTAGTCTAACTTCAAAGGTTAAAATCAAGCTAATATTGAATCAATGCGTTGCATTAAATGTTTATGTTATTGTTCTTGATTTTGATTATGATCTGAACCAATAGGTAAGTGATGATGATGGTCATCTTGAGAGGATATTCATGAGCCCAGCAGCTGTGAGGGCTGGTGATATTATCTGCGAATGGATGGAGGATGCTGGTTTGCGGACGTGAGTTTCAATAGTAATTCCTTTGCATCCAACAGTAGTGTCTGGGGAAAAATTGACTCATAATTGTTCATGCTTTCTAGGTGGGTTGATTGCTTGGGAAATGTACATGGTCGAGTTGAGGGAAGGAATGCTAGTGCTGAGGCTCTACTAATGGGTTCTCATTTGGTATTGTTTTTTTTTCCCTAAATATCTAACCAAATTTGTACACTACAAACGACAGTCATAATTAACAGTTCCATTTCCCTTTATCTATTTGTTGTAACAGGATACTGTTATTGATGCCGGGATATTTGATGGGTCTTTAGGCATCATATCTGTGATATCTGCATTGAAGGTTTTGAGTATCAATGGGAAGTTGGGAGAACTAAAGCGGCCGGTTGAGGTCAGTGAAAATTTGAGGTTTTGTGGGAACATATCATTAGCAAATTAAAAAATGTCAATTGTCTACTTCACAAGAAACATTCATTAAATCTCTTCCAAAACTATATGCAGAAACTACCCTCTGGTGGCTATGTTATAATTGTAATATCTAAAATCATAGTTGTTTTGCTACTTCTATAGGTAATTGCATTTAGTGATGAGGAAGGAGTAAGGTTCCAGTCTACATTTATTGGAAGTGCTGCTATAGCTGGAATTTTACCAGGTTCAGCACTGCAAATATCTGATAAAAGGTTTCTTCGAATAAATCTCAATTTTATATCTGTTTGTAAAACATGTATAAGGAACTGAATTGATGAGGATCATTCTTGTTCAGTGGTGTGACAATTCAAGATGCTCTTAAGAAAAACTCCATAGAAATAACAGAGGAGCACTTGCAGCAGCTCAGATATGACCCAAAGTCAGTTTGGGGTTATGTTGAGGTATATTTGCCTATGCTGGTTATGCTGATAACCTGTATAAGAGTATATTCTGTGGAAACAGCAAGAAAATGGTTGCAAGTTATAAGTTCATCTAGTTATCTGACTGCAAACCCTGCTGTTGTTTCATGTTTTAGATTCACATTGAGCAAGGGCCTGTACTAGAATGGGTTGGTTTTCCTCTAGGAGTTGTTAAAGGCATAGCTGGACAGACGAGACTAAAGGTATCAAAACTGTTTCAGCTTTTCATAGGTTCATGTTTAAATTCTGTCTATTTAATCATATAAACAAGATTACTTCACAAGTGTACAGTGTAACTAAACATGTATATCCGGAACTCGTTCAAAAATAGACCAAAATTTTTAGGTCTGGAATGTGTGGAATAATATCTTAATGAGAAACTACACATTTCTCATGAGTCATGAGCTCCTCATAGGGGAAAATTTATGTATAATGAACCATGAAGTTGAATATGAAAGTTCCTTATAAGTAATGATAGATTGTGTTTCATAATACAGATGTTGAGTGTAAAGCAGTAAAATAAAATGGCATTATATTAAACTTCTGTTTTGGATGGGCCATCCAATATACATGAAAATTGTAGGTTACGATGAGAGGTTCCCAGGGGCATGCCGGAACAGTTCCAATGTCCATGCGTCATGACCCTATGGCTGCTGCTGCAGAAGCAATTGTATTATTAGAAAGCCTCTGTAAGCATCCTCAAGATTTTCTATCTTTTGATGGTCAATGCAAAAGTTACTCATTAGAATCACTTGCATCTTCACTCGTTTGTACTGTTGGTGAGATTTCGACTTGGCCAAGTGCAAGTAATGTTATTCCAGGACAGGCAAGAAGTTAATCATTGGACATCGCTAAATCTGATATAAAATGCTAATTCGGGTAAGAAAAATGACCACCTTAATTTCAGGTAACATTCACAGTAGATTTACGTGCAATCGATGACGTGGGACGTGAGGCTGTTGTATATGAATTATATAACCGATTATATCAAATTTGTGATAGGCGTTTGATTTCGTGCACAATTGATCGTAAGGTATGAAATTGTCGTTTCCTAGTAAATTGTCACAGGAAGCTTAATAATATATTAGTGTGATTATAACTTACACATGGTTTGTACCTTTTCAGCATGATGCAAATGCAGTCATTTGCGATTCGGATATGACTTCCAAGCTGAAGTCTGCAGCCTATCTTGGGCTCAAGAGAGTGACAGGTTCTGTTCAGGATGAAGTACCTGTATTAATGAGTGGAGCAGGACATGATGCAATGGCCCTGTCTCATTTAACTAAGGTTTGTTATCTTAATTTGCAAGATGAATCAATGAACCCTATGTTACTATGTGTATAATCCTGGAGTCTGAAATTATGAACAGGTGGGTATGCTTTTTGTCCGTTGTCGAGGAGGCATAAGTCACTCCCCTGAAGAACATGTATTGGATGATGATGTCTGGGCATCTGGCTTGGCAGTCCTGGCATTCATAGAGACTGAGCTCTAGATTGGAGCATTTTCGACATTAAATGTATATATAGGAGAACTCTTAATAATCTAGAATCTAGTACTGTATGTCTGAATGTGTCAATTGTACAGTACAATTCTTTTTGTCAACCACAAACCTAAAATCAGAAGATCATGTATACTCTGGAATATGATTATATGAAGCCCCTGCATTGTTGATATGCCAATTAGCCTGTTCGAGCTCTAGCGCAGGTGAACCATTCCCCAAATCTCCCCATTTTATTCCTATCAACCACAATAGTTTACAAGGGAGTTTACAAACCAAGAGAGGGACATCAACCCTTACCTCTTCAAGGAAATTCACAACTTTCTGCCAAAAACAGAAGCCAAACTTGATACTGTAAACATCAGAGAGAATAATACAAGTGAATAACAAAAGCATCGCAGATGAATCTTGATGCCGTTATCAAAATAACAACACCAACTTCGAATCTTACATTATTCTACATAGCTACAACAGATTGTAAATCGATCAGCAGCCCTATTGTATCTCTCTCCGATCACCATCTTTGGAGACGAGCTACTCTCAAGGAAATTGCCAGTGCTACTTTCTCTTTAATGTGATCAAAGAATTGAAAGTACGCATACCTCCATGACTTCTTCAGTATCAGTGTGCCGCAAACACTCCAGAAGCCAATGATAAAGCCAAGCACCGCACTGGTATAGAAACCAAGCCTATTGTCATCATCATGAGGCTCGTGCATGTTGTCTTCAGGGCATTTTGGAAGTGGAGATCCACAAAGTGAAGGATTGGCCTCATAAATGGATGGATCTTCGAGCGTCTGGAGTTGGCTGCCCGTAGGGATCCTTCCGGTCAACTTGTTGTGAGACAAGTTCAGGTGAGACAGGAAGGTCAGATTTGAGAGACTTTGAGGAATGTTCCCTGAGAGCTGGTTCTGGGAGAGGTCAAGTGTTTCGAGATTGAACAAGTTTCCAATATTGGAGGGGATATTTCCACTCAATTGATTCATGGACAAATTCAAAGTACCCAATGCAGTGAGACTGCTTACTTCTTCAGGAATTTCACCTTCCAACTCATTTGACGAAAGATCAATAATGGTTAAAAGACGTGCATTTCCGTAGAAGTATTCACTTTCTCTTCCTTTTGTTGTCACGGTTGTTACCTCAGTTCCAACACCAAAAACTCCCCAGGAACTTGAACCACTAGAGAGTAGAGCAGTCAAATTATTCAAATACCTGGGAATAGTTCCTGAGAATCTATTGTGACTAAGATCTAGGATATGAAGGGATGGAAGATTGCACAATTGGGGAGGAATATGTCCACTTAGAGAGTTTGATCGCAATTGTAGCAGAATCATTTGAGATAATTTTGATCCAGTCCAAGATGGTATGCTTCCAGTGAACTTGTTTCCTCCAAGATCAAGTCTCCTCAAAAATGAGCAATTCTGCAGCGCACAAGGAATTTCTCCGCTAAAATGATTGTTGCGTGCCTTCAGTACTATTAGAGAACTTGGAACACCCATCGAGGTCGGAATATTACCAGACAGACTGTTGTTAGAGACGTCCACATATACTATGTCGCTCCACAAACTCCATTCTTTCGGAAATTCTCCGGATAACTGATTGTTATCCAGAGAAAATTCCCGTAGAGTTGGAATATTGCTGCAGATAGATGATGGAATGGTGCCGTCAAATTGATTGTGGCTGAAATTGATGATGGACAGATATGGGAAATTGAATAGGAAAGGAAGCTTTCCGCTTATTTGATTGTGAGATAAATCCAAATAACGGATTTGGGAAGAGATACTAGACAACCATTCCTCTGGTATTGCACCTGATATTCCAGCATTGATAATAGCGACATATAAGAGCTGGGTTTGCGATTGAAGCCATAGAGGTGGAAAGGCAGGACCTACTCGGCAATTCTCCAGGTAAAGCTCACGGAGGTGGAAAGGAGGAATCCATTCATAATCAGTCAAATTGAAAACGACGGGATCAGGTCGGGTTGTGCTCAAGTACAGTTCCTGTAATCTCGTGAGATTCATGAAATGGGCTTCCGTTAAACTACCTTCCCATAAATTATCAGAAAGATGAAGGTGAACTAGCTCATTGAGCCGTCCCAAATTTTGAGGAATGGATCCAACTAGCTCATTAAAACCCAAGGACAATGTCTTGACGGATGCTGATAAGTTGCCGATAAAGTATTCAGGAATGGATCCTCGAAAAGAGTTGCTGCTGAGATCAAGATGTTGGAGGTTTTTCAGCATTCCTAATGAACTAGACAATTTTCCTTCCAGCCCACACTCAGACAAATCTAGTGACTCCATTCCATTAAATGAACAATTTGAAAACCCACTCAAAAACTCTTCCATCCCCCCTTCAAATTCGTTGACCGAAAGATCTAATGACTTTAGCTTGCATAAATTTCCAAAGGAGAGTAATTGACCTTTCAGTCCGGTATCTCCCAAGTCAAGGTGCTCTAGCGCTTTTAGTCTTACGAGCTCATTAATAGAGGGGGGAAGACTGAAAGGATTCTCTGGTAGATCGAGTTTTCTAAGACTAGTAAGATTGTACATCCATTTTGGAAATGGAGAATTAATATAGTTACGTGACATATCGAGGACCAAAAGAGATGTTAAATTATTAGTGGGTAGCGAGAGTGGAAGTTGGTTTCCATCAATAGAACAATAAGACAAATGCAACTCTAAGAGTGAAGGAAGCATGTTGATGGCATGCAGCCAGCTTACTCCTGTGGTGCTAAGATTCACACCTCCAAGATTGAGGTATGTAAGGGAAGAGAGGTGAGAAAGCCAATTCAAGTTTTTGGAATAAGAAGATTGATAAAAATTTCCAAAATCAAGATAGTTCAAGTTTGAGAGGTTACCGAGAGATGAGGGAATCTCTCCCACAAATGAATAGTTATAGAACGTACTTGAAAGATTGAGATACCTCAAGGTTGTTAGCTCCCCAAAAAAGTTAGGAATGTGAATCTCTTGAAAATTATTTCCACTTAGGTCTAAGTACCTCAAATGTTTCAAGCCAAGTAAAGAAGGATTTAACTTGCCCCTCAAACAAGATTCTGCATATTGAATGAAGTTCCACTTATAATCATACGAACTGTATCTGTATGGATATGGATTACGAAGATCAAGCCTGACAACACGACCAGTGCGGTTGTTGCACGTAATCCCTCTCCACAAGCAGCATTGACGACCCACCCAAGAAGAGAGCCTTCCAGAAGAATCATTAAGGTCTTGTTTAAAGATGAGAAGCGCCCCTCTCTCTTCCTCCATGCATGACTCAACAGTAATACTGGTGTTTAGGCATGAAAAAGCCAGCATTAACAAGAACATGAAGTGAAGAATGAGACGAGAAATAGGGTTGAAGTTAACATAAATATCCATAATTATTTTGTGGTTCTGTTTGTTGGAGAATTATGGTAATATAATGCTGAGCACATATGAATTTATAGCCATATTGGAAATTAGATGTGTGGATAATTCAAGCCCTCATTCTCAATCCATTTTCACAACTTGACGCCCAAATTCTCACTAATTAGTTGGGGTAGATTAGTATGAGTCGTGTTTCAGATTGGTATTCAAATAAGACTTTGAAGAGTCTCCAACCACAAGTGTCACTAACTCACTAGATAGGTCATTTTTTAAGACTTTTCTCTTGGCGTACTTTCCAGCAATTAGTTGGTACTTTTCGGAAATATGTTATCGAAAATTCTTCCATTCAGAGCGTAAATCTTCACCTTCCAGCTTACTTGCTGACTTGGCAGCCTCACAGCCAAAAATTGGAATCAATCTCTTTTCCTTGACTAACATAAATTTTTCCATCTGTTTTGAGGGGTTTGGGAGAGGAAAAAAGTAAATATGTATTGAAGTTAAAAACTAAAAAACTTCACTTCTCCTTTACCACCTCTTAATTCTGTTCTTTCTCTTTCAAAAACCCAGCAACCTCTTCAATATCAACTTTCTCACTACGCTCTATCAATTTAAGAGCTAGCTCTGATCAATGCTTTAGCGGCAATTAGAGAGGAGGTGGGGTTTGGTGAGTGAGTTGTTTATTAGATTTTGGTTTGGAGATTTAGTAAGCGACGACGTCGGAGGAGGGTCGGGAGTGAGCGGCATTGATGAGGAGATATGAGTTGAAATAAATTGCTTGATGAATTCATACTAGGGCTGGACTCGGTGCCAACGGTTCGGTTTATGAGTACTAACCGAAAACCGACACCGAATTTTCGGTTTCATGTTTTCCAAAACCGAAACCGAAAAATATAAATAAAAACCGCGGTTTCGGTTAACCAATAATTCGGTTCGGTTTCGGTTTTATTTCGGTTACAAAACCTAATATCCTTATTGACATTTCGTACTTGACTAGTGAAAATAAAAAGATTAAAAGTGAAGGAGTAAGCTACAAGTTCAATACTTTAATGAAGTTATATTCACCAAATATCAAGAACTCAAATATTAAGTAAACAAAAATAGTGTTTTGCTGAAACACAACAAGTTAACCAAAATAAACATTAAACCGCATGAGTTTCATCACCGGATGTTCAGACTTGTCTTAACATGAGGGCTAGTTGACAAAACCCAAAAACATTACATTAGATCTCTGCATGCATAATTGTACACATACAAAAATCAAAATCATATATTACCTTGTACAAAATCACATATCTATACATGTATATATTTATTACCAAATCTATGTTTTGCATAAGCACCCAATCGATTACATATGTTCATCAAATACAAGTTATAACCTTAAATGTCAATTCTCGGTTCGGTTCGGTTTCCACCGGTTTTTTGAAAGCATGAAACCGATAACCGGCACCAATTACTCGGTTCGGTTTGGTTTCCGACACCGACGCGGTGATTCCGTTCGGTTCCGGTTTCTCGGTTTCAGTGCGGTTCGGTTATGGCCAGTTTCGGTTTTTTCGGTGTCAAAAAGTCCAGCCCTAATTCATACACAGATTAATCATATATATAGCCTAATTTAACACTAATTACTCTGTGATTCACGCCACCTTCCCTCAAGTTGGTGCATACATATCAACTATGCCCAACTTACTAAGTGAATCATAAAAGTTCTTTTTAGACACTCTTTTTGTGAGCATATCGACAAGTTGCTCTACTGTAAAAACAAAATGAAAACTAATGATCTTCGTGTCTAGCTTCTCTTTTATAAAGTGACGATCAACTTCCACGTGTGTTGTACGATCATGTTGCACATGATTATGTGAAATATCAATAGCTGCATTATTGTCACAGTACAGCTGCATAGCACATTTAGGCTACCCAAATCTTGTAGCAAATTTCTAAGCCATAACAATTCGCACACTCCGTGAGCCATACCTCTGTATTCTGCTCCAGCACTAGATCGTGCTACCACCTTTTGTTTCTTACTCTTCCATGTAACAAGATTACCCCCAACAAAGGTAAAGTACCCTGATGTGGATCTCTGATCTGTAATATTTTCAGCCCAGTTTGCATTTGTAAAGCCACAAATTTCAAGGATATTATTGTGATTAGAGAACATTACTCCTCTCCCTGTAACTGACTTCAAGTACCTCAAAATCCTTAAAACATTATCCATGTGGTCCTAACTGGGATTATGCATGAACTGACTCACTACACTTACTGCATACGCAACATTTGGTCTGGTATGTGATAGATAAATTAGGCGTTCAACTAGCCTCCGATAACGAGGTTTTTTAGTATGAACTTGATCTGGGTACTCTGCTAACCGATGGTTCTGCTCAATAGGAGTATCAATGGGAGTCCAGTCCAACATACTTGTCTCTGTTAGTAGATCAAGAATGTACGTCCTCTGACACATATAGATACCATCACTTCCCCGGGCTACTTCAATGCCTAAGAAGTACTTGAGTGTACCTAGGTCCTTCATCTCAAACTCTGTGGCAAGCTGTTTCTGTTCTATCCACCTCAACAATATCATTCCCAGTAACTACCATATCATCAACATATATAATTAGGGCTGTTACATTCCCTTGTTGATGTTTGAGAAATAACGTGTGTTCTGAATTACTCTGTCTGTAGCCAATTTTCCTCATGAATTGTGAGAATCTTCCAAACCAAGCACAAGGTGACTGTTTAAGACCATACAAGGACTTTCTAAATCTGCATACATAGGTAGTTAGAGAAGCGGCTACATATCCAAGTGGAAGATCCATGTATACTTCCTCAGTTAGTTCTCCATGAAGGAATGCATTCTTAACATCAAACTCCTTAAGTGGTCAGTTCAAGTTAGCAGCAAAAGAGAGCAATACCCAGATAGTGTTTATCTTTGCAATAGGTGCAATGTCTCATCATAGTCTATGCCATATGTCTGGGTGAACCCCTTCGCTACTAGGCGTGCTTTATACCGGCTTACTGACCCATATGGATTATGCTTCACTGTAAACACCCAACGACATCCTACAGCCTTCTTTCCATGTGGTGGAGGTACAAGCTCCCAAGTATTGTTCTTTTGTAATGCTTTTATCTCTTCCTCCATTGCTTTCCTCCATTTTGGATCTCCCAATGCATCCTGCACTTTGTTAGGTACTGATACAGTAAATTGATTCACAAATGACTCATATGACTTAGATAATCTTTTGGTAGATATAAAATTTGCCACATGATACTTAGCTTTAGTCTGAAGGGTAGGTTCATATTTTTTTTGTTGGTTGACCCCGAGTAAACCTATTTGGCAAAACATATTGTCTACTATTAACCCTAATAGAATGACTAACCTCAGATAAGTAATCTTATGTACCAGGAGAGCATTGGTTAGGGGTATAAACAACTGTACGGGAGACATGATGGGCATTCGTGTTGTCAGCTTCTGGTGCCTGAATCTCTGGAGTGACGACATCTGGTGGTGTCTGTGTAGCTGACACATTGGTAATCTCAACGGAACCTGTTACCATATTGATTGGCTCACTTGTCTTCTCCTCTCCATGATACAACTCTTCAAAATATGACTTCTCTCCTGAAGAGCAGTATCAGAAGAGGTAAAATAACTCATGTCCTAAAAAAAGGTAACATCCATAGTGACATAGTACTTCCGGGTAGGGGGATGATAGCACCGGTACCCTTTTATGATGTCCTATCTACCCAACAAACACACATTTAACTGCCCGGACATCCAACTTAGACCGCTGATGTTGTGGAAGATGAACAAAAGCAACACAACCGAAAACACGGGCATGAAGATTATGAAAAGAGGGTAATGAGACATGAGATACAAGCACCTCATAGGGAATTTTCCCCTGAAGGACACGAGATGGAAGACGATTAATGAGGTGGGCGGAAGTAATGACAGCATCACCCCAAAGGTATTTAGGCATGTGGGCACTAAAAAGAAAACATCGAACCATATCAAGTAAATGATGATTTTTCTTTCAGAAACCCCATTTTGCCCAGGTGTGTAAGGACACGTTGTTTGAACAATTCCGTGTGTGTTAAAAAACTCCTAAAAGACATGATTCACATATTCCCCCTCCCATTATCAGAACGAAGAACTCGAATGGTGACATTATATTGTGTGTGGACAGAGGTATGGAAGGCACAAAAAGCTGGAAAAACCTCATCTTTATTTTTAAGAAGAACAATCCATAAAAGACATGTGCAATCATCAATAAATGACACAAAATACCGCATTCCTGACACAGTAGACTCTTTAGAGGGTCCTCAAACATCAGAATGAATTAATTCAAAAGGAATAATACTTTTAGTAGTAGTACTAGGGGAACAAGTAGAACGATGACTCTTGCCTAAAACACATGTCTCACAACATAAAAAAGACTCGTCCACACGAATAAACAAAGTATGCATGGATTTTTTGATAACACTAAAAGGTGGATGCCCTAAGCGACGATGTCATAACCAAACTTTACTTAGCTTGTCAGAAGTGGAGAGTAAAGCGGTCCAAGACTGTCCCCCTGGTTTTTCCCCTGCGTATGTCAGATCCAGATGAAACAACCGGCCCCTCAGATACCCCGACCAATTATCCTTTCGGTGAGAAGATCCTGAAATATCACATACATAGGAAAAAATGTCACAGAGCACTGAGCGTCAACGTTCAATTGGGGAACAGATATCAAATGATGAGATAAAACAGGTATATAGAGCACATTTTGAAGCTCTATGGTGGGAATAATATGAACGAACCATGTCCCTAACACGAGGAATGCTTCACCATTAGCATTAGTAACATAGGGTACAGGTGGAGGAGACAGTACGGTAAAATAAGATTTGTCATAAGTCATATGATCAGATGCACCTGAATCAATAATCCATGTATCAAAACTAACAAAGTTAGAAATATTGAAACCCATACCAATTTGACCATGACCAGCGATGGAGGCTGTAGGTGCTCTTCCAGCGGTATGATGATCATGCCCAACCACACGAAAGATATCTGGTTCTGGAACTAACTGAATAACTGCTTTGGCCTGGGGACGAGAATTAGGCCTCTTAGGCCTAAGATCTGGATACAATTTCCAACAGGTCACACGAGCATGGTTAGTATCATGGCAATAAGGGCAAGGAGGGCGGGGCTGATTCCCGAAGCCTGGTGGTGGTCCTTGTCGATGAAGTGGAGCTGAAGTTGCTTGCGGAATGGGTGGTGCCGGAGATCTAGCATGAACAGTAAGACTGGAAACAACAACCGGTGCCGGAAGAATACTCTCCTAATGAGACTCATCCTTACGGATATAGGTGAAAGCGGTGATGAGGCTAGGAGGTTCGGTCTTTCTGAGCAAATCACCTTTCGCATTGTTATGCTCTGTATCAAGACCTTTCAAGAAATAGTGAACTCGTTCAAGCTCCTTCTCCTTTTGGTACCAAACAATATCCTCTTGATTTTTGATCATGCAAGGACACATCAATCTCAGCCCAAATATTCTTCAGTTTGGTGAAATAGTGCGCCACCGGTTGCCCATCCTGGTGTAATGCCAAAGCTGTGCACATTAACTCATGAACTTGTATGAAATCAGAGTCATTAGTATATAAGCCGGCCAATGTCTCTCATATTGCATGCGCAGTGGTGCATGCCTCCACCAGATCAACTTTCTCGTCATTCATAGCTTTCCACAAGACGGATATGACAAGACCGTCGTCGTCGTCCCATTTATTGTAGGCAACAATATCCTCAGGACTAGGAGCCTTAGTGACACCGGTGACATGCCTCATCTTGTGCATGACGCGAAGATGAGCAGCCATAAGTCGTTTCCATTTACGGAAATTGGTTCCGTTGAGTTTGGCGCCACCCAAATGAACCACTGTCAAAACCCTTGACAGATACTTCGAATGTCGAAACATCAAGGATCTGAGAACCCTCCGCTTCCAGAACCCATTGAAAAATAAACAATGTTAAAAATGAGAGATTAGGCCGGAACAAAAGTACAAAAAAAGGAGAAGAATCTGTCTCCGGTGCACTTGTATTGTCGGTGAATATGCACTGACAGAAAAAGCTGCTAGTCTGGCCGGGTCGGGTCGAGTTCACCGGGTAGGTCGGGTTAAGTTGACCGGGCCGGATTGAGTTGACCAGACTCAACCGGGTCGGTTTGAGATTACTGGGTCACGTCGCGTCGAATCTGCGCTGGGCCGGGTCGGGTCGGGCGGTGCGGAGAGAGGCCGACTCGAGACGAAAAATAAAGGCGGCCGGAGAGGAGCAGCGCCGGAGGAGCGGTCGAGTGGCGTCGGAGAGCAGCAGCGCTAGAGGAGACTTCGGGTTGAGCGGCAGAAAAAACGGAGACTGCGGGTCGAGCAGGGGCGGTCGGCGATGTCGGGGGGGGGGGGCAGGGAGGAGGGACGGCGACATCGAGGAGCACCGGAGGGCAGCGGGGCGGAGCCGGATGGGAGGAGGCAGCGGTGAGCAGCGGGCGGTGGCCGGTCGGAAAAAAAGAGAGAAAAAAACCATAAAATCGGCTCTGATACCAAGTTGAAATAAATTGCTTGTAATTTCTTGATGAATTCATACACAAATTCATCATATATATAGTCTAATCTAACACTAATTACTCCGTGATTCACGCCGACAATATGCGTTATTTGTGTGGGGTAAAGGTTGAAAGTTGGAGTTTTTTATGGGTTTAGTGGGAAGAAAGTTTTGGGTTTGGAGTGGTGACCATGGAGGTTGGCCATTGGCGGTGGTCATACCCATCAAACTCTAAAATACCAATATTAATTTGTATTAAAATTTAGTTTCGTAGTTTTTATATTTTTTAAATAATTGTGAGTAAATTTCTAGAAATTTCATATTAAGCCATTGAGTTAAAAATGTAGACAGATGGTATAGTATTTGTGCACCACGTGTTATATATGAATAAACCTATTATAAATATTAACTTTTTATATATTTAAATCTTCTAAAAATCTCAATAAATGAATAGGGTTCTAAAAAAAATAGAGTTCTAAAAAAAATTAAAATTAGTACACTCTCACAGTGATATGCTCTGCTCTACTTACTTATGTAACTAATTTTTAATAAATAACGTCACGTGACATAGTTGCCTTTAAAAAATGAATAATGGTACTTGAGGGTAACCGAGTGGATCCTGACTCAAACGTAACCTAAAATAAACAAATTTTCTACTGTGCATTTAGTTTACTTTAGTGATGACATCCTATTGTCGATATTTCTAAACTTCATTTCTTCAAATATAGTGGTTTAGAAAAAAGAAACACTTACATAAATTCAATGATACAAATTATACCACTTTAGTAGGCATATTGTGACACATTAGGTGAGCACAACAATGAAATGTGGTTATGATGTTTACTTGTTTAGGTGTAACCTATGTATCCTCCAATATCCTAAATAGCATTTGTGCCCTAAGCAATAAATAGCTCAATTGTTTTTACATCAATCAATAGAGCTCATCAGTATGAGAATATGGTAATTTTTGATGAATTTTCTAACACCTAAATTATTATTTTGAAGATTTTTGAAAGATTTAGAACTTTCAAAATCACATATTTATATATCCGATGAATAAGTTACATAACACTATTGGGCATTCTGTTATTTGCTATAAAACCAAAAGGAAATTGATAAAATTTGCTTCCATCTTTTTAAATGCATTCACCTAGCTAGTAGTTATAAACGTTGTGTGAATTATTAATTTTTTTTTATGGATACAACATAAGTTAACCTAGTGGTTTTAATCAATTTTTGTTTGGCGGAGTGGATCATAGTCAAAATATTTACAAAATTTCCTAATTTTTCTGTTAAACATATAGCATATTTTTGTGTACGAATTTTGTAAGCATAGCATATTTGTAAATTTTAGTAATTCCAATCATAACATGCCTATTGATGTGGTATGACTTATTTATTGGGATATATGTGAATGTTTGTTTTTGTAAAACAACCAACAGTGAAGAAATGAAATTTCATAAATCCGACAATAGGATACGATCATTATAGTGAACTATAGATATGGTAGAAGATTCACATATTATGGGTACCGTTTGGATCACGAAAAATAAATCCGACAATATATTTATTTACCTCCTTATGGACAGCCGTATGATGCAAAAATAAGTATACCAAAAATTTTACATGGATGGATAGAGCGCGTGACTGCGTGTTAGCGTGAGTAAAAATTTTGATGAATTTTTCGAGCATTGGAACTACTTACTAAAATTTTCAGAATACTTATAGATTTTAAAAAATAATTTAAAAGTCAACAATAAGACTGACCGTGGCATGTTGTGGGCTTATAATTCGTGTTGATGAGTTATATCCTAGCCTTGCACACATTTAATTCCTTCCATAGTTGAGTTGTCAACCGATTATTAGTGCAAACATATCTATGAATCTATGATAGGTTGCACACACTGAATAACAACTGGACTATTTTCTTGTCTTTTTTTTTTTCTCTTTCTCTTTCCCTTCTCCGATGTCTCTTCTCTGCACGTCTACACTTCAACCTCGTCTCTTCTAATTAAGTTTTGATCAACTTCAGATAATTGAAAACAATCCTTCACCCAATCTAATTAACTTGAGGTGCATTAGCGCCTTTTGGTTCATTTCAAACTTGAGCATTACTCATGCTGCACCCACCAACATCTCCGATCAATGGTCGACGAGGGGGTCTGGGCAGCGAAAATTTACTTTAATGGAGTGAAGATGATGGAGGATGGGAAAGCACTCCCACAAAGACGAATTCTTTGATCCCACCCGCCTTAGATGCGTGATTTGACCCAACGTGAGATGGGTTGCCATTATATGGAGTTTTGTGTAAAAAGGTTCCGGCGACGGCCATGGCGGAGATTTAAGATATTGAAACAGGCCAGTGTGTGATACTGAAGCCTTGAAAGATTAAATTTAAGGAAAGTGAGATGAGTTGACTGATTTTACAAGAGGGATGCAAGAATACAACATATGTTAATTATGCTTTTACTTTTTACTGAGCAGTGGTTGGAGCCGGCCTAACGGCGCGTGCACTGCACGCATTGTTAGTACGACAATAGGTGAAGGTTCACTAGGTGGTCCGAAAAACCTCTGATATGTTATAGCTATAACAAATTTGATTTCATTTAAAAAAAAAACAAATTTGATTTAGTTCTTCACATAATTCCTACAACAAATTATAGTGTTCATTTACTATCCTCATAAGCTGCTTAATTCATTGATAAAATTCTTGCTTTTATGAGTTTGTAAGTTGTGAACATAATTACCTCAATAAAAAAACCTATATATATCGCTATGGTAGCGGTGACCATGTATCACCATCTAACTTGAATGTGATATTTTTCTACGAGTAACTGCTTGGGAAAATAAAAAAAAAGAAAATTTTCAGTTGCGTGGAAAAAGTGTTGGAATTAGTATGAGGGAATAAAGATGTTGAGCATAAAAAATTTTCATGACAAACCGACTTTTAGCCACACCTTAGTGCTTTTAGTTTATTTCATCTATGTAATTTGATTATTCCCACCCCATTTCACAAGTTGGAACGCGAGATCATTTGGAAAAATATTTGTCTTGATTGGATTTGACGTAGTCCTCAAAATTGCATGTGATGGATGACAGAGTGAAATATGTGTCATGTGTCTTAGACTTTTCGTAGTCCATCCAAATGCGCAAAACTTTGAAATATTGTCTCACAAGCTAGAGAAAAGGAATGTGAAGAATTTTAAGCCCTTGAAAAATAAAGTTTAGTACTTTTTGTGTCTGGTAGTAGGTGATATTGGAATAATTTACCACCACCCAAGATGTTAGATATGAATTTCACAGTTCATAGGTTTTCACTTTTCGACTTACTCCATCTACTTCACATCTCTCCCCGGCAATAACGAGTCCCGCGGCTCCCACCTATGTTTAGATTTTGAGTTCATCACCAAATTATCTTTGTCCATCCGACTATCTCCACATTCATGCAAAGCACACATCCAACGACTCAAACGCACAACTAGATAGACCCAAGATAATTGAAACTAGGTTTTTATTACAAGGCTTCCTGTGCTCGGCTGTTGGCTTTGCCTCACTTCACCCAATTTGGAACAGCTGGGTGTGCTTTTAGACCGCTGCATAAGTCATTTAGCCACTCCCTTGTTGATCATTCCGGCAACAATCATAAGTAACAACTGGTCTGGTCTGTCACCGGAATTGCTCTTGGCAGGCCGAATGTTTGGGCTACGGCCCTACTAAACTATAAAGAAAAAGGCCCAAATACATAACAAACTCAAAAATGATTCATATCTCCGCACAAGTTTTTATTAATTGTTGTCATGTGCGCAGGCTCATTCAGATTTGAAGAGGCAATAATACGCACCATGTATAGATGTTTGAGTTTTCATCACTCTCTTTCAACTTCAACTTGGACTGCATCGAGAATACCAGATTTCAAAAGCTAAGGGGATCAGATTCCCTGCTTGTAGCATTGCTGTCTCTTCTGATTAAGCTATGCAGTGACTCTTGCATATATCTCCGATAATCACTAGGACGTCGTTCAATACTTCACTCCAATAATGCCCTACAAGCCTGCCTTCCATTCCTAGTGAAGATTAACATACCATTTCTCCATCCTCATAACGACTTCTATCTCCTAATCAAGGCCTTTGCGGCAGGAGTGATATTAGCGACTGGCTTTATTCATGTGCTCTCTGATGCTCAGGAGAGCTTGACAGGCCCTTGCCTCAGTCAAAAGCCATGGAGAAAGTTCCCGTTCGCCGGTTTTGTTGCTATGGTTTCAACCGTTGGGATATTGATGATGGAAGCTTTGGCTACTGGGTACAACAAGAGGTCTGCTCTTAGCAAACCTGAACCAATAGATGGTGATGAAGAGAAAAATCAGGTTCACGGTTCTGCATTGGTGTTAGAATCATCGATCTCATCGGATAAGATCCGACATTGTATCACTTCTCAGGTAATTTACACATCAATATCTTTGTTTGGAATGGGTAGTTTGGTACAATCAAGCCCTGGATTTCCCTGGGTTTGAGTTGATAAAGGTTTAATTTTTACAGGGCATTGATTTGTTGTCGATGATGATGTGGATAGGTGTCGAGGGAGAAGATGTGGGAAACAAAGGAGGGGATTCGGATCCTGAAATTTTGAGATGAAGCTGTGCCAAAACTTCATCAGCCTGAAAAGGTCCCCACTTGTTATTTATGTATACAAATTTTTAGCTGATTGTCTTTTTGAAACTACATTCAATCAAAAAATAAGGCTTTTTGTTTCAAGTTTTGTATCAGCAATCCTTATAGTAGTTCAAACTTTCATTGAGAAAGATTAATCAAATGTCTGAATCTTTACAAAATTGTTAATTTGTGAACCGAATTTCTTTACAGTTCCAAGTCTTGGATTTCAAGATGGCGATTGCTTAGTAAGAGATATAGTCAATTTTAGAGGGTAGAGACTTGCCAAGGATTAATTTCTAGGCAACCATTCTAATCTTAATACTGAATCAACACCTTACATTATTATGTTTTGCTATTGTTCTTGACTTTGCTTAGGGTCTGACCCAATAGGTAAGTGATGGACTGATAGTGATGGTCACTTGAGAGGATATTCATGAGCCCGGCAGCTGTGAGTACTGGAAATCTTATCCGCAAATGGATGGCGAATGCTGGTCTGCGAACATGAGTTTCAATCGTAATTTTCTTTTGGCATCCGAACGATAGTGTTTGAGGAATAATTGACTCATGTTTGGTCTTGCTTTCTAGGTGACTTGATTTCTTGGGTCGAGTAAAGGGCAGGAATGCCAGTGCTGAGGCTCTACTAATTGGTTATCATTTGGTATTGTTCTTTTTCCCTAATTTCTTACTAAACTTGTACTGTAGTACTATGAACAACAGGCGCAACGGTTCCATTCCCCTTTTTCTATTTGGTCTAACGGGATACTGTGATATCTGTACTGAAGATTTTGAGTATCAATGGAAAGTTGAGAGAACTAAAGCGGCCTGTTGAGGTCAGTGAAAATTTGAGGTTTTGTGGGAACATATTATTAGCATATTAAAAAAATGTCATTGTCTCATAGGCTACTTCACAATAAAAATTTCATTAAATCTCTTCCAAAACTATATGCAGGCACTACCCTGTGGTGGCCATGCTAGAATTGTAATATCTAAAATCATGTTTGTTTTGCTACTTCTATAGTAACATTTAGTGATGAAGGAATAAGATTTCAGTCTACATTTATTCGAAGGGCTGCTATAGCTGGAATTGTACCAGTTTCAGCACTGCAAAAAGCTGATAAAAGATTTTTTTTTTCGAATGAATCTCAATTTTATATCTATTCGTAAAACATTTATAAGGAGAAAAACTTATGAGGATTGTTATTGTTCAGTGGTGTGACAATGCAAGATGGGCTTAAACTGAACTCGATAGAAGTTACAGCGGAGCACTTGCAGCAGCTCAGATATGACCCGAAGTCAGTTTGGGGTTATGTTGAGGTATACTGCCCTATGCTGGTTTTGCTGATAACCTGTATAATGAATATGCTCTGAGAACAGCAGTAAAATGAAAGCATGTTATTATTGTTATATGTTCATCTAGTGCTCTGACTGCAAACCCTTCTGTTATTTCATGTCGTAGATTCACATTGAACAAGGTCATGTACTAGAAGTGGTTGATATTCCTCTAGGAGTTGTTAAGAGGCATAGCTGGACAGACGAGACCAAAAGGTATCAAAACTGTCTCAGCTTTTCATCGGTGCATGTCTGAATTCCTTTTCATTTATTCATACAAACAAAAAAAATGTCCATAGTTTGCAGTCAGACTACGCAACTAAACATGTATGTCTGGAACTCATTCAAAAAGGGTCCAAAACTTTTAGGTCTGAAGTATGCGAAATCTTATCTTTATGAGAAACTACACATTTTTCATGAGCTCCTCATAGGGGAAAATTTCTGTATAATGAATCATGAAGTTGAATACGAAGCTTCTTTGTATGTTATAACAGAATGTTTTTTATCATACAGAAGTTGAAGTGTAAAGCAGTAAACTAAAATGAATTATATTAACTTTATTTTGGCTGAGCGATCCAATATACATGAAAGTTTTAGATTACAATAAGAGGTTCCCAGGGGCTTGCTGGAACAATTCCAATGTCCCTGTGTGGTGACCCTATGGCTGCTGCGCGGAATCAATTTATTTTTGGAAAGCATCTGTAAGCATCCTTAAGATTTTCTGTCTTTTGATAGTCAATGCAAAAGTTACACATTACAATCATTTTCAACTGCACTTGTTTGTACTGTTAGTGAGATATCCTCTTCGCCAAGTGCAAATAAGCCGAAGTCTGCAGCTTATAATGGCCACAAGAGTGACAGGTTCTGTTCATGGTGAAGTACCTGTATTGAAGAGTGGGGCAGGACATGATGCAATGGCTCTCTCTCCTTCAACCAAGGTTTGTTATCTTGAATTTGCACGATGAATCAATGAACTCTATGTTACTGTGTGTATAATTCTGGTGTCTGAAATTATGAACAAGTTGGTATGTTTTTTGTCCGGTGTCGAGGAGGCATAAGTCATTCCCCTGAAGAACATGTATTGGATGATGATGTTTGGGCATCTGGCTTGGCAGTCCTGGCATTCAAAGAGACTCAGCTCTAGATTTGAAGAGTTTTTTGACATTAATGTATATATTGGAGAACTCTTAATAATCTAGACATCTAGTGCTGTATGTGTCAATTGTACAGTGCAATTCTTTTTGACAAGCACAAACCTAAAATCAGAAGATCATTGTATACAATGCAATACAGAGTCCCTGCATTGTTGATATGCCAATTAGCCTGTTCGAGCTCTAGCGCTGGTGAACCATACCCCAAATCTCCCCATTTTATTCCTATCAAACACAATAGTTTACAAGGGAGTTTACAAACCAAGAGGGGGACATCAACCCTTGCCTCTTCAAGGAAAATTCACAACTTTCTACCAAAAACAGAAGCCAAACTTGATACTGTAAATATCAGAGAGAATAATACAAGTGAATAACAAAAGCATAGCAGATGAATGTTGCTGCCGTTATCAAAATAACAACACCAACTTCGAATCTTACATTATTCTACATAGCTACAACAGATTGTAAATCGATCAGCAGCCCTATTGTATCTGTCTCCGATCACCATCTTTGGAGACGAGCTACTCTCAAGGAAATTGCCAGTGCTACTTTCTCTTTAATGTGATCAAAGAATTGAAAGTACGCATACCTCCATGACTTCTTCAGTATCAGTGTGCCGCAAACACTCCAGAAGCCAATGATAAAGCCAAGCACCGCACTGGTATAGAAACCAAGCTTATTGTCATCATCCTCGTGATCTTTATTGTCATCTGCATGAGGCTCATGCATGTTGTCTTCAGGGCATTTTGGAAGTGGAGATCCACAAAGTGAAGGATTGGCCTCATAAATGGATGGATCTTCGAGCGTCTGGAGTTGGCTGCCCGAAGGGATCCTTCCGGTCAACTTGTTGCGAGACAAGTTCAGGTGAGACAGGAAGGTCAGATTTGAGAGACTTTGAGGAATGTTCCCTGAGAGCTGGTTCTGGGAGAGGTCAAGTGTTTCGAGATGGAACAAGTTTCCAATATTAAAGGGGATATTTCCACTCAATTGATTCATGGACAAATTCAAAGTACCCAATGCAGTGAGACTGCTTACTTCTTCAGGAATTTCATCTTCTAACTCATTTGACGAAAGATCAATAATGGTTAAAAGACCTGCATTTCCTTCGAAGTATTCACTTTCTCTTCCTTTTGTTGTCACGGTTGTTACCTCAGTTCCAACACCATAAGATACCCAGCCACTTGAACCACTAGAGAGTAGAGCAGTCAAATTATTCAAACACCTGGGAATAGTTCCTGACAATCTATTGTGGCTAAGATCTAGGATCTGAAGGGATGGAAGATTGCACAATTGGGGAGGAATATGTCCACTTAAAGAGTTTGATCGCAATTGTAGCAGATTCAATCCAGATAATTTTGATCCAATCCAAGAAGGTATGCTTCCAGTGAACTTGTTTCCTCCAAGATCAAGTCTCTCCAAAGATGAGCAATTTTGGAACGCAGAAGGAATTTCTCCGCTAAAATGATTGTTGCCTGCCTTCAGTACTAGTAGAGAACTTGGAACACCCATCGAGGTCGGAATATTACCAGACAGACTGTTGTTTGAGACGTCCACATATACTATGTCGCTCCACAAACTCCATTCTTTCGGAAATTCTCCGGATAACTGATTGTTATCCAGAGAAAATTCCCATAGAGTTGGAATATTGCTGCAGATAGATGATGGAATGGTGCCGTCAAATTGATTGTGGCTGAAATCGATGCTGAACAGATATGGGAAATTGAATAGGAAAGGAAGCTTTCCGCTTATTTGATTGTGAGATAAATCCAAAGCTTGGATTTGGGAAGAGATACTAGACAACCATTCCTCTGGTATTGCACCTGATATTCCAGCATTGATAAGACCGACTCTTGAGAGCTGGGTTTGCGATTGAAGCCATAGAGGGAAGCCAGGACCTACTCGGCAATTCTCCAGGTCAAGCACACGGAGGTGGAAAGGAGGAATCCATTCATAATCAGTCAAATTGAAAACGATGGGATCAGGTCGGGTTGTGCTCAAGTACAGTCTCTCTAATCTCGTGAGATTCATGAAATGGGCTTCCGTTAAACTACCTTCCCATAAATTATCAGAAAGATCAAGGTCAACTAGCTCATTGAGCCGTCCCAAATTTTGAGGAAGGGATCCAACTAGCTCACTATAACCCAAGGACAATGTCTTGACGGATGCTGATAAGTTGCCGATAAAGTATTCAGGAATGGATCCCCGAAAAGAGTTGCCGCTGAGATCAAGATGTTGGAGGTTTTTCAGCATTCCTAATGAACTAGACAAATTTCCTTCCAGCCCACACCAAGACAAATCTAGTGACTCCATTCTATTAAATGAACAATTTGAAAACCCACTCAAAAACTCTTCCACCCCCCCTTCAAATTCGTTAGAGGACAGATCTAATGACTTTAGCTTGCATAAATTTCCAAAGGAGAGTAATTGACCTTTCAGTCCGGTATATCCCAAGTCAAGGTGCTCTAGCGCTTTTAGTCTTACGAGCTCATTAATAGAGGGGGGGAGACTGAAAGGATTCTCTGCTAGATCGAGTTTTCTAAGACTAGTAAGATTGTACATCCATTTCGGAAATGGAGAATTAATAACATTACCTGACATATCGAGGACCAAAAGAGATGTTAAATTATTAGTGGGTAGCGAGAGTGGAAGTTGGTTTCCATCAATAGAACAATAAGACAAATGCAACTCTAAGAGTGAAGGAAGCATGTTGATGGCATGCAGCCAGCTTACTCCTGTGCTGCTAAGATTCACACCTCCAAGATTGAGGTATGTAAGGGAAGAGAGGTGAGAAAGCCAATTCAAGTTTTTGGAATAAGAAGAAGATTGATAAAAATGTCCAAAATCAAGATAGTTCAAGTTTGAGAGGTTACCGAGAGATGAGGGAATCTCTCCCACAAATGAATAGTTATAGAACGTACTTGAAAGATTGAGATACCTCAAGGTTGTTAGCTCCCCAAAAAAGCTAGGAATGTGAATCTCTTGAAAATTATTTCCACTTAGGTCTAAGTACCTCAAATGTTTCAAGACAAGTAAAGAAGGATTTAACTTACCCCTCAAACAAGATTCGTCATATTGAGTGAAGTTCCAATCATTATCATACAGAATGACTGCATATGGATTGCGGAGATCAAGACTGACAACACGACTAGTGCGGTTGTTGCACGTAATCCCTCTCCACAAGCAGCATTGATGACCCACCCAAGAAGAGAGCCTTCCAGAAGAATCATTAAGGTCTTGTTTAAAGATGAGAAGTGCCCGTCTCTCTTCCTCCATGCATGACTCAACAGTAGTACTGGTGTTTAGGCATGAAAAAGCCAGCATTAACAAGAACATGAAGTGAAGAATGAGACGAGAAATAGGGTTGAAGTGAACATAAATATCCATAATTATTTTGTTGCTCTGTTTGTTGGAGAATTATGGTAATATAATGCTGAGCACATATGAATTTATAGCCATATTGGAAATTAGATGTGTGGATAATTCAAGCCCTCATTCTCAATCCATTTTCACAACTTGACGCCCAAATTCTCACTAATTAGTTGGGGTAGATTAGTATGAGTCGTGTTTCAGATTGGTATTCAAATAAGACTTTGGAGAGTCTCCAACCACAAGTGTCACTAACTCACTAGTAGGTCATTTTTAAGACTTTTCTCTTGGCGTACTTTCCAGCAATTAGTTGGTACTTTCCGGCAATATGTTATCGAAAATTCTTCCATTCAGAGTGTAAATCTTCACCTTCCAGCTTACTTGCTGACTTGGCAGCCTCACACAGCCAAAAATTGGAATCAATCTCTTTTCCCTCTTGACTAACATAAATTTTTCCGTCTGTTTTGAGGGGTTTGGGGAGGGAAAAAAAGTAAATCTGTATTTAAGTTAAAAACTAAAAAACTTCACTTCTCCTTTACCACCTCTTAATTCTGTTCTTTCTCTTTCAAAAACCCAGCAACCTCTTCAATATCAACTTTCTCACTACGCTCTATCAATTTAAGAGCTAGCTCTGATCAATGCTCTAGCGGCAGTTAGAGAGGAGGTGGAGTTTGGTGAGTGAGTTGTTTATAAAAAAACCTATATATATCGCTATGGTAGTGGTGCAAGGACCATGTATCACCATCTAACTTGAATGTGATATTTTTCTACGAGTAACTGCTTGGGAAAATAAAAAAAAGAAAATTTTCAGTTGCGTGGAAAAAGTGTTGGAATTAGTATGAGGGAATAAAGATGTTGAGCATAAAAAAATTCATGACAAACCGACTTTTAGCCACACCTTAGTGCTTTTAGTTTATTTCATCTATCTAATTTGATTATTCCCACCCCATTTCACAAGTTGGAACGCGAGATCATTTGGAAAAAGATTAAATATTTGTGATTTCTAAATTAAATACTTGTGACACTTTATATTTTAGGTGTAAAAACAGTTTTGTCCTTCTATTTTTAAATTTAATCTGTATATCATTTAACTCATATTTTTTAACAGTTTTGTCATTCTACTTTCAAATTAAATATGTATATTCTTTAACTCTTATTTTTTAACAGTTTTGTCATTTTTTTTAACAGTTTAGTCAATTCTGTTAGTTGACTGTCAAAAAATTTTGTTAAGCCGTTAAATTGCCTAAAAAATTTCTCTCTTCCTCGATGCATGATTCCATAGTACTACTGGTGTTTAGGCATGAAGAGGCCAAGATTAGCAAGAGCAGGAAGTGAAGAATGAGGCGAGAAATAGGGTTGAAGTTAACATAAATATCCATAATTATTTTGTTGCTCTGTTTGTTGGAGAATTATGGTAATATGATGCTGAGCACGAATGAATTTATAGCCATATTGTGTGTAGATAATTCAAGCCCTCAGTTTCAATCCATTTCACAACTTGACGCACAAGTCCACACTAATTAGCTGAGGTAGATTAGCATGAGTCGTGTTTCAGATTGGTACTCCAAGAAGTAAAGACTTTGAAGAGTCTCCAACCACAAGTGTCATTATACGCTAGTATGTGGAATTAGTATGAAGGAATGTAAGGATTCAATTCGCTCCAAAAAGAGTTTTGGCTGCACTTTTGTGCGTTTGGATATTATTATCTCCCTAGTTTGACTATTCGCAACCCATTTTACAAGTTAGGATCCTAATACCAAGGCCTTTGCGGCAGGAGTGACACTCAGGAGAGCTTGACAAGCCCTTACCTCAGTCAAAAGCCATGGAGAAAGTTCCCGTTCACTGGTTTTGTTGCTATTGTTTCAGCCATTGGGATAAGTGTCCTGCAGGAATGTGCATGATTACATGAACTTGGTTTTGTGTTGAGGTTTTGGAGTTGGGAATAATTGTGCATTCAGTGATTATTGGGATATCCCTTGGTGCGTGTCAAAATCTACAAACAATCAAGCCTTTAGTGGCAGCACTGAGCTTCCATCAATTTTTTGAGGGCATAGGACTTGGTGGATATATCTATCAGGTACTTGCCTAATTAATTTCGGACCAGCATTATTTGTCTGCATGTAAAGCAAGAATCTAACAGAGCAAAACAAAGACCCAACTAATCAAACTCAATAGCCAAATTATTGACAGTACCTAACAGTCAACTATACGTAGTTACGTACTACTATTAATGTTGGCCAAATCGTATGATAATAGGTGAACTGAACTAGTATCAATGTCTCTTAAAAAAAAAACTAGTATCAATGTCTCAGAGCATTACTTGGTTTAGTCAAATTTGGTTCAAATTAATGAACTTTCTTTCACCTAATTAAGAACTATCTAATCAGTTCTCTATTTTGTTCTCTATTAAAAAAATGACACTTTCTTTTTTGCCTGAAGTAACTGTACGTACTAAGAAAAAACATCTACATTAATGTTCCTTAATCATATGGTTGCTCTTCATGAGCGGAACTTGGGGCATCAAACTAGTGAAGAAGTGACTTGCATATTCATGTCGCTAAACAAGATGACTTTTTCACGATCGTTACGTTGTCTATAAATTGTGCAAGCAGGCGAAGTTCAGCCATAAAACAATGGCAGTGATGGTGGGATTCTTCTCAATGACCAGTCCATGTGGAATAGGTGTGGGCATAGCAATCTCCAACAGCTACAATGAGAATAGCCCCACTTCACTAGTTGTTGAAGGACTGCTCTTATCAGCATCTGCAGGGATTCTCATTTACATGGCACTCGTTGATCTTCTTGCTGCAGATTTCATAAATAACGACAAAATGCTACGCAATCCCAAGCTCCAAATTGCGGCTATTTTCAGTCTTCTTCTTGGAGCAGGGTTTATGTCATTCTTGGCCAAGTTGGGAGATGATGATTCCTAATTCAGTACATGGTCCATTTTTAAGAGCTTCAAGCCTCCAAGGGCTACATCATTTATCTATTCGATTGTATGGATGTGAACTAAATTGAAACAGTTTTTTTCAGCAAGGGGGAACTTTATCATCTCTTTCATCTTGTTAGTATTGATTTGAATAGCTTATGTCTAAAATGTTTGTAAACAACAAAATCAACACCAAACGTACATCAGCATATGACACCGGCTTCTTGTGAATCAAAGTGAAACGGAATCCGATACGGCATTGCAGCATTTGCATTCTAATTATTTCAGGCTACATGAAAGTTGATTAAATGATTGACCAAATCGGAATTACATATTTGGTTTAACTCATTATTTCACCAATATGTTCGGAGTGGCTGAATCTGTAGGTCTGAAAGAAAATTCCTCACTAGTGAATTATGGTCCACGAAGAAGAATGTTATGTCAACAAGTAGTACCACCGGCTAACAAATAGTGTATTATGAGAGTAATAGCGTCGCATGTTGTCTTAAAACTTTTTTTTTTCTCCGGAAATCTCTCACCCTTTAAGAGATGACTATACTTCCAAACTGCATCAGACCGCCGCATCTCTTAACTCATTCAGTATAGTAGGCACACCTGCACAATGCATAAATAATACTCATTATAAGGGGCCGTGAAAGTATTGAAGTGAAAAGGGAGGGGGTTGGTAAAATATTCACTTACGGAAGGAATAAAAAGAAACCAAAAAGAAAAACATATCGATCAGATGGCCACCAGAAGGGTGGTGTTCTAATTTCTAAAAGAACTCGCATCAAAAACACATGGACAAAAGAGACAAATCATCTAAGATGTTATTTTCGGGCGCCGGAGAGATTCTCTAAGTGACATGTCATATGTGATTTGTTTGGACCGGAAGAGAAAATGGTTTGTTAAGTAGAGAGCAGCAATTTGAGGAGAAGACAATTTGATGAGCGTTTATAGAGGGAATCTCATCAATGTGAATCGTATTGCAACTAAATTATGCCTTCAATGTAATAAATCACGTGGTAGTCGAATTATATCGAGTATGGTTAAAATACAACAATCTTTACGTAATATAAGTATTGAACAAAAATTGGAATGTATCGTTCGTAGTGGATCGGGCTATTGCCAAACGTAGTCAATGAGAAATCTTCTTAATGAATTCTTCTGAATCAACAGTTGGCGCGCCGATGAGAAATATTTTTTCTAAACCAAAATGGTGGAAAGGAAGATCATGACATGCATCAACCCGAAGAGACTAAATTAGGTGATTGATGACAAATTCAAACTACAGAAATACTTGAGAATCAGCTCGTATAGATCTCGAGTATTTCTTCATTGCATCTTGGATTAGGTGAGGCCGGCAAGAAGAAATTGTCTAGCAAGCCCTAAAACAGACGCGTAAGGAAGAAGAACCGAACCCAGATTACAATTCAGGTGATGGAGAACTAGATAATTGGGCATTGAGAAATCTCCACGAGGTGATGCTTATAAATCAATAGGGGGAAGTAATGAATCTACTGAGAAAAACGAAAGGAAGAAAACAATGAAAGCCATAGTTAAAAGTTGGAGATCCTCGATTGAGGAAATGTTAAGGGCGGGTGCGAAATGTTAGTCCGGGAGAATTTGTCGCATCCGCTGCTAAGAAGATAGAAAAATCACCATTTGATGAGGAGAAGACAATTTGGCGAGTCTAGAAACAACAGGTAATTCATCACTAGTGAATTATGGTCCACAAAGAAGAATGTTATGTCAACATGTAGTATCACCGGCTAACAAATACTGTATTATCAGAGTAATAGCGTTGCATGTTGTCTTAAAACTTTGATCAAAGATAAATATATTATATATAGTTGTACAATGCAGAAATAATACTCACTATAAGGGGCCCTGAAAATATTAAAGTGAAAAGGGAGGGGGTTGGTAAAATGTTCACATACTGAAGGAATAAAAAGAAACCAAAAAGGAAAGCATATCGATCAGATGGCCACTAGAAGGGTGGTGTTCTAATTATTTGCTGACATATTATATTACCCACTAAATGAGCACGTGGTTTTGCTCACATAACAATGTATACATTTTTTTTGCAGAAAAATGTAGATTTGTCAAGTTGGGAAGGTGTCGGACGAGTCTAGAAAGAAATTATATTTTTATTTTTATTACATTCCCCACTGTAACATTAAGTCTCGCATTAGGACCGACGTCCGGTAGGGTAAAACCAGCCGACCGTCGGGACCGGGGCGTGCCAGTAGCGTTCGTTAACTCTAAATTGTCTAGAGAGGTCAAATATTTGCTTGCTTCAAAGAACTCGCGGAAAAAACACATGGACAAAAGAGACAAATCATCTAAGATGATATTTCCGGGCGTCAGAGAGATTGTCTAAGTGATATGTCATATGTGATTTGTGACTTGCTATTGAGGCAAGAGTAATTATTCTGTGTACCCGCCACACCACGTGGCACTGCCATGTGGTGTACCCAGTCAATCATATTACGCCATAGTATAATTAACATACACGCGGTGAAAATGGTAAAAATTTCTTTACATATAAGAACCAATCAGAAACAATCACAGTAAAAATGGATTAATAACATTAAAATGATATGTCATATGGGATATGTGACGGATATATATTATAATTTATCTTGAGGCAAATATTTGTTTGGACCAGAAGAGAAAATAGTTTGTTAAGTACAGAGTGTCAATTTGAGGAGAAAATCTTATGAGCGTTCATAGAGGGAATCTCATCAATGTGAATTAGTATTGCAACTAAATTATGCCCTCGATGGAATAAATTACGTAGTATTTGAATTATATCGAGTGTGGTTAAAATACAACAACCTTTACGTAATATAAGTATTGAACAAAAATTGGAATGTATCATCCGTAGTGGATTGGGCTAGTCAGTGAGAAATCTTCTTAATGAATTCTTCTGAATCAACAGTTGGCGCGTCAATGAGAAATATTTTTTTCCAAAACCAAAATGGTGGAAATGGAAGATCATGACATGTCAACCCGAAGAGACTAGATTAGGTGATTCATAACAAATTCAAACTGAAGAAATACTTGAGAATCAGCTCGTATAGATCTCGAGCATTTCTTCATTGCATCTTGGATTAGGTGATGCAAGAAGAAATTGTCTAGCAAGCCCTAAAGCATAAGCGTAAGGAAGAAAAAACGGAGCTAGATTACAATTCAGGTGATGGAGAATTAGATGAATTGGGCATTGAGAAATCTCCACGAGGTGATGCTTATAACTCAATAGGGGGGAAGTAATGAATCTGCTCAAAAAAACGAAAAGAAGAAAACAATTAAAGCCATAGGCAAAAGTTGGAGATCCTAGATTGAGAAAATGTTAAGGGTGGGTGCGAAATGTTAGTCCGGGAGAATTTGTCGCATCCGCCGCTAAGAAGATAGAAAAATCACCATTTGATGAGGGGAAGACAATTTGGTGAGTGTTGTTTCTAGAGGTAATTTAGGGGTCATCAGACCGGGTTGGGCCGGCCTTAGCCCTAGCCCTAATTTTAGGACTTAGGATATGGTTGGGGTTGACTTTGGTCAAAACCATTTAAGATCAAGTAGGATCGGGCCGAGATTTTAATATGCGCTTATCCACCCTAGAGATCCATTCCAATAGGGTTGAAGGGCAGGTCAAGCTAGACTTCCGGATATGGCTAAATATGACCCCCAAAAAAGGCAGAACATAGCCTTAATTTATTTAATAAAAATAAATATTTTAATTAATTTTTTTCCTCATAATATAGTTTAATAGTTTATATAATACAAAAATTTTCTTTATATATATATATATATATATATTTTGCTTATATATAGACATTAAATTCAATTTTCTACTTATATATATATATATAAGTTTAATTAATTATATATATATATATATTGTTACAGAATAATGTAATACGCATCGAATATGGAGAAGTATCATCTTTATTCATTGATAAAGAGACCTTATATATGTGAATTACATTGAGTATCTTGTAGATACATGGATTATATATTCTTCTTTAACTAGACTAATCCATACTAATTAGGACAAGATACACCGGAAGATTACGGAGAGTAATTTTCCTACAACAGTCATCCTTGTATCGCGATCCTAATGTGTCATGGTGCATAACTGTTGCCTCGGTAAAAACTTTGCCAAGCAAAACAAAAACCTATTGGGTAAAATTAAAACTTGGTCGAAGGGAAAAAGAGCACAACGCACCAACTATAATTGAAGACAACATGTGGTATAGACTCCCCTTGAAGTCTACAAAACAACTCCCCCTGATTGATAACTTAATCTCGGAGTTTAGATACATAGCGTATACAAACGCTTTTCACATTCTTCAAAAGTAGAAATGGGTCAATGATTTGAAAATCAAATCTCGCCAAACATTCTTAAATCAAACATGTACACTTATCCGTACATGGATCAAAATAAATAGAATTGCATAACAACTCAAAACAAGAGTTTGCAATGAAAAACATATTCGCACGTGGTATGACCTTCACGCACTTAAAACAGTCATAACTTCTTCGATACAATAGGTATGGATGAACTGTAAAAAGTTCTGGAACGTAGACACTCGTGGCGTTTTACTGATAGATGGTTCACAACCTAATTCATTTGGAGCTGATCACAAAGCTCCGTCGAAGTTGACTCAGCTGCAGTCTCCGGACATATCCGTCATATTTTTACTAAAACAGCTATAACTCACTCAATATAATAGATATGGTTAAATGATTGGTGTGCCTGGAAAGTAGACACATAGCATTTTCCAATGGTACAAAATTCACCATTTTCCAACAAGCTAGCTACCCTATAGGTCTCATGGAAGTTGACCTACGAATCTGGGCAGATTCTGACATCGCTTCATTAAGGTGTCTTTTGTGTTGGGATATATGATTTGATGTTATAACGTGTTGTGAGCAAGCATTGACATGTGTGTGAGCGCAGTCAGCCATCATCTTGGCCTTATGAGTTTAAATCGAATGAGATGTCGAGTCATGTATATTACAACAAGTACATGCATATACATATCGTACTTACATGTGGAGAGTTTCATCTCTTAAGACTTATTATCGCTCATACGGCGGAAACACGTCTTTTATGACTTCAACTGATTCATGGAATACTTTAGGCATTGGTTTAACGTCCTTGTTGCCTTTAGCCAACCGATGAATAACATCATCAATAACGGTCATCACTTTCGAGACCTAGTAGTATTCTCAAAATCCTTTCATTCTAAGTACAGCTGCATGCAATATTGCATATCCCCAAACAGTTATGGGTAAATTACTTACGCGTAACGAGGGCCCTCGCTATAAGCAAGGTTCTAAAACTCGCTACTCGGTAGTCGGTCGGCCGGCCGGTGAGTAGCGAGTAGAGGAGTACTCGGCCGAGTACTCGGGGAGTACTCGGATTCTAATTTCTGGATTTTTTTATTATTTTTAAAACATATAATCTAATATATAATGTTCAAAATAATAAAAATAGTCCATAAAATATTACAATATTTAAGAGATAATAATGTCTAAAAAATAAAAACAACAATTAGTCCATTACAATAACATAAGTAATAAAAGCAAACCAAATTCAATTCTTGCAAACAATCCCAAGCATATGTAACTATGTCTCAAATTCTTCTTCTCCATATCCATCTTGTACTCCCTCCGAATCCGACTCAAAATTAAAATTCACATCATCTATTTCCTCTTCATCATCGGATATAAAATCATTCTCATCAAGTTCCCTAATTTCTTGGATTCTAGGACCTCTCCTAGGCTCTAAGCCACCATCCACTGTCGATTCCTCTCCAACCCTTTCACTAGGAAGATCCGAAACAACATCATCATCACCACCATCAACAATCCATCCTTGTGCCATAGTAGCTTCACTAGCAATTAGTACATCCACATTCTTCTCTTTCTCTCTTCTCTTCTTGTTAAGAATTCTTGCATTAAATTGGACATAGACCAAATTATTTAATCTTGTTGTATCTAGTCTATTCCTTTTCTTTGTATGGATCTACATAATGCACAAAAAGAAAAAGAAAAAAAAGAAGAAGATTAGTATGATCTTAATTTTATTTGGTACTACATTACTACTAAATACTAACTACTATTTAACTAGTTTGTAACCTTATAGTCTTATACATACACTTGCAAAATCAATAAGCTAAATAAATACTTACCCCCTCAAAAGCACTCCAATTTCTTTCACATCCCGATGAACTTGTGGTCAATGCAAGGATCCTTTTTGCCATTTTTTGCAAGGTTTGCACATTGTTTCCATAAAGGTTCCACCATCCAACTAAGCACATAAACAAAATAACATGTAAATTAATTATACAATATAAATTACGATTTGGAACCGAGTTGGCCGAGTTTGACCGAGTTTGACCGAGTACTCGGCCGATTTTCTTCCCGCCGAGTAGAGGCACTTAGTAGGTCAAAATCGCCTCAGTAACCAGCCGAGTACCGAGTACTCGCCGAGTACTCGGCCGAGTTGACCGAGTTTTAGAACTATGGCTATAAGCTTTAACTGCTTAATTATCGCTCATGCTCATCCATTCATGTAGAATGAACATGGGGTTACGGGGATATCCAATCCCAGCTATGCAATAAAAAGTCTTCGAAGTGAATTCTCCTGCATTGTCAAGGTGGTGAGCCATGACTTTTGAGCAAGGAGCTTCAGAAAGCAGCATTTTGGCTCTTAGTTCATCAAGAGTCCATCACACTTCATTTTACTATCCCTACCTTAATCAAATTATCACACTCCGTGGTCTGAGGCACTTGAATTAGGTGAAACCCAATCCATTCAGGATCTTTATTTACATCTCTTTAACTTAGTCCCAACAGAGATGATCTGTGACCATAAGTTACAAATTCAGTTATTTTGGAAACCAACTAACTGACAAGGTATTATGAGAACAAGTCGTCTCATTTGATTCTAGGATGTTTTACTAGAGAGTTTGCGCCATAAGGTGAGTCCAAACTCTTATCTTTTTCTCTACGCCTAAAAAATGTATAATCGATATGATTTACATTTGCGGTGTTAGCATTACCTGACCAATGACATATCTCTTTGTTAAAACTGGATCCTACGGCCTTCTAGGAGGTTGTGGCGGCGACATGGGTCGATCATCAGCATCAATTCCTATCGGATAACACTTTTCATGTAGGCTAATCTACAATGTTGGAATTTTGCTTCAACAGAGTATGTATAGTTCGACATCAAACTCATTCAACATCGTCATTCTTCGAGATCTCTCATTTGCATTAGTATTGACATTGAGGTGTCCCACAATGATAACCATTATCCAAGATAACAGACGAGTGAGTATCATTGATCATAGATCAAGTTATGTCATAACTCGCATTCAACAAGTATATCGAACCAAGTGGTCTCTCTATACTTTTGTAAGAGTCACGGCCTAGTGACCCCATGTACCACATCTGTGGAGTCACCACATCACCAACAAATGGTGACTACATGTCAATTTGTCGGACATCAATCCTTACATGCATAGTTGCAACATGTATCTCTAATCTCGTCACTTCCATTTGTAGGACTAGTAGGAACATGATGAGGCACAATGAGACAAACCACGATAAAACCAAGTCGTTGACTTGAACAAACTTGTTATTCTCTCCCCCTAACGACGGGGAGACTGGCTCATCAAAAGTGACTAAATGAGATCGCCTGTTAATGTCTTCATATAAGCGGACATAGGTGAAATTTCATGTCTTATTCAAAAGAAAAAATCAACATCGAATAACCCATCATTATGCTTGTGGAGACGCAATTTGACACATAAATATGTGGACGATAAACCGTTAACATATTTCGTTAACAAACATGCATATTGTTAGACTTAAAACACTAACATGCAAATCGTTACAACCGTAACGTCAATGATGGTGGTATAGATGGATACCGTAAAACAAGACACGCTACAAGCCGTAGCTTATGGTTTGAATTGTTGGTTCGTTGGAAGCCTAGGAAAATCAACAACCAATACTGAACCTCTATTTTACACTTCCTTGACTGGTTCACTGACTTTCCGAACCCCGAATGCTACGAAATATTTGGCGCAAGTAAACATGGGTGTTAGGAATCCAATGCCACCGGCCTCACACTGGAACCGGTCGGAAAGGTACCGAATTGGCCGAAATACTCACTGGGTGTCAGTGACCACTTGTGTTGAGCGGTTCACCATGTTTGAGGTCTCCAAATTGGCTCCAATTTTGTAAGTAGGTAGCCTTGGATGTTAGAAATAAGTTTTCATAAGTAGCACCTCAATAGCCCACCTAAACGTAGGTGAACCGGTCCTCATAATGATAAGTCCGCAATCTGTAAATTCTGAAAAATTTAGGCTTTTTCAACTTTTGTCATTGGGTTGGGTGCTCCATAACATCTAAGTGTTATGGTTTGAGTTTAACCATGATATATGTATCACCACAATATATATTATCCTCAAAGTGAATCATGATAATCCAATCAACTTTCATCTTATGTCTCATTCTCTTTAGCGTAGGAGGGTGTATGTCACTCCTAAATTGTGCTAAAGAATAGGCTTAGAGATCGAGCATAGTCAATGAAGGATCATAGAGGAGGATTATGCACTTATTAACGCATATATTACATGTCCATTACTTTGGAGCAATATTATTGATCCGTAAAACATCTTTGCTCAAACAAATAGCCTAAACGAGTCATCGATTCATTATTCTGAATCATAGTATCGTGAAATAATATAATTCACACTATTTAAACTCATAAGATGCGCTACATCATTAGAAACGATACATAATAACTCTTTCACAATGAGTTTATAAGTGATAAATAATGTTGGCACAAGGATTGTCGTCGAGTAGCTTATCATCTCACCAATTTTTATATATGGTATTGTTGTGAATTCATCAACGTAGACAACTACTATGACAAAAACTATTTCATAGGTTCAATTTCTCTCTTGATGCATAAAATCTTGTGACTAGAATCATGATGTCGTAAGCCATTTAAACTTGAGCACCTAACTGCTCTTGATTATATGTGTGATGATCTCGTCATCATAGTCACAATTGATTAAAACTAAATCCATTAATAGCTTTCATTTAGCTATGCATTCAATGTCTCTTTAACATATGAGAAACTTATGTGTGCCAAAAGTAAGCATGTTGCCAGCTGATCAAGTAACTATGATTGACAAAAGACAAAAAGTAGCAATGCAGGGTTGCATGACCATGGCGGGGCTACAGGGCCTGGGCGGGGGTGCCTAGGCGGGGATGCAGGGGGAACTGCAAGGGGGTCATGCAGGGCTGTGGGGTGGCTATGCGGGGGTGCTGCAGGGGTCCTGCTGGGCGGCTACAGGGGCTGGGCGGGGCTATTGTAGGAGGGACTACAGGGTGGCCGCGCGGGGGCATGCAGGCGTGCCATGCAGGGGTCGCGTGGGAGTGTGCGGAGGTCATGCAGGGAGCCGTGCAAAGAGGCTGTAGGGGTCTGCAAGGGTGGCAGGGCTGCAGCGGTGGCTCTGGCGGCAGTCTGGCGAAATCTCCGGTGATTTTTTCCAGCAAAAAAGTTTTAAACGTCTTACGGGGGTAAACCGGGCGGCGGATGGACCATCTTGGTGAATTTCCAAGGCCGTAGCTTGCGAACCTGTTATAGTTTTCCACTCCCCCTAAGTTTCATGTGTTAGTTCAATTCAAACCTTGTGAAAACATCACCATATTTTAGAACGGTGAAAATATATAGTGCATTACATTGCATGTAACACTACAAATCATCATCAAAACAAGGTGGAAACATGTCATAACAAGACATCAATCTTATGCCACAATTAAAACCATGGACTTATGTAGTGACATGTAGTATGTAATGCGTTACATTGCATTTACATATTGCTTTTGGTAATGAAACCATAAATGCATCGAGACATTCTCGTATGTTGGTTTACTTGAATTACATGAGAATTTTATAACCAACAATTGTATTGAGATCTTGACCACATGCAGTTAGCTCAAAACGTGTTCATCATGAATGAACCAATTTAAAATTGTAAAGAATAAGTAACATTAGTCACATTAAACTTGGGAATAAACGGATTTCTAGTCATTTAGACTATTAACCGAAGCATTTATGCTTCATTATTTTCATTAAATAACCGCAATTATACATTGCTTAAAAAATTCGTAATTCCAAGAATATATTTTTCCATATAATGAGTGTCTTGTTTCAAGAACTTCTCATATCTAACTCTTGTACATTTCAACCATAATGTTTTTGTCTTTCAATGAAACGATGTTGCACCAAACGAAATTAATCTGGACTAGGTGCATAAACACATCCAACATGAAAATGTCAAATTTCAAGCGCATGATACAGTCAACAAGAGGGAAGATTCATTATGTATCAATATACGACACAACTTCCAAGTACTAAATTGGAGGTCAAATCCCAAATTATGGTAACTCAATTCAATAAACCGTGACAAATTCCGTCACAATGGTAAGTGACAATTTTCGTCACAAACCAATGGTATAAGCGGTAATTTCCGTCGCAAACCGATGTTTGTCCCATTTTTTTCAAACATTGTAGCTACACAAAACGGCTACGGATGGTAACAACGGCACTCCCAGCCGCTCCTAAAACTCGATACCAGGGCAGTCATATCCACGTGTACCACTCGAGAAGCAAAAGAATCGGGTTGAAAAAGTAAGGGAGGTTGAAAGTCCCCGATGAAAGACAAAATTCAGAGGAATTTAAATTTGCATGAAAGCAGCAACGTTAATTTAAAACATATTTGGTTGTTTGCCAAATAAACAGTGTATTAGTGTTGCTATTGCTTGATTCCACGACCATGCTTGAATCCACGAATATACATTACGAAGTAACTCTCGTTATTCGATTCCATATCGTCGTGTAATTTATTTCATGAAAACAAAGAACATATGGTTAGTTAAATTTACCATATATAAAATCAGTAAATAACAATCAAATTAATGAAGTAAATATTTTGTTTTACCCATGAAGACAAAACTACTTTTTACCTGGGGTAAATTACCATGCCCTATTTTTACCAATTTACCAAGAGGTAAAGAATCCTCTCTAATCGAGTCAGGTCGAACTAGCGAATCCAGGTCGATAGGTCCGGAAACTGGGTTGCTTCTTCTCCGTTCTGAATTGGTGGAGGGAACTAGGATATCAGTGCGACGTTAGTCCTCGATCTAAGAGGTGTATTGAAGGAGCGGCGCTAGGCTGAAAGGCTGTCGTCGAGATCCTTCAGACGTCGATATAGGCTTCAGCGATGATCAAAGTTGTGCCAGCGAATTCGGGTCGATTCTGCATTCTGGGCAATCACGCCTGGGTTGCGGTGTTGACATCGATATGTCGAGGAGTGTGTCACCATCACGCGGTTGACAACGTGGTTCTGGGCACGCGGCGACGCCGGGTTGCGCTTGGGTCGCGGCTTGGGACAGATCGGGGCAGACGAGGGTGCACACAGTAAACTTCTGTGTGCCTAGTTCAAACCGATTTTCTTTTCTTTTTTTCGATTTTTTTTTTGAAATTTTTTTTGTCCGCAGAAAGAAAAATTGCTTCATCTTCCGTCGAATTTTTTTTCATGACAGAAGAAAATTTACTTCTTCTTCTGTTGAATTGTTTTCATGACAGAAGGAATTTTTCTCATAAATTAGGGTTCTAGACCTAGGGACTCAGAATTAGAACTACGTGCTGATAACGTGTTACAGAAGAATGTAATACGCATTGAATAAAGAGAAGTATCATATTTATTCATTGATAAGGAAACCTTATATATAAGCATTACATTGAGTATCTTGTAGATACATGGATTATATATTCTTCTTTAACTAGACTAACATATACTAATTATGACAAAATACACCGGAAGATTACAGAGAGTAATTCTCCTATAACATATATATATATTCTCTAAATCACTTAATCAATTATTAATAAACGAAATAAAGGTTACAAAGTCAATAGCAAAAGAAGATAAGGTGTAATGTATATGAAATATGATAAATATATATATAAACTTGATTATTAAAAGGCCCTAAAAAGACCGAATATGGCAGGCTTTTAAGGCCGTGCCAGAATTGGCCCTAAAGAATTAAATAGGACTGAGCCATAGAGTATGGCCGGGTTTCATTTTCTTAATTTGGGCCATACTCTATTTCTAAAAGGGTAAGGACGACCTGCCTTATAAGATGGACGAGCCGAGTTTCGGCCCTATTAGATAGGGCAGGTTAGAACTAAAGGGTTAAATGATGACCCATATTCTCGTTCACGTGAATCGTGTTGTAGCGAAATTATACCCTCGATGGAATAAAATCACGGAACGGTCGAAGTATCTCTAGTATCGTGACAATACAACAACCTCAACATGAGTATGCGACAAATCACCTCGCAGTCAAACTCAACTTCAACCAAATAAATCTCGTGATGGTGGATTTAGGCTTCACGCCGCGGTGAAAGTAGGCTCTTAGCAGATTGTGCTGTGGCCAAACAAGACCATGCTGCAGGCTACCTGTAATTTTCTCTTTCATAAATTGTCTTTGTAATTAGTGAGAGTGTCGGTCATGGTATCATGGTGCTTGAAGCCTACACTACATGTATGTCTCACTTTACACGAGGATTGCATATGTTATATAATAAGTTGAAAAAAAAAAGAATTTGATAAGTAGTTATCTTTATGAAAATCAACCGGGCAAAACTTTTGACTAAGATAGATGTATTCAATTAAAATTCTATATGATTATTTTGTATTTCAAGAATCATCTGAAATTTTGTGGTATTTAATTAAAATTTTAAACAATCTATTAAAATCTCAAGGTATTCAATTAAGATTTCAAAAATTCCTATGAAATCTGGTAGTATTTAAAAATAGATTGATTTTGAATGATTTCATTTATTAGTTGATTTTGTAGGATTTTAAAGTATTTTTACACCATATCATGGTTGTTAGAAATCAAGCATCTAGACATGAAATTTTGATGTTCTCTCTCTCTCAATAAGATCGAAAATTTTATGTTCTTAATAATGTGTTTTATTTTAATTACTTAAATCAATTTTCTGGATTTTTCTTATGATTTTGTATAATTGTTGTAGGCAAAAAAGAAAATGATGGTTGTTTTTATAATTGTACTAATAGTTGTTTTGCTAAAAATCAATTATTTAACAATCAAATTTTAGATTTTGAGAATACTATTGAATGTTAATTAGGTGTCAATCCGTGCTTTCAAAACGTCAAATTTCAATCACCCATTTTGCTCCGGCCATTACTCATCATTCTAAATTTCTGATCGTAGATGAGCAAATAGTTGTTTGAACAAGAAACTTTGTTGATCCTGAGCGGATTATAGCAAGTAGCTAGCAACAAACTGTCATGTTGCCACGATCGATATATAATGGCAATAATGCCATGGTCTGTTGAACTAGTGTGATCCAAATCTTAAAAAGCATGGAGTATCGCAGGACAAGTGTCTAGATAGCCATGCCAATAAGAATCAATGAAAGGAGTCATGATATGGTCATTGCAAAAAAGATGTTCGAGACCCTCTGGTGTTCACATTTCTGAACTATTATCTCCTCCTGATCTAATATTTCAACACAAGACCTGTCCAAACACGTAGATTCGATGCTTGGATTACATCTTGTTCAGAAGCACTTGAATTCCTAACATTAACAGACTCTAAACATGTCCCAAGTAACATCAAATTCCCTTTCAAACAAACTGAGGTCTACTTCATGTCGTCATATTAACTCTATGTGACAACAAAAATGCAATGGACTCCATTATAAATCACAACCCAGACCATACTCCATACTCCATACTCCATAGCACTCTTTACCACTCCTTTACTACCTATAGTACCCTCTCTGTCTCTCCACAACTCTCTTTATAAATGCTCCATTGCTCCCTCTATCTTACCACAATCTTCTTCTTTCCTATTCCTCAATCTATCAATCAATCTATCAATCAATCTATTGGTTTCAGCAGAATGCACATGCTTAGGTTCTTGAGAAGGCCCAAGTTCTCAAATTTAAGCCAGTTGCAATATGTTCTATGCTTAGGGCTAGTGCCTTAATAAGCATTGAACTTATTGCAACTAGCTCTGATTTCTGAGTTTGATTACATTCATTACGCGTAAGTAAGGGGCTTGCTAGGTTCAAAACGGTTACTGTTAAAACATGCACGATCTTTTGTGTTGTAATATTAATTTCACAGAAATTTCTGAAAATTTTAATACCATCCAACCAAAATGGCATAGCCAACAAATCTGGGATTCAAATTTTGAAAGCTTCATGCGAAACCAGCAAGTTCCACCGAGTTGAGTGACCCCTGAATTGTCTTGACTCTCAAGTTCCAGTCCCAATCATATCATTCTAGTTGATTTAATCACAAGTCAAATGAGATCAAACAATGAAAGAAACTAATTCTATGATCGATGTAAATTTGGACCTTCCATCATGAAGTATATGCAAACCCTTTAAAGTTGTCAGGTCACAATGGGTGGAGGTTCTTCACGGCATTGTAGTCCAAGTTTTTGATCTCTCCTTTCTAGTCTAAAGTGGCCAGAATATAGCATAAGAATAAGAGGGGAAAATCATATTTTGGGGGAACAATGAAGGGAAAAGAGAGAGGGGTCTAATTGTTCTCCTAATTGTATTTGCCAGAAATGTGTAGAGAGGTCTGCTCCATCCAGAAATGCTTTGCGTAATGACTAATAGGCCTTTTGGGTAGAATAAAGACTTCTCCATGTTAACTTTCTCAGTATAATAACCATTTAGGGTAGAATATATAGTGTTGCAGCAACTTGTGTAGGATGTGATGCTCTCATTTGCTAGTATATAAGAGTATAAGACGCAACTCTGACTTCAATTTCTGTTTAATATTGAAGAATAAATCTTGCTTTGTGACAACTTACAATAGATTTTAAAATGCCATATAAGCTAGCATATGCACTGATATTATTATTTTCTGTTGTTTGGTCTAAGATATATATCAATTTTCTAGCGATCATTCAAGACAATCGTGACTATTCTGTGTAACTTTATGATTATTGGACAACATTATACCTTAAACAGGAAAGTAAGTGTTACGGGAGCGTGATGAAGAAGTGACTTTTAAAACATTTTGTTAGATGTGTATATAGTTGCTTCCCTAAAAATGGATGAAGTTAGGGCACCATGGCTCGCAGAAAAACAATTTAATGTATTTATACATTCTCAAACTCTATATATATATATATATACATAAAACTCACAAGTCGCTAATATAAGTTAAATTGCTCAAATAATATCTTAATGATTAAGAGAAAACTTAAAGAATAAGAAACAATTTCGATTCTGTAGCTATAAGTAAATACAGTCATGTATCTCTCTCATCACATATCGGGTCACATGGAAGAATCACTCAAATGAAATAATACATGTGCATAAATAAGCATAATTGCATATAGTTGCATCTTGCATGGAAAGTAAGGGGGTGATCGGACTCAATTGTGTTATTATTGAATTCTTCTCCAAAAATTAACAGGATGCAAGCTCATGCATTCGCTAAGTAAAGGGTGTAGGTTTCCATTAGTCCTTCAACCTCCTTATTGTCCAACAACAACAATTACTCTAGTTCCAAGTAGTTCCTAGTCATTGTCATTGTTCGATAATAAAAGGCTTATAAAGCTAATCAAATCCCTAATCTTCTTTAAACATTTGAGTTAACACACTATGTCGTCATTTGGCTAAATAACCACACACTTGGCTATCCCACTTCACCTTTCTATCAAATGGAAATCAATTCCATGTCGCCATTTTTACCCAAAACCCTCGGCTTTCTCAAACCCTCCTGCTCATATATACGTAGTAAGCAATACACCACTTCATCAAACACCTTCTTTACTCAAAGGCCAGAGCCATGAGAAAACTTACTCTAGCCTCCACTCTTCTTCTTCTTTTGCTTTTCGTCCCCATCTTGGTTTCTGCAGAATGTACTTGCAGTGATGAATCTCAAGGCCGCGACAAGGCTCAGGCTCTCAAGTTCAAGCTAGTTGCAATAAGTTCAATCCTCATGGCCAGTGCTATTGGCGTCTCTCTCCCAATGTTGGGCAAGAGAATCCCAACTTTACGTCCTGAAAATGATATTTTCTTTATGATCAAAGCCTTTGCAGCCGGTGTGATACTAGCAACCGGGTTCATACATGTCTTGCCTGATGCATTTGAGAACTTAACAAGCCCCTGCCTCAGCCAAAGGCCATGGGGTGATTTCCCATTTACCGGCTTCATTGCAATGCTTTCGGCCATAGGTACCATGATGATCGACACCTTTGCCACTAGCTATTACAGAAGATCACATTTCAACAAAGCACTTCCTCTGAAGGATGACCAGGAAATGAATGGGGTGCATGAGGGTCATGTTCATGTGCATACTCATGCCACACATGGCCACGCCCATGGAGCAGACGCAATGGTCTTGGAGGATTCAGCATCTTCTTTCGAGCTTGTCAGGCGTCGAATAATATCACAGGTAGAATTAGTTTGCAATTTAGTTGGGAATGTTCAATTTTTTCTGTAGTACATTTAGTATATAAATAAATACAAGCACACTGATCACTGAAATTTGGAACCTTCCTCTTCTCTGATTTAAAAAGCAGAAATATACTGACTCCATGAAACTTGAGTCTAGAACTTCTCCTCTATATGTACTTTAGCTTTCATGTATTGTACGATGATGACCAAATCTTCATTGGGAAAGAACTAAAGTCTATATATTCATTTCTCATATTGTATGTCTGTGCTAATTTCGTTTACATGGCCTTTTTGTTAGGTGCTGGAACTTGGAATTGTGGTTCATTCTGTAATCATCGGAGTATCTTTAGGTGCCTCTGAGAGTCCCAAGACAATTAGGCCTCTAGTTGCAGCCCTGACCTTCCATCAATTTTTTGAAGGCATGGGACTTGGTGGCTGCATCTGTCAGGTAGTTACATTCTCCTCCATGATAATTTATCCAATTATTATCTTAAGAAGCTGAATGTATCATCATTCTTCATATGTGATATGAAAGATTATGATGCTTGCCATTTGGCATTTACTAACCTTAGTCTTCTTAGTTCTTACCAATGTACATAGGAATTTTTAGTGCTGAAAAGTGCAGAAATAGAGGCTCAACATATTTCAGACAATATTCGTATGTCATGCATATCTTTGTAGGGTCCAAATATATATCATGGTATTGTAGCCACCTCACTACTGTATACAGAGTTTCACATCAGTGACACACATATCTTTTCATTCAATCTAATCTTATGTTTGTATTTTTGTTATGTTAATATTGTGTTTATGTTCAAAACTACGTTGTTAAATGCTTATTTCTAATTGTTCGTGTAGGCTAAATTCAAGTCGAAGGCCATAGCAACTATGGTGCTTTTCTTCTCCCTCACCACACCAATTGGAATAGCTATAGGAATGGGGGTGTCAAGTTTCTACAAGGAGAATAGCAGTACTGCTCTTATTGTGGAAGGAGTATTCAACTCTGCTTCAGCAGGGATCCTCATCTACATGGCTCTAGTTGACCTTCTAGCAGCTGATTTTATGAACCCTAGAATGCAAGGCAATCTTAGGATCCAGCTTGGGGCTAATCTATCACTTGTTCTAGGGTCTGGATGTATGTCTCTCTTGGCCAAATGGGCATGAATGCTTAAACGCAATTAGGGCTAATCCTCATTTTGAAATCCTGTGTGGAACTTGGTATTTGCCCATTATGTCACTGCTTCAACCTAATGCTTTTGTATGTATGAAAATGTAGCAGAGTTTATGAATGTGTCACATTATCACAATTAGTAGCTGACAAGTAAGATGGGATTGGTAGTTGGTTGACTTTAGAGTTTAGACCAAAGTCTACAAATATCGAACCCACCAATTTGATGGTTGACTTGCTCCTCTAAAGCAAAGCTTACCCTTGATCTCACATTCTCAGTTTCTCATTATCTGATCAAATACCAGATTCTAGTCCCCAAGCCCATTAACCTGGTGAGTTTCTCTATCACTGTCTCAATTTGACTATGTTAGCGTTCTCTGTGTTGGGATTATTGGATTGTATATATGCTTCCTATCATCTGCTGATTCTGTTGAAAAAGGACTTCCTGAAAATTGTCATTTTGCCGAAGGTTAGTGATGATCACTACTAATATCAATGAACTTCTACCGTTTTGTTGTGTGAAATAATTTCTCGGCTGGCTTGCTATAAATTAGTTTTTCAATGTAAGTGTGTCTCCAAGCGTTGGTGTACTCTCATCTCCGAACCTTATTTCATTGGCCGCTTTCTCCATGTCCAAATTGATAAATAAACCCCAGCAATGGCGACTCTGATAAGCATTAGAGGGGAAGAATTACATAACAGAATGTCGTCGACCGTGTCATCCTGCATGCGGCTAAGTCAGTAGTTGAAAAGACTTGTGAGCTTCTGTGGTTTGAAAATAGAGCCAATCGTTGTAGCCACTTACAATGACTTGGTTCCGTGCTGCTCACCTCATAATAATCAAAGTAACTACAATATATGCAATCCGTACACCATGCAATCGGTGGCTCTGCCTCCCCCCACCAACTCAGTTTCCGGTGACAACAAAAGTAGTGGCAATCATCTGCGACACTCCATATTATGACCACAAGGAAGACGATGGGAAAAGGCATATGATCCAGATTAATGCAGTCTATACAAGACTACAAGTGCAACGTTGTCTGGCTTCTTCGTTCTTATGATCAACCTACGAACTCTCGTCTCGAAATCAAGGTGGAGATCTTCTCTACCGAGACTGGTAAATGGCGTGAATCAGTTGTAATTTCCCCTAGATCTTGGTATTCTACCTATAGCAGTATTGCTCAAAATGGAGTGTTGTATCACTTGTGCCAACTAAGTGAATCAACAGTTCTCAGACCTGTCTTGCTGGGTTGGATCCTTTCATGATAATGAACATAATCACGGACAGTACTTATGGCGATGGTCTTGATCAATATAAATGTTGTCACGTAGAAATGGATACAACCGTGGTAGGCGGCTTCAGCGGAGATTACTGTGTTGTGAGTGAAAGGTCTCTGCGGGTTTCCTACTTTGACTGGGATATATTTGGGACTTGAAAGAAGAAGAAGAAGAAGAAGAAGAAGAAGATCATGCTAGAAAACTGTGCTATGCACACAGGGGTGTAGTGTATCTACTAGACCGAGATATAGCTCCAGACGAGTCATCAGTATCAGTGTTTGAGCTCATAGCTATTGATCCAAATAATGATGATATACTGTATATAAATATCAACGCAGACCTTGTGATGGGCAATATTCAAACGAAAGAGTGGTCAGCGCTAGTTAGATAGAGTCCAGTCATCGAGGCTCACTTCTTCCAGACTTCCAGTTAGAGCTCCCATTGTGACCTACACCAATTCCTAAACTACGGCAGCATGGCAGTGCCGCAGGAACTAGCAACAATTAAAGTATACATACTATCTAACTAAACTATCTATCATCAAATTTTATTATTGATAATATAGGAGGAATTTATGTATTGAGCATTCTTTTACAGCGGTGGTTATTGTATAGATTGCTTGAACTGAATTTGTTCAACACTGAAATAGAAGCTAGGCGGGACTAGGCGGATGTGAAAAGGGAGCTAGGCAGGACTATGCACACCCGTCCTAGACGGATACTAGGCGGGCTTGAATTTCACATAGTATTGGGCCTGGTCAGTATAAGATCTGATGGTGAGCCCAAATGCTAAAATCCTCTCCCTTGTGTATTTGCTCTCTCAACCAGAAAGAACAGAGAAATAAACACAAGCGAAGTTTTTGCTTCTGAACAGAAAGAAGCTTTGCTTCTCCACAGCTATAGCTTCTTGTGTGGAGTAAAGCAATTTCTGGGTGCAAAAGAGGGATTGAATTTTAGAACAGAGCAGCTCAACATTGAGAATTCGAGTAATTTCTAGGCGACTCAATCTCCGGATCCAGCACTCTCGCCTGGGTATGCTTTCTTTTCAGTCCATTATTTTCTTCTTGACTGTGCCCACCAAGTGTTCGATTATATGTTCTGAGAGTTTAGGTCATTCTGGGTCACTTTTATACTATGCCCCTGGGTTCAAGGACGGTTTAATTTTGAATTTTAGTGTCAAATGGTCACTGGGTTTGCTTGTTGATCGGTTGTATTGGGAAAGTTTTCGTCTTTACATGAATATAAATTGATTTGAGCTACTTTGCAGAACCTAGTAAAACCCTGCAGCTTATAGTTCACTTCAGCATTGCATAGAAGTATTTTTAATTGCACTTTTACTTATGTACACAGTACACCAATGTTTGTTCTTCCTGTTTATAGGTATTTGATATGATTATTTGTTTCTACTTTTGAGTTCAAATGAGTAGATATGTTAGAAGTATGATCACTAAGCACAAAGATTGTTACTTTATCATCTTTAGGTAGAGATAAAGGAACTAATTTGGAGTTTCAGTTGTTCATATGTTAATATGTTTAACATATGTTAACATCTTGATCTGTTAATATGTTAGTCTTAAATTTTTTGTTTACTTTACAGATTGGAGATAAAAATGGACGGAGTAATAACAAAGTTTGTTACTGCATCATTGTTTATGTGGATAGTTCCTGTTGCAATATTGTATGGCTATAACAACAATTTGATTCCTGGTAAGACTATTGTGTCCAGTACTGCTGCCTTTTGTTATCTTCAGTTGTCATATGATGATATCGAATTGGTTATTGGAAACTAGTAGTGCTTTTATTTGTCTGGCATTCACTGGTACAAAACTTAAAGTAGCTGTGATGAGAGGATTTTCCTTATCTCTATCAAATCTTTCGGATCTTGCTTCCAACTAATGTTACCTCCTCCTCTAAGTTCTTGTAAATAGTTGTAACACACACAGTATTAACCTTTTCGTATAGTGGATCTGTTTAATGGCATCACTTGTCACACGTGTAGATTTCCACGTACAGGTGAATAATGCATCACAGGTTCTCTGAAGATATTATTTGTGACTTATTCTTGACTAAATGAAAAAAGTGTTTTCCATATAATTTAATCTTCTTGTGGTTTGGCCCTTAGGCTGGAGACTATTGAGACCAAGTTAAATGATATTTAGAAGTAAAAGCACAATTCAGTAAGGTGAGAAGACACATTGGTCACGAGGCATGCCTCCTATTGAAAAAACTGCTCCAATAATATTCGAGAAAGTCATTCATGTCTGATCTCAGTTATCTAATAATCATGAAGAAAATTGCTAGCTGTAATTTCTTTTTATTGGTGCAAGCTATTGTTGCCAATTGTTCAGAGATCTGTTCTCATGATGATTTAGACCGTATTAATAATCAGTTGTTATGGCAAGACTGGTGTAAGTGTAGACAAGTGGTCTTGTAGTGGCTACATGATTCAAATTATAACTTATCTGCATTTGTTTATCTATTTTGTATGTATTTACTTTGCCTGATCTTGTTTTGTATGATATTTTAAGACTTATATATCTGGATTTCATATCCGTTATCTGATTGGTTCATTCAAAACAGGTTCAAGCGACTTGTCTCCCCATACTCTTACACTGTTGAGCGGATTCCTTGCTGTTGTTTCTGTCAATATAGTTATTGCATTCTACATATATATGGCGATGAAGGAACCTTCCGATAAACATGAGCCTGATCCTGCGTTTCTTGCTGAAGCTAAAGCTAGCATAAACCAGCCTACAGCTGACACTGGCAGCTCTTCCCAATCCTCCAAGAAAGAAGAGTAATATGCGGGTTCACCATAAAGATTCGAAAAGGAGCAGAAATTTGGGAAGCATGGTACAGATTAGATTTGGATCAAGAGTATTTTCAAATGTGTTGGTTCCCATTCTGTCATATTCTGTTATACGTAAGATATGATATCGACATGAGAACCCTCTTTGTAGAAGTGAATTCAGTTGCTAAAACTCGATGCCAAGTCTTCACCTAGTTTTGAACTAAATGCTAATGCTGGAGGACTTGCACTTCCTCTTAAACTATCGCTTTTTTGAGTTCTGACATTTTTGATTGCAGAATGATAGTAATATGATTGATCAAGCTCCAGCACTTATCACCTCACAGGCCAAGTTAGTCCTATAAACTGTATGCCACAATATTCTATTTATCTACACATCCATCACATCTGTAGTCAGACATATATGCGAACAATCTCCAGAGCAGCGGAAGGCCGAATCATAATTGTAACTCGGAGTTTGTCAGATTAATGTTCTCTGGAAAACCATAGCACCAAGCCACCAACTAAAGACGTGTTCAAAGACGTGTTCGAGATCATAAAACATAAACTGATGAACATGAAATCTGAGTTGATTAGGAAAGTTGGCAACCTTGTGTCTAATGACCCGAGTATCTGTCGGGTCGGTTGGCTAGTTGGGCTTTCAACCAGGTTAAAACAGTAACAAAAGCCCTGACCTCAATGGGTGAGTAAAACTAGGTTTACTGTGGGTAAAAAAAAAGCTATGTACACTATAAAATGAAAAACAAAACAAACCACAGATCCCATTCTCTTCTATTCCAGAAAGAAAACCCCCAGAAAACCCCAAAAGCGCATGGGAGCTCCATAGAGCGCGAAACAACAAGAAGAACCAGAGAGAGAGAAGTCGAGGGGCAGAATGGGAAAGAAGAAGAAGAGGGTGGCGTCGAAGGTGTGGTGCTACTACTGCGATAGGGAATTCGACGACGAGAAGATATTGGTGCAGCACCAGAAAGCTAAGCACTTCAAGTGCCACGTCTGCCACAAGAAGCTCTCTACTGCCGGCGGTATGGCCATTCATGTTCTCCAGGTCCACAAAGAGAACGTCACCAAGTAATTACTCTCCTCCTCCTTCTCTGTTATCTCTCTGAACCCTAATTTTGACTTTGTTGCCTTGATAAACTATTGGGTTTGTTGGGGTTGATGTGAACAAAATATGATCTTTATTAGTTCTGTGTTGTTGGTATTCGAATTTAAAAACACCCATTAAACAAAAATTGGAGCTTGGTTAGTTTTTGTGATTTTTGTAATGGGTTTTTGGGTTATATTTTTAATTTTTTTCTCTATGATTGTATCGGATTAGCTGAGTTGGATGAAAGCTTGGTGGTCAGTGGAGTTAATAGGCTGCTAAGTTATGTTAAGTTTCTGGGAAGATTTCAGTTTGATTGTATGTTCACTTTGGTGGCTTGATGCTTGGATTTTATGGCTAGTGAGATTCACAGCTTACATAGATTGTGAAAGTCATTCCTTATGTCTTGTATAGTAAATCTTATATTAGGTCAGAGTGTATTCCTAAAACTTAGATTATCAAAATCATTCAATCCATGCTTCTAAGATATTCCCATGGCTCAGTTTTGAAGCACTAGAACCAAAAAATGCTGTGAAACGGTGATATTAACTGGAGAAAAGCATTCCTTATACAGTCAATTTCCAGTAACGTCACAAGCTTGGGCAGGCCACTTTGCAGTTTTCTGTCACACTGTTTGTGTTTAAACCATTTGCACTGTGTCTTTCTTTTGTAGTGTTTGTTATGGTTTGATGACTGTTATAACACATATATAATGCTTTCCTTCAAAATAAATCCTTAGCATTGGTTTTGGTCTTTCTGTTTGTTTGGTTTACTTTACTGATACTCTCTCTGTCATAAACTTTATTTTACAGGGTTCCAAATGCAAAGGCTGGGAGGGAATCAACGGATATTGAAATTTATGGGATGCAAGGAATCCCACCTGACGTCTTGGCAGCACACTATGGTGAAGAAGGTAAAGGATCTATACAAGTAGTTTTTCTTGACTTTCAAATATCTTTGCAGGTTTTTCATTTGAGTGAAGGTCCATTTGTCACAGGCCTATACGTTTGCACTGTTTGTTCCTTGTTTTTCACTTTTTGGGGTAATTTCTCAAAATCGTGGTTTTCTTTGCAGAAGACGACGCCCCATCAAAAATGGCTAAAGTTGAAATCCCAGCAACTCAGGTTGTTGGGGGAGTGGTGCCAGGTTCATTGGGGGCATATCCTCCTCAACCACCTTATGGAATGCGGCCAATGTATGTTTTACTTCATTTCTTCAAATATTTTTATATTTGGCAAACAGTAGATCAGCATTGATGTCCTGCAGTAGAATACATGATTTTTGTGTTTAGACTAAAAAACAACTCACATGCTTATGTTTTTGTTGTTGCATCAGGTACAATCCATCTGTCTCATTGCCTCATAACGGTTGGCAAGTTGCACCTCGTCCCCAGCCATGGTACCCACAGCCTCCAGCAGTCTCAGTTCCTCCACCTTCTGGATTGGGTTATACACAACAGCCATTGTTTCCTGTGCAGCCACCTCTATCATCAACAACAACACCGGGACTTCAATCTTCACATGTAACTCCTCCTGGACTGCCTGCATCAATGCATCCCGTTCCTGTATCACAACCCCTGTTTCCTGTTGTTGGTGTCAATAATTTGCCACCTCAAAGCTCTCCATTTTCTGCTCCCATGCTTTCTACACATATTCCATCAAACCCTCTAGGCTCGATGGATGCACATCAAGGCGCTAGACCTTCCATTCCAAATAGTTACCACACTTCAAATATTCCAGGTTTGATTTCTTTCGGTTGTAGTGTTGCTACAGTGATTTGAATCTGGTTATGCCTACATGAATTGTTGTTTTCTTTTTTCTATTATCTTCATTTGGAATATGTCAACCTTTTCACAATCTAAAATCTAAGGAATAAAGGGTTTTGGTGTTGGTAAGCATGAATGTTAAGCAAGAACATTGTTGTATGTAAGTATTAGGTGCTTATATAATCTGGGTAGTTTGAGTACGTACTGGCACAGTAATATGGTACTTTTGTCACATGTGTGAGTGTCCTTGTGTGCGGGATAGGGGTGCTGAGTCGGTTTTAGGAGTGTAAAGTGTAAAGTCTCAGAAGGATTCTGATATCTTTATTTATTTTATGATTTGACATTTTTTTATTGAGTCACTTAAAAATTATTGATACAGAATCCCCAGGTACTAAATAGGATTCTTTAAAAAAATTCAAGTTAGTAAGTTATTCAATAGTTTCTTTGCCTGCATGACAATGGTGTAATGACAGTGTCTTCTAGTCATAGGATTTGGTGTTCTTGCTTTCAGTTCGACGTTCCCTTCTTTAGGACAAAATAGATGCTTCCGATCTCTTGGTTGTTACTTTTTGTGACTGCTTCAGAGTTCTGTTTTGCCAAATCAATGATTTTTGGATATTCTTGAATGGTTAGTTTGCACATTGTAGGCTAGAGTATAGTTTATATCTTACATAGTCAATCTGTTAATTCCCCATTATGCACCCACTCAGTCACGTAGCTTATTGACAAATCAAAATAAGGCTGCAAGATAATCTTTCCATGTGGAATATCCCTTGGAATGGTTCCCTGTAATCTATCAAAAATGTAGTTCTTCCATTAGTCATTGAATTATTGTTCCTTTCTTGGTTGTGGGTTCTGTCAATTTGACATGCTCTATGCATCATGGTTGCTACAGGTGGGAACTTAAATAACTCACACTCTTACGCATCTGGTCCAAATACTGGTGGCCCATCAATCGGACCACCCCCTGTAATAGCAAACAAAGCTCCCCAGCCAGCCACTAATGAAGTGTATTTAGTTTGGGATGATGAGGCTATGTCCATGGTGAGTTGTTTCTTATTTTGTATATTTTTGCTCAATTTTCATCCAGGTTAGTGTTGTTGCTGACTTGCCTAATTTGGTCTTCTTGCAGGAGGAAAGAAGAATGTCTTTACCGAAGTATCAGGTGCATGATGAAACTACCCAGGTAAGTCATACTACCTCTTTAACTTTTATGGAGTTGGATTTCTCTAACCAGATGGGTAGGCTTTATTCAGCTTTACAAATTTGTTTGTTTACCAATTCCTTCCTGATTATAAATGTATTTTCTTTGAGTTCGATCTTTAAAATTTGAAAAGAAGAAACATGTGAACTTTTAAGCAACAATTTCTGCTATTGGTTGTTTGTTTAAACTGCCATGCTCCGGTTGCACGCAACTGCATCAAAAATTTCAAGTAGGTATTTACTTTTGTGTTATAGTTAGTAATTACTATTTTGACAAGCTTGCTGCAATGGACTCAAGGGTGCTCCAACCTTTGCATCATACTCAGTTAAGTGCGTAATGTATGTATTTGCTCATTGTCTGTTGTTAGTCATTCTCCCTGCTCTATCTTGAGTTGTGGGAGTTTGAATCAAACAAGATGAATCGCAACATAACTTTGCTTAATTGTAGCACCATCACTTTAATTTATCATTGCACAGTGAATTCGGACTTGGCCCAGGTCAGCTTCTTTCATAAAGTTTGACATCTATTGGATAGGACAAAATCTTAGTATCTAGCTTGCCCAAGTTGATTGCATCCATTGTTCTTCTCTGATGATCGTTACTATTGCTTTTGTGTTCAGATGAGCTCAATCGACGCAGCCATAGACAGAAGGATTTTGGAGAGCAGGCTTGCTGGTCGAATGGCAATTTAGATCAATTGGCTGTTGGAATCTGGTGCTGAGAGAGATCACTGAGTTTATATGAATTCCAAGATAGGCTTCCCTGATTCGACTTACAAATGACCATCATATAAGTTTCTATTCTATTCTTTGCCAGAATATGGGTTAGGGGCAATTTTTTTAAGTTATCATTCTTTTCCTTTTCTCCCTTTTGGCTCCTATGGATTTTGTTGTAACTTGTAAGCCTTGTAGATTAGGTTTAAATACAAGGATGACATTTTATATATCTTTAGCTCTTTGATTACTCTATCCCCAGTTTGTTATTTGCTCAAACGCTGAGACGTTATATCAGTGACTAGTTGGAGTTACATTTTGAACAATCATTGTGTATCACTATAATGTATTCTGTCCCATACTGCACTGAGAAAGGTTAACCCTACTCAGTCTCCCACTCATCTCATCAGAGCTTCACACTGTCTTACATTCTCCTCGTCAGCAGGTTCCACGAATCTCGTGTTAGTAACTCGAACTCTTCACCTCCATAATATCTGAGACTTACCGGTACAAACTATTTACAGCTTATGTTTTTGAGCTAAGTTATGCTCGGATTGAGGGTTAAAATCTGTACCACCGATAGTACCTTTGCCAAAATGTGACCTAATGTATAAGAGATTTGGCCAAAGAAATTGAGAAAATTTGAGAAATAACCATATTTTAGTCACTAAATTGATTTTTTTTAGCCTTCTTTTTCTTATTTGTTGAAAACTAACCAAAATAAGAGATTGAGACCACGATACCCTTCCTCTCTTTTCTAATATTTTTCTTCATTTTCCGTCCTCTCTTTAGATAATAATTGATTCCTTATTTGATGAAGCTTCATGCCAATACATTGTTTTTTTTTCCACCAATTCTTAGGGTTAGATCCATCATTTATGGACAAACCCTAGCTACACAACCTAAAAGTTCCTTCCCACCACTCCAGAACTCGGAATAGCTACCCGTTACCTATAGAGGTAACGTATTAGAACCAAGGTTAAAGTTCATCTCTGGAAATTAAACTGAACCACACAAACTTCCCCAAAAAAGAGTACATTTTCTAGGCTATTAAATCGACCAGGAAACTATATATATATATCCAAGGAACTCAAGAGGGGAGTGTTATTTAAATTTATAGTAGCAATCTTATTCTCACAAAATCAGATGCCGCCCTAGCAAAGTTCCATTTACCCATAATATGATGACAAGATAACTATGAATGCATGGTACAATAATTCTTGACGAACCCCAAAATCTTCAAAACATAATATAAAAAATTGCAAGCATAGATCATTATCTGACCACTACATTACAATACGATATCGTAAAAGAAAATGAGATGTTATGATGTACATATATATACCTTCAATAACCAATAAATCGGAAGGCATATCGATCAAATGATGTAGTCATGATGCAGTAGTAGCTAGTATCGCAAATGTAGAAGGAATTAAGGATGGAAAAGAAATAGAAAAGTGAATATCCTATTTTAAGGGTAATAATGACATTTTATTTTATCATATGGTTATTTTTCAACTATTTTCCATAACATAGTTAAAAATCAATTTAGTGACTAAAATATGGCTATTTTTCAAAATTTATCAAATAAATTACCAGAAAACATGTACGTGTTCATGTTCATGTAGTCAGTCTTCTACCAAAGTTTTTATCATTCGTCACATTAGTTTCTCCGATTAACATTATAGGTTATTTCACAAATAAATTTCCGTCGATTTATATATTCACTTATTTATCTTCTGAATATTTTTATTTTTGTAAATTCGTCAATAACGGGTTTGGGGGATTTCGAAACACTCTCTAAAGAAACATTTTGCGTTATGCTATCATTTTTTCTTAAATTAGAGTATAGATTAAATTCTCTATTGAATTCTCTGATTACTTTTTGTGTATGATAACTCGCTGATAAAATGAAATATTTTTGCCAAAAAGTATAAATTGCCAATATGTAGGGGTTTAACTCTAAAGTCTTAAACCCTCCATGCCCATTCTGCAGCATCTCTAAAAATGAAGTCCCTCAGAGCCCTGAGGCTCCTCTCTCCCAAACCCACCTCCTCCCCTCTCTCCCCACCCCTCCTCCGCCGCCTCTACTCCGCCGAGCCCCAACACTCCGACCATCCCACCCACACCTCCTCCTCCTCCTCAGAATCCGACTCCGAATTCTCCTTCGACAGTACCCACTACGACTTACCCGCGTCGTCGGATCCCCAACCCGAGAACCCGACATGGGACGATAAGTACCGGAGAAAAGCCGACAGGGTGGTCCCCGGGGGCGAGGCCCACAAGGCCAAGCTGAGGTTTTTGAAGCAGGAGGAGGACGAGAGAAGGCGCCGGATTTTAGCTAAGGCGCTGCTTGAGGCGGCGCTGGAGAAAGGTGATGGGGAGGAGGAGGAGGAGGCGGTGGTGGTGAAGGAGGAGGATCAGAAGTCGGTGAACGTTGGGATCATTGGAGCTCCCAATGCTGGAAAGTCTGCGCTCACTAATTACATGGTTGGTTGTGCTTGAGCTTGAGTTTGAGTTTGAGTTAAAAGTGTTTGGTGTTTTAGAGAAACTGATGATGTGGTGTTAGTTTTAGTGATTGACTGTGTGAGTGAATTGATGTGCATTTGGTAGTTTGGTGTTTTAAGTGTTTTGTTGTTTGGTAATTTAGTTTCAGGGATGTTATGACCGTGGTGTTTGATTTTGTTGTCTGAGAACATGTACCTTGTTACTTACTATGCATTGGTCATAAATTTCCTGGTTAGAGTTTGGTCCGGTAATTGGTATTATTAAAGAAAATGTATGCGCTTTCTGTGAGAACTTCTATTCGGATAAGAGATTTTAGGTAGCTCAGTGAGCAACGTGTGTTATAAGTTGTCCTCACAGTTATGATAATCCAACATTGGAGAGAAACAAGTGATATGCATTTTGAGATTTCAGTATTGAACATGTAGCCTTGAGAGATTCTTTGTTCTAAACCTTCATTGTTTGATATACTGGTTTTTCGGATGTAAAATAGCTAAAGGTGGCATTTTTAAGAGAATTACTTAGTGTGTGAGATGTAACATTATTTTGAGGCTTGATGACTTTCATTGTGACCATGCTCTCCCCTTTTGTTATAGGTTGGAACAAAGGTTTCTGCTGTTTCACGGAAGACAAACACAACTACCCATGAAGTGTTAGGAGTTATAACAGAAGGAGACACCCAAATTGTATGTTTGCATGCTTTTAGAATACTAAACACGTTACTCTGGGCAAAATGTCTAATGAAGTTACTATGTCATTCACTATTAATTGAACTACCATATGCAATATATTTTTTTTGCTAGTCAAATTATAACTGGTACACAAATGAATAAAAACAATTTTTTGAGCTTTGTGATATTTATTGTCATCGGTTCTCTTTTACTTTGAATCTGATATTCTGATTACCATGGATCAATTACTGCATTGTCTATTGCATCTTTATTTATTTAATTAGATTACTATTTTCATTTATGCTATATATATAGATATACACACCACCAATATCTGTATGGGAAATAATAAAGCCTCTTAAATCTGAAAAGTTCAAAGGAAAAGCTATGTGGACGTCATCTTTGTATATTGTAAACCATGTAGGGTGCTTTAGCACACTAGTATTTCTTACCGAATTAATGCTCAACCATCTTTCCTGCTTAGCAGCAAAGTACTGTCAATGCTCACTTATTTTATTTTAGAATATCATGTCATGCTTCATGTTTAGAGATACTCTTGAGATGCATCATGATTTGTCATTGCTATACTTCAAGGGTCTCATACTGTCTCAGCATAATATCCTTTCTCTTGCAATAGTACTTTCTACTTAATTTCATTTAGTGGCTTAGAGCATGTATAACAGCTTTCTAATTGGTGTATCTTCACTGACCCAAGGAAAATTAAAGTGAAGCTTAAAAAAATTCTTGTTGTTTTTCCACACATTTGATTAACAGTTTTATTATCTATTGATATGCAGTGTTTCTTTGATACTCCGGGAATTTCAATAAACTCCCGCGGAATTCCATACAAGGATTTCAAGGCTCGAGTGGAAAGTTCTTGGAGCTCAGTTAATTTATATGATGTCCTCATAGTTATGTTTGACGTTCATAGGCATCTTACCAGGTTAGTGATCCGCCGCCTTTGGATATTGTGTACATTTTTTTCTGTCCCTGATCCGGTGCCTAATTATTTATTTACAATCATTTAGACCTGATGTAAGGGTTATAAAAACGATTAAACGCATGGGTATGGCGCCACACCCAACACAAAAGCGAATACTATGTATGAACAAGGTCGATTTAGTTGAGAAGAAGAAAGACTTGTTAACTGTTGCGGAGCAATTTAAAGACCTTCCGGGGTATGAAAGGTAAAGTTTGGTTTCCTCAGAAAATGAAAAATGTCGGTCATCTTTTAAAAGATGTGCATTTGTTCTTAACAGTGCTTCTAACTTGCTATTTATTTCTTCCTGTAGGCATTTCATGATTTCAGGTCTGAAAGGCTATGGAGTTAAAGATCTTACTGAATACTTGATGCTTCAGGTACGTCAGCTCTTTACTTATGCCATCTTTCTGATTGTCCCCTGTCAAGAAAGAATTCCATAGAATCTTTGAAAATATATGTTTTGATTAATAGCATATTACACTTTGCTGTTGATCTTTTGAAAGTGTCATAACACACAGATGAGCTTCTCCTTAAATAATTATCAGATTCTAGTTGATTATGACTATGGACCATAAGTTTACAAGAGATTTTAGTAGATTTTAATCTCATTTTCTCGAGAGCGTCAAAATTTATCACCTTTTGTTGTTGGATGTCTCGGTGGAAAAGTATATACTGAGATAATATAAAGCACTTAGTGTGACCACTTTGACTGACTTTTTATGTTTAGGCAGTTAAAAGACCTTGGGAAGAAGATCCCTTCACCATGAGTGAGGAAGTTTTGAAGAATATATCATTAGAAGTTGTCCGAGAAAAGTTATTAGACCATATACATCAGGTAGAGCATCTCTCCTCTTTCATGTACTTTGATGGTGTCTATTCTGCATGTTGATGTAATGATTTCCTATATCTGGAATAACTAATTCGAAAATCTCAATTAACAATGAAAATATGTCTTATTTAGGAAATTCCGTACGATATTGATCATCGTTTGATAGAGTGGAAGGAGTTACGTGATGGTTCTATTCGGATTGAACAGCATTTCATCACTCACAAGCCAAGCCAACGCAAGATTCTTGTAGGAAAGAGGGGCTCCAAAATAGGGTAAATACTGAAGTCCTAGTTCCAAAATTCTTTATTTTTTCTATAACTTCTATGTGATCAGTATTATAAAAATTTATGAATATGTGCCTTTCTTTTTAAATCTACTAATATGGAATTTGCATACTTCCCCGTTCACTTTGGAATTATTATCATCCTTGTAAAACATCAAGTATGTAGCCCAGTCGAACCACTATTTACTTTCTACAGAAGTTTGTCTGAAATGCATACTTTTGAAACAGGAGAATCGGTATCGAAGCCAATGAAGAGCTAAGGTCCATCTTCAAGAGGGATGTGCATCTGTTTCTCCAGGTTAGACTTAAATGATTCAGGAGCACACTGAGTCAGACTTTGAGATGGGCTTTTCATGCCATACTATCTAGAAGTCCAAGATAGTGTATAGCCATCCATCAAAGATACATGTGCGCTTCACTTGTGACATACTTAGCAAGTAGAGTTGAATGTCAAAAGTTGCACCATTTCCTTTCGCACTGCAAGATTATGGAAAGAGTCTGGTCTCTCAGTACTCTACTCATGCACTCATCAAATTCACGAAGGGGCTTTAATGGCAGAAAAGCCTTTTGTTTTGGTATTGATATCGGTGACAGATTATAGGAAGTCTCCAGTTACCAAGGGAACATTATAGTACTGGAAGAAGATACAGTATCCTGTCTCTTGATTTTTCTATAGTTACTGACCTTGTTTTTTCTTCGTTTTCAATCCTGTATTTTACATACCAGCATGTATATCTTAGGCAAGGTTCTCTTATTTCAGTCATTTAATTCAGTCTGGAATTACAATAATCATTTCGTGACTGTTAAAGCCTTATGAATGTGGCTTTGCTTGTGTTGTATCTAGAAGTGGTCATTGACCCAAATATTTGTACACCCGTCAATATGGGCTACAGGTTTATTATAGGCTTCTATAATTCTTTACTCTTTAGTATGGTCACAATTGTAAACTTAATGATCTTTTGATAGTGAACTCAACGGTACAAAGTAAAGCTGGGATCAGTACAGAAAATTTAGTTGTTTGGGCAATATCAAGACAATGAGAGATGACTGGCTTTAGCTTTAGTTTAAGCCTCTTTTTTTTTTTCTTTTTCTTTTTTTGGTCAAATGAGCATTTAGCCATTAATTTGCAGATGTTTTACCTCTCTAGGTAGTTCAAGATGTGAAAAGGGAGTGGCTTGTTTGATTACAACAATTGACTTGGTGTTGGAAAAAACAAGCTCGAGAATGCCAAAATAAATGACGGCGGATATCGTGTAATGTTCATGGTTTGGCAACAGGCTTCTATTATTTGTTGAAGCTAATAAATTCAAACTTATTCTGAACTTGGATTCAGTCTGATTACATTCAGGTATTCTATATGATAGTCATTCAAATTATCCCAAACATTTTACAGACCTGGAAAAACAGTTGCAGAAAAAATAACATAGTACATCACTTGAAATTATGACAAGGTAAGAGCTACATCACAACCACTGATTTTCAAACATCTAAATACTAGGATTACATACCAAGTGGAAACTTCCTAGTTAACCACACTGAAAGACTGGAATGGGTTAGTCAACTGATCCAGAAGCACAGTGACTGGTGTTGCAAGTCTTGGTTCATAAGCAAAACCATGCAAGTCACCTTCACCACCACCACCATATTGAACATAAGGGCATGGAGGAACCCATTGCCACACTTTCCTGCACATGTCAAACTGCAAAGCCTTACCGGAACCCCCCGGAATTATAATGATAATGAAGTCTCCATGACCTACGCAATGGAACCCATTCCCGTTTTCGATTGCTGCAAACTGCACATATAGCTGCTGTGGCATTCTCTCCATCTCAAACCAAGTTGTTCCACAAGACTGCAAGCCCCAAATCCTCAAGCTTTTGGGCACATTCAGCCTACTCTTTTCAACTGCAGCAACCAGCAGCAGCTTTCCACTGCTCTCCACCAAGCTCGGGAACCTCAGAAACCTTCTCATGGGAGCCTGAATCTTCCACCAGTTGTTTGCGGCCACATCATAGGCCAAGATACTGAAAGGGCTGTAGTTCATGGAGTAGAGTCTCCCATGAAGATGAACCATTCTTCCCGACTCAAAATTACAAAGCCTTGGCAGAGAAGAGTTGGTTCCCCATAGTGAGAAAAATCCACCACCATCTATGTGGAAGCTTTCAGAAGTCAAGTTCTTCACGGCATATGGAGAGATCATGTCATCTCCGGCAACAGTGACATCAATTGATGTAGGGGTGACACTTAGACCGGTGGAAGGGCAGAGCCTTGACCTCAGAGTTGGAGGCAATTGGGTCAAAGAACCAACAATTGGGTTGGAGAGAATGAGACTCTTTGGACCAGCCTCTTCAGAGACCCAACAGATCAAACCACCGGAAGAAGTACTTGGACAAAAACCAGATGGAACAAGAGGAAAGGAGAGGCGGTACCATGCAAGCTCATAAGGGTCAAAGAGGTACCCTTCACATATGTTAGTAGTGTTACTGCTATTCCCTCCATTGCTGTAAATGTAGCTGTTCTTAGGGCTCTTTTGCTTGAAGAAGAGAAACCAATGGCGCCGGCGGTGAGTGAGCTGGAGGTACAACTCAAGGAAGGCATTGGTGAACAAGAGACCATACCATCTCTTGCAGACGCACCGGGCTCGAAAGAAGGCCGGCGGTGGAAGAAAGGCGATAACGCGATCAAGCAGCTGGCGTGGGAGTCTACTCCATATTCTAGGGTCCAGCCATGGATCATTTGATATGGTGTTAGCAAGAGAAGCACTAGGCCCGGCGCTAGCAGCACTGCTAAAAATGTATGAGAAAGGAAAAGCCAGAGAGGGATGAAAGGCTTCCATGACAAGATATGTGTCTAGAGCTTAGTACAATATGAGTGCAGTTCAAAACAAAGAAGTATGGGATTGAAAGAGTGAGCTAGCTAGTTGTGGAAATGGAGGCTAACATGCATGGTTGCTATTTTTCATCAATGTTAGAAAGTGGAAACTTGCTTTTGGGTGACTGGGAGAATAAGGTGGGTAGGTAACTTGGTCTGTGTGTTTAGAGAAAGCTTAGAAACTGAACATAAGCATGGAACATTAAAAGTGAAAAAGGCTCAGGTGGGTTTCAAGAAGGAAATGTCTATGTTCCAATTCGGGATAGCTTGGTTGAAGAAAGAAGATTATGAAGGGATTTTGGTTTTGTATTGGTTGGAGAGGAACTTGGAAGTGAGGTTGTGAGTATATATAGGACGAGTCGGTGCGTTATTAGCTTTGTCCTGAACTCTCTTTACATCACTAAAATATTGGTTTTCTTTTGCAGTGACTCTGATGGAAGCATAGGTCGTGTTGTTTACTCAAGGCCGAGGTAGATAATTAGACAAGTGCAACTTTGAGAGAGAGAGAGAGAGAGAGAGACAGAGAGAGCACATGAATTACCAGCGAGCAGCAGTCCTTGGATTCATTACTGATTATTCATTCACAGTTTCACACTGCAGTGCAGGTACGAACTCTTCTAAGTGAGAGCACCTATTCAACTTTTGCAGGCCACGAGTTGAAGCCGGTCTGAAGAGATAGGACAAGCATGCATTAGATTCGTGAAGATATATAATCATATGCAGCAGTATTAAGCGGAATGATGTAAGTTTGGAGAATGAGTAAACGAATACGTACCTTTAAATTATATGAAGAGGTACGGTGTAGGAATTAGACAATTTTACTCACCAGTAGATGTGCTATATAGTATATATCAGGCCATTCTACTATTTTTTTTTTAAAGCCTGTCTTTTTTCATATATTAATCTATTGCTGCCTGAACAAATATCTTGCAAATAAAGAACGACCTTAATTTCTCGGTTGATCGATCTACATGCTATATAGTGAGAAGAACTTATATAGAATTGCCTATAAGTTCAAAAAAAAAATTTGCCTATAAGTTAGAGCGACCGTAAATTACAGCATCATATAGCAATGCTTAATATGCCCCCGGGGGAGGCAGAATTAACTTGGTGGTTATTGTCTTCTAAGCAGTAAGCAATGTCGACCAATATTAGAAAGCACATCGCCTATAAAATTGACCTCTGTAAAGACATGTCTAAAAGAAATTAAGTTCATCAAAAGTCGAGACTAGGCTTTCGGTCTCTATAATAATCTACTATTAATCGATGTAAATTTAGAGCATATTTTTTCTTCTCAAATTGCAAAATTATAGATCTCGATCGAGCATTTCTTTCTAAAGGAGATCTTGAGAGAATTTATGTTGATTTTATAATTAATTAGGATTCATCTAGGTGTCTGATCAAACTTATCTTAGAAAATACATGCATATTTGCTCTGATACAATATGCCACATGAAGTTGTGAAAGGGTTCTTGACATAACAAACCTTGAACTTTTACTTGACTATACATAAAGGATTATAATTGAGCCTCGGTTCTATATATATCCCATCGTCATGTTCCAACGTAAAAGAAATGTTGCTTACATAAACGATCATATTGCCAATCGATTTCTCAATCAAAATTAAGAATGTTTATTTCAAACGAAAAGATTTTCTCTTCAACTTAAATTAGAGTAAAATAACACGAGAAAAAGATAATTTGTTTCATTATTGTTGTTTGACCTATTACAACTCATCATGCAACCCTATGCAAATGCAGGTGGTCTACAGTATGACACAAAAAACTTTGTCAGATGGATCACACGTCTAATCCAATCTCATTGATGTGTTTCAGCTGCTCCCAGTACTTTTGGCGTGAACAACGAAAAGCTTTGGTTTCCGATTCTCGAAGAACCATGAGATACTACAGAGGTGGCCGCATCCATCGAAGAAGGCTAGGTCTTCCTCTCAGCACAGAGTAACTTCCATATTATAATGCGCTCTCTCTCTCTCTCTCTCTCTCTCATCGAGCCATTTGGCTTTGGTTAAAGGAAGCAAATCCGAGTCAGAATGATCGCCATTGTCTTGTTCCTGTCAAACTGTTTAGTATTATCAGTATTTTCCTTTGTCTCAGACGTTCATGCTTCAAAAATAGAAAAAGTTTGGAAGCTCAGTTTTGGAAATTTAGAAACTCCCTCAAGAAATTTCTATTTTTGGAAGAAGCTTTCCACTCGATTTTGGAAATTTTGTTTTCCCTTCAAGCAACCCAGTACAAGTACGAAGCAAATTAAAAGCCAGCCCCTCTCATTTCTCTTTCTTTCTTGTCATAATACTGTGCTGCTACTTTTCTTTTTACTTTGAACTAACTAGCTAGCTAGATAGTTCATTTCATTTCATTTGAACTTATTTCTGTTCGGTTCTGGCTAGTTACCTCAGAGACTTCGTTTCTGACTATTTGGTTCGCGAGTTTGACTTGCCCAAAAATTAATGGAGCTTTGAACAGTTATCTGGGTTTTGGCTCAACTATGAGTGATGAGCACGAGCTCGATCTAGGGTTTGTATTAGCGATCCCAGAGGCAGAGGAGGTAGGCAACTTATCCTAAGAATCCTGGTTGCCCTACCAAGGCATTGAAGGCACTAGGCAGGTAAGATAATTGAGTTTTTTTTTTCTTTCATTTAAAATTACATATATTTCATAGTCAGATAAGACTGCTTGAAGTAAGTGATCTGTGATCATCAAATGTTCAGCGTTCCTGTATACATGACCAATGTACCAATTTTTTTATCTGCATTTGAGAAGTCCAAGAATCATCTCAATTCAGATATATAAAGTTAATTATGAACTAACATGATTGTTGCCCTAGAGTTGGAAGAGACAAAGTAAGGGGACGTGGGGTTTAGGCCAAACAAGACAAGGTGGAGAGTCAATCAGAAGTCTTTTTCCTTGATTACTCGAAATCTCGAATATATATAGCTTGATATTTTCCAACGACTTCCTTATGGAAACCACTTCTAACCCTACTCTTTTATTGAATTAGAATAAATTATGCTGGGGCCGGAGGACATAATACCATTATCCTGAGCTACATGAGAAATATGACTAATATCTTTGTAAAACACATTTTGAATAATAAAAGGAGCCTCATGTGACTAAACATTATCAACGTACTCATAACTAGCAAAGTGAGCTAACCTGTTGGTGACACCATTTGTTTCCTTGTAAATGTGTCGAAAAGTGATAGACTGAAAAGCAAACATGTAAGCCTTGCAATCTTCCACAACTCGACCCATTTTCAGAAAAATCCTCTCCCTCCCTTTGTAGGGCAGCAATCAACAGGATAGAGTCGCTTTCTCCGTTCACATGTGTCCACTCTTGATCAACCCTACTCTTTTTCCCTCAAGAAATGCTTGTGAGGCAAGAAGGCAGAGATCCTATTGGTAGTGGGAACTTTGTTAGGGTGTGGTTGGATTAGTGGATTCCTCTGCCGGCACCTCTTTCACCAACATTGGAGTTTGTGCATGAGCTAGTCGCTGATAAAAATGTAAGTTTTTTTTCCATTCTCACAATGAGTTTCCAAATGATCGATGAATAATGACCTATTTCGAAGTATTGTGTGGGTCATTATGGGTGGCTGCACAATCTGTGAGGAGATCAAGTTTTCCAAAATACATAATTGAGCAGTGCTATAGAGCCTCACAAATTTAGGCCTTAATCATATGTGTCATGCTTAGTCATATAAACACATCACTTATTTTTCAAATCAAGCCCAAGTCAGTTTCGAGTCTAAATGATAATCATATCCTTTATAAATCTAATATTTCAAAATTATTTTGAATTTTTTCCTAAATCAGCATTGTCAATGTAAGGTAACAAGTAAAACTCTATCAATTTAATTGATTATTTATAATTTCCTACCTCTTCGATCACTAGATTATGAGCTATAATTAAAATAGGTCATCTTTTTGGATATGTTGACTTTTCTAATTAATTTACTAGTGCAAGAAATATTAATAACACTTCCATGAATGAGGTATGAATTAAATATCAATTTTATGGGATAGAATTACGAAATATTTTGCTTAAAACAAAGAGTTGAAATATTTTTAGTACGAATTCAATATATATAATTTTTTTCCGGGAGAATTATTATTCTACCCTTGTGTGTGTCTTAGCCTAATAGGTTTCCTGTTAGGAGATAGATTAGCATCTCTGTAATAGATTAGGACTTCGAATCCTATGAGATTGTGATTTTTGTAATGCCTATATATAGGCTCCCATATCATTCAATAATACACAATTTTTCATCCTGAAACACATTATCACTCACTTTACCCTAAAACCCTGAACTTTTAGATCCATACAAATTTTTTTTTCTTTTCCACCGCCGGTCGCCGCTGTTCTTGGTGCGATCATGAGAATCGCCGATATGCATCGATTATTTTGTGACCATATACATCACAACTCTTCTAATTCCGGTTACATACTTGAATAGTTTCGATTATTTGAAACCTATATAACTCTCGTTTCTCATGGATGCGTCGCCATCGTGACTGTTATTTGAATGTTTGATTTTTCTTAAAATCATGTCTATAAACGATAATACCAAGGTTTACGTACTCATTTATTACTCTGAAGCAGCACTATTTGTTGACAAAAGATCCCAAAAATAACGAAGTCTATGGGACACACTTAAAGTGATTTAATGAACGTCTATGACGTTGTAGTATCAGAGTTGACCTTGATGCAGACTCCACATCCAAGAAACGCATGCCATTTTTGGCACCAGTATCTATTTCTTGAGAGAATTTTGGAGATGGAAACGTAACATTCTTCCATTCTCAAGTAAGCAAACATTTTTGAGCCTCAGGCTAAGGCTCCGCCCGATCCAATATGCAAGATTTTGTTGCTACGGACTTTTGATTAGTCAATCTATTTTAACTATGTTTTCTGCTTACTATTTTTCAAGTATGACGTTGGCATTGCCAAGATTCTTGCTCGAATTTAGCTTAAGTCTTCTATTAGAATTGGAAGCTTGTTTGTGTTGTATTAAATATTGGCATATTCAATAAATTTTCTCGTATTTCTTAGATGAACTCGTGAGAATTTTATTTGTCTTAAACCTAGCATGAATGGTTAACGTTTGCAACACACGTGGTTTTTAAATTGGCTGCTTTTGAGTTATATGGGACCCCAATAGTACTACATTGTGAATTTGGACATTAAAATTTGGAAAACGGACCTCGGAACGTCAAAATTGACGTCGTTTTCCCTGGTTACTGTTCCGGCGTTTCCGGAACGTTTTACCGGCGTATTGGCCTCCTTCTAGCCACTTGCCGGCGTTTCCGGTGCCACCGGAGGCTCCGACTGCCGCCGACCGGTTTCAGCGAGGTTTCGGTGATTTTTCGTCGTTTCTCGTCATTTTATCGGCATATTTCCCGCAGTTTTTACTGCCACGTTTTCCCAGTCCAAATTTTACTCGGTTTTGAGTTATTTTGACATGGTTTTCCGATTAATTTTTTGGCTTTCTCCAAGTCATTTCATAGCTTAAATGATTTTATTATTATTGGTGACCACCCGCACCAATTGGATGGTTTTTACCACCCAAATTGTTTGGTATTCAACTGCTCCAATACCATGTTTTTCCAACTCTTAAGTTGAAGAATGTAGTTCTATTGTCATGTGATACATTCGATGGGATTGCCATTTGTTTCAATCTCCCCTCTTACAATATCCTACGGCGTATTGTCTAGAGAAGTTCACCGCGTTGTTGACTCTCTTAATTTTATTTTGAGCATGTCTCGCCTTGAAATCGAGTGTCTTGCTAATTGAGTAACCACCCACATTGTCCTACGGCGCAGGTAGTTGTTTTACGAATCTCGTGCGGAGATTGTGTTCTATATCTTCATGCCTTGCTAAGTTTTAAAGGTCATACATGCCAATGATAGATTTTCATCTTGATATTTGTGTTACGAATGGAGAGGAATAAATCTATCAAATTTCATTGACAGTAGCTTTTTCAAACTTAGACAATAGCTTTGTTAGCCTGCAGACATAGCTTTGTTAGCCTGCAGACATAGCTTTGCTTGCATGCAGACATAGCTTTGCTTGCCTGCAGACATAGCTTTGCTTGCCTGCAGACATAGCTTTGCTTGCCTGCAGACATAGCTTTGCTTGCCTGCAGACATAGCTTTGCTTGCCTACAGACATAGCTTTGCTTGCCTGCAACAGTAGTTTTATGTAACTCAAGATTAGTTGAATCATGGGTTCGGTTTTGCTGTCTCCTCGGTTTTGACATGATCATTTTTTGGTCATTTTGAACGAAATATGATGATTCGAGTTCTTTGAAATTCACATGATCATCTATTTTTCATGTTCACGAAGCGATTGGAGGACCACCTCACCGTGCTCCACACGGTGAGACCGAGCCAGCCCCTCCCGGCGGCTCCATGGCATTAAGGCCGTCGGTGGCAGCATCCCTTCCTTCACATGAGCTTGTGATGCCTCCTACGTTTTCTAATACCTCCATAAGAATCTCTTATGCCCATCGCTCATTTTGCAAACCTTGTTATCATACTAGATTTCAAGGAAGTCTTTATTTGCTAAGACTCTAACCAAGAACATTCCATTCTTACAAAGTATTTAAGGTGACATTAGTGGACCCTATCCAACCGAATGCGGACGTTTTTCGGTATTTTTATAGTATAGGTCAAGAGCATCGACGCGTTGGTCACACGTCGCTTTGCTTTCCACAAGGAACGCTGCATTTGCTAAGTTTTTAGCTATAATCATCATACTAAGGGCTCACCACCATTCCCATCCTCTCAAATCTATTTGATTGGATACTATTGGAGAGTTCATGTCCATGACTTTGATGATTTCGTTTTGCATATCTACTGGGATCGTCGTTAAACATATTATTCCTCATGTTCATTCACTGCATGATCTAGCAGAGCTCGGACTTGGTTATGGGTACTAACCTACTGAGTTTTGCATGGAGATATGTAATAATGTTGCATGCAACGACACTTATTCGTTTTAGACCCACAACTTGTCAATCGTTTAGTGCATACCAAATGGTTACTAGATACGATCCCAACGTTATTTTCATTAAACACCTATTTGGTTAAAGTTCTTTATGTGTCTATATTGTAGTTATCTCAATGAGTCTACTTGAAACGATTAAGTATTCTGGTTGGTTATGATTTATGAATCACCAACACTTGTCCGCTATTTCCAATCTACAACCGTTGATCTCTATCTTGCGATATTAGCAGACGGTCACTTTGATGAGACATACTTCCCGTCGTTAGGGGGAGATATGGAATGCTCGCATTCCGGTTTAACGCTATGAATTGACGTGGTGTGGCACTATGTCTCATTAAGATCCCGCACTACTCAAAGTGATCAAATGTGCAACACATTATCTACCTCCAGAAAGTTAAAGATTCGATGCTCAATGAATTTACCGATATTATAAAAGTGACGAGATCGCACATAAATGTTGTGATGTGCCGGTAAGGTTGGAACTCTCAGAATGTGGGAGAATTTCATATGACCTGGTCCTAGCACCGTTGGCACCATCCCTGACAGTGGGAAGGAAGCTGGCGATGGCACCATCGTACATTATGGTGTTGTCGGCGCCCGTGGTATTGCACCACAAAACAAGGGCGGCAAACGCAAAGATGGACTAGTAAGGGTCATAGCTTCGGTCTTAGCTACCTAGATGAGGGGGAGACTATTATTCTTTGGAATCAAAACCAGAAACAAGCGATGTGCGTAGGCACAAGTATTTTTCCCATCATCAAGAGATATTCTCTAAACATGTGTATCAACTAAGTTTCTGTGGGACGCTACAGACTCATTTTGTTGATGTTAGAAAAAAATAGAAATCTCACGAATTGATCGTATATAGCGTGCGTGTGTTTAATGGATTGATCTCCCATGATTGATAATGTATTCGCTTATGCTCTTATTCCGTTGTAAAGCATCAACGATGAGCAACTTGACCGAAGTAGAAAGAATCAACACAGGCTGAACTAGACTTGTTATGTTGGTCGTTGTTCGTAAGTGTAATGAGAAAGATGAAGTCATGCGATATATGCAGGACTTATGGCGCAAAGATTGTCTCATTATCCTAGTATTGACTACGATGAGTTATATTCTCTCGTTATGGACATAATTGCTTTCCGCTACTTGATCAGTAGTAGTGTCCATGAAAACTGATTTGCAACATATGATAGTGGTCATAGAATATCTGTAAAGGGATTTTGACGCGGATATGAGAGTGTCCGAGGGACTTTAAATACCTCCAGACTATGGAGAGCTTATGTAATCAGATTGCGATGTTCGAGAGAACGTAGTACAATCGATTGCAAGAACTCATACCCATATGTGTTCATATGAAAGCTAATTCTTGATTCTCTATTCCGTCTAAGTAAAGATGATGAAGAGATTCAATGAGCTATATATTTATATATGTAAGTGTTGTTGGGACACTATTACTTTCATTATGACGTGATTAACTCTGCGCCTGTGCATCGTCATTGGACTTGCATTGCTCCTTTGACATGAGTTTAGTTCTACACTTAGTGAACCAACACAAATCCTATCCACACCAATGCCGCCAGTGGCTCCAGCAACATCAACGTACGCCTTGGTGTACCAGTCGACACTAGTAGCGTAAAAGATACGTACGGTTCCGCTTCGGACCAAAATCAGTCATTCATTGATTCATTCCCCCATTTATTTGTGAAAGACACAATGAATGTGACAAATTAGAATCTATCCAGTTTCGTATGTCAACTTCAACGAGACCTATAAGACAGCTTGCTCGATGAAATATGGTGAAATTAGTACCGTTGGAAAGGTATATGTGTCTACTTTTCAGAGACACCAACCATTTGTTCATAGCTATCATACTGAGTTATGGCCGTTTTAGAAAAATAGGACAGTTCTGTCCGGAAATTTGCAAGGCAGTCAACTTCGACAGAGCACTGTGAACTGTTCTGATCGAATTAGGTTGTGAACCTTATGTCACTAGAAAGCCACGGATGTCTAATTTATAGAATATTTTACGGTTCGCTGATACTTATTTTGACGAAAAAGTTATGGCCGTTTAAGTGAATGAATGTCATTCTATCCGATAATCTGATTTGCATTGCAAACTTTTGTTTTGAGTTGTTATGCAATCTTGTTTCCTAGGATCTAAGTTTGGCTAAGTATAGCATGTATGATCTGAGGATGTTTGGCTAGATTAATGATTAATCATTGGCTCAAGACTACGTTTGAGAAGCATGTAATGAACGTTGTATATGCTGTTCTTTGTACTACATGATTATGACACTAATCAGGGGGAGTTGTTTCGTAGACTTCAGGAGAGTCTACCTCACATGATTAAATGTAGACAGTGCGTTGTGCTCTTTTTCTCTTCGATCAAGCTTTTGTTTTTACCCAAGATATTTTTATTTTACTTGACAAGGTTTTTAATGAGGCAACGATGTGTGCACCATGCAACCTAGGTATGCAACACAAGGAGGGGTGTTCCAGGAGAATTATTATTCTACCCTTGTGTGTCTTAGCCTAATATGTTTCTTGTTAGGAGATAGATTAGCATCTCCATAGTATATTAGGACTCCGAATCCTACGGGATTGTGGTTTTTGTATTGCCTATATATAGGCCCACATATCATTCAATAATACACAATTTTTCATTCTGAAACAAATTTGAAATTTTAGATGAATTATACATATATTCATGTATATATTCACTAATTCACATCATATATACATTCATATGTATTCACATTTTCAACAAATATGCATTCAAAAGCATTATATATATGTATGTTTTTTCACGATTTTTTAATTTTTATTATTTAAATTCGAATTATGAGTGTATTGAAGAAAAACTATTGAGTAAAAACCAACCATAAACCAAAAGTATAAAACAAATAATAATCACCAAATTTATAAAAGGATTTGATGATCTTCTTAGAAATGATATTGCAAAGAACTGAAAAATATGATGTATCTAGCTGACTTGGCAAAACACATAGGATTAAGGCCAACAATCATTTTTATTTTTTTATTGTGGGTGGCTAGACACAAACTAAATGAGCAAGATTAAGGATCATAACTGCCATGTGCGTACAAGAATGGTGCGTACGCATGTGGATATCACGGCAGGGTTTTAGGGTTTTAATGTTAGGAGTGCTTTGTGCTGATGATGTTTTGAAATTAAGAAAACATAGACAAATTATATGAGGAATGCAATAGGTGTTATTTAATTGAAAAATGACTCTTTATATAAGGAATTTATTACAATCGATCCATAAGTAGGAATCCGCTTCTTGAAAATCGTGAAGATCATATTCCAATCAATCTTCTATGAAGAGTTTAATTCTTAATTTTAATTTCGCTTGAGGTGCTTTTGTATTGGAACTTACATTAGGTTACCTCAAATTGTATCACTTGAGAAACGTTCCAATGATGCTTCTTTTTTTTTTTCCGCTTTGTCCTAGCGGTTTTTTGTGTTGTTTTTATTCGTTGGTAATATATATTACCGTAAGTTTGTAAATAACTGATTGAGCTAGATGTATATATTGTAAAACAAAAATGCCAATTTACATCCCAAATTTGGCCATAATTATCAGTTTGCACCTCAAACTTGTAATTGAGTTAATTTACTTTCTATACTTAGGTAACAATTGTCAACTTATACCCCCTCCGTTAAATTTAAGGGTAAATTCATTCTATGATATATGAGGTATAGTGAACTGGACACTTTAATACCTAATGTTTCAAATATGACACTTTGGTACCTGAAGTTATATATTATGTGACATTTTGGTACTTATGCTGACTTCTTTGTTAAACATAGAGGATAAAATTGACATTTACATATTATTTATCAAAATAAAAATACTAATAGAATTTGATGGGTTTAAAGTTAGTTTCTATCACCTTTGTATTCATCATTTTTGTATCATTTGTGAGATTTTTTTTAAGTTTTAATTGAAGGTGAAAAATTACATTTTTGATTATAAAATATAAAATTTGTGATTTAAATACCCATGATAATACTTTTGGTGAATTAAATATAGTATCGCGGAGTAGTTTTGTGAGATGATTGAATTTCATAAACATAAAATTGACTTATGCTACCAACATGAATCAAAAATATTAACTTAAACGCATAAAAAAATCAAGATTTTGGGATAATGAATACATAAAACTCATGTTTTTATTGTATTTTTGTAAATATATACTTTAATGTCTATTTTACATTCACATTAGTCAACATAAGTACTAAAGTGTCATATAAAATCGAACTTTAGGTACCAAATTATTCTCTTTAAAACATTAGGCACCAAAATGTCCAACCAGCTATACGTCAGGTACCATAAAAATAATTTACCCTAAATTTAATATTTTTCATTAAAATTTAAGTTACATACCATGTTTATAAGGGGTAGTCATGTCATTATATATTTATTCATTTTTAAAAATAAAATAAATGAACAAAATTACTTAAGAGGAAGACTTGTAACTAGGTTTTATTTTTCGAAACATGTTATTGATTTATATATAGTTTTAATTTACGTAAAATAATATGTTAAAAGAAACTAGAAAAATATAAGTAAATATATAATTATATACACACTCAATATTTGAAATGAGTGGGTATGCATAATATATAATTCAATGTTTTGTTGAGTAGTAGGGTCGAGTGTGTTGAAAAAAGATGTAAATAAATTATTTGATCATAAAAAATGAATCCTCCTTTTACAAAATATTTTTATTTATAAATATATAATGACAATATTACCCATTAAGTGTATGACATGTGACGTAAGATTAGATGAAAATAGTTAAACTTAATAAAAATGGTATAAATCAGTAATTTTTACCAAATTCAAAAGGTAAATTGAGAATTATGGCCAAATTTAAGATTGCAAATTGACACTTTTACCTATTAAAATGAAAATCTTACATCAGAAGCTTAACCGTCTTAAATCTCAATTTCTCTTGTTGAATAAGATCACATTATTATAAAAAAAAAGAACCAAAATTCTAAATAGACAGTTAGACACTGATTTTTTTTACCTCACCGACACTTCAAATTTTCTATTAAAAATATTGCGAACTCACTGAGCTGTTAGCGTCGAAGAGGGTTTAAGATTTTATGTAAGTTGGACACGTGTTTTGGGCGTACATTAGCAAAACACTGTATGTCTCTACTAAGTTGCGCCGCCATGGGCATATAAATGTTTGGTTTGGTTTGGAGGGAAAGAAGGAGAAGAAGAAGAAGAAGAAGTCGAAGAAGGAGAAATGCCAGTGGCGAAACCTGAAACATCAGATTCCAGAGTCATTGCTCATGTCGACATGGACTGCTTCTACGTTCAAGGTTCCAACCCTTCTCTCAATTTCTCCTCTTTAATTGTTTACTGTTCATATTAGGGTTTGCATTTGGGTGAAATGGCAGGGATGAATTTCCCTTATTTAAGTGATACCCGTTTCAATTTTATGGCTAAAGCATATATCTTTATGGTGCCCATTCGTAAATTTCGTAGCTTTGTTTGAGAAGATTGAAGAATATGGGAGTTTATAGTGTTTTTGTACATGTGTTCAGTGTACTCTTTAAAATCTGTGGGTGTAGATTGAATGCTTGACCTATTCTATCCGAGTTGTTAAGTTTATCGGCTAATATCGATAGAGAGTTCATGGGTTTGCAATGTTATGACTAATGACTATGATTATGCAAAATGAAAATGTGTTTTACTTTGCAGTGGAGCAAAGGAAAAACCCGGAGTTAAGGGGCTTGCCCACGGCTGTGGTGCAGTATAACTCATGGCAGGGTGGGGGTTTGATTGCTGTAAGCTATGAGGCCCGGAAATTTGGTGTGAAACGGTACATATGTGTTCTAGTCCTTTTTGTTATTTGTAGACAACTGTGTTTTATGTTGTTTGAGATGATAATGATGGATGTTCTGCAGTTCAATGCGAGGTGATGAGTCAAAGAAAGTCTGCCCAGAAATTCAGCTGGTCCAAGTTCCTGTTGCACGCGGTAAAGCTGACCTGAACACGTACAGGAATGCAGGTTCAGAGGTCTCTAGTGTTTGAGAGACATTTATTTCTTGAGTTCTTTTAAGTAATCTGCATAGTGAAGTGCACTTATAGTGAGCTTCCTTGAATTTGTAGGTGGTTTCTATTCTATCAAGGAAGGGTCGATGTGAGAGGGCTTCAATTGATGAAGTGTATCTTGACCTTACTGATGCAGCTGAAACCATGTTAGCTGAAGCTCCTCCAGAAAGCTTGGAAGCAATTGAGGAGGAAGCTCTCAAGTCACATGTTTTGGGTCTTGATAATGAGGTTGAATACTATGCCTTTGGACATGTCAATACAGAGCTGCGTTCTTTAATTATACGAGATTGTACATGAAATTATATGGTAAATTGGTGAATTAGTTCTCTGCATATATGAAATTTATAAGCAGAAACCATCAAAAGTTACACAATTAATCTCTTTCTTTCATTTTCTCGTTTGTTTTAAAATCCATCAGCTTGCTTGCAGAACACAACAACAGAATAGTCAGCATCTAAATACCATAATTCATTCTTCTGGGTGGGCCCATGTGTTTATAAATAAAAACTACTCAGTTTTTGAAATCTTATCAGATGCAGTCATGCAGAACTATAACTGAGGCTCACAAAAATGAGATATACAGGGATTGTTTCTCGCAAGAGAGAAATTGGGATTTTTTTTTCAATCACTTAAATGGTGTCCAATATTCACTGCATCACCCGTTTTTAATGCGATCAAGATTTAGAAATTGGAACATGGGTTTCACTACTCTTGAGGTTGTTCTGTGTGCATTAGAAATAATTGTAACACTGATATTCCTTTTTGATTCAGGACGGTATTGAAGCCAAAGAAAATGTGAGGAAATGGCTTTGCCAAAGAAATGCTGATCGCCGTGATAAGCTGCTAGCTTGTGGGGCTCTCATTGTTGCCGAACTAAGGCTGCTAGTGTTGAAGGAGACGGAATTTACTTGTTCAGCCGGCATTGCTCATAATAAGGTCTAATCTGAAATTTTCCTTAGTTTCTTTTCTCTTTCCTTACAGTGACTATTCGTTAAAAAAAACTTGTTTTTATAAAGAATATGGTTTTTGTACTCTCAGCCAATGTGTGAAAATGTTATCAGATGCTTGCCAAACTTGCAAGTGGTATGAATAAACCTGCACAACAAACTGTGGTGCCGTTATCATCTGTGAAAGGATTGCTAGAAACCTTGCCAGTTAAGAAAATGTAAGTTTGTTGTGTTGATCGGGAATACAAAATTTCTGTAGAATTGATGTGCAATTTGCATCAGAAGTATACGTAGTTAAGACAGCTTTTGTTTTCAGGAAACAGCTTGGAGGAAAGCTGGGGAGTTGCTTACAAAACGATCTGGGTGTTAACACTGTTGGAGACTTATTGCAATTTTCAGAGGAAAAGCTACAAGAACGTTATGGAATCAATACTGGGTAAGCCTGCTACATTTTACCATGATTATTTTTACATGTTGACATTTTCCATTCTTAAGGCTGTATAATATCTGAAGATGCATATCCGATATTTACAGTTCATTGGGTCAACAGATTCTACCGCTTGTTTGGTTCTCATTTCTGACTATTATTCGTGATTTGTAGTACCTGGTTATGGAATATTGCAAGGGGGATAAGTGGGGAAGAAGTTGAGGGGCGCCTTCTCCCCAAGAGCCATGGTTCTGGGAAAACATTTCCTGGACCTCAGGCTTTGAAGACGATTTCATCCGTGAGTAATTATCCCCAGCAGACTATACCTGTACTATGCTGTTAAGCGATCTAATCTTTAAAATTGTAATCATTGAAACTTGCTTGTTCAGTATATTCAGCTCCAGAATATGTATGCATCCTGTACCTTTCTTGTGGTAGGCAGTTACAGATCTCCAGCATACTAACACATGTTACTTTCCTAACTTCCTCTTGGCAAAAAAGCACGCCTGAAATGGGTCCAGGGTAATAGAGCATTTAATGTTAAATTGAACTGTATGCTTGCCATTCTATTTTCCATCATCATCATCATCATTTTTTTATTACTATTATCATTATTAATGTATTATTACTTCTATTATTATTATGATCATCATCATCATCTTTTATTTTTCAATATTTTTTTCTGTGAAGAGCATATATTGCTCAGTTGAATCGGATGCTTTTAATCACTCCTTCGCCTGAAATGGTAGGAGGGTCACTTCACTGGCCCTTACCTGGTGTTTGTCTCTTTTTGCAGGTTCAACACTGGCTTAATGAACTATGTGAAGATCTGAGTGAACGTATTCAATTGGACTTGGATGAAAACAAAAGGATTGCTCATACACTAGTGCTGCATGCCACTGCATACAAGGTGCCCATCAGTTTTCTACTTTGAACTTTTTCCCGACATTCTTTTACTCACGATTTGAGATATATGTATATCTTTATAAATTCTTTTCATTTCATTTTGTCCTAATTATGAGTTATCCATCAGACTAGTGATTCAGATTCACAGAAGAAGTTCCCTTCTAAGTCTTGTCCCCTAAGGTATGGGGCAGCCAAGATACAAGAGGATGCTCTTAGTCTCTTTCAAGCTGCATTACGTGAGTACTTGGGTTTGTTCACAGCTAAAATTCAAGGAACTCAAAACAACCAATGGGGAATAACATCCCTCTCTATTTCAGCAAGTAAAATTCTTCCTATACCATCAGTAAGTAAACCGAAACTTAAAGCTAGTATATTCTAAAGCGTGAATTGTTTTTACCACCAATCCACATTGACTTCTTGGTGGCTCTCATGTTTTGGTCATCTATATATAGGCCTAAGGGAGGAACATGATAGTTACTATCTTACAAATGTGCAATCTGGCAGGGAACAGCTTCAATCACGAAATACTTTCATGGTTATCAGCCATCCTCATCCCGAAAGCAGTCACAGGATAATTTCATAGAAGAATCTTCTCCCCTGCCACCTTCAGGTGTATCTGATCTGCCAGTTTCTGTTGTAAGATATTCTAATGTTGATTGTCATTAACTCATCAATGAGTTGTGAATTTAGGTAATGAGAATTGGGAGGTAAATGTGACTACACCACTCCCTTTTAAAGAAACTACCATTGAGTCTGCTGTGCCTAATTTGCATCATCTGGAAGAGAAAAAGGACTTTCTGAATGACCAGGTACAGTTTTTTTGTTATTTTTGTTTGATGGGATGCTTAAACTAAACACAATGAATTCTTATATTATGAATACTAAGGAACCTTATATATTACTGTGAATAGTAATATATAAGGTTATATGAATATCTATGACTCAGTAGTCTTCAAATCTGTGTCGTTGTATGCTACGGAGGTGAAAACACATATGTTATATGAATTGTCTTCCTAGTATGGAAATAAGCAGTTCACCAATATCTGTTAGCTTTTCTTCCTTGTTGAAACTAAGGAGGGTCTGTCCTTGTGATATTTCTCTGCATGTGTTAGTTTTGATTATGCAGTACTTTAAAAACACCATTTCTCAGTTAGTCTATGTTTAGCTACTTTTCCATTGAATTGCTTCACTTGCATACGATAAACCCCATTGGTCCATTCAAAAGAAAAAAACCCCATTGGTATGCTGACTCTTCTGTATGATATAATGGATTTGCTACGTTGACTGCATTAGATGATCTCATGAGTCACAAGTAAACGTCTCTCCTAGGGAATATGTTAATCATATTACATTCTTTGATGTGCAGAATCCTTGTTGCTCTCCAAAAAATCAGGGAAATGATGAATTTACCCAAGGAAGTTTACCATCATCAATCTCAGGTACCATTATTAATCTTGGTTGTTTAAGGTGTTGCTCTATTTTCCCTTCCATGTATAACAAAGATTTCTATGTAGGGAGTGAACTCTGCTCGGGAGCGAATCAAAGTCAAGTAGTGAAACATAATTCTCGTGATGAACCTTGCCTTAAAGCTGCAATGCTTGGTTTTAGACAGGAGCAAAAAAGGAAAGCAGTGAAAGACAAGGTTCACTACCCCTTTCCATCATATCGTTAAAAACTTTTTTGTTTGTGGTATTTGCGGTGCTGTCAAAATACTAGATACTGAAAATTTTGCATATGAGAACTTAATTTGAATTCAGGTTTAGATCACTCATGTTGCGGATATCACATTTAAGTCTGTACTTTTACCTAGAAATAATTGACTATTGTTTTCCATCTCATTGGTGAAACTTGGAACCTCCTCATGTGACCATGCTTATACTCCTATATATATTTTCCTTTATTACATCTTAATGATAAGAACAGCATTTGAAGGAAAATGTTTACAACTCTAAGATCAAGTATAGATCAAAGAGTCTCTCAGAATCTCGAGTTAGAGTCCAACCTTGACTGCTTTGGTATCAAACCAAAGCAAGCATCAAGTAATTACTTCAGGGTTTGTAGGGACTAGAAAACAGAATTTTGAAACCACTATGGAAGATTAGTTCTGTTCATGCTTCATAACTCAAGTGCTTGTATGTGGGCTTGCTGAAGTATTGAAGTATTTTATTAACTTTTGGTTGATACTTTGTGCAGGGAACATCTTCAATATTGAAATTCTTCAAGAACGAAGATCCAGCTCGTGTTCTCCAAAAGCTGGAACATGTTGAAAATACTGAAGGTATTAAACCACCACCATCTGTTAATAAGATCAGTGCCCACGCCTCTCTTTCTCTCTCTCCCTCTTGCCCACTGTTCTTACTGTTGAGTTTTGTACAGGTGCTCAGTCTAGAAGTGACCATTCTCTGGATCACAATCAATCTCAGTTGCCAAGGGAAAGGCCTTTCGAAGAAACTGGGACTTCTAGTGCACCTGGTTCAGCTCAAAGAAGGGAAGCATGGAGTTACAATTATGACGAGATTGACCCCTCTGTCATCGATGAGTTACCACCAGAGATTCAACAAGAACTACGTGCTTGGCTCAGGCCACACAAGCGGCATAATGTAGTGAAACGCGGTTCTAGTATCGCTGATTATTTCCTACCCACAAGGAATGCATAGTCTATGACATTCTTCCGTAAATAGGCGTTTATATTTACATCCAAGTAATCTGTATAGAATCCAAGAACCTTGCAGCTTTGGTATAGTAGTGGACCGGAGCTATATTAAGGTGGCTCTCAGGCTGAACTAGATTATGAAATTTGAATCAGAAAATATATGAATTTATTGCTAGAGATAAGATGTTGCATAATCAGTCATTTCCATATTCATGTTGGCCTATGGACCTGAGTGATATGCATCTGTTTATAATGTTCTCACACTCAGAATTGTTTAGATATGATGATAATCCTCTTTTTCTTAATCCTAAATCGATTTTGCCGAGTTTTCAATATGGAGGAGCTTCGAACTTTAGACCTCTAGGGAACAAAACCAAAACAAAACAAGACAAATGATAATCCAAAATAAAAACGGGTCGGGTAAAAGGAAATTGGGCCTGGACCATCCGACCCAGCTTTGTGCGCAAGACACCTGCTTTATTTGATCGGGAGCTCCTCTCTCTCAAAACTCTCTGCTTTGCTTTGCTTTGCTTCTCAGATTGTCGAAGATCCAACCTCTCAGGTCTCACTTCTCTTCTCTCTAACTCATATATATTAATATATATATATATATATATCTGATTGTAGAGCGTCAGTTTTGTTTATGTCCAATGTTCTTGGTCAATGGTGTGCTCGATTTTTTGCACATTAAAGTGATTAAACGCTAAGAAACTAATCGAAATTGGTATTAGTCTTTGAGTTTTGGGTTCTGCAGAGAAAACCCAGAAGTGGGTACTGTATGGTTTGATTGACAAAGCTGAGTTCAAAGAATTAGCAACACTCTTTCTGGGTTTTCGTATAAAAGATTGAACTTTTGTTTTTAGAATTTCTTTATTGGGGGTTTAATTTTGTACGTGGAATGTGATAGTTTGTTTTCTGATAAGTGTCGATTAGGTTTAAGTAGGGAATTTAGAGGCATAAAGCTGTTGAAACAAAGCGGCTGAGTCTGCTTAAGCTTTAGGGTTTTAAGTATGGATAGTAAGGTTGAGGCTGCTTTCTTGTTCTTAGGTTGAAGATTTGGAAATCAAGAACCTTGATTTGACCTGAGTTCGTTGGTTTTACTGGGTTTGGGTTCTGTGTCTTCATTCTTGCATTATAGTCTGGAGTTGTTTATGCTTGAGCTCTACTTGTTATTGGTCTAGTGCTTGTTATCTATCTATGCTGCATACTCTTTGAATGGTTTGGTTTTATAAAATTTGGTTGTATCTGAAAATTGGGATGTTCCTGGCTCAATTGCTTAATCTGAAGCATTTATAGTTGAGGGTTGGAATGTACTACATGTATGTATCTGGATTAGATGGAAAGCTAAGCCAATGAATAATACTTTACCTCTAAATTTATACTTGGTAAAAGTGTGGCGTTCATAGATGTATACCACGGGTTGAAAAGATGAGTGAAATATCTCTTGTACAGACAAGGTAAATGAAGCTTTTCTTCTAGAGCATCGTGTTCAATAGCTTATTATTGCACATGTTATCTTGTAAATTCCTAGTTTGGGAGAGTTCAGTGTTTTCAGTCATTCGTATTAAATTACACTCATTACAGTGATTACAGGATTGAAAATTGAATGCATTGTGTATTCAGTTTTCAACTTTTCTTTCCTTAGCTGTTGCTTCATGTGAGGCAGAAGCCTTAGTCATTTCTTCAAATGGCTGGAGAAATCTTAGAAAGATGACCTTCGGATGTATTCATATTTTTGTGAAACTGAGTTAGCCTTGGTTCCTACCGAGTCACTGACATAATTAATGCTAGAATTTCAGTGTAAACTAGTACTCCCTCTCTCTCTCTCTCACTCTCTCCACATTTAGGGTTGGTTGAAGAGTCACATTGCATGTGTCCTTACTATTATTTTCATCCTGAAAAAAGGTTTGGTATTTTATTCATGATTTCATCAAAATTTTATTTTACAGTTGGTATTTTCAAGAGTACAAACTACTTATAATTTAATAACCACCATTGTTCTCAACCTGCTTGGTCAATACAATTGTCTTTTATACATTTCTTACATTTTTATGTTGCTTCTCAGTGTGATATAAAATGTCTCGAAGGTATGATAGCCGTACGACAATCTTCTCCCCTGAAGGTCGGCTCTACCAGGTTGAGTATGCCATGGAAGCCATTGGAAATGCAGGAACTGCAATCGGGATATTGTCAAAAGATGGAGTTGTGTTAGTAGGTGAAAAGAAGGTGACTTCCAAGCTCCTCCAGACCTCTACATCAACTGAGAAGATGTACAAGATTGATGACCATGTTGCATGTGCTGTGGCCGGAATAATGTCTGATGCCAACATCCTTATCAACACTGCCAGGGTTCAAGCACAGCGCTATACATTTAATTACCAGGAGCCAATGCCCGTTGAACAACTAGTCCAATCTCTCTGTGACACCAAACAAGGCTACACACAGTTTGGTGGGCTCCGTCCATTTGGAGTTTCATTTCTATTTGCAGGCTGGGACAAGAACTATGGTTTCCAGCTTTACATGAGTGACCCAAGTGGAAACTATGGTGGTTGGAAGGCTGCAGCTATTGGGGCAAACAACCAGGCAGCACAGTCAATGCTTAAGCAGGACTACAAGGACGATATAACAAGAGAAGAGGCCGTTGAGCTTGCACTAAAGGTTCTCAGTAAGACAATGGACAGCACTAGTCTGACCTCAGACAAGCTTGAATTGGCTGAAGTGTTCGTATTGCCTTCTGGTAAGGTGAAGTACCAGGTTGTCTCAGCGGATGCACTGAGCAAACTCTTGATCAAGAGTGGAGTGACTCAACCCGCTGCAGAGGCTACTTAAGTAATATTGTTCTGATTAGATTAAAACTTTTGGAAAATGCTACGTTTGGATTGTAATTTTCATTTATATGACTTCCATTTTAAAAGACATGATGAAATCCTGCCCTGTTATAAGTTTACAACTCTTAATTCCTCCAGGTATTCACTTAAAGCCCCATGAAATTAGTATGAGGTCTGTTTTCTTATGTCGGGAATCCATTATGTGCTAGTTTTTTCTGCCATTGTACAATAGTTAGGGATCCCCCTGATGAAAGTTTTGGTTTGAATTACCATTAACGGGTAAGGGTCCCATTGCATCAACAACAAACAACATATGGTAGAATTTTCCAAACACAAGCATGAAGCATCGCACGTTGACGTGATATTGAAGTGTGCATCACGTTGGCTTCATAGTCTTGGAGGTTGGGGAACACGAATCTTGGAATAAGTTCCAAACCGGAATACCTAAAATGAGCGAATATGCTTTCAGGTTGATAATACCGCAGTCAAGCGTCCATGGTTTTGTTGTTCTCTCTCTCAAGTGCTTTGGACTTCGCTGAAGGCCCCAGTTTTAGTTTAATTACCTACAACCCCGAAATCTAATTTTTCGTGTTCACTGTAAGTAAATATCAAAAAATGGTAAATAGGATGAATTGCCATGTTTTGTATGACATCATTTCTAAGTGAAACGCAAACATTTTTCTCAATGTCGAGTCCAGTTGATCCTTTTTTATCAGGAAAAAAAAAACCTCAATAGGGAAGCCAAATTTACAAAATTTATAGAATTCAATGGGACTTTTTAGAAGTCTTTGGCTTCATGCCAAAGTAATTTTCCTTTATATTTGCAAAATATTTCTTTCACAGAAAGTATTTTCCATATTAGGAACAATTTATTGAGGACAAAACTAGTAGTATTTAGTCAAGTCTTCACTCACTAGTCACTAGTCTCGTTTACTTGCAAAAAGGGGCTTAAGAAAGCAACAAATTAAAGTGAGGGGGTAAACTAGCAGCAAGAATTACAATTTAACTCCTGCTGCGGTATTTAATCTCCTCTTCTTGGAAATGAAGCAAAGCTGATGTGACTGCTGGTTATATTAGAACTGAGAGCCTAATCTACCTTATTACCTTATTCATATATGAGTGTGAAGCTAAAGCCAACTCGGAGGACTTAGCGTTCTCACCGAAGTCATTTAGATTCTCCTCCACGTTTTAGCATCTGGGTAAGCTTCAAAATCTCTTCTTGTTCAGTATTTTCAATCCTCTTTGGCTTATGGAATATTGGGTTTGTCTTGGTTTTGCGTCAATTTGAGTTGAACTGAGCTGATATCTTATCAGTTTCAAGCTGCATTTTCTCATGGATGACAAACTTGTTGCTGATTGTTTATTGCCTTCTTCATTATTGCTTTGAATTTGAATCTCTTATTGTTTTCGTTTTGATTATGGGAGCTGTCTGTTTTATGTTGCGTGGTTTTTGGCAATATGTATGGAAATGGATTGGAGTTTCTGGATTTTTCTTCAAGGTGTAAATTTTTTGTTAGTTGTTGTGGGATGAACAGAAAGTCTCAAACTGGGTAAGATGAGTTTTTGATTGTTTGTTCAGAAACAGCTGCTGGGATATTTAAATTAAAAATTATGTCCCACTGGTTTAGCTAATTTTAGATGCTGAGCCATGAGGGAAAAGAGTACTAAATGAACATTATTTACAGTTCATTGTCAACAGTCAACAATAACACAAAAATGAACATTAATGGGATTTTATGCATCAACTTTGGTGGTTTCATTTTCATTGGGACTTGAAATTATTGCCTTGGTGGTTTTGACTGAGAAGGAATGCTAGGAATGTAAATATTTGATGCAGATCAATGCTTTCTAGTCCAAAATTTTCAATCAGAATGACCCTTTATTGGAACTTATAATTGTAAGAAACAAAGTACAAATAGAGAATGTCAGTGTAATTTATGTCAAAGAGTTTGTAACCCACCAACCCTGGTCAATAATTTGTTTCAAATCTTTTGCATCTCTGTAAGAATCCCATTCAGGCATCAGTTACTGCAAGGCTATCAAATATAGCCAAAGAATTAAGTCAATGCACTCTTCATATGGAATTCAAATCATATTCTTTGTCACGTACTATCTCACTATCAAAATGCAGGATTGTTGGAACTGCTGAAGAGGCCTATCGATCTGCTGCACTATCTAGTTTTTATCTTAACATAAAGAAAACACCTAATTCTACTGTTTTTGAACATTGTTCAATTGTGGGGATTCACCTTACAACAGTTTTGCAATGTCATTGTTGTCAAAGTTGCGGTGCATCACAGTCGATGTCACTGGTACATTGATAGCCTACAAGGGGGAGCTTGGTGACTACTATTGCATGGCAGCCAAATCTGTAGGGCAGCCATGCCCTGACTACAAAAGGATGCATGAGGGCTTCAAACTTGCTTATAAAGAAATGGCCAGCAAATATCCATGTTTTGGGCATGCTGCCAAAATGCCCAACATCATATGGTGGAAAACTTGTGTCAAAGATTCCTTCATCCGAGTAAGATAATTGAATTACTGATAGATCTTTGGCATGGTTTATGTGATAAATATGTTCTTTCCAATCCTTGTTTATCACACAACATGTTTGATTGAACGTACTTGACTCTGTGGTGCTTCTGAATGGCTCACAGACGCTATAATCTGAATAATGAAACATCATCCTTCTGAGCAGCATTGTGATGATAAACAGTCATCATTTAGTGATTTTGCATTGAATTTGCTTAGTTATTTTTCATGCATTATGAAATGAGATCTTGTTTTGGTAATAGGCAGGATATCATTATGATGAGGAGACATTTGAGAAAGTGTTTCGGCGCATATATGCATCTTTTGGCTCTGCTGCTCCTTATAGCCTATTTCCTGATTCCAAACCATTTTTGAGATGGGTCAGTGAGCAAGGTCTTAAGGTTGGACTTGTTAGCAATGCAGAATATCGGTATCAAGATGTCATTCTTCCGGCTTTCGGTTTGAACCAGGTTATTAGTTCTGCTTTTCATTTAGCAGTATCTTGAACTCAAAATCTAATGATATTGTTACTTGATCCATTCTCATTGAAATACAATCGATCTTATTTATTTTTTATCCTATGCTTTACGATCTTGATTAAATGTTAAGTGAAACATTTGAAGTTACATGTATGTGCATGCTTCATTCAAAATGACACATAATTATGTATGAAAAGTGGCTTGCATGCTTGTATCACAAACCACTGGTAATACTTGAAGCTATGAAGAATTTTCTTTTGGAAAGCATTATAATACATATATGCACTTAATTTCCTGAGGGAAAAGAGTACTATTTTTTTCCTATCATTTTGAATCCCGCTATATATCATCGTGATAGTTTTATATCGAATTTTGTTCAGGGATCTGAATGGGACTTTGGTGTGTTCTCTGGTATTGAAGGCGTGGAGAAACCAGACCCGAGGATTTATGAGATTGCGCTCAGCAGGGCTGGGAACTTAAAACCGGAAGAGGTTCTGCATATAGGGGACAGCATGCGCAAAGACTATGTGCCAGCAACCAGTATTGGGATGCATGGACTGTTATTGGATAGGTTTAAGACATCTGATGCTGAGGAATCGAGGAAATCTGGTGCGGTTGTGCTTCCCGACTTGGAAGCAGTAAAAGAATGGCTTACTTCAGAGAAGTCAGCACGCTGAGGGGCTTCTTTTCCCGGAAATGCGTTGTAACTTAACTCCCTGTGATCAGTAGAATTGTTGTTGATTACAACTTGATAGCAGTTCTGTTTCTTCAATTTGTTTCTTTAAAATCAGCCCAGAATATGATTCATTATAAAAGCTATGTTCTGAGGTTCCTGCAAAGAGATTTAATCTTCTGCTTTCATTTTGATATTCATCCTTTCATCTTGATATCGCTTGGATCTGTAGCAACCATTCCTTGATGAATCCATAGCGGAAAGGGTTGTTCGAGTCGAAACAACAACCAAAAGTTGCATTCTCCTTTGGTTGGCATGTAAATCTGGAATGATTACATAATCTTTTCCTAGTTTCCTTTATAAACAACTGACACATATTTTAAGCTCTTAATCTCTTTTGGCTTTGTGGGCAAGGGATCTCTAATATCCACTCATCAAGCATTTTAAGATATTCATTGAGATGCAGATAGTGTGATGGTGCATCAGTCACGTTAATAAAGCAGCATCTATGATCATTACATGAAATGATTAGGTGACCCAGAAATTTGGCACCAATGTTAAGATTTACTTGATTATATATTTTGACAATAACCATAACCCAAACATCTCCTTTTCAACACAGCTTAATGCCTTGTATTACTCCATATGGTCAGTTCAGTCACATCCACATCCACATCCACATCATTTTTCCTTTAAAAGCTATCATATTTAGAAATTACTTTCCATGAATATAATTTATACGGTGTAAAAACGCATTTGCTACATGAGTTTTGGTCTATTAAATTAAATTTAAGCAAGGGTTTGAGTGATGAGTGATGATAAATTGATTCACCAAACACCATTTGCCTTTTCTTTCTATGTTCATGTGTTCTTGGATTGATTCATTTAAGAATTAAGAATGTTATTCTTCCAACTACAATCTTTGTGTTTTTTCTTTTGGAAATGGAATTGTTCCAGTTTCTAACAACATTGAAAAATAAAGAAATGGGACCAAACAAGTCCAACTACCTAAGAGTAACCCCAACGATTGTGGGGACAGTACCTGACAAAGCTCGGTTGGGTTTCTATCGGCTCTTTGCTTCTTGTCGCTGTAATCGCCACTTCTGCCCGCCTCAGCTTTTTCCCTTATTCTCTCTCTCTCTCTCTCTCTCTCTCTCTCTCTCTCTCTGTTTTCACCTCTCTTGTGACTCTGCTCAGAGCTTCAGACCCTCCAAAGCAAATGTACCCCAAAACCCACAACACCAACCCAGAAATGTCTCCATCTTTGAGAACAAGAGCAAGGCCCCATTTGCATTAGCAATCAACTTGCCAAAGATCAATGCTTTAAAGATCTGGGTTGGAGTCTTCAGAGTTAAGTTCACCTCTTCTTTCTCTAAAGCCTTTCCTTTTCGTTCATTGTCTCTACATTTTGCACGTTTTTGTGGGTTCAGTGATGGCTCACATCTTCAACGTGTGACATTTTTGCATTTGTGCAAAAAAAAAAACTATTGTCTTTAAATTGTGGCTTGTGATGAAGATTGAAGCATGTTAGTCTTAGGTTCTCAAAGATCTCTGAATTAGGTTGTTGTTGTCTTTGTGGTTCGGTGTTGTTCTATTGAGTGTTAGCAATGAAGTTAGGTTATCAGCAGAGTGAGTTTGATGCTTCCCTTGAGGAAATTTTGAATGGGAGTTTTAGAAAATTTACATCTGGTTTGTTACAAAATGATATGGAGTTTTCTCCAGGGCATAGCTCCAATGGGAGTAGTTTTAGGAGGTCGGGTTCTATTATGTCCACACATAGTGTGTCTGGCAATTCAGCTTCAAGCAAGTTTGCTCCTTCTAAGAGAAGAGTGTTTAAGGGCTTAAAAGACTATGCTAGGAAACTTGTGGACCTTGAATTATTCACACATGGTCTTGAGGATTGGGTTTTGGAGAATTCGTGCGAAGATTCAGCCAATGGGGAGCAGGCATTTTGTGCTCCATTTATGATGGATGAACTGCGCAAGCTGGATTTGGCATTGGAGGGTGTTTTGTTTCAGCAACTATTGCGAATGCCATGCTCGAGTTATGTTTCTAGTGATGGAAGTGAAGATGAGTATCTTGCATTGGAGGACTTCCTTCATGCTATAATGAGTGGCTTATGGCATGCATTTTGGCATAAAAGAGGACAGCCACCTATGTCTGTATCTTGTCCACGCGGGCTTGGATCAAAGTTTTATACTGTGGAGAAGGCGAGAGCAAGGGGAAGGCTTAATGAGCTCAGTGGTTTGGCTTTGATGTCGAAAAATGGAAGTGATCAACAAGTTCAGTGGGATCAGATTATGGAGTTTGCTTTATTTAAGCAAGATATATTGGCAGGTAATGAGTTGAAATTATCGTCTCCCATTATTTGTGAAGCCCTCTTTTATGGTTTTCATATACTTGTCTCTAGGAGTTTGAACAAGTCTAGACCTGCAAATAGCAGTTCTGTGTTTGTTTTGGTATTAGATTCAAAGTATGGAGGCGTAGTAAAAGTAGGTGGTGATCTTAGCAAACTCGAGTTAAACTCAACTAACCCGTACAGATCTGTGGCTGAATGGATTAAAAATCACGCTGAAGTTAGTGTTTCGCCGGTGGACCGGATATGGAACAAGTTTGGAAATGCAAATTGGGGGGACCTAGGAACCATACAGATACTTTTGGCGACTTACAACGCCATTGTGCAATGGAACGGACCACCAAGGAAGTCAATTGCCTCATTAGTTTCAGATCATAGCCTTCGTCTTCAGAAGCGTAGGATGGAGTTCTGCCTCCCTGAAAATGAGAATGGTCTGGTTCCTTACCAACAATCTAGCCACCAGCAAGGACATGGAGAGATTGTGGAACTCGAGCAAACTAGTACACGACCTATCAAGAGCAAGGCTTCACGTTTAAATCTCAAGCAGGGTGAGGTATTGCTCCTGGAAGATCAACAGCAGGGTCAGAAAACTTTCCAAGTACAGGAGTCTCTGGTAGGAGGTAGCCATTACCTGTATAGTGCAGTTTGCCTGGATTGTCCAACAGAGTTGTTGACTTTATATGTTGGTGCCCATCCATCCAGACTTGAACCATCTTGGGAGGATATGAGTCTTTGGTACCAAGTACAAAGACAAACAAAGGTACTGAACATCTTTAAGCATCAAGGAATCACAAGTAACTATTTGCCAGAAATTTTTGCCTCTGGCAGAATTTTGCATTCTGGTCCATGCCAGAAGCAGGCCCCTGGGGGTCGATGTGATCACCCTTGGTGTGGGACTCCTATACTAGTGACATCTCCAGTCGGTGAACCTGTTTCATATGTTGTTTCTCAGGAAGGCACTCTTTCCGCTGAGGAAGCAATTCGCTGCTGTAGAGACTGCCTAGCTGCTCTAAGAAGTGCAGCAATGGCGAATGTCCAGCATGGTGATTTGTGTCCAGAAAACATTATTCGGGTTGTTGGTGTACAAGGTGCAAGAAACAATGTTCTCTATGTTCCAATATCATGGGGCCATGCAGTTTTGGAAGACCGGGACAGTCCAGCTATAAACTTGCAGTTTTCGTCATCTCATGCACTTCAGCATGGGAAACTTTGCCCATCATCGGATGCTGAAAGCCTTGTTTACCTCATGTTGTACATGTGTGGGGGAGCAATGCAGCAGCAGGATTCTATCGAATCTGCATTGCAATGGAGAGAAGCAAGCTGGGCAAAGCGCTCGATCCAACAGCAACTCGGTGAGGTCTCAGCTCTTCTAAAAGCATTTGCTGATTATGTTGACAGCCTTTGTGGAACACCATACCCTGTCGACTATGACAATTGGTTGAAAAGATTGAGCAAGGCTGTGGATGGTGGAGCCGGTAGAGGTAAAATGATCGAAGAAGTAACTGCCACATTGAGATTAAAAGATGTTGCTGAGTCCTCAGGAACATCTGGAGGTGCTAGTTAATTTTTGGGAGGGGGGTTGTGTTGTTGTAAATCACATTTCAACTGCATTTTTGGTTTTGTGATATTGGATTGTAAGAATCTCGAGTTGGTGTCTTACCTGGCACTGTGATTGAGTGCAAATGTAAGCATTGTTTTTTGTTCATGAAAAAGATTGAATCCTTTGTTCTTGGTTCTCTGGTCTCTTTCAGTTGGGCACAACAGAAAAGCTTCTCAATAATCTCATCACAACAAAAACTTGAAAACTGGGTTAGCACTTAGCACAGAGCAAGTACTTTTGTATGATTGTATCCAAAAAGAAAAAGAAAAATTGCACCTTTTATTTTCATAAAAGAAAAGAGACCCTAACAAGTACTGTAACAAGTAACAAAGTGACCTCATCAGCCACAGACCAAAAACCCAAGTAAACCCAACTAGGGGGACAGAGAATCCACCCCAATCGGCAAAACCCTAAACCCTGAATGCTGTTTGGTGATTCCCCAGTACAAAGTTTTAACCTTTTCACTGAATCTGTTTTCGGTTTCACAAGTTTGAAGCTTTGTATGAGTTTTAACTTTTAAAGGTCACCGCTTTTGGGTTGCACTCCAAGTGTTCGATTGAATGCCTCTTTAGTTTCTCTGCATAAAAGGAACAAAAGCTCTGAGCTTGCTAGAGTCAAAATGGAGAATCACAACAAAACTCAGCTTCAGAGTTTCCTCAATCATCTTCCTCCTGTTGAGTTCTGCTGTGTTTATGGGTCATCACTGCACCCGAATCGTGAAAATGCCAAGGTTTGTGGTTTTCCCTCTATGTTTCTCTTTACTTTTCTGACACTTAAGTTTTTACTTGCATGCATAAAGTCTAAATCTTTCTGTTGGGTTTGTGAATTCTGGGTTGGTAGTCAACAATGGTGGATTGCATTCTTGGAGTATCTGATCCCTTACAATGGCATTCTGAGGTTAGCTTTATATTGCAATGCATAAATTATGTTTCTTCTCAACGTTTCAAGAGTTTCTCATGGTGTTTAGTTCTTGGTGTGTTGTGTACAATTTAGAATCTGAAATTGAACAAGGATCACTATGCCTCTTGGATGGCGCTGCTCAGAGGGGCCAGACTGGTACTGCTCTGTCTCTGTTTCTGGCTCATCTTCTTCTTGTACAATTTCATTTTCATTGACTTGAAGTTTATTTGATTCCATGTTAGGTTACAAATGTTGCAGATTACATAGGTGTAGGAGTGCACTTCAATCCTTTTGTTAGCTGGAATGACAAGGTACTAATCACTCAACTAATTGTATGTTTAAGGAATAAGCTGTTATTTGGGGCGGGTGTGTTATTATTTTGTTATAAGTTCTGTAATCTTTTGAATCCACTGTATTATATAAGGTTCATCTCATGACTACTGTTATCGGCAGATGTTCAAGTATGGGGTTGTCCACATGCATGACTTGGTGCAGGACATATCGAATTGGGAGAGGTTCTACTTGAGTGGCCGATTACAAAAGCCGGTATGTTGTTTGTATCTTATATATCAAAGGAACACGAAATCTCTTCAGTTGTATAATTTTCCTATAAAAGCAGCACCCTTAGCACTGTATGATGATTAAATAGTAGTGAACCTTAATGAAGTTGTAGCGAGACTAGGTTGTACTTGGAAATGTTTTTTGGCAGATTTCATATGATCAATTTTACCTTATTGGAAAACCTTATAGCAGTAGACAGCCTAGCTTAATGGAAACTAAGTGTCTTCTATTACATCCGTCATAGTCACTTTGTGTAAAATGTGATGCAGTTGAAAATCCACAATTGGACAGCTTTATACAGTATATGGCATGATACTTTATTTATATCTGACCTCGTGGGAGTTTTCAATACAGGTTCAGATAATTTCTGATAATGTGGATATTTCAACTGTAAACTCGGTTAATTTGAGGGCTGCAATAGCTGCTGCTCTTCTTCTTTTGCCATCCAAGTTCACTGAGGTCTGATTTTCTTGTCTCTAGTTATTTTTGTTTGAGTTTTGTTTTTCAGCTTATAACGAATTTCCAATAATGCAGGAGGATCTGTATGCCAAAATATGCAGCCTCTCATATATGGGTGACTTGCGTATGCTCTTTGCAGAAGACAGAAATAAGGCAAGCTCGATCACACCTTACATAATCTACAAAGGGAAAGAATAATGGGCTGGTCATTTTTTAAGTAATTTCACAGTATAAATATTAAATAATCTTTCTTCTTTTGATCTGTTACAGGTGAAGAAAATAGTACAAGGGAAATTTGAATTGTTTCGATCTATGTATAAGCCATTTATTCGGGAGTATGAGACTAAAGGGTTGTTGAGATACTCATTGTCCGGAAATCCTCAACCAGTGATTTCCCAGGTCTATTTTAATCCTTCCCAATGTGAAGATGATACAATATCATATGCTCAATTTACTATAAACTTTAGACCAAGCTGATACTGTGATTTCCATTAGTCAACTTCTTGAACTTGAAGCCTAAACTTGGCAACAAGAACACTTCATTTACAAAAGAAAGAATTTATATGTACTTTTTATTTGTTTATGTGTTTTCCTGTTAGTTAGTTACCTATTTAAAGAGTGAAAAAGAACAAAGGAATTTCTAGAACATTTTCTTTTGTACTGAATGATGTATATGAAAGTTGAATCCAGTTAAAGCGATACCAATTTTCATCGTTGATTGCTATGAAACACTTGACGCAATTACTTTACCAAACAAAAGGTTGATTTATGGTTCTATGGAACTTGTTTGCTAGTTTTAGACGGTATGCAAGGCTTCTGTATTAGAGAGGGCCAGTTCTTCTGAAAGTTATGTTGAGTGTGCAAACATTTTATAATCTAAGAAGCTAACATTATATCATCTCTTAAAACAGGATTGTGATTTACCAGCAGCTGGATATCTTGTTTCTTCTCTGCCCCCACTGGTCAGAAGCGAAATGGGAGTAAAGCTAGGAGGAAAAAAAAGGCTGTGCGACTCTGGTATGTAATTTAACTCCTACACATTCTGTGTGAAAATGGTATCTGAACCATTGATTTGAACTCAGAGTACTATGATTATAATGTAAATTGTAAAAGTACGTTCTCTTTTGCCAACATCCATGAATCTGTGCTGTGATAGTGCTTGACTCAACTAAGATGATATAAATCATATAATAGTTATGTTTCTTGTGTACTTCGGATTCAGTATAGTAAGTTTACTGAATTTCAATTCGATTCAACTACAGGTCGAGTTATTAATGAAGTTGTGATTGGATCAAGACAAGAGGCTGCTCAATGCATGCAGACAATTGTGAAGCGAAAGGTAATGGTCTCAAGTGCAAGACAGACCGTCTCTGGTCTCCTGGCTGTTGGTGGCGTTAATGGTCTGAGATATCTTGGTGCTAAAATGCGCAAAGCATGGAATTCTTGGAGATGATAGTGTACATTCCTTAATAGGGGTATTCTGCATTATTAACTATCGTTTTGATGGTCATTGTGTAAAAAGACCCCGAGGGAGATGCAATTTTTTAAGGAAAAAACTTGCGTACAAACTAGTATTTGTTTGATGCAATCGACTATGAAGACGATTTTTGTTTATGTTGATATTTTACAGAAATGATCGTTAGTAATAAACTAAACTTTTGAACGGTTAAAATCATGTATTTATATTCGCAAAGTGTGCAAATAAACGAGAGTTTGGACGCACGCGTACATACTAGTTTGTACACAAGTTTTTTCCATTTTTTAATGAAACACATCATACATCAAAGCAAAGTTTTTTACCCTTTCTTCTCCAACTAATGTCTTATTGTTTCTCTCAGACTATTGGCTCAAAGCCTCAATCTTTAGCCTCAAGCCCTCAACTATCTTTCCCTCAAAAGTTTCGGTTTTGTCTAATGACTATGCAAATGAAGGGAATGCTCCAAGCGATCATTTTGTGATATACGACTAGTCTTGTACTACTTTCATTGAATGATTGATTATTGTCACAGGGATGTCCCAATGTCCCATCATCCAAAATTTCTCTGCCTCCTCTGGAATTATCATACATTGAAGCTTTGAAAATCAAGGTCAGTTCATTGTCCATACAACATGGAGACCCATGATCTCGAGGTCAATGGGTGAAAATCAATGCCATAATCTCATATGGAAAAATACATACATAATCTCATAAACGGCAGTATCTCCACAAGGTTGGAATAGATAAGGAGTTAAGGACAGAGCTCACATTAAATGACAGTGCATGATTGCAAGTACCCATCGTTGAAGTAAACGTTGTGGTTTTCTGAACTAAGTACAGGACAATGTTTGTTACCCAGAATCCAAGAAAATCCGCCCACTAGAAAAACAACTTAGCTAGAGTCTGCATCATTTGACTTTAATCCAACAATTGTGGATGGAGCTCACAAGCTCTTTTCTCAACTTCAATAATTCAACAATCCTGGAAAAAAGGGTTCAGAATCCAAACTAATCTTTTGACAATAGGATACAAGGAGAGTAACCAGTATTCTTGTATTTCAGTTGCCTTTGAGTTTTTGCGAAGAGAATACAAGGGAAAATTGACCAAATGGGTTCTGAGGGAGAAGTTGGTGAAGAGGTCCAGCCAAGAACTTACTGGAGGTGGAGCAAACAAGATTTCCTACCAGAAGAGTCATTTCAAAACTGGAGTGCATATCGAACTGCCTTGTCACAAACGCACCACAGGTTCAAGGATCGACTCATAAGCAGATCAAATGATGCAAATGAGACCGGGGAGCTCCGGAAACAAAGTGAGAATGACATGAAACGTTGCCTCACCTGGTGGGATCTCATCTGGTTTGGTTTCGGTTCAGTCATTGGTGCCGGCATCTTTGTGCTTACCGGGCAAGAAACGCATGACCATGCTGGACCAGCAATTGTCTTGTCCTATGTTGCGTCAGGTATCTCAGCTATGCTCTCTGTCTTCTGCTACACTGAATTTTCAGTTGAAATCCCAGTGGCTGGTGGATCTTTTGCTTACCTGCGGATTGAGTTGGGAGACTTTGTAGCATTCATAACAGCAGGAAACATACTTCTTGAGAGTGTGGTAGGAAGTGCAGCAGTTGGCAGAGCATGGACTTCTTACTTCACATCGCTCTTGAATCGTCCCTCCAACTCATTACGTTTCCATACAAATCTCACTGAAGGCTACAATCTCCTGGACCCAATAGCTGTTGTTGTTCTGGCTTTGGCTGCTACAATTACAATGATCAGCACAAGGAAAACCTCTTATTTGAATTGGATAGCATCCGCAGTCAATAATGTGGTAATATTGTTCGTACTGATTGCAGGGTTTTCCCATGCTAAGCTCTCAAATATGAAACCTTTTATGCCTTTTGGGCCTAGAGGGGTCTTTCAAGCAGCTGCGATTGTTTACTTTGCTTACGGAGGATTTGACAGTATCGCCACCATGGCTGAAGAAACCAAAAACCCATCCAGAGACATACCAATTGGATTGCTCGGATCAATGTCAATCATAACTGTCATATACTGTTTAATGGCACTTGCACTGCCTATGATGCAGAAATACACAGAAATAGACACAGGTGCAGCATACTCTATGGCATTTCAAAGTGTGGGCATGACATGGGCCAAGTACCTGGTAGCTCTTGGTGCTCTCAAGGGAATGACGACTGTTCTTCTGGTGGGAACACTTGGACAGGCTCGCTATATCACTCATATAGCACGAGCCCACATGATTCCCCCATGGTTTGCCCTTGTCCATCCAAAGACAGGAACTCCCATAAATGCTACACTCTTGATAGCTGTTTCAAGTTCCTGCATTGCTTTCTTTTCAAGCTTGGACGTCTTGACAGGCCTGTTGTCAGTGAGCACACTCTTTATCTTCATGATGATGGCCGTTGCACTTCTAGTTCGGAGATACTATGTGACAGATGTCACCCCAAAACCACATCTCTTGAAGCTAGTTGTTTACTTGGTGATCATTATTTCTTCCTCAATAGGGACTTCAGTTTACTGGGGATTAAATCCCAATGGATGGGTTGGCTATGTTGTGACAATCCCACTTTGGTTCTTTGCGACTTTGGCAATGTCAGTATTTTTACCTCAACAGAGGTCACCAAAAGTCTGGGGGGTTCCACTGGTTCCTTGGCTGCCATCCTTGTCTATCGCCACAAATATTTTTCTTATGGGATCTTTGAGTTCTTCTGCTTTTATAAGGTTTGGAATATGCACCGTCGTCATGCTTATGTACTATGCTCTCTTTGGCGTTCATGCAACCTATGATATGGCCCATAAGAAAGGTATGCCAGAATTGCCTGAACCCCTGAAAGTTATCATAGCAACACCAGAGAGAAGGCAGAACCTTGAAATCACCCCTGAAAATCAATGATAGAAAAATCAGAGAGGAAGAGCCTGAAATAGAAATAATCTATGAATTTATTTGTAAGAACTACATCCTCTTCAACTCAATTTCATATTACAACACATTTAGTTCTGAGCCCAATTATTCTAAATTGTAAGAGTAAGAACTATTCTACTTGTAGCTGTTGATTACTTTTAATAGAATGATATCAAATTTAACAACCATGTTGATTTCAGATAGGATTATAGCATGCAAGCTGATCAAATGAAAGGTTACAAGTCTAGGTTCATGGCCTCCACATTTGCGAGAAGAAGCACTAGTATGCTGGGTTCGCTCAGATTTTGTTTGCTAGTATATGCACTCTACAAAGAGCTTAGAACTGAGTCCTGAGCTGCTAAACCAAGTTCAAGAAGTTGTGGTGAAGGGCAGATCTCCAAATCATTTTTGGATTGCATCTAAGTATTATAAATTCAGTTATGTATCTTGGCTCACTCCTAGGTTTATGTTAGCGACAGGTATCTGGAAAACGAGTTGAATGAACTCATATTTGGATTGAAGTAGTCTTTGTTATTGGGTAGACTTTGGGAATCAGATTTGATTTTTCTATTAGAGTGGTCCTGAGCTCTTTTATCCTAACTGCATTATCTCTTCTTCTTCTCTTTTTTTTTTGAAGAGTTTGTTTGCTCTTGTTTACCTAGTTCACTTCTTTGTAGAGCTCTGCTACATACAGAACGTTTAGGAGTACTAGCACTTAGAGCTGAAGGATCCTACGCTTGTACTAACACCTACTATCTACACAGGGAGTCGGAGTTTCATTTGTTTTTATCAATCACACCATCAAGAAGAAATTTCAGCACATATCAATAGAAGCTAAAGTTGCTTAGGTGACTTACTGTACTTCTTGTGCTAGTAAAATTGTAGAGGGCTGATTTTCGGTGTATCTATGGTTGTTAGATTATAAAAGTTGTTTCCATCTTTCTAGCAGCTACAAATTCACATCTTATGTACTCGTAGACAAAGGAAGAAGTAATCATAGGTTCAAAAAAAAATATAACGATCATAATAATAAGATGACAGTTTCTGTCTCCGTACCTGAATACAAATTGATTATCCTAGCAACACAAATGTCAATTTTCCCTGGTATGCTGTTTACTTTATCTGTCACAGGTTATGCTGTATCATCTATAAACAAAGCAATATTCAAACCTGGAGTTCAGTATATATCTTCTAAAAAAACAAACAAACAAACAAACACCTAGTAAAAGATTTGATTGCCGTCAGTAAATTGTCAGTCATGCACCTGATGTATGCTGTTTCTGAGACTGGATTGAAGGACCTCTTTAGATCATTTGAACATTTCATATAAGTGATATAACAGAAGTTCCACTCATCAATGTTCACAAATGTGCCAACTGTAAAGCATCTTCATCAAATCCAATTTTTGAGAAATGTTTCATACGAGAACAAATTGGTAGAAAGTAAAAGTAAAGAATGTTGATGGCTCAGACCAAAAAAAAAAAGAAAAAAAGAATGTTGATGGCACTAATCCTATTCTGCTGGATGACATATATCATTAATCTTTCGATCAACAATAGACCTCAGTTTTTTGGAATTTTCCCTTTTCCATTTCATTTCACCAGTAGTTTTTCAATAAATGGTTGTGTAATAAAACAATCCATTGGTTTTAAGATACACTAAATCATGCAGCTAGCTTTCCTTTGTATAGTTGTCTTTAAACACCAAAAGAAAAATGGAGTAACATGCCAACCCTATAAGCAAGCATACATCATGCCAAACAATAGAGCATGATCAATGGTCTAATGTTTCGAAAAGAAAAAATATGAGGCCTTACTCATAAATTAGCAACATAGGCTGCTCCAACATTTGTCAATGGCTTCTCTAACCTTCTTAGGCTTGCAAAGCTCTTGTACGACTATTGTCCAGGTACATGCTGTCGGAGGCAAAAACGTTTTCAGCATCAGTTCAACAATCCTGGAAGCACCTATTGTCCTCTGCCGTTTAAATAGCCGGACAACTAGCTCATTTAGGAATTCTCTCCCATCTTGAGGTGGGTCGAGCTTCTCCCCCAAAGTTTTTAGGAAGATGTCACAAGTAACCAAGTCAGGATCACAACCCTTATCCAGCATACTGTTTAAAAGATCAATGGCACGTGAGATGGTATGCTGATGGCAGAGAGCATTCAAAAGTATGTTATAAGTGATGACATCAGGCTGACATTCAAGTTCCTGAGAGAGCATGTCATTAAAAAGTTTCAACCCCTGCTCAACCAAACCATCGTTGCAAAGGCCATGAATCATTGAACTATAAGCCACGACATCTAGTTTATATCCTCTGGCAAGCATCTGCTTCCACACCATCAAGGCCTCTTTGACTTTCCCCTCCTTGCAAAGACCATCAATTATGACACTGTAACAAACTTCATTTCGTATAACATTATTGTCCGCCATTTCTTTCCACAAAAGAATCGCTTTATGACTCTGACCTGTCCGGAAGAAACCCCTCATTAAGGAACTGTAAGTGTAGGAATTGGGCATGCAACCATTATGCACCATCTCACAGAATACTTCCTTAGCTTCATCAGGTTTTCCATCTAAACAAAGACCATCTATAAGGGCACTATATACCACAGTGTTTGGTTTACATCCCTTTTCCATCATCTCCTTCCACAATTTCATTGCCTCTTCAGATTTTCCCTCCTTGAACAATCCACTAACAAGAACTGAATAAACATACTCATTTGCACGACGCCCTCTTTCCTCCATAGATACCAACACTCGAGCTCCATCAAGAGATCGTCCTTGCTTAACAAGACCATTGATGATTGTCCCATAGGTGACATCATTGGGCACACATTTATATGAAACCATTCTATCCAAAAGACTAACAGCCTTCTCTAACTTCCCCTGGAGACACAAACCGTGTATAAGTGTGTTATAAGTCACTTCATTCGGAACACACCCCTTAAGAAACATGTTATCAACAAGCTTAGCCGCACGCCCTAAGTCACCCTTCTTGCACACTGCATCAATCAACACATTGAACGTCGCAGGACTCGGTGAGCAGCCCTCCATCTGCATCTCATCCAACAAAAACACCGCCTCATCAATCCTATTCACCTTGCACAACCCATCCATCAATGTACCATACGTAAACACATCAGGAGCACAGTCCCTAACCGGCATTTCCCTAAACTTCTCGACAGCCTTATCAACCAATCCAAACCTACACATTGCCTTAATAATCAAATTATAACTCAGCACATTCGGCGAAATATTCATGCTTTTATCACCAACAACATGGTCATAAAACTCCAATGCATGTGCATAATGACCCTCCTGTACAATAACATTAAGAACCGAATTAAAAGACTTAACAGTCCTCCTACACTGAAACTCATCTACCATTCTATGAAACAAGTCAACAGCTTTATTGGGTAAATGTGCTTTCCCAAAAGCTCTAAACACAGCAATGAAACTCCTCTCAACAAAGACTCTCCTTTCGCGTTTCATTCGATCCAGAACCTTCTCCAGGGACCCAAAGTCCCCAAGACTCGCATAGTTCTCAATGAGAGAGTAGAAAGTTGAATCACCTGACTTGTAGGACCCAAAGTTGGGACCTTTCCTGAAGATTTCCTCAGAAATTGGGGGGCTCTCTGGTTCTGGGTCTTCATTGCTTGATGGGTTTGAGAGAGATGAGAAGTGGGTTTGGAGGGAGAGGTGAATTGGGAAGAGGGTGTGATTGTTGAGGCGTTTGTGGAGTGAGAAAGTGAGGAGCTTTGAGTAGTGAGTTGGGCATTTTGGCATAGGGTTTTAGAAGAGAGAGGGGTTTAAGGGTGTTTGAAAATCAGAGAAGTTGGGTTTTGGGGCATTTCAGAGAGAACCCAAGTCTCATAGAGAAGTGGGTGAAGGGTGTGGAGATTGAAAGGTGTGATCTTTGGTGGTTTTTTGAGCTCAATAGAGAGCTTCACCTGGGAACTCTGATTTGGAGCGCGCTGGTTTCCAAGGGAGGACCCTTTTGTGCTTTTTATGGGTGCGGTAAACGTTAATTGGTTTTACTGGTTTACCGCAGTGAAGAGTAAAATACTTCTGGACCAGTTTTGGAGCTTTGTCGGGAGATTTCACTTTTTTTTAAGCATGTAGTATCTACACTACGGATATGAATCTACTTTCATGGCATTTTTAAGAATGCTCATTGATCGATGAATCTTGGGTTCAGTTTGTATTTGTAGAGCTCTATGTATAAAGTACAACTTCAAGAAGATCCATCATCCAAGCATTGCAAATTTCTAGTACTTCAAACATATCTCATAAAGAGACATATCTATCACTTGAACATTTGCATTCCTCTTGTGTGTTTGAAATACCTGGAATTCTTAATTTCTTATCTAATTGGGAGGGCTAATTTTTTTTTTAACAAGAAGGCCTCCTCTTATTCATCATAATACTAGACAGCAATTCACAGAATCATGTGACAGCAAAGATGAGTAGATTATTCTGGAACTTCATCCGCAGCGGAAACCATGTTGAGGACATGAAGATGATCTCCAACCTTGATGACATTTCCCTTCATGCCGGCAATGAGAGAGTCTTTGCAAACTAGATACTGCCCGAAGTAGACCTGAAAAAAAAAACAATTTACAACGCTACAATCGGATAGTCTGTATAGATGGAGGAATATGGTGCAGAAAGCCTTCACTTAGTTATAGTTTTATATCTCACCCTTCCCCGCTGTTTCCGAGATGGATACACAGTCGCATCTGATCGAAATTTCTTGAGAGTTTCATTTGGCTCAGTTCCTTGAATTCCAGTCTCTTGATTCACCGTAGGTATCTGGAGTACAGAATGTAAAATGAGAGGGTACCATCATAGTACTCAGTTTCTGTTGATGAGCATAAAGATTTTGGCTAGTCGATTTCAGCATCACATTGTTTTTTATTATTATTATTATTTCCTTGGATCACACTACCTATAAGGGTATTCGCAAAGCAATATTCAACCCTGTTCTGTATAAACCTAGCATGCAGGCCTTTGCTTAGAGCTTAACAATGTAGCTCCGATAAAAATTTTGCTTATGATACATTAATACATATTGATTCAAATATATATATATGACCCTAATATCCAAGTTCACAGACATGACTAATGATAAGAGAAATTAAGAACTTAAACGACGAGGTACTATGCCTTTAGAAAAAGCTAAGCCCCAATTCTGGTCGCTTTGGTGGTCTAAGGTGATGATAGTTAGCAACTTAGCATGCATATATATCAGTGTACGCAGATTCCAATTGTTAATTACTACAAAATACAACTCTTGAGGAATATATGCATTGCAAATAACTTGATAGCCATCAGACAGGCAAAAAAGATGCAGAAGGGCATATACCTTACAGCGGTAGCACAACATGCAGCATTGAAAAGTGAAGTTGTTTATTCTGACATCTGTCCACAAATCTTCTGCAAATGGTTCACAATTTTCAACAAGAATGCTGTCACATGCAAACAGAACTAATTGAGAATTATCAAGCATAGTTGTCAGGAAAATAATATGATTGAAGTACTGGCAGCAATAAGCAATATTACGGCACATGGACAATCAACAAACTTTCGAGCAAAAGATTAAATTTGATGCTTGTTAAACGGTATGAGGAGATGCTTTAAGAAGAAACATACTTGGGTCTGAAACGGTTTATTGGTACAGGGTCCTCCAAATGCTCATTTAATGTATCCAGTGATGCCTGCAAAAGCACAATGACAAGGTCTAGATTAGAGCCCCCATCTCTTTAAAAACTACTATTTCCACATTGCAATATGCCCCACCTGAGATGCTATCATGTATGGAAAGAGGTCGGAGAACATAATTTGCTGCCCCCAAGCATATTCAGGTTCCACAGTTTTATGAGACCAATGGGAAGGTTTCACAGGTCTAGTTTCTGAAGCTGCATTTACAATACAACACAGTCAAACTTGTATTTCCTAGTCTTGAAATGACAGCAACACATACAGATTAACTGCTCAAAATTGCATAGCAGAACTGAATGTTGCAATTTATATCACTGCTTTCAGAAATACTTTCAGTAATCAGTGTCAGTGCCTGATTATTTTGGAAGTATTCACATAAAACTGTACCTGCATTAAAGCGAACAAGCCAACTAGGTTTCCCAAGATAGTCTGAAAACCATTTTGACGCATCAGCTCCCTCGTCTAAGGCAGCACCAGACCACTCCCATATTGAAACACCATCTGCTATTTGTTGTGGTGGACTCATAGGAATCTTCAGTAGATCCATACCAGGTGCTTTTAGTACTGAAAAGTGAAAGACAGATCTTTGCTAAGGTAATTAAACAGAATAAGTTGCAGAAAACGCTGGATGTTAAAACGCATAATGACCAAGCATGATGAGGAACTACAGCATCAAAGTGTTTTTTTAGCACTGGTTTTACAGATAGTGATTAGTTTCAAACTAAATTAAGAGATCAAATTATGACGTGAACGCAATAACAAGACTACTTTCAAGTATGAGAAGAAAGATAAACTACGCGAGAAAGACAGGAAGGTAGATTCCATGTGACTAAGTGAGAAGACAGGAAGGATATATAAATATGACTCAATCATAAGATCTCCAGCTTAATATCAACTATTTCTTCTGCAGAAAGCATGAGTGTGCTATGGAAATATTGCAGAATGACCACAGATTATTGCTTTTACCCAGATATGAGCTGCTAGTAGGTTCCCAACCCTCTAGGAATGCCTTGTTTGGTAGCTGTACCTCAACACAAGCAAGCGTTGGTTCAACTCTTTGAGTATATGCTCTCCCCTTTTCATTTATAACTAACCATTGTCGATCCCATCGAAATCCTGTACATCCAAAGAAAGAAGAAGGACAAGCAAAGATTACTCTCTCCAAAAAAAAAATTTAAGATCAACCCAAATAATCTGCTTTAAGTACTTGAAAATACACTTTCTTGCTAGGCATGATAGAAAAGAATATAACTCGAAGTAGTATTTGAGGATCAAGCTCAACACCGAGTCAAAAGGAACGGTATTGATTGAAGCGCAAGAAAGAGGACCAGTGAAGAAACCTATACCAGAAGGAGTGATCGGTGCTTCAGAAACCGAAATCCCGCGACATGATTTCACGGGATATACAAAAATAGATGAGACTTTGGCTGTGGCTTCTTGTGATGGTAGCTGCTCCATCCTCTCCTAATGTTGGTCTGCAGTCTAAGGCAGCAGAGTCCCCGTTCTGGTTTGCTTCAGGAAAAATGTAACACAAATAATTGACAGCAAAGACTGAAATATTGATACTTTACTCGATATTTCTGCGAAAGTTCCATTTTTCGGCATATATTCTTTATATACTAAGTATTTTTCGATGGAAATTTTTGAAATTTCCCAATATATTCAGAAACTTTAGAAATTTTCCGATATTTTCAAAATATCACAAAGGAGATGATGATTATTTTTTACAATATATTTATGACTACTCAAAAGAGATGATGAAAATAGTGAAAATTTTGTACCACATAGATTCTCTGTGTGGTTCTTAATAACTCATATAATTTCATGTTTAATGTGTCATATGTATATAAAGCATGATGACCTAGCCTCCATTTGAGTTCTCAAACATAATATATATATATATATATATATATATATCTAAAGTGATTTTTTTTAAATGTTCTTGACGATTGTTTCATTTAATGATTATTCTTCACGATATATTCGACCAGAGTTCTACTTAAGCAGATGATGAAAATAGTGAAAATTTTGTACCTCATAGATCTTCTATGTGGTTCTAAATCACTTATGTAATTTCATGGCTAATGTATCATATGTATATAAGGCGTGATGACCTATAACCTCTCTTTGGGTTCCTAACCATATATATATATATATATATATATATATATATATATATATAGTCCTTATCCATAATGAAGCTTCACTTTGAAATTACAGAGTGAAGTTCCAAGTTTGGCACACTTTTCGGTTAAATTTTTTCACCATAAGTGATTCAATATTTAGGTATGTTATTCAAGATCATCTTTACAAATTTCATCTAATTCGAACATCGTTAAGGTATTGAAATTAGATTAAATCAATGAATGAATTAAACATGTTCAACATGAACCGTTCATGTAAATCTCAATTTAAAAAGCCCAAATCATTGTCGAATTAGATGAAACTTTGTAGAGATGATCTTGAATAACATACCTAAATATTGAATCGCTTATAGTGAAAATATTTAACCGAAAAGTGTGCCAAAATTGGAACTTCACTCTGTAATTTTAGAGTGAATCTTCACTCTGGATAGAGACTGTATACATATTGGACATCGTTAAGGTATTTAAATTAGATTAAATCAATGAATGAATAAAAAATGTTCAACGTGAACCATTAGTGTATATCTCAATTTTGAAAGTTTAAACCATTGTTAAATTAGATGAAACTTTGTAGAGATGATCTTGAATAACATACCTAAATATTGAATCGCTTATGGTGAAAAAATTTGACCGAAAAATGTGCCAAAATTGGAACTTCACTGTGTAATTTCAGAGTGAAGCTTCACTCTAGATAGTGACTATATATATATATAATATTTTTAATAATTTACGACAATTGTTTCATCTCAAATTACTACAACTCACTAGAGATTAATGGTTATATGATAATTTCTTATGAAATATAGTAGACAATTGATCAAATAAACATCTCTCAAAAATTTATTCAAAATTTTCATGTTTTTATAAAAACATTTCCATCAATTTATTCAATTATTTTAAAATTCGATATTTTCTCAAAATTTTCAATTTTTAAACCCTCGATATTTCCATTCTCACCGAAATTTTAGTTTGAGAGTGAGAATTAAAAAAGACCAGAAAGATGAACCCACCAAACCAAGGCTCGTCAACGGGCCGGGACAAATGTTTTCACAAATATGAAAATTCAAGCCTGCCCATCTAAAGTGGGTCTTGTTGGCTTTTGTGGGTCAGGCCTTACAGGCTTTTACGGGCCGGGTCTTGCGGGCTTGTATAAGAAAAAAACATAATATTCTTATAAGAATTTCGAACAATAAAAGAATTCTTGAAAAACATTCCATTGACTGGGGCTTTGCCAAATTGATTTCCTCAATGAGACCATGCACGATCGGTAACAAGAATTATGTGATTTTAGTTATGCAAACAGATTTCGGTGTTCACATCTTAATAATGGCTCTTCCCTTATGACATATTAGTGGTGTTTTTGGTTTACCGAAAATTTCGATGGTCAAACTAGGTCCGAATTGGATGCAATTTTTACAGGGTCACTAAATATATATACCGATCACATCGGTTGGTGTCGATCGATCCCGAGAAGTTTCTTTCATATAGTCGCTTCATAATACAATAGTTTTATTCTAAACCTAATATAAAGGTTATGATACATTAGTGGACACTTTGGCGATTGACAACTCTAGTTTGAAATATGGTCAATCGACACCAGAAGATGTGATTAATTATACATTTAGGGATTCCGTAAAAAATTCATCTGTTTTGAACATGGTTTGACCGTCCATACATACAGTCAACCAAAAAAGAGGTGTTTTGACATATTAAAACTCCATTGACCGAGGCTTTGCTAAATGGGTTTCCTCGGTGGGATGACACACAATCGATGACAAAAATTAGGTGATTTCAGATATGCAAATGAGTTTCGATGTTCAGATCTTGGTAATAGGTTTTTCCTTAGGGCATATTAGTGGTGTTTTTTGTTTACCGAAAATTCTGACGGTCAAACGAAGTCCGAATTAGATGAAATTTTTATAGGGTTACTAAATATATATATACTAATCACATCAGCTGTGTCGATTGATCCCGATAGTTTTCTTCATAATGCGATAGTTTTATTCTAAATCTAATATAAAGGTTATGATATATTAGTGGGTACTTTGGCAATCAACAACTCCAGTTCGAAATGTGATCGATCAACACCAACAAATATGATCGGTATATATATTTAGGGATCCCATAAAAATTTCGTCCTTTTGAACATAGTTTGACCGTTCGTACCTACAGTTAACAAAAAAAAGAGGCATTTTGACATATTAAAACCCTATTGACCGGGCATTCGCCAAATGGGTTTCCTCGGTGCGACCGCGCATGACCAGTAACAACAATTAGGTGATTTTAGATATGCAAACAGTTTACAACGTTCGCATCTTGGTAATTGGTCATCTTTTAGGACATATTAGTGGTGTTTTCAATTTAACATATATTCTGACGGTCAGACGAGGCCCGAATTAGATGAAATTTTTACAGGGTTACTAAATATATATACCGATCATATCGGCTGGTGTCGATTGATTCCGAGAAGTTTTATTGATATAGTTTCTTCATAATGCGATACTTATATTCTAAACTTAATAGAATATATATGTATGATATTTTATTATTTTGCAGGCTTTTACGGGCCGGGCCGGGTTTCACACTTTTAAACTAAACATGACCCTCTACTCACTGAAGCGGGCTTTGGCAGACATTCTCGCGGGCCGGGCCGGATAGAAGCCCATCGGGCTTGTGGACCTTTGTGGACTTATCGGATCTGCGGGCTAAATGATGAGGCCTGCACCAAACTTTAACCCTTTGCTGATATAGTAAGAGACCAGAGTTGGCCACTTCACTTATTCTGACTAGCATCTTTCGGTGGAGCAGAGTTCAGAACATGCCATGAGCACAGTCGACTACATGTCTACATGAAGTTACTGCCAAATGTTCACATTTTACCAATACCCAACCAAATGGCTAGGTCCATGACACATTACTACCAACATTAAAATGGCTCAGACAGGTATATACAGCACCAGACAACTTGAATTTGGGGAAAATGATTCATGCCCTTGACAATTTGTGTGGAAAATGTAGAGATAGACTTTCATGGAGTGATTGAGAGAGACGAAGTTTACTGGAATTCAAAAATTAATGAATTGTGTCAGTTTATGGATTGGGAACATGCTCTGGAGGCGTTTACGAATTGGAACTCATGAAGATTAGGCTCATTCAAAACTTTTGATTACAACTTTACAAGCACAACTAAGTTCCCCACTAAGTAAACCTATGAAGCAAGCAAAACCATATCCAAACATTGTGCATTCCAGCGATATCTCATAGTCATACTTAAGATAGTTTTCATACTCCAGTTATTGAACTACCTGGAACTGCTTAAATGACAGAAAGCTAATCATTAGCTCCTATGTCCCTAACCATCACTGTAATTCATTATCTAGATTCTAGATAGCAGTTCTTAGTGTCAGATACCAGCATGGATAAAGTACTTCAAAATTCAAGCTGCTGCTTCATCAGCAGAAGAGACCATGGTTATTCCTGCGCTATTTAAAGGGATCTGCTGGTCAGGGTATTGTTATGAAAAATCATGGTCATTGTGATATTCTGGGATATACTGATGCTGATTGGGCAGATAATGCCTTGGATAGAAAGTCCACAACTGGTTTCTGCACGTTTGTTGGAGGTAATGCAGTCACTTGGAGGAGCAAAAAGCAGGCTATGGTTGCAAGATCAAGTGCAGAAGCTGAATATCGAGCAATGGCCTCGCTTTCCTGTGAATTAATTTGGTTGCAGGCCCTTGTTTCTGAATTAGGGTTCAAGAGTTCTATGCCAATGATCATGTTCTATGACAATCAATATGCCATACACATTGCAAAAAATCCAGTATTTCATGAGAGGACCAAACACATAGAGATTGATTGTCATTTTATTCGTGATCAAGTGCAGGCTAAGGTGATTCAAAATGTGTACACTTGCAGTGAAGATCAAATAGCAGACATGTTCACTAAGGGCTTACCCTCTACAAGATTTCAGAATTTTCTCTCCAAACTTGGATCAATTAATCCTCTTGATCCAGTTTGAGGGGGCGTGTTGAAATTTGTTCTAGGTATCTACTCCTTGTACCTTGCAGACAAGGATACAACTGTTCTCATGCTTCCTCTCTTTTTGTTCTTTTTCCTTGATTTAAGGAAGTTTGTTCTGTTGCTTTTTCCTAAATTAAGGAAAGTAGTTTGACTCATTGTTGTATATAATGTTGTTAAACTGATGTAATTGATAGAGAATCGAATATAGAGTTACTTTTTCTCTTATTCTCCACTGTTCAATTTCCTTCCATGTATGCGGTCTAGCGCATTCTCGGGGAAGGAAAGTATCCATGGTTTTGTGATTAAGAGGAGTCTGGAAAAGAACAGGTATGTGCAAAATGGACTTATGGATATGTACTCTAGAATGGGGAGAACAGGAATTTCAGAGACTATATTTAACAGCATGGAAGGAAAATACATTGTATCATGGAACACCATGATCACTGGTTATGTTATTTCCGGACGTCATGATGACGCCCTTAATCTGCTATATGAAATGCAGTGTGGAAGAAAACAAGGATACCAGTGGTACTGGTTATGATAATGAAAGAAGGGTTCCCCTTAAGCCGAATACTATAACACTTATGACTCTTCTTCCTAGTTGTGCTGTATTATCAGCACTGGCTAAAGGGAAAGAGATTCATGCTTATGCTACTAGACATTTGCTGGCACTAGATATAGCTGTAGGTAGTGCACTAGTTGACATGTATGCTAAATGTGGCTGCTTAGATTTATCTAAGGCCATGTTTAATCAGATGCCGGTAAAGAATGTGATCACCTGGAAAATGTGTTTATTATGGCTTATGGCATGCATGGAAGAGGAGAGGAAGCCTTAGAACTCTTTAAGAATATGGTGGATGAAGGAAGATGGAACAAAGAGAAAAGGCCTAATGAAGTTACATTCATAGCCATTTTTGCAGCTTGTAGTCATTCTGGGATGGTAGATGAAGGTCTGAATTTGTTCCACACGATGAAACAAGACCACAGGATTGAGCCTGCACCAGACCATTATGCTTGTGTTGTGGATTTGCTTGGTCGGGCTGGTAGCGTGGAGCAAGCATATGAAATCGTCAAAACCATGCCTTCTAAGTTTGATAGAGCAGGTGCCTGGAGTTGCTTGCTTGGCGCTTGTCGACTTCACCAAAATGTAGAGATTGGAGAGATTGCTGCTAATCATCTCCTGCAGCTGGAGCCTGATGTGGCTAGTCACTATGTTTTACTCTCTAATATGTACTCATCTTCTGGACTTTGGGAAAAAGGCTATGGATGTCCGTAGAAAAATGAAGGAACTGGGAGTGAGAAAAGAGCCTGGTTGTAGTTGGATTGAATTTGAAGATGAGGTTCATAAGTTTTTGGCAGGGGATCTGTCGCATCCACAAAGTGAGCAGCTGCATGAATATCTCTTAACCCTTTTCAGAAAGGATGAAAAAGGAAGGCTATGTGCCTGATACTTCTTGTGTACTTCACAATGTTGATGAGGAAGAGAAAGAAACTTTACTCTGCGGGCACAGCGAAAAACTGGCAATGGCATTCGGCCTCCTCAACACCCGTCCAGGGACTACCATTAAAGTTGCCAAGAACCTTAGAATCTGTAATGACTGCCATCTTGCAGCGAAATGTATCTCAAAGATGCTGGACAGAGATATCATTTTAAGAGATGTAAGAAGGTTCCATCGTTTTAGAAATGGAAATTGTTCATGTAGAGATTATTGGTAGAGCAAAAGTATTATTCACATTTTTCTTCAAGATTTGGTACCATGTCAGAATTTGTGGAGTTTTCAAAACGTCTTGAAGAAGTATGAGGCACATAGCCATGGCCCATGGCTAGGCAAGAGATGATTTTAGAGTTTTTTTACTCATTTAATGAGTTCTGAACATTATAGCCAATGCCAATATGTTTCCAGATAGTTCAGCAGGATACTTTCATGAAAAGAAAGGTAAAAAGATATTCTACTTCTCAGTATGATTTCATACTTTCATATTTAATTTTGAGTTACAGGATTACTAACAGAGCAACTGAACATAAATTATACTATTGATTGTTGATAACTGAAGATGGGGTGAATTTAGCATTCTGAATATAGAAAAATTTGTCTGAAACAATATATATATCCTTCCACATACAACTGGTACCACTGTTTAAAAAAAACTGGGACAGCAAAAATTGAATTTATTTTCAAATAAACTAATCAAAAGTTCAAATCCTAGTGGTCTCTTTATTCAAACACCATTCAAGAACCAACTTCAACATGTCAAAATACTAGCTCTTGCGCTTAGAACGCTTTCCTTGACCCTTCTTGGGCGGTCCTTTTCCTCGACGCTTTAATATTTCAAGCTTGTTGGTGCGCCTGCAGGGTAGCAAGTGGAGATGAATCAAGACTATAAGCTACTGAGCAATTCTATTCAAATCAGAGGGGAAAAAAAGAGAGGAAAACTGATTTCTTAATATAAAGTTGGTGGCAGAATCAAGAGGCTGACTCTTTTGTATAATGCAGACACCATGAAAGTGATAAGACATTAAATTATAACCTAACCATTATCATGCTTCCTCTTAATCTGTAACTCGATTGTAGTGATGATGTATTATTCTCATCCTTCTACAATGCAACGCCATTAATAATGAAATTTTACAACGTTCCTTTGTAATTTTATACGAGATTGAAACATAAGCAAATGGATAGATAATAGAGCAAATGAGATGAGCAAGAGAGCATACTCTTTTTCCTCAGCTTCCATGACTAGGGGGTCATCTTTCCGGATGTCATGTGGGTACCACTGGGCAACTTTCTCCCCAATCAGCTTCTTACGCAGAATCTTATGCGCAGACTTCAGGCCTGTGGGGTTGAGCATATGCCCGAATATCCTTGCCCTAGCCTCAGTTACCCCAGTATTAACCGCCACACTCAAAATGCTCTTTAGACTTGCCATCTCACTTTGCCTTTGTAATTCAAAGACAAAAAAAACTTTCAGCTTTCAAGGGTTACTACAGTATTTTACCTATAACAGAAAAATGCTTCTAAGGCAGCACCACATTGCGAGCTAATTCTTTCATAATCTCAATTTCCTTTCAGAGGTTTCACAAGAGAAGTAAACAAAAATGCACCATCTATAAGTGCAGATCACATAAACATACACATAACAATTACAAAATGATTCACTTGCCTAAAGAAAAGTATAATCCTGCCAAACACTCAATATTTGATTACTGTGTTAAAAAAAAAGGAAATAACACATACAAAATCACTTGTAAGGTTACAGTTACTATCTCAGATAAAAAAGAACCAAAACCCAACAGACCTTCATCAAATAAATCCAAAACAAAATCAACCTCTACCAAAACTCCAACTCGGGAAATTCCAGAAAATTACCCCACCCCAAAATTCCCACATATCTTCCTAACACAAAAGGCATTATGTATCTCATATAACATAACAAACACAACCAACCCCAATCAAACTTTAGTGAATCTAACTGAAAAACAATCACGTTATAAAAGAAGAAAGTAACTTCCTTCACCAAATAAAGTAACACATTCTCGAACTTGGATCACCGAAACTAAACAATATAATCAAACTCATAAGGCGACATTGACAGGAAACCCAAACTCTCAATAAGTGTAAGGACAAAACAAAACAAAGTTCAGTATGCAGATGCTTCCTCATACTACTCAGAGATTTCAAATGTGAAACTCAGATATGAAAAGCAACAGGAATGAAAACATCCAAATTTAATTTCATAACACATTGATAGACATCAAACATTCACACGACCAATTTCAAAACGAATAAAACAAAACCCGTAAAAAAAATAAGAGCCCAATATCTTGGAAAAAGAACACAACTTCAAATGTGGAAGTCACTCACAAGTCCCAAACCATTCCAAATCTTTGACTGCTAATGGAAAACCGAAAACCAAAAGGAACAGAAACAACGCAAACCAAACTAGCAACAAAGCTCCTCCTTCACCCAAACCAAATCCTACGACAAGAGCCATCACCAAAACACCAGAATCTCATTCATGCCCTCAAAATCAGTACCCAAAACTCTCTTTACTACCTTTTTGAATGGCTACAACAGCTAAAGGAACCATGTAAGGCAAATGGCACTACCATATCATCTAAAGCGGAACACTTTGATACCGAAATGAAACTTAAGGGTCTGAAACTGTGCTTATGTATTCACTGGGGCATTTCATCGAACACTTGGTGTGCAACCCAAAAACCCATTGATTTTTACAGATAAAGTCATGTCCTTGTATCAAACTGATACTTAACACTCTTTCCTCGCTACTTTTCCAACCAAACAAAAGCCAGAGAATCACTATGGGACCGACAGAAACAAAGAGTGCGTTGAGGAGTGAGATACCTGATACTAATGTAAGTAAGAGATGACTAGTGAGACAACGTTGTTAAGGCATACGATGATTGCGATGGAACGAGGTGGAGCTATATCAGTCTCAGGGAACACTTCTGGTCGGCGTATGTGTTTAGTTTCGGTCGGCGTCCTATTGAATTATTTGAAATTAGTTTTTTAAATAGCAAATACGCCCCCGTTTGGTAACTTCTTTTTCCTTTCCTTTTTTTTTTTTGTTTCCCTTTCATGTGTTTACTAATATGTAGAAATCAGAATTCTATACGAGAATCAGCTTGTTTTTTATAGAATATATGGGAAGTTCTGGATTGAATGGTTAACCTACAATTAGACCTTAGTTATGAGCTTTGATAAGCCCTTATATCTTCCACATTATTATTTTGATATGAATTAGATGCATTGGTGGAAGGTCAGAACACCCACAATCAGAGTATAGATAGCCTATAGCTTATCTAAATCGATCTCCATCCTTTATGTGTTCAAGCTTTATATGGTGGGTTCGTATAGGTATCTTCCCTTTGTATTTAAAACGTTTCCTATCTGTTATTTGTTATCTGCCACAATAGTTCTTCACATTGTACAGGTTGACTTAATCCGACACAATTTGAAACAAAAGAGATGTCAAAAATGCTTAGTCTCTGCAACCACTCATCTTTTCTAGCCTGAACTTCCATAAACTGAAGCAGAGTTTGGATCAATTAGAAGTAACAAAATTTCCTAGCTTTTCTAAATGTCTCAAACTTTATCAGAATAATATTCTTTCTTGATATATATCCAGTGCCTGCATTACTTTCTCAATGTACAACTTCCGGTGCAATCTGTATCTGCACAAGTCCAGACAAGCAATTAAGTCATAAATGCAGTACTAAGAGTTCCCCTACATTTCAAGTCTACAAAGCTATGGAATGGAAAACAGTTGCATACTTGATCACAGCTTCAAGCGTCCTAGTAGTGTCTGGCATAGAATCTGTTCAGATATGACGAAGGCAAGCATGAATTTTTCAACATCAAGAAACAAATTTCACAGAAATGATAATTTACGTAGTAGGCTTGCCTAAGATAGCTTGGTCTTCCTTAGAGTTGGTGGGAAATGCGGCAAGCATCTGCCTGCATTCTTCCTGCAATTCCTTTATTGCTCGTCTTTCCATGCTTGGGATTGGAGGAACATCCCCGTCTGACCAAGTAGGCAATGTTCTTGCTGCTGCAATGACAGGTCCGTCGACAAAAGTATCCCCTCCACTAGATAGGCGATCTGTTACAAAGTTTTACAGGTATTTTAAACTACGGAGATACTTAGTTTAATCAGGTACAAATCAATACAGAACAAAAGCAGTAAAAGAATCTGAATGACTCATACTGTTATGATAGTATTCTTGGGGAAGTCCTGAGATATTGAATACTGACAAGAAGGAATCCAAATGAATACGTGCATTTCCAGAGAATGGGATTACATCCCATGGATTCTGCAATCAAGCCAGGTAAAAGATAAATGACACATTGGATATACTACAAATGATACCATAATGCTTCTATGACTGAACAAGTATAGCCAATACGAAATTACCACAGATGAAGAAAACCCATATCTTTGCATCAACATGTTGTTCTGTTGTCCACTCATGTAATTAATAGTCATCTGTGAACATTCATCAAATTAGTAGCAGACCATATTCATATAGGTGTGCGACATTAAAATGTTATAGCGAAGGACATATTTTTTTACATGATAAAAAAAATTAGTGAAGGAAGTGAGACATTACTGAAAAAAATAAAGTATAACCAATGTGGATAACAAAATCTGCCCAAAACACAGTAGTGACAGTACTATGCGAGCACAAGTTATTCATGTCTCTTGAGGCATGACAAGAGTTGTCAGAGGTAAGGATTAGTTTCTTTATCATAAAAAGTTATATTTTTCAGCTTCTAATATACTCTACATTACAAATTTCAACTCAATCAAAGAATAGGAAACTTTGGTTAATGGATTGCAGGCATGTCTATGGACATTCAGGGTTTTTCAGTCAGAATATCAGACAGCAAACTTACAAATGTTTCCATTCTTTTTCCAGTACAGTTTCTCAAAGAATCAGCTTTCTGACTTTTGCTATTACTTAAAGCCTTAATGTAAGACCACTTGAAAGCTTCACTATTTCCAGCTGAGTTTCATATCAAAATTACAAAATATAGGACAATTACCTCATCACCTTTCTTAATCCGTTGTCCAGCATTTATCATTACTTCAAGCATACGATCCTTAAACCGCCAATGGAGAAAACAATTTGGCTGGAAGGAATGGTTTAGCATGTCTGAAAATTGTGGGTTGATTATTATTATAAAGCCATCTATTTTCAAAATCTCATGCTTAAATTAAAGCTTAGATGATCCATTTATATGTACATAATACAACACAGGGTTCTTACAATACAATGTAACAATGAGAAAGCATATCTTCATAATGGATGGTTTTAGAATAATTTAAATTAAATTGATTTCAGACACAATTTTTTCATTCAGTAAAAAATTTCATTATCTTCATCTATCTATTATGTACAAATCAAAATGGTGGACAAAGGTATGTCATAGAATAATAAAAATTTAAGGATGAATAAGTTTTAGTTTTACCTCCTCAATGAAAATTCTTCATCTAATTCATGAATATAAGAAATAATACATGGAACCAAGAAGAGGTTAAAAGGCTGAAACTGACCTGCATAAGGAATTAGCATATTGGAGTCTTGAACAAGTGCACCAATTCTAATTTGCATGCCAATGCATCGTGATTGTGCCATACTCAGTGCCCAAATGAACCTCTCAGAATCACGAGCGAGGCGTTTAATCTTCAAGGGTACACCAGAATGCTGATACACAAACAATAAGCAAAATGAGTTAAAAGAGGGTAGTCACTTCAACTGGCACGGATGAAATGAAAAGCAGAACAGGTGTTGCTGGGTACCCAATTTTTCTCCCAAAATTCCAGAGCTCGGCGTTGCTGTTCTCTCATTGTTGAAGCAAGATTCTGATCCTGTAGTTCTGAAAGCTCCTCCTATAGCATATATGAAGCACAATTAAAGAAAAACCTGACATAGAATAATTATTCACGAACCTCGAAAGTGAAAAGCTACAAGATGAATATAAAAAAGTTTGAAGCAGTGATAGATATGCATGTTCATGTCATTTCTTCTCCTCCTCCTCCAACCAACCATTAGAAGAGGAGCTGACAGTAGCATCCAATATGACACCACATGATTTCAAGGAAGATAATAAAAAGGAATGACCTAAACAATGAGATGCATTCTAGAATACCACATTATAGCTACAAGATATGTCTGCATCACTAGGCAAACTCAAGGCCACAGGTGCAAATCATACTTAAAACAAGGGTATCTACAAGAAGGGTAAACTATAAAGTTGGCCTTCTGAATGTTTTTTTAGTTTTGTCTATGTTTCGCCTCAAAAGTAAATGATTTAGACTCAAAGAATGTCAAAGCTCTTGGTCTATCCCCTTAAAAAAAAGCTCTTGGTCTTATAGTATAAGTCAAAGCAGATAGATACATCTGTAATGTGTATTGATCTAATCTTGAATCTAGTCAAAACAAAAAAAATTGAAGAAAGGAAGAAAGTTTACAATGAATTTTTTTTAAAGGACAATGAAAAATATATATGCTGTTAGTTCATTCACCTCGCTAGCTAAAAGCAGACTGGGGCACTCATCTGCACTGGGTAAAAAATCACCATACAACTGCCAAAAGTTATCCTCCCGATCAAATGCATACAAAAGAAGGCAAGCTAACCTTAGATCCCAACCTGTCTGCCACCAAGACGAAGGCAACAAAAGTTGAATGTCATTCCATCTTTCAAATGAATTTAATTTCAAATAAACCAAATTGAAGGATATAGATAATCAATGTCAGTTTTTCTGGTAAGTGAATGAGAAAATAGATCAGAATGGAACAGGTATAACATAATACAGATACCTCTGGATCAGTTGAGTTGATGATATCAAATATTGGATGTCCCACTGGAACTATATCTGGAAAAAACATCCATGGCAGCTTTTGGCTTATAGTCAACATCAGCTCTAGTGGAATTTCCATTATCACCTGTTAAATTGATCAAGCATTAAGCTACATTAACATCAAAAACTCAACTTAATTAAGAACTAGTACTATGAGTTCAATCATAAACACTGAACTGCATTGGCCCAATTATTAATGAACTGTATTGCCAGCACACTCTAGAAACTGCAAAAGATTATCTATAAAAACAGAGAAAACAACTCACCCTAGCGCGGCGAAGTGGTTCAACATCCTTGGAAGCATAAACTCCAAACCCATCGGGGCCTTCTTTAAATTCAATTCCATAAGCTCTCATACTTCTAACAAATCCTATCTTGTAGAAATCAGGATCTGCTGGCTCCAACTATAGACATTAAGAACATGGATAAGCTTTTAGCAATGAGATTTAAACAAAGGAAACCAGTTCTCTTTGAAAGTAAACATCTTTCAGTCCAAAATCATAACATGCTGTTCTTGTCTTCTAAGAACACAATTCACATTAGCTACTAAGAAACTGTATGGCTAATTACAACTAAACATAATGAAAGTCGAAACATTTCATCAAAAAAAACAAACTTTGATGAATTCTAAAGTACTATGAAGTTTTAAATTGCATTTCTTTAAGTTCCTGAGCAGCCAAACAGAACTTAAATGTGATTTGGAAATGGGTAATGACCTCAGAGAGAGACTCTTCAGCATGGGGAGACTGAAGCAAAGGAAATGGAGAGGCTTCGGTGGCTGCTCTGGCTTTAAGGGGTTGAATGCGAATGCCTTTGTCTGTGTCTTTAGTGGTGAATGAGAATTTGGGTCTTGGTGAGCCTCCATAGATGAAGCCCTGCAACTTATTCAAATACACATCATCAATAAGGAGAAGAAGAAAATGGAAATGAGAGAGAGAGAGAGAGAGAGAGAGAGAGAGAGAGAGAGAGAGATGGGACCTGTGGATTGGAGATGAGGCAGCGAGAGGGGTGATGAAGTGGAAGAGAAGAGGCCATTGGAAAGAAGAGAGACAGAGTAGTACTAGAATTGAGAATGCAACATGTTTGAGCGAAGCAACAGGAGAGCAACTGAGCAAGGTGTTGGAAGTGAAGGACGAACTAGACAACAACGTTATCCACCATGACAGTCTCCTCTGTTTTAAACGCTACACTCGCAGTAAGAAATCGTTTGTAATTTTATTTTTTTCCCACTTTCACGAGCACTTTCACTTCAAATTGTTTTTTTTCCCATTTGTCGTCACGCATATACTGTATTAGCTTGTGATATGATTTGTCTCAAGCTGTCAAGCATATCCTCATTTACATGCTTTACAATTGTAAACAAAAATTTTACGATTGTACAAATATGTGGATCAAATTAGTGAGAATGACTAAACAAGACTGAAAGGATGGATAATTTCTAGAAATTTATATAAAAGAATAACAAGATTCTGGTCAGTATATTGAAGTATATATGTACACCAGATGTGCATAAATCTGAATATATGCACCATGTTGGGAGGAAAAGAACTTCATGACTCATGAATCGTGACCATGGTTATTGTCAATATTTACCATGACAGGCTACGTTACACTGACCTTGATATTTAGATAGGAGCACGAACAACCGCACTTAGCAAATTGAAATTCATTCCCTGAATGTGGTTACACTAACACTACTTTAATTTGGCAATGACACTTCTATATCGCCCCCCTCATACATCCATAAGCTTTTTCACGTCTTCAAAACCTTCATACTCTTCGAACCCCTTTTGTTCACTAACTACTATATAAAACTGAAGCCTCATTACTTTATCAAACAATTGGCACAACTCTGGTTTCTTGGACATGTATTCATACATGATCTCCAGTCTCCACGTGAGCTTTCCGGAAAGGGGTACTCGGTTCAAGACTTCAAGCACCGTATATTTAAAGCATGTACAAGAACTTGAAAGTGTGCATCTCAGAGCACCAAATCAAATACGGGGCAAAAGAAACTCCATTTTCATTGGGGACTAATCAAAGGGTATCCTTTGTAATCCCGGAGCTGGTTTCTTTGATGGTCACGTCATCAGGGTTCGGTGTTTAGGATGTTGATAATAGGGAATGGACACTGAAAAACCTTGATCTCTCCAAGTTTTCAACTGCGGAATTCGGATCTGTGGTTGGGATTTGGGATACAATTTTTTTCGTTTGATGTAAGATGAGCTCCAGACACTGCTTTGGCAATGATGTTGAAGTTGAACACATCGAGCTCTATTGTATATAAGTGATAAACCAGAGCACAGATACAAAAGAAGACCAGCATGGGTATAGACCAACATCATATCTTATAGAAGATAGCCTTTAATATCATATGAAAAAAAACTCCACTCCAGCAGAGGAAATCAAAATATTAATCAGAGTTACACATACTTTCACACTTAGAAAAACAAAATGAAATACTTCACAGCACCTCAGCTGGAATATATAATCTAGTATTTTTGTCAAAGTTAATTAGTTGAGACTTAATAATTTAGGCATACATTAGGCACACAAACTCATATTCAATACTGTTCTTCACTATAATCTGTTAAAACGGAAGATATTAAATTGACACCAAATTTCTGAAATCACACAGGAATGGCTTCCATTACACAACGGACAAGTGAACAAATAGTTTATGCTGTAGAATCGCCAACTGAAATGATACACAGAATACCCAAAATTCTAAAGGAACAGATCATACATCAGAAACGATCCTTTTATCTCTAAACAGAAAACCAGGAACACATTCGGACATTCGTACCAGAGCTTCATTATAAGATTTATTCTAAACATTGAGCGTGCTCTACATTCTCAACTACTGCCTGATCTATTCTCTCCAATTAGCAATCATATGATCCAATAAAGCAAAAACCTTTCTAAAATCTTCAGAGTCACCACCTTTCTCACTATCCAGAACAAAATCCAAAGCCTCATTCAACTCTAATGCTTCCCCAATCCTAGCATCCCTCAACAGACCCCTATAAACCCACTTCCTCAAACCAAACCCCGGCACAATATTCGCACCCAGCATTGCCCTCAACACATTCAAAGCCTCAAGCACCATCCCATTCCTACAAAAGCCACAAACCAAAACCCCACAAACCCTCTCATCAAGCACAACAGGGGAGCCAGGCCTCACCATCCAGTTGAACATCTTGAGGGCCTCTCTGGGTCTCTTCCTCCTGAGATAAGAGGCGATGAGCATGGTGGTGATGGGTGTGAGATGGGAATGGGAAGGTGGGTGGTGGCGGAGTCGGGTCAGGAGTGACATGGGTCGGGCCATGTCGGGTTGGGAAGTGAAGGAGTGGATGAGGACGGAGAGAGAAATGGAGTGGATAGGTGGGTTTGTGAGGAGGGCTGTGATGGTGAGGTGGGTTGCGGTGTCGAGGTGGTCGGAGAGGCAGAGACGTGGGAGCAGGAGGTTGATGTTCGTGAGTTCGTCCTGGGTTAGCGTTTGGGTTTGAGTTTGAGTTGGAGCTCGGGTGATTGGTTTTGATGAAGTGATTGAAGCAATGGTTGAAGAAGAGGAGAAGGGAAATGAGAGTTGGGTGATGGTGGGTTTTGGGGCAACAGAGAAGAGTCGCTGAGCTTTCTGTACTGATTTCATTCTCCCAAGTTCTGGAGCGGTTTGACTGTGGTGCGTATTTATATAACAGTTTGACTCATTTTGGTAATCATTTTCATTTTCTGTGAGTTTCATTTTTTGTGAGTTTTATGAGTCAAAATAAGCATTACAATTGGTGTTGAGTGAAAAAAGAAATTCCTTCAAATTTTATAAAAATACAAACTCATATAGCGCGGTCAACTTCATCAAGATTATATGAATTTGATGCAACACAATAATTCTATAAAACTTTAATCCTAGTCTAAATAGAAACTAAAATCAACTATACATTTGTAGAGCACTAGAGTTGTGCAGAACTTAGTTTTAGTTTGTTTCAAATATCTCATCTAATTGTAAAAGGGAATTACAATGTACCATTTTGATGTCTTGATTATCTATGTTGTTATAAATGCACTGAATTCATGCACTCAGTGAAAACTAATATCATGTTCCTTTTGCTTCTGTAAAATTGTCACAATTTAAACCTGCAACGAAGCAACAAAGGGCATACGATGAATTGTACATGTATGAACTGTACTAAGAAAAATGTCCCTGCAGTATAAGAATTTCATAGCTCTGTTTGATTGGAAGGATTCTATTACTTATAGGACTGAATTACATACCAAGCCAAATCTAAAGAGTGATGCCAAAGAAATTGCAGTGGAGTAAACTACTAACTGCATTTTCAAATGCCTTTATAAGAGCCACATTTTTCCATAATATATTTTCGTATAAATGGCAAGCAGAATCTTGTTTGACAATTTGTCTTTTGTTTAATCAGTTCTGCTTTGTTTTCGTGTTATGATTACATAAAATCCATGTTCCTCCTCAACCAACAAAATTACATCTCAGCATTTCTATTTACACACATAAAAGTGTTTATGTGATAATGTGAAGAAAGTCCTGTATATAATCACAAACTCTTCCTAAATTGGTGCTTGGTATCGAACTGGACCTTCCCTGCTTTACTTATGAGCTATCTAATGGTAGTTGAGTATCCACAGGAAGCATGTTCATAGAACTATGAACTGTCCCTCTTATGTATGCCCTTTAAATATCAAAGGTTGTTTGGATTTTGTTTCTGCAGATAGCAGGAAGATTTTCCAGTTAAAATCATCTCAAAAGCAAGTAAGAATGCTCATGAAGTCCAAAGTAGTTACCTCATAGTCTTATACTGAGCCTTGTCGTAGAGGTTCTACCTCGGCAGTATGGACTCGATTGGCCTGTTGACTGTCTAGAGGCATGTATTGTGACATGATAGCCATGATCTCAGAGTCCATGTAAGACTGCAGGTGAGAGTGAGAGGTGTTAGCAAGGTTATGTAGTTTAGCATCCAAATTAACCACAGTGGGCATAGAGGTGTTCAAAGGAGCATTTCAAACTTACTCGAAGCCTGTATTTGTAGAATATGTAACCCGCCAAGCCGACCCCAGCCACAGCTGCAAGAACCATGAAAGTTATGAACCACGCAAATCTTGATCCTTGTCTCTCTGCATTGCAATAGATAAACAAAAGTCAGCACACATCTTGCATTTTTAATTGTTCGAGTAATGATATGGATTGAAGTCTTTCTGGATATATATATTAACCAATTAGTGATCATCACTTACCAATACAAGTATCTTGCTCCTTTATATAAAGATGGCCTCCCTTACATTTGCAGTTGTATCCACCCCAAGTGTTCTTACAGCTGCAGCCATCACACTGACAAGCGCTACGCTCCTTGCATTCATCAATATCTGATGCACAACCCAAAAGATTGAAATCAATGAAATATGAATTACAGAGACCTTGAAATTCAAGTTGGGGAAAATCATTCTTCGACAGTCACACTGAGAAGTAAGAATCACCTTCACAGTGATGACCATCCCCTTTGAATCCTTGTGGACACTTGCAGCCAGATAACTCTGAATTCTATTTACCAAAAAAGATAAAAGAATTGATTGGTGAGAAAAATGTGAAGGGAAACGATTTCGATAATTAAGCTGTAACTGAGCTCTCCTAAAAGGCTAATAAGTTAGGTGATAAGGAAAAGAAAAACAGTTCAAGAAGCACAAAGACACAGTGAGAAAAGAGGGAAGGAAAGATCACTGAACTGAGCAAGCAGATATAGTTACTCCATTTCTAGATTCTGACCAGCAACCTCCATTGTCTATGGAGCACCTTGCCGGTCCAAAAGCTGTCCAGAAACGAGTAAACGTTATAGACTTATTGGCGAAAGCTGCTATATTGGTCACAATAAAGGGGAATATTTTACCAGCGCAAGATGTATATCCATCGCCTTTGTATTGAACACCATCCACTACAGGGCACTCACAAACTCTACCCCGAAATGTGTCCTGAAAATTTAGAATTGAATCCGTTGCAGTTAATATCTCTTTCAGAGGTGGCATCAACTATAAAAGTGAATTGTGGAAGTGTTTATACCTTGCAAGCAGTTAAGTTACCTCGGTTGTCCAGCCAACAGCCACCATTTCTCTCTAGACACTCATTTGTTTCAAGATCTGTTGAAATAACACAGTGGATTAGGAGTTAGCAACTGCAAAAGACATTAGTTCATTATCCAAATATCAAGAGAGGCTCACCCCCGTTCAAACAGATATGAGGTTCAGTTGTCTCCTTGAATCCAGCACATATTGCCTTTAAAACACCAGTTCGTTCCAATTTTCCTTCAGATTAATAAACTTAACTTCAGCATTCTCATACAGTAAATGCATAAGGTGATATCAATTATCAAGTGATTATGTCAATATCTTGAATGAAGAGAAAAAAAAACGTTAATAGGCCAGGAGGTTTATAATCAACGCATAGAAACCAGTAATCAACACATAAGTGTGTACAAACCTCGATATTGAACATTATTAATTACTAATGTTGGCAGGATGGTAACATCACCACGAGAACCTCGACCAACCTGCATAACCAAAAATGTGAAGCAACATTCAGAAAGTGTACTAAAGTCAGTCCACTTACGCTGTATGTGAATTTGAAATAGGAATTTCCTGTACACTGAACGACCAATAAGGAATATATGTGCTGACCTGGATTTCTTGTTCAGCTTTCAGCACTTCATTCTCCACATCATCTTCAGGATTGCCCATACATTTTTTAACCTTGTCAGTAGGCAAATCTGTTGCACAATAAAGGTATCAGCTGACATGCAAAACAAGAATTATTAGTATACAGAAATCACATATAAAGCATTTACCAAGTGATTTCATGACATCCTCAGCACATTCTTTGCTGTAACGCTTTTCTTTCATGGAACATCTGATATGGAAGTCTGTCACAAAATCCCACCAGACCCATGACCGGTTGCTCTCCTTGGCAACTCTATGCACACAAAGCTGCCTCAAGTTCTCAAATACCACATCCTTGCCTTGGTACCCTTCTCCGAAATCTTTCTCCGGATCTGGTGCACAGTACCTCCCCTGGTTTATACATTGAGACTTGCATTGAGCGGTAAGGACAAAAGCCTGAGGGCAATACCAGGTTATGTAATGTGGAGTGAAAAGAGTGTAACCCCCTTTCTCAAGAATCTGAGCATGACCTTTGAAGTTTTTGACAAAACTCATTTGCTCATCACAGCGAGCCCCACATTCGTCATTGCTGTTTGTCCAGAACTCATACTCAACTCTTTGATCAGGGTGGGGAACTGACTCTCTCCAGTCAAGTTTCACCACAACATCTTCCTTGTTTTTCACAGCATCCTTCAAGCTGTCACCAAATGATTTCTCTATTAAAGCTGATGGGATTCCAATCTTCTCTATGTAACCATCTGCATCTTTACTCTCCTCTGGCGAGTCCATTGTAATTAGAGGCTCTTCAACACTGTCAGCCACTAAAACGGCTGTAGCTCCTGCCTCTTGAGCATTCCACACCTTCAAAGCAAAGTAGCAACCTACACCAGAAGTAAGGCAATAAACATATAGCGACAATCTCTGTAGCATATTTTGACACATAAAACTCTCTCTTTGAATCAATCTATCACTTTACAGCTAAAAGAGGGTGAATCTTATCAAACAATCTGCATACAAGCCTATTGAATTCTAATGCAATCAAATCATCCCAGTATGAATGTCAATAACAAAGATCATAACTTGAAGAAATAAAACTAAGAACATATCCTTCTGCATGTCAAATGGAAATAGAAAATCATCCAAAGAGGTAAAAAGGAAAAGAGGGATGGTGCTATGGCAGTATGGCACAGTGGAATTGAAAGTATATAAAAAGGCAAAGCCTTTAAAGTAATTGACTTTTGTAAATCTGAGAACAGAGGAAAAGGAGAGCAATCTACATGTAAAGATGCTAAATTCCAAATTCACCGGATAAAGAATTACTCTCATCCTAGCCTGAACACTCTCCAAACTGTAAGAAAACCAAAAATAACATTCACCCTATTCCTAAATTTGTTTACTTTATTAGAATCAAATCAAATCAAAACTCAAACCAGAAATTAACTACCCATAGACTTCATTACAGAAACAAACAGACGCCCATTAAGAACACAAAATAGAAAAAAGCATGGTAATTTAAGACATTTGAGATTGATTACAGATAGAAGAATTGGCTTACCTCCACGATCAAGAAGAAGAATAGTGGGGCGAGACATCTGAGACCTGAAAGGCTTATCACCCTCAAAAGCTTCACACCCAGTAGACCCTTTCTCAGGATAAACCACAGTACCTACCAAGGAGCCTCCATAATCCGGCAGACCAAAGTTGCCAATTGCACCATCATGATGACCCCTCAGAGCCATTGGATACAGAACTTTAATACTACCAGTCTCCACCACAAACCTTCCATAAACACCAACATGGTGCCCAAGAACAGCCAACACCGCAAGTAGAAACGTAAACTTCGATAGCAAATCCATGCAGTCAGGCTTTGATTATCATAAGCTACAAAATCTTGCTGCGATGAGTTTTGTACTGGTGGGAGAGTGGAGAATTGGATAATAAGAAAGGTTGGTTTGGTGGGTTTTCCAGAGGTTTGTTTGTCTTATAGAGAAGGGGTTTAGCTCTCTCTCTCTCTCAAAGCTGTAACGTAAAGGGAACGACAGGTGAGAGAGAAGGGTTGTGAAGACGAAGTCATCGGTACTACGTAGGAAATGGGAGAGGAAGAAAGCCACACATACAAATTTATATTGGAATTAAGTGTTTTTTTAATTGTTTAATGGTAAAAACATGCGTTTTGTTTATTGTTTGTTTAGAGCGTTATCCTTCTCTTCCAGTTTTGAAGGTAAGGTAAGAGAAGAGAACTCATCATGATCATATTATTATCTTGGTCACCATGTGTGTGATTAGCTTTTGATCGGTTGTGGATTGTAAAAGAAACATTCACTTATACTCACAGTTAAAAATTTTGATTTTAAAAGGTGAAACTAATCGCTCGATCATACGTGTAAGAGAAACTTCTCAAGAACTAAGAAATTCGTCGGAAAGATAATGCAAACACTAATTTTTTTAGGACGACAGATAATGCAAACACTTGAAGAAAAGTAATCCAAATAAGGAGATACCAAGCCAGTGACAACCAATCATTGGCTTCTACTAATTTTATGTTAATTGATAACATACTTAACCATAAAGCTTTGTTCGTCTTTGAAACTGAATCTACTCGCTTTAACATGCTCTGATGACTTGAAGATTCAACAATCCAAGTACACCTTATTAAGCAAAATCGGAATCACTAGCAGTTAAACTACTCTTATACTATATGATATCCCAACGGAAGACTTTTAGCATTCATGCTAATATTGATATGATACATATAAAAACACAATGATGCAAGCACATTATATTTTAAATGTTAGGTGCCACTCCATCAATATATGCTTGCATGATGTTTTGAGATGTAACCAAACTAAATATCAACCCCAATTTACACTCAAATTGTTAATTTCTTATGATTACCCTGAGCAGAATCATGTTCCATGCCTTTAACAATTGAGTTTGGATTGAGATAACTCAGGAGCGGTGAGACTATGAGACTAACAACCAGGGGAAAATAAGAATAAGGAAGACTTGACTAATATATATCTACACCTCAAGTCTTCTCTGAAAGGTCAAAGGAAACTAGATGACCTTACAGGGCAGGTTAGAGTGTTTAAAGGGTCGAGAAAATTTAAAATACATGACATATTATGCAGATCACCATTGGAGGGATTTAACAAATTCTTCCTCTCTGCTCAATCTCATTGGGCAAAGTAATCTTTGGTCAACTTGATTGGTGAAGTCTATACATCACAATATGTCCAATTGCTGAAGTGCTACTGTACTACATAGCAAAATCAATACTTCTCTTCTCTTCCAATTTTAAGGTCTTCATGCATTCAGTTGACTGGGCCAAATCCGTTTAATTCTATGATTCATATTCCAAATAGTGATGGTAGTATGGATATAGCTAGTTTTCATAAATGTGTGATCTGTAATACTACAAGTGATCATTTTTCCTTCCCCCCTGATCGATGCGATGAAGACCAGTATGTTTAGTGCATAAGATGAGCTATATGTGATGAACCAAAAGGTGACACACTAAGTTCATACGTGATACGTGACAACTCAAAAAACAACGAAGAAATGCCTCTATTTTTTTAAAAAAGTTTGGAACCTAGCCTAGTTGAGAGGCTCAGTCCCACGTCTGGTTCTGTTTATTAAAAAAATAAAAAATATATATATAATAGTGAAGATTAGACCACCTTACAAAGAGAAAAAGAACGACAAAACTTAAACAAATAAGACACAAAAAGTAAAATAAACTCATGTATATGCATACACGAACGCAGGAAAATAGTACCAATAAAATCGCTAGAATCGATCCCATAGCGTTTTTAATAATTTATACAAAAAAGCTCTTCAAGATTTTCAACACGATGTAGATGCAGTCTTATGTGACTCAGTTGAGTTTGAGGCTCAAATCTGCAAATATTCTTGAGCTTCCAGAGAATTACAGGCCTGTTGAGGATGGAGTAGAGCAGGATCGAGATGATACAATGGCTCTGCAGTCTCATCTAATTTCAAGATAAATCATAAACCATGTTATTGTTTGGGTTAATTATATTCTTGTATACAAATACAATTTTTGTCACCAATTAGGGGAGGAATACATAGTCACTACCCTCTGATTTGCAACACATTTTTACTGACTTTGCCGTAGGTATAGTAGAACATCATATGCCAATTCACTGTAAGAGAGTCAAATATCTAAACCCTAAAAAATATAAAATGAACGGATCACTTACACACGAGTCCAATCTTTTTGTTGGCCCTGCAAATTAGCGTACTTGTGATTCTACTAGATCACTACAAGAGTTGCAGTTACTATTAGTCAGTTCACCATCAATTTGCACCGATATAAATATTTCATACTACCTAGAGACAAGAGTGCTAGAAGATGCTTAAAATTATCCTGTTGTATCAAGATTAATTACTACAATCAACATATTACTTGCATTGTCTACAGTTATACTATTTTCCATATGACAAATTGACAACTAAAATTGAGTTCTTATTAAGAGAGGTATGAACAGAGGAATAAAATAAAAAATCTGCTAAAACTTTGAAAAGCTAAGATGTTTTTCTTTTTCCTTTACAAAGCGAATTAATGCCAACTAAGCCAAAAACACTGAGGCACACGGCTTTATTACGGAAGTAAATTTACCGACCACCATTTTTTTGTCCATTTCTTTAAACTTATGACATGTGTTTTTTCCCAACTCATATTTAATTAATAATTAATTAATTGGACACATATTATGAGTTAAAAATGGTGAGCACAAAATAAGCACAAAAATTTTGGTCGGCGAATTTGTTTCCGACTTGTTGTTGTCCTTTCTGCTGCTTATGCATAAAGTTGATACCTATTACACAATTACACGTGCACATTTAGTGACTACTTTCCATTCTGCTTATCCATAATATAGATAGGGAACGACGTACACCCATATTAAGTGACTACTTTTCATTGTCTTCTTTCCCGATCATGTTTTCTATGGAAACGTGCAACTTTCAGTGCAATTGCTAGTGCTACCTTCTTTTTGATAGTGTCAAAGAATTGGAAATAGGTTTACCTCCATGACTTGTACAGAATCAACGTGCCGAAAACACCCCAAAAGCCTACATCAAAGCCAAGAAAAACACTAATATAGAAACCAAACTTGTCAATGACATCTACATGACTACATGATCTTTATCGTCTTCTGCATGAGGCACATCGTCTTTTGCATGAGGCACATCATCATCATCATCTTCTCCTGGACATTTTGAAAGAGGAAGCCCACAGAATGAAGGATTATTGCCTTCATAAATGGATGGATCATCGAGCGACTGAAGTTGGCTGCCCGAAGGAATCCTACCACTCAAGTTGTTGTAAAACAAGTTCAAGTGAGACAAGAATGTCAGATGGTTTTGGGAGAGGTCAAGTGTTTCGAGCCGAGACAAGTTTCCTATCTTGGAGGGGATATTTCCACTTAATAGATTCATCAACAAGTTCAAGGTACTCAATGCCATTAGACCACTTATTTCTTCAAGAATTTCACCTTCCAAACCATTTGATGAAACCTGGAGGGGGCCATCAGATAGATTATGGTTAAATCTAGGTTATATAGATTTGGAAAGTTGAACCAGAAAGGAAGGTTCTCGCTTATTTGGTTGTTAGATAATTCCCAAATAGATTTGAGAAGAGATACTGGACAACCATTCCTCTGGTATTGCACCCGAGATTCCAACATTCGTAAGTATGGCATCTGAGAGCTTTGTTTGAGATTGAAGCCATAAAGGAAAGCCAGGGCCTACTTGGAAGTTCTCCATCTCAAGTATATGGAGCTAGAAAGGAGGAATCCACTTATAATCAGTCAAACTGAAAATGATGGGCACAAGTTGGTATGTGCTTACTCGGAAAGACTCTAATCTTGTGAGATCTATGAAATGGGCTTCCGTCAAACTCCCTACCCATGAACTATAGTGCAGATCAATGCTCACAAGCTGAGAGAGTTGTCCCACACTCTAAGGAATGGAACTATTAAAATGATTACTGTTGTGACCAAGATGCTGCAGGTTTTTCAGCATTCCCAACGAACTAGGCAACTTTCCTTTCAGCCCACAGAAATACAAATCTAAGGACTCCATTCTATTAAATGAACAGTTTGAAAAACCACCCAAAAACTCTTCAAACCCTCAATCAAATGTGTTGCTTGAAAGATCCAATGACTTGAGCTTGCACAAATTTCCAACGAATTTGGGAACCTGACCGTTGAGTCCCGTACCAAATAACTTAAGGTGTTCTAGCAAAATTTAAGGGTTGCAAATTCAACTAAGGGGTCACTGAAATGAGTAAAACTTAGATCAAGTTTTGAAAGGCTGGAAAGATTGAAAATTCATTTAGGAAATGAAGAATTGAAAAGAAATTGCTTTGACATATCAAGGACATCAAGTGATATCAAATTAATGGAATGTAGTTAGTGTGGAATGATTTAGATATGACAATATGACAAATGCAACTCTAAGAGTGAAGGAAGCTTGTTAGCAACATGTAGCCAACTAGCTCCTGTCTTGCTAAGGTCTACACCTCCGAGATTGAGGTACTTCATGAAAGAGAGACGGGATAGCCAATTCAAGTTTTTGGAATGAGAATAAGAATAAGAATAAGAATAAAAACCAGCATCAAGCCCAAAATGAAGGTCAAGATAGTTCAAATTTAAGAGGATACCAAGAGAAGAAGGAATCTCTCGAGAATTTGAGAGATTGAGATACTTTAAACTTGTTAGCTGCCCAACGAATTTTGGAATGTGAGTCTCATTGACGTCATTGTTGCTTAAATCCAAGTAACGCAGATGTTTCAAGCCAAGCAACGAAGGATTAATTAGCTTACCGCGCAAAAAAAAGTATCTTCATACACCGTGTAGTTCCACTGAAAGTCTTTTAAGGGAGTTAAGGGTGTATGTATTACGGAGGTCAACCATAGCAACATGGCATGTGCGGTTGTTGCATGAAATCCCTCTCCATCGACAGCATTGGTGACCAACCCAAGAAGAAAGCCTACCAGACGGGTCAGTGAGATCTTGTTTGAAGTTGAGAAGTGCTCGTCTCTCTTCCTCCATGCACGATTTCACAGTACTGCTACTGTTTAGGCATGGAGAGGACAAAATTAGCAAGAGCAGAAATTGAAGAGTGAGGCGAGAGAAGGGGTTGAAGTAAGCATGGAAATCCATAATTAACATCAGGCTCTCTGTTTGTTGCTTATGGATGGGATGCATAGCACAAGTGAATTTATAGCCCTCTTCTGATATTTTGAAGTCACATTCTCCACCCATTTTGAAAATTGGCTCGCAAGTTCTTACTCTGTAATTAGCTGAGAAAGATTGATGTGAATTTCGTACTAATATTTATTTCTTGGATGACTCCAACCGCAAGTGTCAATTTGAATATTTTCTCTATAACAGCCACGCCTCGGCAAATGAGTGTTTCTCCCCTTCCTGGCTTGTCACAATTTTACAAGTCGAGCTCTGTTTCAACAAAGACTCCCTGCCGTAGTCTTCACTCTTCAGAGTCTGCTGCAAGCTTCCAGTTCTAGATAGGTCAGGAGAAGTGGACAGATTCATGTTTTTGTTACTTCTGGTAATTGACGTGTAATTCGGTGGACATAGATCCGCTTAACATATCTACAGTTCAGATACTGGAAGTTGGAACCCTCAGAAATTATATGGGAGAAAAAAAAAACCAAACCCCTGAGTATTGTGCATTAGCACGAGTACAAAGCAATGATTTTAATTTGGAACCTTGAAAGGCCTCAGAGATTACATATATTAAGTGTAAACCACAGTAGCAATTTCTCAAAATCTGGTTATATATCTCTCTAAGATGGCAACACACATCAGCCTCTCAGATATGACGCCTCTTAACCTTTGAGCCCTTGCCCTTGCCGTGACGCCTTCTCTTGCCGACCTTGAACACCCGTTGGGATTTCTTACCCACCCCACCAAACGGCTTTAAGGAACTCTTTGTCTGACTGCCATCAGCCATCTCCACATCTGCAAATGGAGAAGACAACATATAGATCAACAAACTTCAAGACAACAAAGAGTGAAGAACTGAAGTAGATGTTTAAATTCAAAATTTCAGTGGTATGTCAAATGTTCTAATTCGCGGGTAAGCTGGTGAAACAGCAAGCTTATCCACCCAAAAACAAACCAATCCTATAACGTAGCGTTCTCTCTATTCCGATGACCATCTAATACTAATCAATCAGATCCTGTATCGACTGTATAACTCTTACGAATCTACTTGGAGGAACCGGTGAGACAGAACAATTCACTGATATATGCCAAAAGTAAAATTTCACTCATGCTTTTCATATGTGAATATGATCTGGTGGGATGCTTGAAATCCAATTACTACGTATAGATAAACCATAATGATAAAGAGCACTGAAACACCCTCTTCTTCGAATTCCATGAAAAAAACACCTAGGTACTATATCAACTTAATCTACATGGATCATACTAGCCCGATACGAGTTATACCACAAGCTCGCATCCACATATATAGAGAACAATATATGCAAGACATTGGCACCTGATCATATTCTCGTTTCAGATGCATACATAGTAAGATCATTGTAGGCAAATACACGAACGTGTTTATTTTAGAACAAAAGGCAAAGCCAATTGGGTTCACATCAAGTTCAAGCAATACAATTCAGCCAAAACTAGCAAATGGGTAGTTGAAGAGAAGCATACCCATGGCGTTATCAGACGGCGTCGAGGTGCTGACGGGGGTGAACTCCATGGAAGACGAGGCCTTAGAGGAGGACTTGACGGGCAGCTTAGGGGCAGCGAGGGCAGCTTCTTGGGCAGCGAGCTTGGCCTCGTCTTTCTTCTCGTAGTAGGGCTCCACCATGTCTCTGCGAATAGCTCGCAGCCTCTTCTCTCTCTTGCATCTCATCGACTTCGCCATTGCTCTCTGCTTCCGAGCTCCGCCGCTTTCTTCTCTTTTTGCTTTTGGTTTTTTTAGGGTTTTTGCGAAATGAGTGAGGGGTTTTGATTCGGGGGTTTTTATAGTTTGGGCGAGTTTGTCACTGTTGTTTGGGCCTGATCTGTCGGGTCGGGTTCGAGTCCTTAGAAGTTCAGAGGCCCTAGTTTTTGTGGAGTGAAATTTGGGCGGGTCAACCCGAACCCGAATGAGAGAATGTTCAACTTTGCTTGATCAGAAGAACTAGCGAAGTTGAATTTCTATTAGAAATCAATAGGTTGTCTGTGAGTTGTGACATGTTAGTCGTTTGAATGAGCGACTCCTAATGTTACTCCATCATAGTGAACTAGAATAGATAAGCTGAGGAGTTTGTACGGTGCTCAAAAACATCAGGTCAAGATTTAGATCAGAAAAACTTTGTGGCTAAATTTAGTTTATAGACTATGAGCAAACAACTTGGTGAGTAAACTAATCATCTTCTCATCAGTGATGGCATCCAAAGATATTCAAAACACTCTGAATTCCACCATTAAGAAATCATTGTCGCTTGATAGAAATACAATCTAAGGTTAAAAACTGGTTTATGAATCTACTGTACCAGCAAGCATGGGAGGAATTCCATCGCCACCAAGAATACCTTGGTCCCACCTTTGATTACATATGAGATGTTCCAAAACACAATACTTAGTCCAACAGTACTCCCAACTTAGGAGGCTAAAAGAATAATGCTAGCTGCTATACTAATGTGTTTAGCAATGTCCCTTTTTCGTTTTACAGAATTATCATATCATCATCATAGCCATGTGAATTAGCTATATAACTGAAAATAATTTCTCAAGATCAAATCTACAAATGGAGAAGACAACATATAGATATAGCTAGTTTTCATGGATGAATGATCTGTAATACTGCAAGTGATCATTTTTCATTCCCCCTGATGCAATAAAAACCAGATATAGTTTGGTTAGAGCATAAGATGAGCTATATGTGATGAACCAAAAGGTGACACTAATAACAATAAAATCCCTAGAATCGATCCCCTAGCCTTTTTAATAATTTCTACAAAAAAGCTCTTCAGGATTTTTCAGCACGGTGTAGATGCAGTTTTATGTGACTCAGTTGAGTTTGAGGCTCAAATCTGCAGCTGTTCTTGAGCTTCAAGAGGATTACAGGTTCTGTTGAGGATGAAGTAGAGCAGGAGATGATGCAAAGGCTCTGCAGTCTCATCTAATAAAGGTTTATTATCTATATTTTGCAAGGTAAATCATGAACCATGTTATTGTTTGGGTTTTATTCTTGTATACAAATACAATTCTTGTCACCAAAAGTTTCAAGAGGACTTAGGGGTGGCATGCATAGTCACCCCCCTCTGGTTTGCAACACATTTTTACTGACTTTGTCGTATGTATAGCAGATCATCATATGCCAATTCACTATAAGACTCAAATAAAAATCTAAAATAAAATTCTAAAGTAAAGGGATCACATACACACGAGTCCAGTCTTTTCGTTGGTTCGCCCTGCAAATAGTCGTACTTGTGATTCTGCTAGATCACCACAAGAGTTGCAGTTACTACTACTGCAAATTATGCCACAGAGAAGTTCACCATCAATTTGCACCGATATAAATATTTCATACTACCTAGAGTGCTAGAAGATGCTTAAAATTACCCTGCAGCTGTTTCAACTTTCAAGGTTATTTACTACAATGAAAGGCTCACCATCAACGTTACTTGCACTATCATTCTACAGTTCTACTATTTGCCGATCAGAACAATAAAATTGAGTTCTTATTCAGACATGTATGAACAAAGAAATTTAAACAAAAGTTAAATAACTTCCTAAGTCCATTCGGCATTTGCGCAACATTCAATTTCTGAGCATCAGTAATACAAGGATAGAGTGTCTTCCACAAGGAATTACAAAATTGCTCAACATGTGCCATCTACTTATGATTCACTATAGTGGAATGTTTCCACACATCCAATTTAGCAAGGGGACTAAAGCGCCATCAAATATTTGTGAGGTGCAGAAAATGTAATGTGTAATGAATATTGAATCAGAATGAGATACTTTTCAGACTTATTGGGAACTTGATTCAACTCAAATCCCTCGAAATATCGAATATGAAAGAAAGAGTTGATATTGACTTTTGGGTTTTAATTAGAAACTTGACTATGCTTCATACATTAGATTTATGAGCATGTAACGAAGAGAAAATTCTTCAAGTGAAAGAAAAATCACCACCACTTTCCGCACATTTAAAAATTTTATTTGAAAGGCAAACTACAAAACGTAGTAATACGTTGGATGTATTCATTGCATAGCCTCACAAATCTACTGATGCATTGATCTAGACTAGAATACGATTTACTTTCCACATTGAAGCATTATCCAATATGTCAATTCTCAATCTAACTAATGCATGCGTTTGGGAAGAGTTAAGTTTCCGCAAAGGCTTTGAAAGCAGGTGAAATTACAGTTGGTGACTTTTAACTCGTTGAAAAAGATGACGATTGAAAAATGAATCATGTCGAATCTCTGTTACTTAGGGATTGACAATTGCATAAAATTGAAGACAATGTCACTGGGCCTTGAATATTGTTCTAATCTACAAACTATGATCCTAATGGATGTTCTAAGACAAATTATAGACCTTATTCGGAAAGGAGATGCAAATCTCTATTAAAGAACAACATATCCGAACGATCATACATAAACAATCATCTAATCGGTTATTTAAAAATTTGGCTTAATAATTATTTCCCCTACAAGTTACGTATTTACCCTTTTATCATTCAATACAAATAGTGGTGCACACTTGTGACACTATACTGCAATGACTGCACGAAAAATTTATAAGGGTACACACTTGTGACACTACACTGCAATGACACTTGTGAAGGTCTTTCGTTGTCTCTTGTAGTTTACAGTGTTATGTCATCAAAAAAGTCACCAAGTGAATGGCACAGAGTTTTAAAGACTTTAAATTGGTATTTAGACAATAATTCAATCCTCAACCATTTGAAAATCTTATTATTTTCTAAATTTTAATGATCTGATGTAACAACTTAAACATTGCTTATTTTATTGTTCATTTTTCTCGGAAGGTTATGTTATCTACTAGAAAATGATCAATGAATTGTGCATAATTAAATGGTTTGTTCAACATAAGAATGAGATGATCACGCCAAAATAATTTGCATAATGATATCTTTTGGGATTTTGTGCACTTCTGCAGCACATTGTAAGTTGTTGAGTAAAATGAATAAAGTAGATCGAGAAAAGTTAAGATGCATTATCATATGCGAGAGCTTTTTTGTCGAAAGACAAAACAGAAAATTTTGGTAATGTTTACAACGGCCAACAAATAATAGATGAGATGTCAACCCGTCGGTTGACAATTCACAAATTGGAAGGATTAAGCAACCTAGCCCGGGTATATCAAAGAATAGTTCCTTCTTGTATTTGCAACTGACATGTCCTCATTATTAGATGGACTGCTTTCACATTTCAAATGTTGAGAACAATAGACTTAGAGGATGTCTAAATCGATATACTCCCAGATGCAATCATATACTTTTTCAATTTGAGATATCTAAACCTGTAGAGCATCTCTCTAATTAAAGAACTTCTCAATTACATTGGGCGTCTGCACAACCTTCAATTTCTTAGCATCAGTAATACAAGGATAGAGTCTATTCCATAAGGAATAACAAAGTTGTTATGTTTCGCTATAGTGAAACGTTTCCTGGCTTCCAATTTAACAAGGGGACTAAAGCATCATCAAATATTTGTGAGTTGCAGAAATGCAATGTGTAATGAATATTGAATCAAAAAGGGACACTGTCAGCCTTATCGGGAACATGACTAAACTCACAGCCCTCGGCATATCGAATATGAAAGAAATAGATGATATTGACTTTTGAGTTTCAATTAGAAACTTGACTATGCTTTAAACATTAGATTTATGAGTAAGTATGAAAAGTTTTATTTGAAAGGCAAACTGCAAACCATAGCAATACCTTGGATGTCTTCATTGCATAGCCTCACAAATCTATTGATGCATTGGTCTAGACTAGAAGACGATTTACTACCCCACATTGAAGCACTTCCCAATCTGTCAAGTATCAATCTAGCAGAGACTTTGTAAAGTTAGTGGAATAACAGTTGGTGACTTTTGACATGTTGAATAAGATGATGATAGAAAAAGAAGACATGTCAAATCTTTGTTACTTAGGAATTGATAATTGCATTGAAATGAAGACAATGTCAATGGCCTTAAATTCTTTTCTAATCTACAAACTATGATCCTGATGGATATTTTAAGAGAAATTATATACCTCATTCGGAAATAAAGTGCATATAGCTATATATTAAAACACATCGCAGTGATTATATATAAATAATCATCCAACTGTTTCTTGAAAATTTTGGTTTAATAATTATTTCTCCAGTAAATTACATATTTATCCTTTTATCATTCTATACAAATAATAGTGCATACATGTGACACTATACTAAAATGACTGCACGAAAAACTAATAATGGTACACACTTATGATACTACATTGCAATGACACTTGTCGCACTACACTGAAATTACACTTGTGACATTCGTGAATGTCTTTCGTTGGCTCTTGTAGTTTTACACAGTGTTATGTCATAAAAAAAATCACCAAATGAATGACACATAGTTTTGAAGACTTTAAATTGGTATTTACACAATAATTCAATTTTTAACCATTTGAAAATCTTATTATTTCTAAGTTTTAATAATATGATGTAACAACTTAAACATTGAAAATGATGAATGGATTGTGCATTATGTTTTGCTCAACATAAGAATGAGATGATCACGCCAAAAGAATTTGCATAATGATATCTTTTGGAATTTTGTGCACTTCCGCATAAGTTGTTTAGTGAAATGAACAAAGTAGATCAAGCAAAGTTAAGATGCATTATCATATGCGAGAGCTTTCTTTGTTGAAAGACAAAACAGAAAATTTTGATAATGTTTACAACGGCGGACAAATAATATGAGAGATGTCAACCCGTCGGTTGATAATTCTCAAATTAGAAGGATTAAAATCAACCTGACCCAGGTATATGAAAGAATCGTTCCTTCTTGTATTTGCAACTGACATGTTTTCATTATCAGATGTACTGCTTTCACAATGGAAATTTAGGAGGATCAATGATACAAGAATGAAGTCTCTTCCATAAGGAATAACAACGTTGTTATGTTTCGCTATAGTCGAACGTCTCCTGACTTCCAATTTAGCAAGGGGAATAAAGCATCATCAAATATTTGTGAGTTGCAGAAAATGCAATATGTAATGAATATTGAATCAGAATGAGATACTTTTCAGACTTATTGGGAACTTGATTCAACTCAAATCCCTCGAAATATCGAATATGAAAGAAAGAGTTGATATTGACTTTTGGGTTTTAATTAGAAACTTGACTATGCTTCATACATTAGATTTACGAGCAAGTAAGGAAGAGAAAATTCTTCCGGTAAGAACAAAATTACCACCACTTCCGCACATTCAAAAGTTTTATTTGAAAAGCAAACTGCAAAACGTAGCAATACATTGGATATCTTCATTGCATAGCCTCACAAATCTACTACTACATTGGTCTAGACTAGAAGACCATTTACTACCCCTCATTGAAGCAATTCTCAATATGTCATTTCTTAATCTAACTAATGCACACGTTAGGGAAGAGTTGAGTTTCTGCATACCCTTTGTAAGCTAGTAAAATTACAGTTTGTGACTTTTGATTCGTTGAAAAAGATAATGATAAAAAAAATGAATCCTGTTAAATCTCTGTTAGTGTAGGATTGATAATTGCATGGAATTTAAGACATTGTCACTGGGTCTTGAATAATTTTATAATCTACAAAGTATGATTTGGATGGATGTTCTAAGAGAAATTAAGGCAATATCACTAGGCAATGAATATTTTGCTAATCTACAAATTATGATCCTTATGGATGTTCTAAGAGAAATTATATACCTCATTCGGAATGGAAGTTCATATTGCTATAAGTTACAACACATCTCTGCAATCATACATAAAAAATCGTTTAACAAGTTCTTTGAAAATTTGACTTAATAATTATTTTCCCTGCAAGGTACGTATTTACACTTTTATTATTGTATACAAATAATGGTGCACACTTGTGACACTACACTGCAATGACACTTGTGGCACTACACCACAGTTACAATGGTGACACTACACTGCAATGACATTTATGAAGGTATTCCGTTAGCTCTTGTTGTTTTACAGTGTTTTGAAGACTTTAAATTGGCATTTACATAATAATTTAATACTCAATTATGTGAAAACTTTGTTATTCTTAAGCTATAATAATCTAACATTATATTTTAAATATTACTTCATTTATTGTTCCTTTTTACTAGACCACGATGATTGAAGTTTCATATCAAGAATGGCGGGTATCTATATGGTCATGGTTTGATATCCCTCTCAAAGTACTAGACTCAGTTTTAGTACAAGTGAGTGAAACAATGAATCAAATGACTACTGTTGAGAATTATTGAGTCACAGTCATAGAGAATGGGTGGTCCACTAAGGTTGGGCATAGATGAAGACCGAAGACTATGAAGAAAGTCTATGGTCCTCGATTTAGACTAACTACCCTAATATCATGTGTAAATGTATGGATTTAACCTTCCTTTTTTTATTTCTTGTAATTTGTATTTGCATTTTTTGTATAAGTGCGGCTATTGCCACCGCATTAACTCTTTTGTTTACCCCTCAAAGATTTAATTACTGAAATACTATATTGCCCAAATACAAAAATGATTGTTAAGTACACCAATTTTTTAAAATACATATCTAATTAATTATATGTATACAAAAAATAATTAATTTGCCATGAAATATTATTATTTTCTACCCTAATTAAAAACATTTATCTCTTATTCATTGAAAATTTGCATCTTTTCTGTTCGATATTCATATGATATTCGTTATTCAAATATTAAATAATTACTGTTAATACCTGATGAACATCACAAATAAAAATTCTAACACCAAAATCAATCTTTTTGCATTGCTTAAAGTTGATAATCTATGATTTTTTTCCACCACTCAAAGTTGTTAATCTATTATTTTGGCATTTATATTAGATAAACACTTAATTATTTTTAGAATAAATTAAAAAGAAATATATAATTAAGAAAGCAATATATGAATTAGATTATGATTATATTTGGAAACTATATCATTCATTTTATATTGCTGTAAATTAATTGAAAGATTGTCTCTAAAAATTATATTTTTCAATTCGATATGTCATCTAAGGACAGTTTTAGAAAAATAAGTGGATGAAATAAGCAAATTTAATGTTAAATTTAAAATGCATGTTGAAATGAGTAGATGTGGTGAACAAAGTAGATAATGCGGTGGCAATAGTCGCACCCTTTTTGTATTTCACTTTTTGAATTCTCCCATAGTCCCATATATTATTATTTCAGTTTATATTTTCTACGGTATTAGTATTTCTGACAAATTCAATTTTTGGTGAAGCTGTTGACACTAAAATATGGCTTCTAGTTATAGTAGCTCGCATTTACCTGTGTATATTTCCACGGACGATACACAATCATTTCAAAGAAATAATATAGTTGGTTTATCAATATGATTTAAAATTCATAATTTCCCACTTTGCACAGGGAAGTAGGGTTTGATCAAAAGACAAATGAGGCTTCTAATTGTGAGCCTGTAATTGAAATGTAATAAACTTTTTCAAGAATAAAGTCTTTTAAAAAAAACCAGGAGCTCATATTTGCAGAATTACTGTTTTATCGGCAGAGTGAGACAAATCTACGAGTGAGGGCAAAATAAGAAGTCTTAAACATAGAATAACTATGGACACAATATATCAGTTATGACTATCAACGATGACTCAATTAAGTAAACACCTTGCATAGTTGAACCAAGTAGAATTGTGGCTCTGTTAAATCTGGGGGTTTTAGGAGCTGGTCTCAACCTAGGTTGGCGGTGAAGAAGAAAAAGAAGATGAGAGAGACGTTGTCTTTTAATCAAATTACTACTTTGACTCAGATGTGTGGCATTATTGTGCTAAATATGCTACCTAGGGTTAAAAGTTGGAACTATGGGGACTTGGCACGAGATATTTATTCTAAATATACAATACTTTACCATTTTTTTACTAGGGGAAAAATCTGAAAACTTATGGGGCAAAACTGCATCACAAGGCCAGATTTCATAATCTCAGTGTGGGCACTCGTCCTTAGCTCGCTCTGCCAATTTACACACTTTTACGTGTAATTGATGGATGTTTCAGCTAAAATGGTTGCCCATCATATTTAATTTTTTTCTTCTAATTGTTATTTTTGGATTCACATCAAATGAAATTTTTACAGTGTGTCTAATATTTTGTACTGATTATATCGGTTGGAGTCAAACTTGGGTTGCTAAATTGTTGTTCAACTTAGGTCCACTAATATTAATACATTAATAAGCATTTTAACTAATTACGACTAAATAAAATACAAGTCCTCAAGTTGAAGATACCCATGTGTCGAGCATAACTGTTTCTGTAGAACTTACCATAAAAGTATACCTGTAAATGATGGCAACAATCCTGAGGTAAGAGCATATGAAGTTTTGAACAAAAGAAACTTCCTAAGTCCATTGGACGTTTGCGCTACCTTCAATTTCTGAACATCAGTAATACAAGGATCGAGTATCCTCCACAAGAAATTACAAAGTTGCTGAATGTGTCATCTACTTATGTTTCGCTATAGTGGAACGTTTCCACACTTCCAATTTAGAAAGGCGACTAAAGCGCCATTAAATATTGTGAGTTGCAGAAAAATGTAATGTGTAATGAATATTGAATCAGAAGGGGATATTGTTAGACTTATCGGGAACCTGACTCAACTCACATCCCTCGACATATCGAATATGAAATAAAGAGATGATATTGACCATTGGGTTTCAATTAGAAAATTGACTATGATTCAAACATTAGATTTACGAGCATCTAACGAATATAAAATTCTTCCGGTGAAAGCCGAGTCACCATCAATTCCGCAAATTCAAAAGTTTTATTTGAAAGGTAAACTTCTTATCGTAAAATATCATGGTTTTTTCATTGCATAGCCTCATAAATTTACCGATGCATTGTTTTAGACTTGAACACGATTTATAACCCTACATTGAAGCACTTTCCAATCTATCAATTCTCAATCTATCTAATGGAAGTGTTATGGAAAAGTTGAGTTTCCGCAAACGCTTTGTAAAGCTGATGGAATTATAGTTGGTGAATTTTTACTCGTTAAAAAAGATGACGATAGAAAAATGAGTCATGCAAAATCTCTATTACTTAGAAATTCACAATTGCATGCAATTGAAGACAATGTCACTGGGTTTTTAATACTTTTATAATCTACAAATTATGATCTTAATGGATGTTTTAAAAGAAATTATAGACCTCATTCGGAATGGAGGTGCACATCGTTGTAATTTACAACACATCCTAACAATTATAAATAAACAATCATCCAACCAGTTCTCTAAAAATTTGCCTTAATAATTATTTCCCTGCAAGGTAAGAATTTGCACTTTTATCATTCTATACAAATAATGGTGCACACTTGTCACACTACACTGCAATGACACTTGTGGCACTACACTGCAATTACACTTGTGACATTACACTGCAATGATGCTTGTGAAGGTCTTCCGTTGGCTCTTGTTGTTTTACAGTGTTATGTCGTCAAAAAAGTCACAAAATGAATTGTACAGAGTTTTGACAACTTTAAATTGACATTTACATAATAATTCAATATTTAACCGTGTGAAAACCGTGTGCTTCCTAAGCTTTAAGGATCTGACGTGACAGATTAAGCATTGATTCCTTTATTGTCTCCTTCTCCCGGAATATTATATTATCTACTAGAAAATGTTGAATAAATTTGGCACAGTTGAATGGTTTGTCCAACATGAGAATGAGGTGATCACACCAGAAGAATTTGCAGAAGGCTATGTTTTGGATTTTTGTGCGCTTCCGCAACACATTGCAAGTTGTTGAGAGAAATTGACAAAGTAGACCGAGAAAAGTTAAGGTGCATTATCTTATCCGAGAGCTTTCTTTGTCGACAGACAAAAAAGAAAAGTTTGGTAATATTTACAACGGGCGACAAATAATAAACGAGATGTTAACCAGTCGGTTGACAATTAATAAATTGGAAGGAATTATCAACCCGACTCCGGTATATGAAAGAATCGTTCATTCTTGTATTTGCAACTGACATGTCCTCATTATCAGATGCAAAGCTATCACATTTGAAATTGTTAAGGACTCTAGACTTGAAGGATGTCTAAATCGATATACAATTGGTGACTTTGTATCAGATGTGTTAGGAAAGAGTTGAGTTTCCACAGAGACTTTGTAATGCTAGTGGAATAACAGTTGGTGACTTTTAACTCGTTGAAAAAATGACGATTGAAAAAGGAGTCATGCCAAATCTTTATTACTTAGGGATTGACAATTGCATGAAATTGAAGACAATGTCATTGGGTCTTGAATATTTTTCTAATCTACAAACTATGAACATGATGGATGTTCTAAGAGAAATTATAGACTTTATTCGAAAAGGAGATGAAAATCTCTATAAAAGCACAACACATCTGAACGATCATACATAAACAATCATCTAATCAGTTATTTCAAAATTTGCCTTAATAATTATTTCCCCTACAAAGTACGTATTTACCCTTTTATCATTCAATACAAATAGTGGTGCACACTTGTGACACTATACTGTAATGACTGCACGAAATATTTATATGGGTACACACTTGTGACAGTACACATCAATGACTCTTGTGTAGGTCTTATGTTGGCTCTTGTAGTTTTACATAGTGTTATGTCGTCAAAAAAGTCAAAAAATGAATTGTACGGAGTTTTGAACACTTTAAAATGACAATTAAATAATAATTAAATATTCGACCAAGTGAAAACCTTGTTGTTCCTAAACTTTAATGATCTAACGTTACAATTTAAATATTGTTTATTTTATTGTTCAATTTTCCTAGAAGATTATGTTATCTACTAGAAAAGTCTGAATAAACTATGTATAGCTGAATAGTTTGTTCAACATGAGAATGATGGGATCACGCCAAAAGAATTTTCAAAAGACTATCTTTTGGAATTATGTGTGCTTCCGCAACACGTTGCAAGTTGTTGAGAGAAATTGACAAAGTAGACCGAGAAAAGTTAAGATGCATTCCCTTATGCGAGAGATTTCTTTGTCGACACACAAAAAAAAAAGTTTGGTAATGTTTTACCACAACCAACAAATAATAGAAGAGATATAAACTCGTCGGTTGATAATTCACAAATCGAAAGAATTAATAAACTCGGCCCCGGTATATGAAAGAATCGTTGATTCATGTATTTGCAGTTGACAAGTCCTCATTATCATATGCACAGCTTTCACAACTGAATTATTGAGGACTCTAGACTTGGAGGATGTCTAAATCGATATACTACCAGATGTAATCACATACTTTTTTCAATTTGAGATATCTGAACCTGAATGACGGCTCTCTAATTAAAGAACGTCCTAAGTCCATTAGGCATTTGCGCAACATTCAATTTATGAGCATCAGTAATACAAGGATATAATCTCTTCCACAAGGAATTACAAAGTTGTTCAACATGCGCCATCTACTTATGTTTCGCTATAGTGGAATGTTTCCACACTTCCAATTTAGCAAGGGGATTAAAGCGCCATCAAATATTTATGAGTTGCATAAATGTAATGTGTAATGAATATTGAATCAGAATGAGACACTGTCAGACGTATCAGGAACATGACTCAACTTGCAGCCTTCGGCATATCGAATATGAAAGAAATAGATGATATTGATTTTTGGGTTTCAATTAGAAACTTTACTATACTTCAAACATTAGATTTATGAGCAAGTACGAAGAGTATATTCTTTCGGTGAAAGCAGAATCACCACCACTTCCGCACATCCAAAAGTTTTATTTGAAAGGCAAACTGCAAAACATAGCAATACCTTAGATGTATTCATTTCTTAGCCTTACAAACTATTGTTGCATTGGTCTAGACTAGAAGACGATTTACTACCACACATGGAAGCAATTCCCAATCTGTCAATTATCATTCTAGCTAATGCATGTGTTATGAAAGAGTTGAGTTTCCGCAGAGACTTTGTAAAGCTAGTGGAATAACAGTTGGTGACTTTTGACATGTTGAATAAGATGATGATAGAAAAAAGAAGTCATGTCAAATCTTTGTTACTTAGGAATTGATAATTGCATGGAATTGAAGACAATGTCAATGAGCCTTAAATTCTTTTCTAATCCACAAACTATGATCGTGATGGATATTTTAAGAGAAATTATAGACCTTATTCGAAAATAAAGTGCATATCGCTATCTATTAAAACACATTGCAGTGATCATACATTAACAATCATCCAACTGTTTCTTTAAAAATTTGGTTTAATAATTATTTCCCCTGCAAGTTACGTATTTACCCTTTTATAATTATATATAAATAACGGTGCATACATGTGACACTATACTACAATGACTGCACGGAAAACTAATAATGGTACACACTTGTGACACTACACTACAATGACACTTGTGAAGGTCTTTCGTTGGCTCTTGTAGTTTTACACAGTGTTATGTCATTAAAAAAGTCACCAATGACACAGAGTTTTGAAGACTTTAAATTGGTATTTACACAATAATTCAATTTTTAACTATTTGAAAATCTTATTATTTCTAAGTTTTAATGATTTGATGTAACAACTTAAACATTGCTTACTTTATTGTTCATTTTTCTCGGAAGGTTATGTTATCTACTAGAAAAGGATGAATGAATTGTATATAATTAAATGGTTTGTTCAACATAAGAACGAGATGATCACGCCAAAAACATTTGCATAATAATATGTTTTGGAATTTTGTGTACTTCCCCAGCACGTTGTAAGTTGTTGAGTGAAATGAATAAAGTAGATCGAGAGCTTTCTTTGTCGAAAGACAAAACGGAAATTTTTGGTAATGTTTACAACGGGCAACAAATAATAGATTAGATGTCAACCCGTCGGTTGACAATTCACAAATTGGAAGGATTAATCAACCTCGCCCTGGTATATCAAAGAATAGTTCCTGCTTGTATTTGCAACTGACATGTCTTTATCATCATATGCACTCCTTTCACAATTGAAATTATTGAGGACAATAGACTTGGTAGATGTCTAAATTGATACACTGCGAGATGCAATCATATACTTTTTCAATTTGAGATATTCGAACCTGGAGGGCAGCTCTCTACGTAAGGAACTTTCTAAGTCCAGTGAGCATCTGCGCAACCTTCAATTTATGAATATCAGTAATACAAAGATAGAGTCTCTTTCACAAGGAATTATAAAGTTGCTCAGCATGCGGCATCCACTTATGTTTCGCTATAGTGGAATGTTTCCACACTTCCAATTTAGCAAGGAGACTAAAGCGACATCAAATATTTGTGAGTTGCTAAAATGCAATGTGTAATGAATATTGATTCAGAAGGGGCATTGTCAGACTTATCGGAAACATTACTCTACTCACAGCCCTCGGCATATCGAATATGAAAGAAATAGATGATATTGACTTTTGGGTTTCAATTAGAAACTTTACTATACTTCAAACATTAGATTTATGAGTAAGTACGAAAAATATATTCTTTTAGTGAAAGCAAAATCACCACCACTTCCACACATCCAAAAATTTTATTTGAAAGGCAAACTGCAAAACATAGCAATACCTTGGATGTCTTCATTGCATAGCCTCACAAACCTACTGCTACATTGGTCTAGACTAGAAGACGATATACTACCATACATTGAAGCACTTCCCAATCTGTTAATTATCAATCTAGCTAATGCATGTGTTAAGAAAGAGTTGAGTTTCCGCAGAGACTTTGTAAATCTAGTGGAATAACAATTGGTGACTTTTGACATATTGAATAAGATGATAATAGAAAAAGAAGTCATGTCAAATCTTTGTTACTTAGGGATTGATAATTGCATGGAATTGAAGACAATGTGAATTGGCCTTAAATTCTTTTCTAACGTACAAACTATGATACTGATGGATATTTTAAGAAATATTATAGAGCTCATTCGGAAATAAAGTGCAGATCGTTATATATTAAAACACATCACAGCGATCAAGTGGTTCTTTGAAAATTTAGCTTAATAATTATTTCCCATAAATGGTACGTACTTACCCTTTTATCATTCTATACAAATAATGGAGCACACTTGTGACACTACCCTGCAATGAAACTTGTGGCACTACACTGCAATAACTCTTGTGGCACTACACTGCAATTACACTTGTGAAGGTCATCCGTTGGCTCTTGTTGTTTTACACAGTGTTATGTCGTCAACAAAGTCACTAGATGACTGACACAGATTTTTAAAGACTTTCAATTGAGATTTACATAATAATTCAATTATCGACCATGTAAAAACCTTTTTGTTCCTAAATTTCAATGATTTAACGTTACAGCTTAAGCATTGTTTCTTTTATTGTTCCATTTTCCTAGAATATTATGTTATTTACTAGAAAAAGGCTGAATAAATTGTGCATAGCTGAATGGTTTGTTCAACATGAGAATGAGGTAATCACACCAGAAGAATTTATAGAAGGCTATCTTTTGGAATTCTGTGTGTTTCTGCAGCACGGTGTAAGTTGTTGAGAGACATGAACAAAGTAGGCCGAGAAAAGTTAAGATGCATTACCTTATGCGAGAGCTTTCTTTGTCGACAGACAAAAAAGAAAAGTTTGGTAATGTTTATAACGGCCGACAAATAATATAAGAGATGTTAACCCGTCGGTTGACAATTCACCCGTCAGCTTAAACATTGCTTCCATTATTGTTCCTTTTTCAGGAAGATTAGGTTATATCGTGGAAAATAAATTGTGCATAGTTAAATGGTTTGTGCAACATGCGAATGTGGTTATCATGCTAGCAGAATTTGCAAAATGATGTTTTTTGGAATTCTGTGCATTTCGACAAATAATAGAAGAGTTTTCAACTCGTCGGTTGACAATTCACAAATTGGAAGGAGAAATCAACCAGGCCCCGGTATGTCAAATAATCGTTATCTTCTTGTATTTGTAACTGACATGTCCTCATTATCAAATGCATTGCTTTCACAATTGAAATTGTAAAGGACTCTAGACTTGGAGGATGTCCAAATCGATAAACTGCCAGATGCAATCGTATACTTGTTTAACTTGATATATTTGAACTTGAAGAAATGCTCTCTAATTAAATAACTTCCTAAGTCCATTGGGCGTCTGCGCAACTTTCAATTTCTAAACATCAGTAATACAAGGATATAGTCTCTTCTACAAGGAATTACAAACTTTTTCAACCTGCACCATCTACTTATGTTTCGCTATAGTGGGACGTTTCCAGACTTCCAATTTAGCAAGGGGACTAAAGCGCCATTAAATATTTGTGAGTTGCAAAAAATGCAATGTGTAATGAATATTGAATCAGAATGGGATACTATTAGACTTATCAGGAACCTGATTCAACTCACATCCATCGACACATTGAATATGAAAGAAAGAGATGATACTGACTTTTGGGTTTCAATTAGAAACTTGACTCCACTTCAAACTTTAGATTTACGCACAAGTAACGAATATGAAATTTTTTCAGTGAAAACATAATCTCCACCACTTCTGCACATTCAAAAACTTTATTTGAATGGTAGAGTGCAAAGCAGTGCCTTGGTTGTCTTCACTGCATAGCCTCACAAATATATTGTTGCATTGGTCTAGACTTGAAGACGATTTACTACCTCAAATTGAAGCACTTCCAAATTTGTTAATTCTCAATCTGACTAATACATATTACATATGTTGGGGAAGAGTTGTGTTTCGCAAAGGCTTTATAAAGCTGGTGGAATTACAATTGGTGGATTTTGACGCGTTGAAAAAGATGACGATAGAAAAACGAGTCATGTTAAATCTCTATTACTTAGGGATTGATAATTGCATGTTGAAGACAATGTCACTGGGCCTTAAATATTTTTCTAATCTATGATCTAGATGGATATTTTACGAGAAATTATAAATCTCATTCGGAATGGAGATGCAAATCGCTTTAAGATACAACACATTTCAGCGATCATACATAAATAATCATTAAAACGGTTCTTTAAAAATTTGACTTAATAATTATTTTCCCTGCAAGTCATGTATTTACCCTTTTGTCATTTTATACAATTAATGATGCACACTTGTGACACTACACTGCAATGACTACATGGAAAACCAATAATGGTACATACTTGTGACACTACACTGCAATGACCCTTATGACACTACACGGCAATGACACTTGTGAAGATCTTCCTCTAGCTCTTGTTGTTTTACAGTGTTATGTCATAAAAACATTAATCAGATGAATGACATAGAGTTTGAAGAGTTTAAATTGACATTTACATAACAATTTATTGTTCAACTATGTGAAAGCTTTGTTGTTCCTAAGCTTCAATGATCTGACATCTCAACTGAAGAATTGTTTTCTTTTTTCGAAAGATTATGTTATTACTGGAAAAGACTGAATAAAATGTGCATATCTGAACAAATGTGGTGATCACGCCATAATAATTTGCATAATGCTATATTTTAGAACTATGCGCGCTTCCGTAGCATGTTGAAAGTTATTGAGAGAAATGGACAATGAAGACCAAGAAAAGTTAATATGCATCACCTTATAAGAGAGCTTTGGTAGACACAACATGTATTTCGAACATTGGACATGGCAAGTGGACAAATTCACGTTTTTATTACTTCATGTTTATATTACTTCTGGTAATTTGGTAGACACAGATCCGGTTAATGTACCGGAGCCCTCAGAAATTATATGGGAGAACAAAACCCAAACATGTAAATCCCTGCTTGAGTTACCACACAAATGAAGCACATATTGCATTAGCATGAGTACAAAGCAATGATTTGTTTTTAATCAATACTCGAACCTTTCGATTAAAAAACAAGGGCGGAAGCCACAGAAAAAAAACTTACAACGAAACAATGAGAAAAAGCAACTAGCTTACTTCTAAAACTAGACAAAGACAGAAATCCATAACAAAGACCAAAAGAAACAGCAGAACAGAGGGCTAGGGAGGGCCTGGAAGCCCGTCATTTCTCAAAACTTGCAGGAGGGAGGTTGGGGGCACATTTGCCCAATCCGAGGAGCACAACCTTGCCATGGCTAGCTTTGACAGGCAGCTGCGCGGTTAGCTACTCGAGGAACCCCGTTCCACACTATTTCATCAAATGAACACCTCAGCAATGATTTTAATTTGGAACCTCAGAAGGGAGCTACCTCACAGATTACATATAATGTCATATATCAAGTGTAAACCACAATAGCAATTTCTCAAAATCTAGTTAAATCTCTCTAAGATGGCAACACACATCAGCCTCTCAGATATGACGCCTCTTAACCTTTGAGCCCTTGCCCTTGCCGTGACGCCTTCTCTTGCCGACCTTGAACACCCGTTGGGATTTCTTACCCACCCCACCAAACGGCTTTAATGAACTCTTTGTCTGACTGCCATCAGCCATCTCCACATCTGCAAATGGAGAAGACAACATATAGATCAATAAACTTCAAGACAGCAAAGAGTGAAGAACTGATGTAGATGTTTAAATTCAAAATTTCAGTGGTATGTCAAATGTTCTATTTAACGGGGACAAGCTGGTGAAGAAGCAAGCTTATTCCCCCCCCCCCCCCCCCCCCCACCACCAAACAAAAACAATCTAATCTTATAACATCACACTCTCTATTCTCATGCCCATGTAATGATAAAAGTAAAATTTCACTCCAGTACGTAGAGATAAACCATAATGATAAAGAGCACTGAAACACCCTCTTTTCGAATTCCATGAAAAAACACCTAGGTACTATATCAACTCAATCTCCATGGATCATACTAGCCCGATACGAGTAATACCACAAGCTCGCATCCACATATTTAGAGAACAATATATGCAAGACATTGGCACCTGATCGTATTCTCGTTTCAAATGCATACATAGTAAGATAATGGTAGGCAAATACACGAACGTGTTTATTTTAGAACAAAAAGCAAAGCCAATTGGGTTCACATCAAGTTCAAGCAATACAATTCAGCCAAAACTAGCAAATGGGTAGTTGAAGAGAAGCATACCCATGCCGTTATCAGACGGCGTGGAGGTGCTGACGGGGGTGAACTCCATGGAAGACGAGGCCTTAGAGGAGGACTTGACGGGCAGCTTAGGGGCAGCGAGGGCAGCTTCTTGGGCAGCGAGCTTGGCCTCGTCTTTCTTCTCGTAGTAGGGCTCCACCATGTCTCTGCGAATAGCTCGCAGCCTCTTCTCTCTCTTGCATCTCATCGACTTCGCCATTGCTCTCTGCTTCCGAGCGCCGCCGCTTTATTCTCTTTTTGCTTTTGGCTTTTTTAGGGGTTTTGCGAAATGAGAGGGGTTTTGATTTGAGGGTATTTATAGTTTGAGCGAGACGGGCGCTGGATGCTTGGGCCTGGTGTCGGGTCGGGATCGAGTCCTTTGAAGTTCAGAGGCCCAGTTGTTTGTTTTGGGTGAATTTGGGCGGGTTAACCCGAACCCGTGAGATAATGTTCAACTTTGCTTGATCAGAAGGACTAGCAAAGTTGAACTTCTATCAGAAATCAATAGGTTGTCTGTGAGTTGTGATGTTAGTTAGTCGTTTGAAATGAGCGACTAGTAATGTTACCGGTCTTAATTATTAGCAATTGACATCGTGAGATGGGTGGGTATCATGGTTTAGTTTCTTCTCAGGACAAAAACATGAGCTGCTTTTCATCTCCAATGTAAAACTCGATCAGTGTACAAAAACATCAGGTCAAGATTTAGATCAGAAAACCCTTGTTGCTAAAATAGTTTATAGACTATGAGCAAACAACTTGATAAGTAAACTGATCATCTTCTCATCAGTGATGGCATCCAAAGACATTCAAAACACTGAATTTCACCATTAAGAAAGCTTTTGCAAAAGGTAGAGGCAAAAGGAAGGGGGAAGAATAGGTGATGGATCGATTGAGACACTGCTGGTGTGGCAGGCTCTTTGGCCACATCAAACAAAAGAACTGAATTCGGAGGAATAACGCACGAACCTGCGTCATACAAGATAAATAATAAGGAACGTGAGCCTACCAAGTCAGAAGAAGGAGATAGCGAAACGAAATAGAAGGGCAGTGTTCAAGAAATGAAGAACATCAATGCTTTACCTCCTCTACACCCAGCTCCCCGTGCGCCATACGCAAGTTCTGCAGGGATCTTCAAGGTGCGCTTCCCCCCTAATAGAGTTTCGAAGAGAATAAACTGTGCTTGATAGAAATACAATCTAAGGTTAAAAACTGGTTTATGAATCTACTGTACCAGCAAGCATGGGAGGAGGAATTCCATCACCGCCAAGAATACCTTGGTCCCACCCTTTGATTACCTATGAGATGTCCAAAGCACAATACTTAGTCCAACACTCCCAAAATAGGAGGCTAAAACTCCCTAAAAGAGTATTGCTAGCTGAAATACTCATATGAGTACAGAGAAAGCAAAGTCCCTTTCACTTTTTACAGGATTATCATATCATCATCATTGGCATGTAATTACCAATGTAACTGGTAGATATGCTGCAAATAATTTCTCAAGACCAAATCTTAAACCTGGATAAAGTTGCTAAATTTCATTCTGGGATAGGAGTACACTAAACAGACAAAGCAAATAGCCGATAATCACGAACGATGGCCCTAAACCAGTTAACTGAAATTCTTGAGTTGTGCAATCAATATACTTTGAGGCCAAAAACACCATTCAGTTTCGAGAAATTATATTCCTGTATATTTAACTTAGGGAAAGGCAAATCATACCAGTAGCTACTACCTGCACCTTATGAACATCTTTCATACCTCACCAGCACCGATTCGAAACGTAAGGGGCTTCCCCCGATTATAGCTACTATCGAACACTTTGCCATTCTCCAGTTTCCCAGTATAGTGTACCTGTGAGTTTGTATTGCAAAATCAAACTACCACTCATGAAATGCTTGAAGAACTAAATGCCATGTGAACTTTGATTTCTTAAAAGTTTATTGTCCCAAGCAAAAATAAGAAATAAGCACGGTAATCATGTTGACTAATCAAAAACTAGCCTTTGGTAATTTGAAACAACGCATAATTGGTCTTGTTTATACCTTAATCATCTGTCCCTTAACAGCCTCAGCTCCATCTCCCACTACTTTATCACAGTAAGCTAGTCAAGAAGGAGCTTCTGTAAATTCACACAGAGCCACTTCAGCTGCTTCAGTGGGTTGAACTGGCAAGAGCACATCAACAAGACCAAAACAGAAGCCAAAACCAATTGCTTCCCTCCTCCGCAATAAACTTGGCTTCCCATTATCTAACTGCAGAGCTTGTTCAGATGAAGATGTACTTTTCTGGGACTGCCCCAATATTTTGATTCTTGAGGTTTCAGGTGAACTGATATCCTTCTGTGGTAAAACACCAAGCGTTCTTAGCTTTCTGGGATTGCAAGTTCCAATTGAAGATGCCAACGAGCTCATTTCGACCAGCAGTAATCTGAGAGAGAGAAATCAAGATTTGGCTTCTACTAAAATTATAGTGTTGGAAACTAAACCCAAATAAGGATCTTACATGGGCTTGTTGGTGACCAACATACATAGGCCCAATAACTCCACCTAGCTCTGTTAATCCACATCTTATCAAAATTGAAGATTGGAGACCATATTTTTGCCTAGGACAATCATCATCTATAAAAGTTGCCTGTGGCATATAGAATTGGTTTTCTCTGCTAATCCACTTGAACAAAACTAGAGCCCCTTACGTTCCTCACCTTGTGATTCACCATCAAACTCCTTAGTCTCTCAGCATCATCCCACTTCCCACCCAGAACATACAAATGGGCAATAAGAGAGTAAACCCTACCATCATTCTCTGGTTTCCCCAAACTATCATTAACTATGTAATTCACAAAGTACTCTTCTACTTTCTGCACCACAAAAATAACAGATAATTGACTCATTTAATTGCTTGAGTACAAATAGATTAGCAGACACATGAAGTTTAAGTCAAAAGAACGCCTTTGAAGGATTTCATGATTAATTGGAAGATCAAGGATTAAGGAGAGAATATCCACCTTATAGCTGAAAAAAGTTCAACGTTTAACTCAGCATATGATAAGTCAAAGTAATACCTCAATCGTGACATCATGCTCTATCTCTATAGTTGGTGCTGGGGTATAATCCATAGGTTGGATTACGGCTACCGGTGACGCGCAATGACAGCGCAGATAGTGCACACCGCACTCTCCCCTCCCAGGGCTCCTGTCTATACCGACCGGAGTTGCAGCGCCGGCCCACGGTGGCCAGAATCTTAATAGTTTTAATGAAATCATAAGCTTCCTCTAACATCCCCGCCTTACCAAACAAATCGACCATGCATCCACAATGCTGAATCTTAACCTCCAAGCCACATTCTTCAATCAGATTGAAATATTTTTGACCCTCGTCAACTAGTCCCAAGTTCACACAAGCACTAAGAACTCCTGTAAAAGTCGGTTGATTAGGTCTTACACCGGCATTTTGCATCCTCGCAAACAAACACAATGCTTCTTCATTGGAACCATTTTGCGCCGATCCACAGATCAATGCAGTCCAAGTCATCACATTCTTCTCTTGCATCAACTCAAAAACCTCTTCTGCTCCCTTCAAAAACCCACATTTCGCATACATGTCAATCAAAACTGTACCGAGCTCCGCATTCATCTCCCACGTGTTCTTCACAATAAACCCATGAACTGACTTCCCCACCAACAACCCAACAGAACCCGAATGAGCACAGCCAGATAAAACCACCACTGCAGTCCTTGGGTCAGGTCTCACACCTTCTTCACCCATCACCATATCCCGAAAGAGTGACAACCCAAGCTCATGTCTCCCGTTGTTCACATACGCTGTGATCATTGCATTCCATGACGAAGCATCTCTCAATGGCATATCCTCAAACATAATTCTTGCTCTCTCTACATTCCCGGTCCTCGAGAACCCGGAAATCATCGTGTTCCAGGTGACTGTGCTCTTCTCAGGCATTTCGTCGAACAGTTGACTAGCATGCACAAGCGAGCCGTAAACGTAGGCGTGAAGAAGTGAGGTGGCTACATATACGTGAGAATCAAACCCGAGTTTCACGATGTGGGAATGGAGGTGTTGAATGGCTGCGTGGTTATGAAACTTGGTACATGAATTTAGAGTAAAGAGAATGGAGTAAGTGTCGCAAGGCACAGACTGGCGGTGCATTTGGGTGAAGATACGCAGAGCTTTATGCGGGGAGGAAGAGCTGCGTATGGCCGCGGCCCATGAGTTGAAGGTGTTGAGGGACCGCAAAAAAAGAGTTTGGCTGTGGATTGCATTGCGTAGTTAGTACTTAGTTGAATCAAATCTTAAACCAAACGACAGAGAATCTGGAGAATGCCTGCTAAAGTAGGTACCTTACAAACGAGAGACTAAACCCTAAACCCCTTTTTTTTTTTGAGTAATTGTTTCAGTGAGTCTTGAATGAGCTATGAGCCCCTCGATCGAGAAGTTGATGCCTTTCATTATTTTTATATTTTGTTTCTTTTAACGTGTTTTCTGTGTGTGCAGGTCGTATTGGGAAGATAAGTACAACTAAGTAGCAAAACATGCCTCAAACAGAGTTCCAGCAGTATAGTCAGTCAACTTTGGACGCCCGCCGTTTTCAGCTCCGAAAACTTGAGAACATGCGCCACATATGTCTAAAAATCTATTTGAATCTAGTTTCTGTATCTTTTTACAGAACTTGATTTGGAGTACGAACGAATTCTCAGTTCCAATTTGAAGGTCGGCAGGTCGTTCCAGCAAAACAGAAAACTGTACACTTGTATCCGACAAAAGTCAAAACAGGGTATACTTCCCGTGGTCCAATGAGAAGCAAACTTTATATGGATCTGAAGGTTTGGATGTTAGCTTCAAAAGTGTTCTAGAGGCCCATCTTCATTGGAGCACCGGAACTTGATGAAACTGAGGTTTGAATGGGTAAAGGTCGTTTTTCTTCTTTTCCGTGTACCTCTATTTTTTCGTATAACTCTGCAGGGATGCCATTTTCAATCTATCTGAAGTTAGGAGACGTGCTTTATATGCACGTGCAGCTAGCCACACCACCTTTCACCTCCAATTGGAAAACCAGACATTAGATGCTGCATCTAACCACAAGGCTCGAAGTTGGTCTCCTAAGACCATCTCCAACCGGAAATACTAAAATAGCATCAGTTTAACTCTAAAAAGTTGAATTATTTATCAATTTGACATCAATTGTTTTTAATTCATAAGACTAAATTTTTAACCATAAATTATATTTTAAAATTTGAGTTTATTATTATATCTTTAAATAATATAATTTTGTATTAGATTTTTATTTTAAGTAACTAAGTTATTTTCATAATTAAGAAATTAGTTTTGACATTTTATTACATATTTTAATTGAAATTATTATTGCCTCTCACTTCTCTCATTCAACTATATTTGACTTCATAGTATATATTTAACAAAATAAAAAAAAATGAAGCAATGACATTGCGAATTCATCTATATCAAATAACATAAAGGAAAGAATGATCAATCAAGTGTGTTATCATATATATATACAGATGGATTATTTTCTTTAATCCATTCATAATTTTAATCATGAAAATAATAATTTATTGTATTAACCAATTAAAATTTAATTTAATTGTATTAATCATATAAATTAAATTTAAATTAATTGTATTATTCATTAAAATTAAAATTAATTCTACTAATCAACAAAAAATAAAATTAATTGTATAAATCATCAAAATTAAAATTAATTGTATTAATTATCAAATTTTAAATTAATTGTGTTAATAAAAAACTTATAATTAAAATTAGATGTAGTTCATGATAAGAATTAGATGTGGGACATCTATTGAATAAACAAATGAAATAAAATTTCACTCAAAGGACTAAAAAGCATTGTTAAGGGCTAAAAGGCCAACTCTAACCCTTGGCCAAGGGGTGTATATAGCCCCCCAAATTGGTTTTTTCCATCTCCAATCCAAGAGGTCATGCCAAATCAAAAAACAATTCAAGGGGCTGGTTTTTTCCCCCCACATTCATTAGTCTTTTTTTTGTGTCATTAGAAAAATTTTGTTCTATATTTTTGTTATCGAGTCTTTCAGTCATGTCTTTCAACTGTCGATGAAGAGTTTATATTTTTGAAATTATTACTAATAGAGGATCACAAGATTGAGATGATTTCTAAATGTTATTCTTTGGTTAATTGGGATACATGGGTAACATGTAGATACATAGTAGATATGGATCTGTTACTTTGGTACATAATGAGCATTCTAAGATGAGTTTAATTCATAATACCCATGAGTGATTATCATTCTCCATGGCTTCATTATTTGCGAAACTCATTATTCTTCTATCCAATTTATTGTCATAGCTCTTTAATGGACCATAGTGTTGACTATAACTCGCTCTTGATGATTTTTAAAGCTTATAGTCATAATATGTTCTGATTTTGAAAGAGATGGAAATGAACTTTTTAGGGATACACCACCAAAGCCAAATAAGCATGTGTCCTTGTTTGTGTGTGATGGACACCTCTTAGTAAACCACTTTGAGCCTACGTTTAGCCTTTTTGTCATCACCTGCATAAACCGTACCTTGAGCTTAGTATAGTACCACATTTACCTTTATCATAAGGATCTAGTAGAGCTTTATTTGTGACTGTGTGATGTGATGAGATGATAACAAGCAAGTGTGGGGGAAAAGGAGACCGGTCCACGTTTAAAAAAAATGATATGAAGAAAAAAAAAGACAAAGAAGACGGATTAACTACCTTGGTTGTGAATAAAGAGTTTATGTGTATTTAAAGGCTACGAATCAAAATATATCGTCTTTGTTCTTTTTCACAATAATTGTTGATAGATATTTGAATGATGTACGAGCCCAACACGATGATATTTGACCCTTGTTGCATGAAAACATAAGGTGTTGGAACCTCTGCTAGGTTCTTAGGAAATTTTGAACCGTATATCTTATGTTTCTTATCAACCTTAACTCTTGGCCCTATTATGACCTGAAACAAAGACCTTCTTGATCCTTAAGATGGGTGAGCTTTGATCTGTGGAGATTTTCTCAAGAGTTGAGCATATGGGGTGGGTCCATTTGTGCATGTAATTAGTATCTTTCATGAGGTTCTTTTAAAAATAAAATAAAAAGATATTTCACAAAGTGCTTTTGTTTCTTAAATATGCAAGCTATTTGAATGTCTTAAAATAATTTCTCTTGGGTTTTGCATATATATTGAGTGGATAAGCTTTTAAGCATAAGCCATAAATCTTAGTGAAGATAGAGTGCATAATCCTTTTGAGGTTGAATTATGACTTGTCTGAAAATGCTAAGCTCCAACATAAAAACTTTTTAACTACTAAGTCTTACGTGCTTATGAGTGAATTATGTATACTAATTAACTCTTGAATTTCTTATATTGATTTTTGGTTGAGTGCTAATCTTGATGTTGTTAAAGTAAAAGATTCAGGAGGCAACAATGTTGAAAGACTAGTCTATTTTGAGTCTTGTGTCTCATTTTGCGTTTTTTTTTCTTTGATTTTGCTAAGGGACTAGCAAAAATTAAGTGTGAGGGTATTTGATAGAAGCATTTTATGTTATGATTATATTATCTAATTCCTCATATTTTTATGTGTTATTCTCTTAATAATCATCATTATAACTTACTTTCACTATTTTAAGTGTTTTTGGAAGCAAATGAGAGAATCATGGAGAAAAGATGCATTTAAAGCCAAATCAGGATTCTGCCTCAGCAGAAAAGTTAACTTCGACGGACCATAGGGGGCAAGCTACACGGTGGAAAATTATGAATCATATATCGATGAAAATCCCTATGAGTCTACTTTCAAAAGCCGTTAGAATCACATCAATATCATTTTTCTACAGGGAGTTATGCTTGATTTAGCGAGCAAAGGTCTTTCTGGCGGAGAAGCACGGTTTGAGCCGAAAGTTATATTTCAAGGCTCGGACCACTCCAAGCAGCCCATGGATGAGTTTTGCAGTATCATTCTAATATATTAAAGATTATGGAGTCATTTTATGAGTCAATTAAGAGAAATCATATAAGGAAACAAAGAAATGAACCCTAATTTGAGAATGAAGTTTGTAACTCTATGAAAAAGAGACTTCATCTTCTTGTGCTCTCTTTCTCTCCGTGTAAATGAGCCGAGCCGAGCCGAATACTAGTTTGTTTATGTTTGGCTCATTTTCATTCGATCAAGCTCAAGTCATGCTAAAATTTAATTTTTGTGCTTCATGATCAAACTCGGCTCGACTTGAAAAAGCTTGAGTTAGGTTCAGACTTACTCATTTTATAAGATGAGGTTGAACTCGAATTGAGCCGCCTTGAACCATATGAAATTAAAATTTTAAATTTTTAATCTAATATAATAGCACACACAAAATGCTTTTTATTTGTAATAAACTAAAAATAACAAATCAAACTTATTATTGAACTTAAAGTCTTTAACTAATTATTCTAGAAAGAAGCATTTCAGTTCTTTCGAACTAATATTTTATTTTTAATATTATTTGTTATATAAAAATTATAGTTTATATATACTATAAAAGTTAATAAGTTAAACTTAATTAATAAACGAGCTAAATTTTTAACAAGGCCGAACTAGCTCGCGAGCTAAACGAGTCGAACAAGCCGAATACTTATTGTTCAAACTCGGCTCATTTTCAAGATCGGGCTTAATATTGAACTCAAATTCGGCTTATTTATCTTTATAAGATCGAGCCAAATAGGCTAAAAGAGAGCCTAACACGAGTCAACACGAAATGCTCGAGCCTACTTACAGCCCTACTGTCCTTATAGCCCCGTTTATGTAAAACTCTTGATTATATTTTCTTAGTTTGATATCTTATTGTTATGTGATTGGTATGCCTTGATTTGTGCTATGGATAACTTTTGCATGTTTTTATTCTTTGGTGAACAACTTAGATTATATACATGTGATCGTAGCTAGAGTTATAATTATTTCTCTCACAAGTAGTGACTACCTCACTCGCGGAGGTAAATCAAGGGATGCTTATTGATTTGGGTAGAGAATGTGTTTCACACTACCTAGACTTTAATCAACGAACAAACTTTCATAGATCTTAATGATTTCTGCTTGAGTTACTAGACTACTGCGTTTCAGAGCTAGTAAACATGTTAGAGGATGTTTTTAACAAAAAGTGTGTTTCACGACGTTAAATAACTTCAAGAAAGTAGTAAGAACAATTTTAATACATTTCATGGTTGTTCTTATTTGTTGTCAGTCACATAATTGTTAAGTGTTTTCTAGAATTGATCAAGAGTGGAGTATAAACGGCGGTGAATTGATATAGTTTCTAACTTGTTCATCTCATTCATTATATATTATTAATTTACATTGTTTCTCTACTTTAGCATTGATAATCAAAACCCACATATTTATTTGTATTGTTTTGTTTAGCATAAATTGTTAAAGTATTATTAGTCTCTAGCATCGAACGATCCCGCTTATTCTATACTATAATTGACAAGGTAATGTGGTGAATGTAAAAGGGTTAAAGAAGAGGGAAACTTCTAAAGAAAGGAAAAGGCGAATAAACAGCCAGCTAGAGATAAGCATGAACAAAAATAAAAGATGAAGCCAATCCAGTAAAAAAACCATTGAAGTAATAATTGTTTTCTTGATTCTAAATATACTTATTAGTTTGATTAACTTTATTTATGGTAACTATGAGTTTTTATTTCTTTAACATTCTCTTTATCATTAAGGTTACTCATGATTCTATGAATAATGTATACAAGGGGACTATTGATCCATTGAGTAATGTGGAGAACGATGCATTTGATCTAACAAGGGATGCGAAAAATCTTACTCTTGATAATTCTCTTGATCCAATCCTCACAATTAATGCAGATCAATATTTGGAAAACGATTTATCTGCCTCTTTGATCACTTCAGTTTCTTGCTTGTAATTAGGTACATTAATATTCAGTTGGCATTAATAGTTGTGGTATTACAATTCAATATTACTAACCATCATGCATTTCACTATACATTATATGTACTAGGAACTTGATCTAAACAACGATCCTCAATGATTTATATTGTCATGGCCTCCCGATATTAAAAGGTAATCTAGTTCTGATTTCATATATATGGTTTTTTCATTAATCTTATATAATGAAAGGACAATAATACAATGACCTTTTTGGTTTTTTACAGCTGGTTGTGCAAGCTTCTATTTTATTTTTGTAAGAGAAAAACTGAGCACATAAATGGTGAAACCGCATCTTTGGTTTTATGTAAGGCAATTGTGCAGACTTTTTTTTGTTTATATAAGAAATGGACTGGCCAACTGAATATTGGAAATTGATATATTTCACCATTATGATATATTTGAACTCTTGTTTTAATCAATGGAACACTCCAAATTGGTTATTTGGTTGTCACTACAAATTCAATTTTTTTTGTTTGAGGAACAAATTATTTACTTTGTTCTTATGGAGTAATTAATTAAATAAAGATGCTTTTTTACCCCTAAAATCAAGCTCTAGATTCTTAGTGTTTGCCTTATGTAGTAACGTATATCTTTGCCTATAAGGTTGTATGTTTGTAGTTGCTGACTCACCAAAGTGACCAAACACTTACTAAGGTATAAGAGCATCTCCAATGGTGGTGTCAAAATCCACCATGGAGCTTCAACAATTTTTAACAGTTCTAGTCGTCTCCAGCAGAGATGTCTAAGTTAATCTCGCACTATTAATTCCCACTTGTATTTGACATTGATCTCGGCGATGTCAAATTTGGCAAGCGAGAGGAGGAACTGCCATTTTTTTTATTGTTTCTCTACCTCTCTCTCCCTTCTTTATCTTCTCCCTCGTTCTTCACCAACTGGAAAACATGTTCCAATCTCTCCATCTCATGTTTTCCCATCCTTTAGACTCTTTGATTTATGATCCTACTAGCTTCGAACCAATAAATTTGTCATCCCTTCTCCCTAATTTCTGATCCCAGAACTCTTCTCTCCACATATTGTCTTTCCCATCCCTGTAAGTATTGTAGATACTCATGGAAATTCAGCTTTTGTTTGGAGCCAAAGATTTGAGTATTTTGGATAATTGTTAAAATTGAGTCTGCTAATAAAAATTGATGTGATTTAGGTTTTCTGGAAACTGTGAGACATGAACAAGACGAAGACAATGATGTTTTTTTAAATTAAAACCAGTGTATTGTAGAAAGAGAAAGTGGGTATTGTGCAATAAGAAAAATCAAAAGGAGGAAGATTGATAGAATAAGGCTGAACCATGAGAAGAAGAAAAGAAAGTAGAACAATTAACATGGAAAACAATTATATAATAACTACAAATACTTAACTTATGAGTTGCAGTAAAAATTGCTGAAGATGTTAAATTCTATGTCAGCCTTTACAATTGTCAAATTTGAATTTTGACATTACTATTTTGACATCTTCATTGATGATTATCTAAGTTACCGTCAGATATATTGTAGGCCATCAAATCTCATTTGAACACGTGTCATCATCCTAAAAGAAGCTTAAGTAGCTCAGCTTGGAAATAAGTCAGCAGACGATCCCAATCCTTAAATTGCTACCCAGTGCTTGAACATGTTTTCTATCAGGTATTCAGGTTCCAACTTGACTGTACCTGAATTGTTGATGGAAAGCTGCTGTTATATTTCTTCCCGAGAGCTTTTCCAGTTTTAAACCCAATTTGAGTTAAGTCTCTGAGTTAGATTGTCAAAGTTACATGTGTCGGGTTTTGGTCAGCTGGCCCTAACCAGGGCTGGTCAGGTAAGTTTCTTCCCTCAGTGGCGTCTTCTCCAGCATCGGATAGCTTTTAAGCAAGAAAACAATTTCATCTTGCTTTCTTTTTCGAATCAATCAATTTCAAGTTCTGTTTCACTGTATGTTTTATCTTTAAGATTCGCTTCGATCCTCCTCTTTTGTCGTACGTTAGAGAGGATATAACTTTTCTCTTTCACTCGTCTCCCCGAACAATAATCTTGCATTGTTTTGTTTTTCCCCTAATAGTGTTTTTGCGTCATATTTATTCGAGCCGCGCATCGTTGATGAGAACAGTATATACTGAGGAAAGAAAACAGTTGAAAGGGAGCACTAATTTATACAAGTCGTCATGAAGATATATGCATTGACAAAACTTAGTGGAGATAATCAAAGCTGGTTATAAGCTTTTGAATACAAATTGGTCTAAAGTAATGTTCATCATACATATGGAAGCAGGAAGCTGTCGGTTAAAAAAACCGAAAATTTTATAACGGACTGTGCTTCATCATTCTATTTACTACTTATGCCCATACATATTTGATTAAATATATATAATCGACCTCGATCTACTGCACACAAAGCACTTGCCCTCCTTTACCATGGATAAAGCCTAATCCACCTGATACGGTTGGGTGAAAGCCAGACAAATATTTGATCACTGTTCATTAAAGGGAGAATCAAGAATAACACAGTGGAGTAAACTCGACCTTGTTTTTCCATCAGAATTTGGCGGGATATGTCTTTCGTTTTCGAGCAAGCATCAGACTTAATCCCAACAATTTTTTTTTAAAGATTTTCACTCGTTGAATTTGAAAAAAAAAAAGGATGATGGTTATTTATGTTGATTAATTAGTAATTTGATTGTATGGTTTATATATAGTTGTATTGCAGGTACTACTCGAATACTATTTCGAAAGGTTTTGTAAAGTAGAGCTAGCTTTCGATTATTATATTCTTGTTTTCTAGAAATCCTCGTAGTGCTGCTTTACTTTTCCACATGATTTCCTTTCCTGATCATCAAAATATTTTTAAGCAATTCTTTGATCACAAAAGGAGAAACATAGGAAAATATTGTTGATATACTAGGGTGAAAATCATCATGAAAGGATACATAGTTGTATTTATATATTAATTCAATCACCATCATCGTCGTTGACACCAAGAAATATCATTGTGAGTGAAGGAAGGATATGCTGTCCGTCCTGAATAAGAACCGGGCTGTGAATATGAACTATCCCAATCGAGACATTTTTCTTTTTTTGGAGTCAACATACAAATATAGCGATTTCCATGTAAATCAATTTGGAAATTAAAGCACAATGTCGGTTATCTTTAAATCATTAATTAAACATTCCCTCATATAGCCATGTACCCTCCATTTTTAGTACATTCATCTTTTTTTCTTTCTTTCTATAAATATACATATATATAGTTTTCTAAAGGTATGGTTTCACGTCATATCATTATAGGGAGACGAGAATCGGTCAAATTAATAAAGATGAATGTGTAATTCATCATGAGATCGAAGTTGGCACTCTGAAAAGGTTAGTCCGGTATCATATACAGATTTGTTGTTTTCATGACTCCCGGATGGTAAAAATGTTAACAGCATTGCGGAGAGTAATGGTTGATAACATTTCAGTCTACGCATGTTCATATATTCATGTGCATGTTTGTGATACTTTTAAATTTTTTTTGAACCATTTTTTTCTTAAATGGAGAATTAGGTCAATAGTTCATCAACATATCTAAATTAGCACAAATGCACAATGGATCTTCCCCCACGTTTGTTACTTTTACCAATTGGTCGATAAGTTTCGTACGTGAGCATTCCTTCTCGACCCTCTTAATGGACGCAAGCATTACCCTTCAAAGTTCAAACTAATTATAAACAAGACATGTGTCATTATGTCTAGCTATGCACTTATGCTTGCACTCAACGTAACTAATATTCTGGTCCCTAATAATAATAACTAGAAAACCGCTCACACCGCCCCGGGTGTGGGATGTGGGAAGTGGCATGAGTCGTTTTTCTTTTACCAGGGGTAAACAATTAAAATACTTAAATGAGTTTGTTGCGAGTCGAAATCACGACTTCATCTCTAATAAACAGAAATTATGCCACTAAAACAAATGTTACTAGGCAAAGTGGGTGGTAAATTTATGAAAATGAAATATTATTTTTTACTTGATTACAATAGCACTGTTTGTTTGTCAATGTAGCTTATTATAATAGCACTTGATTATAATTGTATTTTTAAAAGTTCACTTTTTAGTACTACTCTTGAATCTTGTTTGAGGTTTAAATTATCCCTGATATCTTTGATATATCTACTAAAATCTTTTTTTTTAATTTATCGATATATTTTAGGGATAAATATCTTATTTTCTCTTGTATCTGCGATATTTTTCCCACAAAATATCTCAGATATTTATGATATATTTTCAATATTTTGTGTATGTAATTCAATACTAAATAATAATAAATTTTTTTGGAACATAAACAATATTTTTTCTCCAATATCCTCAATATATCTCTAATATATCCGATATTTTTTTTAAAAGCGATATATATATCGATACCAATATTTTAACCCTTACTCTTGATGGTGACTTTATAGTAGTAAATAAAAATATATATATATATATATATATTTTTTCTGCGTCGAACACAATAGAATAAGCTGGAAATCAATATATTATTAAGAATGACAAATTTATAAGATCGAGTGAAGTGTGATTCGAATGAAATTGTAGACTAAAGTCTAATGTTCTATTTAATACTTTTGAATTATTACTGAAGGACGGACATCATGATTTTATACTACTCCTACTCGAGTAAGTTTTGAAAACACAATATAGTAGTAACTTTGAAATATTATAATGAAAACAAAAATGAAATAATCAAGCTTCCAGCTTGGAGCCATGGTTGATTAGACTTATAGATAGGGCTTGATAGGATACTGCCAAAACAGTCAATCATTCAGTAATATTAAGTGCATGAGTAAACTCCAAGTTAATATTCTCTCTATCTCTCTCTGTCTCTCTCTTCTCTCTCTCTCTCTCACATACCCTAGCTATATATATGTAAGTTGAGTGTGTAAGTTTTCCAAATCAGGAAACTTGTATAAAAGGTGGGAACCAGCCAACCAGGGATCACTAGACGATAAGAAATATGCCGATAGAAATGGGCCATAATTGTTGCAGCAAGCAGAAGGTGAAGAGAGGACTATGGTCTCCTGAAGAAGATGAGAAGCTAATGAATCACATACACAACTATGGCCATGGTTCTTGGAGCTCTATACCAACAATAGCTGGTATGTATGTTTGTGTGGGGTTCATTGCATATTCAATTTCATGATTTAATTACCATTAATTAACTAATCAATATATCTTGCAGGTTTGGAGAGGTGTGGGAAGAGTTGCAGGTTGAGGTGGATTAACTACTTGAGGCCAGATCTGAAGAGGGGTTCGTTTTCTGAGCAAGAAGAGAGAATCATTATAGATGCTCATAGGGTATTAGGCAACAGGTGGGCTCAGATAGCCAAACAAATGCCAGGAAGAACAGACAATGAGGTCAAGAATTTCTGGAACTCATGCATCAAGAAGAAGCTCATTTCTCAAGGTTTGGATCCCAACACTCATAATCCTATCATCCCGGCTTCTGATGCCAAATATAACCATGATGGTAGGCTTAGTAGCTCAATCGATGGAAGCTCATCTAGTACCGTACCTACGTCCTATTTATACCAAAACCCTAATCTGCTTTGGACTGATCATTTACAAGAGCAATATCCAACAGGAACCCAAGCCTCAATAGAAAAATATGAGAATCCGATCATCTCATCTTTTTCTCATCACTCATATCCATCGGAGCTCGATATTATAATTCAAAATTGCAAAAAATGGGATACGGTTGGCGGTACCTCGGAATCCAGTACTACTGCGGAAGCCGTAAAGGTGGAATATATATCACTGGAACCAGAACCGGAGGAGGAGAGTCGTGAAGTGCAAACTGGAAAGCGCAGCTGCACTGCGTTGAAATATAATGGTCAGCAGACTAGCATGGATGCTAGTTCATTTGGGAGCTGTAACTTGTTGGATTTTGACTTTGTGGAGTCTACAGTACTAGTGCCTTGTGAAATGGATTACCATCTGAAGGCCAATAGTATGGATCAACTTGCATGGCATCGTGAGTAGCTAGCAGCAGTCATATAGCACTCATCATATAAATATTTGTTTTCCTTTCGCGCTTTAGCACCTGATTTTTGTAAGTTTGAGACTATTCTGTTCAAAATATTGTTAACTCTAAAATTGTACCAAAAAAATAATATTGTTAACTCTAAAGAGTGATCGTTTGTACGTAGGTCATTAATATTGACATGTACAAAGTACCTAAACAAAATTTATGGGTTGATTTTGACAGTTCACGTTTAAGCAGTGCCAGTAAGATTTTCCCATCGTTCAGACTAATGTTCTCAGCCATGACAGGAATCTCTTCAATGGGTTGACATGAAGGTGCACAATGATCATCACGTCCCTAACCTTGTTTGGAGTATTGCCATACCAAACAAGCGAATTAAGCCCAAAATATGCAAAAGCATCTGCAGCTTAATTGGTTTTCATCATGAAGATTTACGAAGGTCAGAATGTCGACTTTGTAAAATACATGCAGTTCAAAACATTATCAGACACGTACAATTCAAATTCGCCCCAAAAAAAAAAAGATCCACAATGTGGCTTCGTGTGTGAATCAACGTACATTTTGATTGTTGTAACATGCCATCTTTCCGAGTGCAAGAAATGTGTTTCAGATCGTTATAATAAAGTATCATCCCAGCAAATTCTGTTAAACAATGACAAACGTGGCCCGTGGACCAATTGTACCGATATTTTCCTAACTTAACCACCTCACAGGTGTTGGGTTTTAATCACAAAAGGCCTCGGTACAATTAGTTATTATCCACCCACTTATAAGCTTTTATTTTCTTTGTCACTTCTTAGATGTGGGATCTCTCATCTCCAACACGCCCCCTCACGTGCAACCTAATTTTTAGGTCTGCAAGTGACAGATTAACATCCCACATACTGGGACGAAATAAACCAAGGTCAAGTAATCAACGACACTTGGTGACAATCCAATCGGAAACTCTCCGATGGCATGATAATAGCACCAATCTCGGGCCCATGACAAAGTGACACCCAACTCGGGCCCACAACAGAATGGAGACGCGACTGGAGAGGGACCCGCTCTGATACCATGTTAAACAGCAACAAGCGTGGCCCGTGGACCAACTGTACCGATATTGTCCCAACTTAACCACCTCACATGTGTTGGGTTTTAATCACAAAAGGCCTCGGTACAATTGGTTATTATCCACCCACTTATAAGCTTTTATTTTCTTTGTCACTTCTTAGATGTGAGACTCTCATCTCCAACAAATTCACTGTAGTTCCCTACTGCTGCACTCGCAATTGATGATGCGAAGCTTAGAAACAACATTTGATTTCCAAACTCTCAACTCGATCAAGACCAATCTTTTCGTGACCAATCCAACCCATAAATAATCCAATAATGAAAACGTTCAGGTCTGAACAGTATTGCTAATAATTAAGTGCTCCCCATCAGACTTAACCAGACGAATCATCCATGGATAATATTCTTGAGGGGAGAGGATTGGAAGCCTAATTATGAACCATTCTTCATGCGCTACATCAAAGGTACCCGGCCAATATCTATTAACTTCAAAGAATTACAGATTTACAGAAATCCTGTTCCACAAAAATGCCGTGGAAATTTCCATCCATA